>NC_039359.1:192367651-193010860 GCF_003573695.1 Papaver somniferum
TACAATATTCCACAGACGCACTCCCCATAAATATTTGACAATTAAGCACAAGTTCAAAAAGAACTCTCCCCATAAAATGTCATTTCGAAAGAACAATAAGAGCGACCTTACTTTTACGAGAAAAGAAGGATTTCTTTGGACATAATCAAATCACATGAGAACATGAATTTGTATCCAAAAATTACAATTGAATTAGCCACAAAAATAATCAATTCAATTGGCCATGCTAAACATAAGAGAACTTACGGAGCAACAAAGTATATGCACAAAGATGTGGATCAGTGAAGGACCAATACTGCATAATAAACAAAGATTCATTCTATTTTTCATCACTATTTGCACGATGACATATAATAGACTTAATCTTTGTAAACAAAAGTTCATCCTATCTTCCATTAATATTTGCATAAAGACATAATAGGCTTAACTTTTGTTTGTCAAAAGTCCATTCTATCTTTTATCAATACTTTCATACCGACATATAATAGAGATAACTTTTGAGCAAATACTGGATAGTCAAGGTTCACGGACGTAAACAACATATCCCACAACAATTTGCGATATATGAAACCATAAATATTAATACTGCAAACATAATCTTCCAAATAACTTAGAATTTAAATAAATAAATCTAAAAACATTGAAGATGAAAACGTTGGTAATAGCTATGTGTACTCACAATAATGGCTATTCCAAACCCTAGTTATCCTTCTTAAAAACACAAAATAAAATTCTCATAAGAAGTTTCCTAGACAAAATAAAAATTAGACATAATCATCAACCAAGGAACGGACAAGGGCGAGTTCATCAAATGCTTTCTATAGCTCCTTCTTCAGAAAAACTAGGTTCTTTGATGCAATCTCAAGATGTTCACACACGACCTCAAAATCTTGAATAAGATTTCCTACAAATTGAAGAGACATCTAGATTGGAAGATTTTTTTCATGATTAATTGCTTTAAAGAAAATTATAGGGATGGGATCATCATCAAGTTCAAAGGATTTAGCATCATCAAAGTTTTCTTCCTTTTTGCCACCTTCCATTGTGCACTTGCTCAATCAAACCCAGGAGAGCTCTTGGCGTTACCGTACCAGTATACATCAAGAAGAATCCTTGACATATATTTAAGGGATTTTCACAGGGGAAACCTAGGGTTTCTTGTAAACGTTTGGTAACGGGCCGGGTGCACAGGTTTATGGTTATGACCCAAAGAACAAGGCCAGGGAACCGATGGAGAAAAAACAAGTTTTGAATAAATAACAGGAATTCTTGCCACAATAAGACTCAACTGTCATTAAGGAAGATCTAACAGAAGACTTTAAGAAGGCATTAGACAAACATAGAAAATTGTTTGGAGAAAAACACAGGAGGGAAGATCAACCCAAAAATACAACTCCGACTATTTATCAAGAAGAAATAATTATCTTCTCGAGAGTTATGTGTATCTTCTCATAGGTCTCAAGAAGATACACATGAAAATAGTCAAGTCGTATGGTGATGAACATGAAGTTCATCAGAGGAATTGACATATTTCTTTTTACTCCCTTGACCTATATCAGAATTCTTATGCACATCTTCAAAAGAATTATCAAGAGAAGGACATGATGAGTTACCTGAATCAGCTGCTTTTCTCTCCTTCTTGATCTTGCGCTTGAGACCGTTGATACTAGTCTTGAGTTCCGAAACACGATTATTGATGTGAATGTAGTCACGAACACATATTTTAGGAGAAAGATCATTATTGAGGGAAAGAGTGAATTTTGAAGAATTTTTCTTTCTTCGATGCCTTTTTCTTCTTACGGGTCTTTCAGAGTTATCAGTCATCCATATAAAATTGTTCTTTTTACAGTTGTAACCAGGAGAAATGATATGTTCATAATCAGGAAATGGCCCACTGCAGCACTTTTCTTGATTGTGGAATGAATTTCTAACTGAACACCGAGGAACAGGTTTGATTACTTCTTTAGACATCCAAATGAGAATGTTGTGAAGTTTTTCATTCCGTAAACGAAGATGACATCTTCTTTCAATGTGACATTTCTTTCCGCAATAATAGCAGTTGACAGGAATGTTTTTATCTATTCTCAACCCAGTCGTCCTTGTAGGCTGACGTACTTTCTTTCCAGATACATTTGTAGATGTAGATTGAAGAAGGTCATTCGCCTTAACAAAATTTATCTTACCAGTACTTGGAGCATCTATACCTTTATTTCCCAGACCACATGTATCACGATGTTCGTTACGTGCTCCAAGCATAGAAGACAGTTTTGCAGAGCTAGAATTGAATTTTTTCAAATTCTCTTCCAAAGCTTTGACCTTTTCAAGAGAAGCACTAAGATCAGTCTCCAATTGTTTTTCTCGGGTGAGAAAAAACTTTTCTCTGACATTCTATCATTTTTGTTGAGAGTCATATCTTTCTTCGGTTTCTGTAATTCTTTCTTTCAACACAAAGAGATTTCGACGAAGATCATCATATTCAGAATTTTTTGAACATATATCCTCGTTACGATCTTTAAGCGTATCTTGTAACAGGCTATACCCACAATCATACCCCTTAAAGAGTTTTCTCAATTTTATGTTTTCAATGCAGAGAGGAGTCACAATCACTTTCATCAGAAAGTTCATCTAACTGTTCATCCAGACGAGTTTCCCAGTTAAATGTGGATTTAGAAGATGGGGAAGTCGTAACAGAATTCTCAGTGGAACCATGACATTTAACCAAGTTGGAATGTCCCTGAACTGGTGATGCGTGATCAGAGATGTTCGCGTCCATTGACAGATCGCTACAAACACATACTTATAAGGTCTTTAATGTGTTTGCCTGCTCTGATACCAGTTGAAAATGCGGGGGGTACAACAACCACACCCAACAATTCGTTTGGCAATCTGAGAGGACTTACTCCAATATACTTTCTAGGGAATCAACTAGACAGTCAGACTCAATCTAGAGAAAAGTATATACAAGAGTTTATATCTCTAACTCTTTATTCAATCTGCAATCAGCAAATAGAAATTCGCGAGTCCGATTGAATATAAGAGTAGTAACTTGAACGGTACCAAAGACCAGTGTTCAAGGATCAATCAATTTCAATCAACAACCAAAGGTTGGATTTCCCAATTGATCGATTCAACGCACAACCTGTGATATTTCAATTATATAACAAAATATAATGCGGAAAAGAAATAACACAGACACCAGAATTTTGTTAATGAGGAAAACCGTAAATGCAGAAAAACCTCAAGACTTAGTCCAGTTTGAACACCAAACTGTATTAAGCCGCTACAGACACTAGCCTACTACCAATGAACTTCGGACTGGACTGTAGTTGAAACCTAATCAATCTCACATTGATTCAAGGTACAGTCGCGTTCTTACATCTCTGATCCCAACAGGATACTACACACTTGATTCCCATAGCTGATCTCACCCACAACCAAGAGTTGCTACGACCCAAAGTCGAAGGCTTGATAAACAAATCGTCATCATTCTTGCCCTACAACCCAAATGACTGCTACAATGTTACACCACCACCACCACAACAACAACAAACATCTTATATGCTTGGAGGACCGAGTGCTTTCCAATCGCCTAATGTTGTTCAACTAGTTTTATCCCCTTATGGAAATTTATTTAATATGTTGGCAAGTGGGGATATCCCGGGTCTTGGAGAATTCTTGAGTCCAGAAGATAACAATGGGAAAGCTAGCGATGAACGACGTTAGAGAGATTGTAATTTTTAATTATGCTACATTTGTAATTTTAGTTTTAAAAGTACGACGGTCTGAATTAAATGAAATTACATATGTTTAAAATTAAGTGTTTTACATTAGCTTCATTGAATTACGGCGGACTACACTAGCTTCACTGATGAGAAGTACTAGGTGGAACAAAAACTACAAAGAAGGGGTTGAAACTGTTCAACACCATAAGGATTTTGAAACATTTTTCGAAAGGAAAAGCCACATTTTTCCATCTTCGCTATTCAGCCAAAGATCTTGTTACCATCTCAGCATCAGTTTCACCTCTCAGTCTATCGATTGGCATGCATCGTTAAAGATACAAACTCACTTACTTCTTTCTTAATTATACGAAAACGATTTTCTATTTCGCATATAGCATGACGACTCGGATTACGGGTGTCACTGCAGAACCCCTCGTGAATAACTTCCCAGAAATTCACCCATGGATAGTTTGCTGAAGCAAGTTGAGTAAATAAAAAAAGATGGTTTCCGCAAATAGATTCATCTTCTTCTTTAGTATACGGAGCTCGCCGAACTAACAAGGGCCGGGACATTTTCAAGAATTGAAGAATTTTTTAAAGCTCAGAGAAGAAGAGTAAATAAGACTAGATGTGTGAATTTGGAGTTGAAATTGAGAGTATTTTATAGAACTTAAAATTCTAACTGTTGGATGACAAAGATTTACATCCCTCTAGATGTAGCCGTTGGCGGTTTTGTGTCAAATCCTGGAGATTTTAATACAGACGCTGGCGTGTGAAGTAACATCGGGCGATTTTCCCACAAGCGCCAGCGCTTTTGGCTCACACGCCAACGTTTGTGCCAAGCTCGCCAGCTCTTCCATCGTGTGTGCGCTTATTCTGCCATCTCACTCAACAAACCAACAAATTTGTTGGTTTGTCCATTCGTTTTTCATGTTTGTCGAGTCTATAGTGGGATCAAAATCAACAAATTCTTATTTGGGATCAAAATCAACAAATTCTTATTTTGTTGAGTCCATTGAAACTGCTCTAAGTTGTTATAGTAATAGAACTAAAAGGAGGGCATTTTTTATTTTTTCCAATCTTTTTGTGTCAATTGATTACTTACATTTTACAAAAAAGTGACCACATAAAAGGTCCTCCCTCCTTGCTTCACTCGGCCCAATTACTTCTAAATGATCCTATTTTGTTTTGTCTAGTAGCCCTAAATTAAACGAGGTAAAAAAAGGGTAGAAGAATTTTTTTTTTTTTGTATCTTATTTTTAAAACTCTTTGAAAGCGGGTATAGATCATTCAGTCACTCAACTTTATCCCACAAAGCAAAATCAAAATTCTCCCGAAACTAGATAAATGATGTTACTTCGCTCAGTGACGTAGCTAATACATCATAGATCACCATGAAGGGCCCGTTACCAGGTAGTGTGAGATGGACCCCTTACCAGTACCCCAGGGTCCAAAATGAAATGGCGAAGTCCACAACCACAAGCATCACAAGCTCCTTTATCTAGGTGACCAAACTGCAATCACCGGAAATCTATTCTCCAATTTGAGTTTACAAACCCATTGAATTCAAGTTAAATGAATATGTTCCAGCTCCACCATAAACCAGATGATAACACCTATGCTGAAACAATCAAAAATTGTTCGACCAGACAATATGAATGCACAAGATATCCCCAAAATTGCTTGATTTGTTTTTCTGCTAATGGCGATGATTAGTAACTATGATTCGACCGCAGGGGGTACTTGGGGATGGGTATGAATAGTTCAAGACTGAACATCCCCCCGTCCTTTATAGGAAAAAGGGTTCTCAGACAGGCATTTGAAAGGGCAGACCAGTAGTATGTCATATAATAGGTATTCCAGGAAATGCCAACTACAAGACAGAGGCACCCATAAGTTTACTTGTAATACCAGTATGGGACCGGCTTTCTAAATCAAATGCAACTGCATCAAGGCAATGGCTAATTCGGCCGCTGAACTTGCAAAAAGCATTACTAAACCCTACAAGATTTACTTGACATTCCAAAGCACACAAGCTATGAATCAGATAGTACAGGATAAGAAGATTTCCCGGACCCAAAAGATACAAACTTTAATAAAGCAAAATTTGTGTTTTTATCTTCCTCAGAGCTTTTTTAGTCTATCCAAAAGGTAATTTCATCTAAAACTAAAAGATAAGAAACAAAAGAATCTCTGTTCTTTTTGCAGGAGTAGTGTTATTCCATGTGTGAGTCAAAAGTAACCAAATTGCTCCATCCTGAACATCTAAACCACTAATTGTTCTCCTGGGGATTCAAAAGATAAGTTAATCACGAAACAAGATCAACAAGCCTGCATTGCTCTCAGGTTCCAACAAGGGATCAACCTCGCTGAGAAGCATCCCTTTCTAAGACTTACAACCTAAGTTTTCAAGGAAAATGTCTCATCCTTACTACATGCCTTTCCAAGACTTCTAACCTGAGTTTTCAAGGAAAATGTTTCAGCCTTACTGTTAGCATTATACAGGAGCTTCCTGGAAATCACCCCTTCATCTCAATTAAACCTCCAGCAATCAATGTCCAAATTCTAACCATATCTCATAATTAACAAGCTCAAAATTTCAGAAATTCAGTGAGCAATTTTCTAAAATAGGGATAATAAATCTTTCGATTCATTATTGGAACTGCTAAAAGTCAATTCTATTTCATATGAGATTCTGATATCCTAAAAAGACTTCAGATTTTGGAATTCATAAATCAATGATGAACTCGAAAGAGATTCATTAGAGCCATTAATCATCCGATGAAAGATAAACAGCTAATTCTGAATTCAAACCAACATACAATTAAACAAAGTTGTTTAGAAGGGAAAAGAGAAACAAAAGTAAAAATTACTGTACAAGAACAAGATGACTCACTCTACCTCCTCTAAGATCCCCATTTTCTCCTTCTCCTCCCCAAACTTCTCCCTCTTCTTCACCATTTTCTTGATTTGCCAAACTCGAACTCTTCGGAACCGTTACAACTAACTCTCCATTAATATAATTAGCAGCAGCAAGTTCTGGTGTAGTTGATTGTGGTAACCTAAACCTCCATAGCTCAAATTCATCTAATATATTCAATTCATCAACATTACTACCTCGAATAACAATCTTCGTAACACCTGGATAAATCTCAATCATATGAGCACTTACATCGTCAGTTAAATTCTCAGTACTAACAGAAAATCGTAATAAGTCAGAATTTTCTTCAATTAAAACATCTGTTTCTGAATGAAACGGAAGTTCTAAAACTTTATTGAATATATGAGGAAGGCGACGGAGTTTCTTTTGCCGGTTGATTATTCTGTTTGTATCTGAAAGAGTTGAATTGATATCGTAATGGCTTCTTTTTGGAGCTGGATGAACCTTCATGTTGTTAATCGGTTGAGCTATGGAAGAAATTTGGAACCCTATATAGATCAGAAGAAAAGATACCCAAATTATTGAAGAAAAGGATTGGAAGGAGAGTATCATAGAAGAAGAATCAATATGAAATCTGGTATCGAGAGTCTGAGATATACTAAGATTATGAAAAGGTTTACTTTACATCTCTTCTGGGTATGAAAGTTTTGATTTTTTTGGACCTGGGATGAAGAAAAGAACCCTAACCCTAATGCTGATGACACGAAGTTGGTTTGGAAGCGAAGGACAAAAATCTAGGGACAATCGAAGTTTTTCTCCAAATGGCTGGGCTCGTACATAAGTTGGTTTTTAAGCTGGTACGAACCATAGTTAGTAGCCAATGTGGTGGAGTGAGACCGAGACGGCTAAGATCTCGCCGAGATTTCCTATCACGACCCATGAATGATATGAGTTTTTCTTTTTTTTTTTCAATATTAAAAAAAAAAATTATTAGATGATAGGGTTGAGTACATTTGTGTCTGCATATAGTGCTTCCACCATAAAATTTTGTGGATATTGAATCCAACTTCTATTAATGTGAAACAAACGTGAATGTCTTGTCACCTTATTTGCTGGTTTATTATTCTTCTTATTGATAAACTTGCAAGTTCAGAGTGGGTACTTACTAAACAAACTAATAATGTCCAAAGCTAGTGTTTGAGTCTCCCATCTAATTTTCTGATAATCTCCTTTGAACGATGTTACTAAAGTTTGAGCATCGAGTTCAAAACACACTTGGTATATGTTGAGTTCTTCCGCCCAAAGCATAGCTTGCCTCAGCCTCTCAATTTCTGCATGCTCCGCGTCTAGGTATCCACGTTCATAGATGCAGCGTCCTTGTTCAAATTCACCTGCAACATTACGAAGTATTAGACCAATACCTGTGTGATTTTCAGTTAAATTAGATTTAAAAGAAGCATCACAACAAATAGAATATAGGTAAAAGCAGTAGGAGGTATCCAGGTATTTTGAGAAATATTAGTTAAGCTGTTGTGACAACTATGTTGTTGTATCCTCTTCATTCCTGACCCTGTTGTTTGGTTGAGATATTAAGTTCATTGGTATGTTCTTTCTTGTGGATATGGAGATCCATTAACACATGATAACAACCATTGTGGCTTAACTAGATCACTCCTAACAAGACAATGAATCATATTTTTGTCATGGTAGACTATGTCAAGAGAAAAACCATCTTTCCATAATAAACAAATACCTCTAGCTCTACCAACTGAGGCAACATAGAAAGTATTAGGGAAACCTAGAGGTCTAACATGCTGAAGGATCTTATCTGAGTCAATTTTTGTTTCGTGCAAAAAGATAATGTCGAGTTGAAGCATTTTATTTAGATCAGATAGATAATTCTTTGTGTCTTTCGCATCGTACCCATTGCAATTCCAAGATATGATACGCATATTGATAGAGAGATATTTGGAGGCAGTAAAAGTAGTAAATAAAAAAATTATTATCCCTAAGACCCTGAGATATGTACGAAGTAACTTGTTGAAAAAGTTTTGAAAATACCCGCGTGGTCATCTCCTGACTAGTAATTGTGGTTATAGATGTGCTAGCTCTTGGTCCATTTGCTTCCATCATCGTGTTATTATGAGTGTCCAAAGTAGTAGTTTCAATATTTTCAGTGATGATTGGTGGCTGAACATGGATGTTATGGGGGGGGGGGGGGGGGGGGGGGTTCAAGGATGGTTCATTGTTGATAACTGAGTTTCTCATTCTCTTTGTGTGCCTTGGTTCCTCACTGGTATCATCAGCTTCATTTTCAGGATTCATCTCAAAGAAAGAGATATTTTTGTCCATGCTCCTCTCATCGTTTCCTTCGTACACATCTGCTTCATCTCTAAGGTATTGTGCATATTCTTCTTCCGACAAGCTGTCAAGATACAAGAGATGGGAATTATGCATGCATTTGCTGTCATTGTGATATATGGTAAAGCATTTGTCACATATCTTCTTATGCTAAAGTTCTTAGTGACATCTAATCCAAACTTTCTCATTTGTAGCTGTATTCCACCAGCCTCCTCTATGCAGTGGTTCCGTAAGGCTTATTTCCAATCTAGATTTTATTGTGTTCCCATATCTAGGCATGTAGTTTGGTGGGTGTGTTGATATCTTTCTTCCAATGAACCAAATTGCTTCATCCACTACCAAGTTATTTAGATGTTCAAGTTTCATATCTTTGAATTGAAGAGTAAAAATCTGATATGTGAACTTGTGTTCTGAGATTGGAACTCCATTAGTGTATTTCTGGACAGCAAAAAGAGCTTCCCCTACAATCCATAGACCATTTTGTATGATCTCACCTCTTTCTTCTTCTGAGTTTAATCTTAATAGTATCAAATTTTGGCCCATAACACGTATTTGCTTGTTCCTGTAGTTTCTCCAAAGCGAATTAATATCTTCTCTTATGGTTCTCATATCAATATTGTGTTTCCACATGAGTTTACCCATAATTCCAAAAGTCCACTCATCTGCAACATCTTGAACAATCTTTGTAGATCCAACTGTTCTTCTTCTCTCTCGTAAATCAATATTGGCTCTCCTAAGTTGTCTTGATAGTTGAGTGATGCGGTTATCAGCTGGAGCCACCATGTTATCAGTGGGAGTCGCCATATTAGGGTTTCTTGAAAGATCTCCTTTGTCTGACTTTCCTATGAGGCAGTATAGAGAAAGATTTAGAGTTTTTAGAATGATGTAGCTTTTTAAACAAACTTTCCTTCCTTGAATAGTAATCTTCAATCTTGGACTGTAGCTGTAAATTTTCCAAAGATGGTTACCATTCCTCCTTAAAATCAGTACTGAGTATATATGTTGATATTTTTGAACTGTTTCTGAGTGGTAAACTTCCTTCCTAGAAATCTGGACTAAATTGCGGCGAAATTGGTGGTAAGATTTTTTATCCAAAGGGAAAGGCTTTTCTAGAAAGGAAATATTTTTGAAATTATGGCTTAGACTTTGTTTACGCCTATTCATACGCAGTATTCTAGGAGGTAATTTTTGAATTTGAATTTTCTGGCTATTGAGGTTTATGACTGTGATCTGGTTTGTATGAGGGTTTCTAATTGGACTTGGTTGTGTTTGATATAAGAAGAATCCTACACTGATACTATTGATATGGACCATCACGGAGATGATGGTTAGCACCACTGTTGTAAGCTTTCCGTTTTTTAACACCACTATTTTTGGACCAAGAGCATTCCACATGTTGAATATAATGCCACCACAGGATACCACAATGTAGTCAGGAGACCTGCAAAATTAGTTTTCCATTAGAGGAGATTGAAACAATGAATCAAGGAAGAGTTTTCTTGTAAGATTTGTAGGGAGAGAATAAGAAATTGTGAAAGAAAAAGAAGAAAATAAACTCAAAAAAATATACCGTGAATCTTAAATTTTAAAAAACAGAAAAGAACTCCATTATCGTGGTTCCAGAAGCCTTAATGGAGTATAGTTTGATGACAGAAGTTAAACAGAAAAGAACTCCATTATCGTGGTTCCAGAAGCCTTAATGGATTATATTGAAGAAAAAACAGGTTTAAAACCATTAGAGAATAGCAGAATCACAAAAAAAAGTAAGACCGAGTCGATAAATGAGTTAACTCATCTATCGCCGATCCTCAGAGAAGAAAGAGAATGGTATGTTTTTCCCAAAAAAAATTCGACGAGATGAGTTGCCAAGTCGAAGATTAGCATAAAATTTTCACTATAAAAAATCAAAATTAAACTGGAAAGGCTTGAATTTTTTCTTCAAATGAGCAAGCTCTAAATTAGTCTAAAATCTAAAATGTCTTCAACAACTAATTAGGTGGATATATTTTAAAATCAGGACTTTAAAATTTCACCGAGACTCTTAACGAGATAAAATTGTCTCGGTGTCTGTCTCGCTCCCAACAAGACGGGATCGAGTTTGAAATTCACTATGATAGTCTGAACCCGTTGACGATTCAAAAATAGGTTACTTTTCTAGTTATATTTTAGTTTTAGGAGAAAAAATCACAATTTTAATTAAGATACAATATGTATCTTATAAAGAAGTAGGGTTGTACCAAAATGAAGAAAAAAAAATTGTACAGAAGAAGTCAAGATCAACAAGATCATACTCCTATCAGCAACCAAGAAACGAAAACAAAATAAAAATCTAATACTTCCTCCGTCCCTAGGCAAGGAGGAGATAAGAGTTTCTTAAGTATTTTTTTCAATTATACCTTAATGAATAATAATTAGTAAAATTTAGAAATGATATATCTCTCAAACTATACCACAAATATTTCTAAATTTTATACCATTGAAAAGCATTTTAAAACACCTACATAACATATATAACATGGGAATCAAATTTTACATGATTCTTATACTAACAATGTAATTTTAGAAATATACTCTTGTCTGATTATATGGGCCACGTTTTAGAGGGAGAAAAATTTTAAATAAAAAGGTCATGTAATTAGGGACGGAGAGAGTAACATTCTCCTATTGAAAGAATACTTGAGAAATTAAGAAGTGCTTGAAAACTTCATCAAAAAAATACCCAAAAACAAGATCTTGTTTTGCTTTCAGGTGTATTTGCTCTCTTCCCATGCACCCTTGCATTTCTTTCTTTCCGGATTTTCCATATTATATTAACTGAAATTAGGGGCCACTACTTCTTACATCTTTCCAAAGATTTGACATAGGAGAAGTTATGAGAAAATATATATGTTACAAATACACGCAAAATAAAACATATGTAATTGATTGTTGTCAATCACCTCGTCTCAACTAGTTATTAAATCCCTGAAAGTGAGTGTTCTGAACCACTATATCAAAGAACCTTACTTATCAACGTATCCTTTCACCTTGATTATGATAAAATGTTTATCACTCCCTATTTGTTTACTAGTAAACTTTGTGTTTTCTTTCCATCCATAGTAACCAAAGTATTGTTACATATAAAATAACCCAATTTTTTTTCTCTAACTTTATGTCTTTGTTGTTAGGCTAAGCCTCAATTTGCTCTTCATCCTTGGTTTGTATTGCCAATATATGCCAATACAAGAGTATCATCTACATCTTATAGATTAAGAGGGTCACCAAATATATTTACGATACTGTAGAAATCCCTTAACAATCTCCGAAATAGGTTTCCTTCTTAACGATATTTTCTTTTTCCTATTATCAATAAGTTCTGACATCTTGGCATTTGTTTGATGTTGATAAAAGTTTTTATGGTGAGATTGGAAAGAGAACTGGTGAGTGTTGTTTGTCATACCAAAATTTTATTGTTTTTCCACTTGATAACTTGGTGTTGGTTGTTCTTTCCATCAAACCATTTCTCATTTTTTGTCCCCTTTCAGAATCCTCTTCCATGAGGAAGTTTGTACTCTTTTAGGTACATATCCACTTCATTTAATTTTGTTCTTTGTTGAACAACTTTTATTCAAAGAACATACTTTTCAATTGAGTATCTCAAGCTCCAATTTCCTAATAGAGCTTTGCTTGTGCATCTTAAGCTTTTTATTGTTGTACACCTGTTTTTTTTTAGACTTGCACCATTTTCCCCAAGTACGCAACATACTTTTTTTTTCTTCTATGATGTTCCCACAAGAATCTCTCATGGTTAGTCGTTTTCTTCTCTACCAAAGTTGGTATTTGTATAATCGACATGAAATAAGTTGGACAACTAGATAAATAAGTATTGATTCATTTACCGACCTGTGAGAGATTTTTTTTTTATTTTGCTGTCGTCCTACTAAAATTTTCCAGCGTAATGTTTGCTTAGTTGTGGAACTTAATGGAAATACCCGAACACAGTTTTCTATCTCCCGAATGATACTTATCTTTTGAACAGGTTTGGGTTCAACACTTGCCAGGATTAACAAGCGATCACTGTCATATTCTTCTCAATACTTGGAGTTTTATTCCTAGATCCTTTCATAAATTCAATTTTGAAGCTTACTAGTGCAACCATTTGTCTAAAAGTTCCAATAATGATCTTCAACATTCTTTCAAATACCTAGATTCTTTTCTTAGTGTTTGGAGCAGGAGAAAAATCGTATATATTAAAGAAAAATAGAAAACTTAAACATTAATTACTTTATGTTCAATCTCTAAGTAGGTCTACTTTTTCTTTGTGCATAGAAAAACAAGTGAAGGCTCAAGTAAATGAATACACTTTTATGGAGGCACTTATTGGGAGAAGAGGATGAAGATTAATTGGGTCAAGACTGGAGACAAGAATATAAGGCAATTTCACATTTCAGTTCAAAAAAAAAAGAAATATAAATAGAATTGAATATTTTAAAAAAGACAATCAAAATTGGTGTAATAATCAAGAAAAAATTGCACAAAGTCTTATTCAACATTTCAAAGGCATTTTCGAGCAACCAGTTTGTGAACAAATGAGTGAAGATTATCCTACTTGTGAATACTATATAAGAGATGAAAAAAAATGCAAGTATATCTAGGACTTATACAAAAGAGAAGATATCGGGTACAATTTCAAAAATGAAATCAATAGGTAGTCCTTGTCTATATGGATATCAAGTTTTATTCTATAAAAATATTTGGTGTTTTGTTGGATTTCTTCAGTTATACATCCGAAATTGGTTAATTAGATAGTATCCGTCTCGGGTATATTGGAAATCTCGTGGTATGTTTCATTAACTATTTGTAAGACGTGGTATCAGACATAAATATACCTCCGGATGTGCCTTCCGAACAAAATTTAACCTTGTTCTAAACGGTACTTCTCAAGGGTTCTTTAATAATGAAAGGGGTTTAAGACAGGGATGTCCATTATCTATATAGATAATTAGTTCTCAGGGTTTTTCTTTAATGATGAAAAGTATGAGAATGAAGGATTGTATCAAGGACTTAAAATGAGTAGATGAGCTCCAATGATAACATACTTGATGTTTGTAGATGATTTATTTTCTTTCAGAAGAACTCAAGAGTTGATGTTTATAATTTGAAGAAGTTAATAAATTAGTATTCTGAGTTTCAGGACAACAAATATACTTTTAACAAATCTACAACAGTTTTCAATTAAGGAGTGCATAATCTAAGGAAGAATATTATTTTGGCAGATATGGGTGTGAAAGAATGAGGAAAGATGATAAGTATCTAGGTATGTTTATTTATTGGATGATTTAAGAACAAATAGTTTTGATTTTCTGATTCAAAAGTTTAATTCTATGTTGTCCGGTTGGAAACAACATTTTACTTTAAGCGTAGGGAAAACAGTTTTGTCTAAATCTTTGGAAGAAGTATGGTAAACTATCAGGATGCAGTGTTATCTTCTACACCAAAATAAATAAATTTGGTGCTCGTTTATTACCTAAAGTGCTTTGAAGCCGATCTCAAGAATCCAGTGTTCATTTTGGTGGAGTCGTGAAGTTGAATCTAGAAAACTCCATTTTCTTAACCGGCGGAAAGTTTGTAATCCCAAAAAAGAAGAGAGTATGTGTATAAGAGATTTGGAATTTGTGAAAAAAAATATCTCGTATCTAAATTGGTATGGAGGTTTTTAAATGACAAGGAAGCAATGTGGGTGAAGTTACTTTCTTCAAAATATTTGAACGGAGAGTCGTTTTGGTGTGTATCTGATAAGTGTCAGGGATCCTCTACATGGGGAATTCTGCTGGAAGTGAGGAAGATTACAGAAAATAATGTTTACTGGACTATAAATAATGGAGATAATATAAACATTAAGAAGTATTGAAGTCCATGGGCCTAACTCACCTCGAAAACCGGCTTGCAAGGTTAGGGTTGTCCAAGGATTATAAACTGCAAGATCTTAAATAACACATACAATGTGGGACTAATAATCTCAACACGCCGCCTCACATGTAGCCTCGTTGGATTTAATACATGGACATTCGGGTGACGCGGAGTAAAGGTGGGGTCAAACAACTCGTCAAAAATTGTATACTCTGATCCCATATTGAAGTCCATGGGCCTAACACACCTCAAAAACCGGCTTGCAAGGTTAGGATTTCCCAAGGCTTATAAACTGCATGATCTTAAATAATCCTTACAATGTGGGACTAATAATCTCAACATGAAGAATCTATGGGGTACATAATTTTTTGATAACAAATTAAAGAATCTTGGATATTTTCCTGACCAAGTCATATGGTTTTTGATTTAATATTTCCTAATTCAAGGAATTGTAATATTAATCTTTTAAATGAAATATTTTCGCTAGGGATTGTGGAAAAGATTTGTGATTTGTACTTATCAAGTAATACAACAATTCAAGACTCTCTGATTTGGCTTAAAACTTTTTCAGGAATTTTTTCGGCTAAGCCATGTTACAAAATCCTGGCAGATAAACAACCTTTAAATTCCTCTCTAAGTGAATTCCCTTGGAAAAGTTTCTGGAAAGTTTTACGTATTCTAGTAAGGATTCAGTTGTTTATGTGGAAGATGGTTCATGATGTCATGGCAGTTAAGAAGAATATTTTCAGATACATCCCCTTAAGTGACCCAACATGTGTGTTGTGTTTATATGAAGTTGAGAGCATATCTTCTTTGGCTGCCATGTTTCAAAAGAAGTCCTTAATAGTTCAGAAGTTCATATTCCTGTGCCGCCAAATACTCTGATGTTAAAGAAATTATTCAATTTTGGTTAAGGAAACAAGATGAAGGGAAAATCTTTGTTCCGGGATCTTGTATTGTTTGGAATACATGGAAGATGAGAAATGACATAGTTCTTAACTCTACAAAGTTCTCTAATGAAACTTGTATTATAAAGACTTGGAATGATGTTAAGCTTTATTCAGGGATTTTCCAGATTCAAATAACAATATACATCAGGCTTTATCTGTTAGAGCATTGCTCGGTCGAACTCATAAGTGTTGTCATCTCAAGCTTGTTATCAAATTTAGTTGTCAAAATTATATCTTGATTTCTAGTCTACGATTAGTTAAGTCTCGGATTAGGATAAAAGTGTAGTTGAGAAACAGACATTACGGCAGTCATCATTGCGTTCTACCGTTTGAAGGCGAATATAAACCGAGGCTTTTGGAGAACTTCTTAAATAAAAGGTAAGTAAAGACTGAACCACCTACTTCTCAAGTTATATTCATCTTTTTATCTATGAGACGTTGTCGCGTAACTAATTGGACTATCATGAGCGTATTAAGAATTCTGGGTCAAGTTTATCTTGTAATTAGTCCTCGAAATATATATGACTAAGCTTAATGAACATTTGCTCGTACTTGATGAATTTAGGTTAAGGACAATTTATTGTTAGTAATCTAAATTATGATTCAAGACTATATATCATTGGAAAATAGCCTAGAACAGTGATATGTGTCATTGATATTATTTGAGAATGTTTCGAATTGATCTAGAGAGAAATATAGAACTAATATTATTTTCGGATAAAAGACAGTATGTATACCAATCTTACAATCTGGGAAAACTTTTATACGTCCGGAACCGTAGTATATGTACCTAGTACACGTATTGGAGTAGCTATATGTCGACATCAACTTTTTGGTACGCATACCAGTATGCATACCGTAAAAATTTTGTGAACTCATGGACCCGGAACGGTAAGCAAACCAGTACGCGTGCTGAAAAAGAATTTTCGGTTTTGTAGTCGTGTGGTATACATACCCGGTACACATACCGAAGAATTTATGTACATTACGGAACTCTAATTTGTCTTAAGGGTGCACATACCCGGTGCACGTACTATGACAAATATGTTCACGAACAAGGTTTAAAAGTACACGTAGTTGCCCTGTCGAATAATTTCAAATGCACATAAAATTATTTATGTGAGATAATTAGCATTTTAACAATCTCTAAAAATACTATAGACATATTTGATCACATGAATGTGACTCAAGATTAAAGTCTTAAGTGTTATATGAAAATGCTCAAGATTATAGTTCAGTTGGCTAGTTTCGGCTAACCATTCATGAACGTTGTCTTTGTACACGGTTTTATCCTAACCAGAGTGTATATATTGTTATGTTAATATATTCAAAGATTCATTTAACGGTGGATATTGTTTGCTTGGTTCCAAAGATATCTTAGATAAAACCTAAAGCAACCTGCTTTGAAAGTCTATAAAAGGGGAACCTCAAACAACTGGGATTTTGGAATCCCAACACTACTTTTGTGTGTCCTAGTTGTAAACTAGAGTCGTCCTCTTCCTAAAACCCTTTTAGGGTTTAGCGATTAAAAAGACTTCATATGGATTCGTGAAGCCAGGTCCAGCTATTGTTTATCTTGATAGCTCGAGTATCCTGATCTTGATTGATTATTGAGCTTTCTCCATCAATCAAGATAGATAGAAATCATCAAAGCTCTCTTCATCTCAGACTTTGTTGATTCCACAAGTTTAATACTTGTGAGGTGAATAATAATTTAGGATGCTCTTCGGGAAGCATAAGTCCGTATTTTGATGTTAGCTAGACTTTGTCTATTGATATATGTTAGAGCATTGCTCGGTCGAACTCACAAGATTGTTGTCAAATTTAATTGTCAAAACTATATCTTGATTTCTAGTCTACAATTAGTTACGTCTCGGACTAGATAGAAATGTAGTTGAGAAACAGTGGATCACGGCTGTCATCATTGCGTTCTACCATTTGAAAGCAAAGATCAACCGAAGCTTTTAAAGAACTTCATCAAAAAAAAGGTAAGTGAAGACAGAATCACCTATATCTCAAGTTATATTTACTTTTCAATCATCTGAGACAATGTCGCATAACTAATTAGACTATTATGAACTGATAAGAATTTCGAGTCAAGTTTATCTTGATAATTAATTCTCGAAATATAATGACTAAGATTAATGAACATTTGTTCATACTTGATGAATTTCGGTTAAGGAAAATTTATTGTTCGAAATCAAAATCATGATTCAAGTTTTATCATTTGAAAATAGCCTGGAACAGTGATATGTGTCATTGATGTTATTCGGGAATGTTTCGAATTAATTTAGAAAAAAATATAGAACTACTATAGATTCGGATACAAGACAGTGCTATTAGTCTTACAAAGTGGGAAACCTGTTATAAGTCTGAACATGTATTACATGTACTCGTACGTGTTGCAGAGTAGCTATATATCGACTTACAGATTTGTGATACACATATTTTTATGCACATGATGTGAAAATATGTTTAACTCGTGAACCGGATCGGTATACATACTAGTACGCAAACCATTTTGGAACTGTGGTTATGGAACATGGGATTAGTATCCAAACTGGTACGCAAACTAAAACAATTATGTGTTCCCGAACTCCGCTGTGTTTTCAAACCGGTATGCAAACTGATTTAGTTCTGTGAACTCCGGAACCGATGAAATTTTTAAGGTTTCCAAACCGGAGCGCAAACTTAAAAAGTTTTGTTAACTCCGGAACTTGGTTTAGTTAAATGTTTACAAACCAGTATGCGTACTGTGACTGAACTGACTCACGAACGACAATGATATTTGTACCTTGTACACCTACTAACCATGTCAATTATATTTTCAAGTGTGATTAAATTATTTCTATGAGATAATTTTCATTTGATACCAAAACGTTCATTGGAATCATTTATTCTGTTTGAGCATTAGGACATAAGGTACAAGGTTCGGTTACGGTTACGGTTCGGTTATGGTTTCATTTAACCAGAGTGTATATCTTGCTTATATAAATCAGATGCAAAGATTCATCTGACGGTGGATATTGTTTGCTTGGTTCCAAAGCTATCTTAACTAAAACCTAAAGCAACCTATGCTTTGAATGTCTATAAAAGGGGAACTTCAAGCAACTGGGATCTTTAAATCCCAACACTACTTTTTAGTGTGTCCTAGTTGTATCTAGAGTCGTCCTCTTCCTAACCCTTTTAGGGTTTAGCGACTACAAAGTCTTCATAGGGATTCATGAAGCCAGGCCTAGTTATCTTTCCTTGATAACTCGTGTATCCTGATCTTGTTCTATTGTTGATTTATCACTTGAATAAGATTGATATAAATCGCAAAGTTCTCTCTGTCTCAAACTTTGTGATTCCAAAGGTTTTATACTTGTGAGGTGAATAATAATCTAGGATGCACTTCAGGTTGCATAAGTCCGGATTTTGAGGTTAGCTAGACTTTGTCTATTGCTATCGATTTCCACACCTTTGATCAAAACTATTTGATTGTAAAAGGAGATCATATATATAGGACTAATATGTGGGAGGCAGATTGGTTCAAAGTCTTCAATTGAGTTGAAGCAACTCTTAGTTGGTGTGACGTCGGCTAAGGGAATCAATTGCGCAGTTTCCTGCTGGTATTCAAGAGGCGTAAGGAGTGAGATTGTACATTAATCGGTGGGATACCTTTTAGGTCTCAACTACATTCTAGTCCAAAGTTAATTGGCAGTAGGCTAGTGTCCGTAGCGGCATAATACAGTTTGGTGTTCAATCTAGTCTAGGTCCCGGAGTTTTTATGCATTTGAGGCTTCATTGTTAAAAGAACTTCTGTTGTCTGTGTTAGTTCTTTTTTCGCATTATATTGTTCATCTTTATAATTGAAATATCACAGGTTGTGCGTTGATCAATCATAGTAGAGACATCCGACCTAGTTTGTTGGATAAGACTTGATTGATTCTTGGACATTGGTTTTTGGTACCGTCCAAGTAATCTCTTTATGATTAGGTTCACAGACTTGTTTATGTAAACGTTTTAATCGCAAGAGAGGGAGATATAACTCTATATACTCTTCCTTGATAGAGTTTAACTCCCGTAGTTGTATTGAGTTAGTCCACACAGATTGCCTAAGAAAAAGGTGGTGGTGTATTTTAGTACCCCCTCGTTTTCACTATTGATTTTCAGTCTCACCTTGATGTACGATCAAAAGGAAATCACACAAATAAGCTTATTTGTGGGAGGCAGATATGTTTAAAGTCTTCAATTGAGTTGAAGCAACTCTTAGGTTGTAAATGACGTCATCTAAGGGAATCATTTGCGCAGAATTGATAACATAATGGGTATTTTTTAAATTATGCTTGGCCTTGTACCACA
This sequence comes from Papaver somniferum, assembly GCF_003573695.1. Taxonomy (NCBI): domain Eukaryota; kingdom Viridiplantae; phylum Streptophyta; class Magnoliopsida; order Ranunculales; family Papaveraceae; genus Papaver; species Papaver somniferum. The sequence continues at coordinate 192,387,799 of NC_039359.1, forward strand.
GTAGAGAAAATTGTATTGATTAATGATACATTGACCTAGAGGCAGGCACATTATATCTTGATTCTATACTTAACTATGAAGTCACAGTAAATTTTGCTGCTCTGCAGAAAGCACGTAAATTGGTTTATGTAGAGTTTCTCTTGTTTCGTGGTACTTTTTCCAAATTTGTAAGACTGCTCGGGAAAGGCGTTTTGTATCTCTTCCGACATTTTTTGTGATGGCCTTAAGGTACACACTGACATTTTGTGATGAACCAATGGAAATTTATATCTCTTCTGTTTCGCGGTACTTTTGCTAGTATAACATGCTACTTGTCAAGGTAGATATCAAATGTCACAGTTTAGATTTAAGTTTTACTGTTATACTAGGGTGTGATGGAATTCTATCTTGTCATTGTAATGCTTTCCAGAATAGAGTTCGATTATAACTAACCATAATCCGTCCTATTCTTCCCTGCATTATGAGTTCGTATGGAAGGTCGTTTCTTGCCATAAGGCACACAACCAACTTCATTCATCATCTCATATGCCCCTCAGACAAACATGTTCCTTAATGAAGGTAATCCTACAAATATATGGGGATGATTCTGAATCGTATATGTACTTGGTGTAATCTCCTAATGTTGAAGCAACGAGACTAAACGTACCTGAAAATAAAAATCCTAAGAATTTATGCAGGTTTGCCGTGTTAGAAGAAATATAACTGACACAAGATAAAGAACTTCCCTAGTCCAACGAAAACTAAAATGGACTGATATTCAAGAATATGTCCTCGTAGTACCGAGTACACTGCTAAGGGATTATATAAGTAGAAGAAATATCAGGTAGTTTTAACTTTTAAATGACTCTTCGTTAATCTAGATTCTATCTTTGAAGTAGTACGCTACGTTATGAATGGGCCAATAAACAAGAGAAATAAAAAGACCAAACTCAAAAACATGACATACTTCTCATACAAATGTCACAACCGCACTTGTGACCTATGTAGGGTAGGTAGTAGGCAGGTAAAAACAAGTCCCAACAACAAGCACGGACTCGAAAAAAATATTCATTCCCTTTTTCCAAATGCGAGTAAAATTCAATATGTTGTACTAAAAAGAAAAAACCTGAAAAGGACTAAAAACTCTCCTCTCAATTATTTCTATTATAAAAGCACTGAAAGCTCAATAATTTATGGATGCCTATACTTTATCGTAACCCGAGAGTTCCTTTTCATTTTAGAGATACCAATTACCTTAATTACCTAAATGTATTCGTTAGATTATTTTATCTGTTCCTCCGAAATTAATTCAGTAATGGACTACGCCATCACATTAATAATATTCGGTTATTAGTTCGTGTTATTACATCCATGGCCTGCCAAATTAAGTTTGATGACACGCAAGTCTCTCATCCTCATTTATCAAGCACTCCTACATGGTTGAAATTTTTGATAGATGCCGCGTCATGCATGAGATCCATCGATATTAATCTCATAATTGAGATTCTTAGTCATTTTTACATCACCTTAATTACATTACCTTAAAATATAAAAAAACAAGAGTGTATATATAAAAATTCTGATTAATAAGATTGATTATCTAAACTCATAAGATAAAATATTATATAAGTATAATATAAGTTGATCACCATGGTAGAGTGGTTTTGAGGACCAACCCATAGGATAGGTGGTTAGAGTCGCACGTGTGAGAATTGAGTCGAGAGAATTCAGATGGCTATATATTGTCATCTCAGTCCCGTAATAATATATTTTTTTATCAATTCATTTGAATGTTAGCATAGTAAAGTTCATCATAATATATCTTTTTATCAATTCATTTTCATCACCTCATCTTAGTTAAGTGCTAATGGAGTTCCATACAGAAACGCATTGTACATTTCAAAGAGAGCTTTCTAACTTTCTTTGTACTAATAAAATCTTTGTATAAGAATATATTAGGAATCACAAAAAAAATATTCTTATATGGAGGCTATTCTTATATGGAGGTCTAATTTGAATAGACCAAAAGAAAATATTTCATATGTATATTTGTGCATATTCATGCATATGCATAGGAAACACAAAAATGTATCTAAGTATATACAAAAACTATTTAAATGAGGATATTTTTTTATATATTTATGTATATACTAAATTTTAATTAAAAAATTCACGTATATCACAATTATCACATTAAAAATTGACAAATGAAATCTAATGAGTATGAAGATATTCGTATTAAGTTGTGCACAAAAAAATTAAATAAATCCATTTTAAAGCAAAACGAACTTGTAATATGGTTAAAAGAATCTCTCATCTTAAACTTTAATGTACTACAAGTGCTATGTATTTATATTACGATGTCAATTATTCTTATATGGAGGTAGGTTCCTTAAGAAGGGACTAAAAAAAATTATGATTTATTCCAATATGGAGTTTATTCTTAAATATAACTGGCCTAATATGGAATTTATTCTTAAATATAACTGTCCTAAGTCGGGACCATAAATTTTTATTCTTATATGGAGTATTCCTCCGAAGAGGTTTTACTGTAGTTCACATAATGAACTGATGAATTCACATAAGATGTTAATGGAGTCATAAACAAAGTTGTTGAACTTTCTCAGTACTTCACATATTTAACTGATCGAATCACAGCAACAACTGGTGAATTACCAGAAGATATTAATGGAGTCACAAACAAAATTGTTTAACTTTCTCATAGTTCACAAATTACTGGTTTTGATTCTACTGAAATAAATGTCAAAGAACAAGGTATGTATTTCAAAATTACTTTTGTTAACATTTTTGGCTTCCAACATGCACAATGCGTCAAGCTTGGCTTTCTTTTGCTGGTTCCTATGATGTTTCTGGTTTCATATTAAGCAGAAAATGATACTCTAGTTGAAGATGATCCTCTGGTTGCCAGACAACACCCTATTGCATTAAACACGAAAAGACTCTGTGATGCAGTCTAGGAGAACAGTTGGGACAAAGCATTAGAGGTTCTTAACTATGATCCCGAAGGTGCTAGGAATCCAATCAGCCATATGTCCGCAACGTTGCTAAGTGGATTTATAATTTGTGGAAGGAATTATCGGCCAGTTGAAAAAGGAAGATTTTCTACTCCAGAACTATGAAACGGGAAACACGCCCCTCCATACATCAGCGAAATTTTACGGCAGAGAAGACATCGTAAAAATAATCATACAGAACAACCTTGACTCAACGCAAGTTAGGAACGGGGATAAAATGTTACCTCTTGGAGTGGCACTTTTACATGTTACTGAGGGCCAGAGAGATATAGGGGACTACATATTTGATTTAACTGAAAGTTCACACTTGAACATGATGGTGCTCAACTGTTTATGCAGAGCAATTGAGGCCAGTTATTATGGTAAGTAAACTAAAACTAGTTTTCGTAATTTAAAATTCTTATTTTTCTTGATTTACCTTTTCATAAATTTATTAGAATCAATTCTATGATACCAATGTACAGTGATACCACCTTATCTTAATTATAGAAAAAGCACTACAACTTGTGAAGGACTTTCCATAAATAATGACAAAAAATTTAGTTGCACATGGTATGTGTCCATTAGAGTTCTTAATCCGAAGGCCTTTTTGCTTCCGGAGTGGAGCTCATCTAACATGGTGGGGAAATTGTCAATACGTAGTAATCATTATATCCCTAACCATATGAAAAATGTAATATCCTGTATTTTTATATATCCTTTCGGGTCGAGTATTACCCGACTTAGCTAACCTTGTTATTTGGATTGTTTTTTTTTTTTTTTCGATGCAAATAAGCATATATTAAGCATAGAAAGAAGACAGTTACATCAAACATCCCTCTGGAGATCAGCAAAGTCAGTTGCTTTTTGGGTTTTTGTTGACTCACTTTATTTGCCTTAGCCTTGGTTGTGGAATTTGAACTTAGATATTTAGAAATGGTGTGGAATTTGAACTTAGATATTTAAAGATTCTTTTCCCATATTTGTTAAAGACATAAGGTGGAAATGGTCACCTAATTAAGTTTTGATAAATAAATAAAAAGAGAATAAAATTAGGAAAATTGAAGAGGCAATTAAAGAAATAAATAAATAATATAACAATTATTTTTTTGATTAATAGAAACATGAAAAGAAAAATAAAATATGTAAAAAGTAGATCATAAATAAGATTTAATATTAATCGTTATTATAAGTTTTACTAGAAAGAGTGAGAAATGTATTAGAGAAGTTAGAAATGTGTAGCTTAGCGATTTCGTTGCGTCCTTGTAATTGCTTGAAATATAATTTGATATCATTGTTTTTTTTTAGAAATATAATTTAAGATGTTTAAATAGTGAATTACTGTTTTTAAATTCGATTGTGTTTGGATAACTAACTTAAACATTAAAAATATATATATGTAATATAAAGTCTCTTTCCGACCCGTAACGCTTCGAGTTTGGATCTCCATATGAGTTTGACCCTGCTCCGGAACTCGGGATGTTACAAAATTTTTTTTAGTGAAATCATTAATCAACTCATATGTGGTTCGGCTATCAGGGAAGATGAAGACAAATCACAAAGATCAACACTCAGCAACGGTGCATATATGCCTGTATCTAAAGCGATGTAGTTTTTACTTGGTTTTAGATTGAACCTTGCACATTTTAGCAAGGGCAGTAATAGCATTTTGGTTTGATTATTATTTTAGACATTTCTACAGAGAACCAAAAATATAAACACCAAAACGCAAAGAAGCTGCTTAAAGAAATGGTGACGGGTATGGTTGGCTCAGAAGGAATTTTTTTCGAAACGAGCTTACTAGATATAAACAGGACAAAACTTATCCAGTTTTTAGCAATCAATCCAGGAATCGTAAAAGAAGCTATCAGAAATGGAACAACGAGTTGCTAAAGCTGTTTTTGGAAAAGTTTGAATTTTTACAGGATTACAGACTTCCGGATCGAACAATAGTGGAAATGGCCGTTGCAAACAAGAAAGAAGATATGGTAAATTTGATATTTTCCTACAGTAAATATAAGATCGGCCTGGTTTCCAGGAAAGACAGAGAAGGAAATACCCTGCTCCATTATGCAGCCTCATTTGCGGCCCAGATAAAGCAACTTCATTCTCAGGGACAGTTATAGAGATGCAAAAGGCCCTCCGATAGTTTAAGGTAAGGGGTTTATTTTTTTGTCCTCAAACAAATGTGTAAAAATTAACCTAACTCTGCATCAGTTTTTATGGCATCGCAGGGGTTCGAAAGTATGATTTCTGAAAATGACAGGCACCAAAGGAACCGAGAAGGAGAAACTGCGGACGATGTGTTCACTAGAGAACACAAAAATTTGGTCACCCAAGCATCAACTTGGATGAGAGTTCAACTAAATCGAACTCCATAGTTTCTAATCTCGTTCGGACTATGTCATATACAACAATGCTAACTATCTCGGGAGGGTTTGTGAGTGATGTTAAAATGCCAAGAAACGGTGAACTGGTTTTATTGGGAATGGTTGCGTTCAGATTGTTTTGCGTAACATCCCTCATAGACGCACTCTCTTCAGCAACATCGACATTTCTTTCCCATATAATATCGTTTTCCATATTTTGGAAACGGGCATTCCTCTACGATCTGCCATGGAAACTATATATTTCTCATGCATTTTTATTGGCAGATATAGTGGCAGATGTTATAAACTACTGTACAACAATATTTCTCGTGGTCAAAGACGATTCCGACAGTGTTGTTTTTCCAATGACAGTATGTCTCACTTTTCCAATGCTTCTGGCCATGCTTCAGAAATTGCCGGTGGCATGGGAAGTGACATGTTCCATATTCTCCGGGAAAGCCTTAAAACAACACGGATAGGTCGGTCCCAGGATAAAGAACACTAGGAAAGAAATTTTTATTACAAGAACAACAAAATTAGTCTGGTCACTATGGAAATAATAATAATAATAAAAGTTTATGTGTGAAAAATTTTGGGACTCAAAAATTGTCTGGCAAATAATGATGCAGATTGTGTTGCACGAAGACTTTTATTTCATAGAGTAGGTGTGGCAATCCAAAAAGGTGTTGGTGCTCAGCTTGTTGCTAAGTTACCAACTAACCTTGCATAAAATTACTTGTGTTTATTTTTTAAGAAACGCCCTTGGTGGTGCTTTCCATAAAAAAAAGTTTTATCTTTCTTGAATAATGTAATTTTATGATTTAACTTTTTCTTTTATTCAAAAACAATTTTTATTTTATTTAAAGATCTTGACCAGTTACAAATGTCATTAGGGAAATTGCATCCCAAGAAACTACATACTTCACCCGCATTCGATCAAAAAATGACCTTGCATTCTTCACATCACTATTATTCATGTAACCACAAATCATAGCATTCCAGGTTACTTCATTACCAAGACCCAACCTTGCATTCTTCATTGCAGCATTCCAAATTATCATTAACTAGTTGTTTTTTGTTTGAACATATAAAGGTGGTTTAGAAAGAATGGAGAATTATGAATCGTTCATCTTAAGAAAAATAGAGGGTATAAGTCTGAGAGGATTGAAAACCGACTATGATGATAAGTGATGAGAACCTAACCTCTTCATCAGTCTGTGCATCCAAACACAATATTCATGTCCCAAAACATGTGTAAGAGTGAATCCAGGTACTAATAGAAGAGTTAAGATTGCACAAAGCTTGTGGTGAAAGTGCAAACTAAATGGCTCTTGCAAATGGACATGACATAAAAAGATGTTACATCTGTGTACACATATATCTCACTATCGGACACGTGTATACAGAAAGGTACGTGGAAAGCATGCAAGCCAAAACATCAAAACATGATGCGTCACGAAGCACCAAATAAACCCCTAGGAGTTGCTTTACCTCATCCCCAGAAGAGGGGCCAAGATCAACGGTGGAGAGAAAGTTAGCTGACACGGACTGACAGGGGCAGAAGACACTTGTCTGACACGAGCAGACCCCTCAACTACCCGCATTAAACACTCTGCGCAGTGCACGTGTCGACCAACCTGTGGAACGAGCGAAGATGCCTCCGCGGGATCGAGGGGGAAACGCAGACCTCCGCGTGGTGGACGCAAGGACACGAGAAGATAAGGTTCCAACGGTCTTCAGAGATGGGTCCCACGTTCCAACCTTATAAATACCCAATCTCCACAAAGAAGAAGGGGAGAGCAGGAGAGAAGGAGAGAGAGAGAAAGAGAATAGTAAGGGTAAGTTAATCCCTTAGTGGAGAGAAATATGTAAACCCAAAGTCATTCAACTATTCGTGTAACCGTGAATAATATAGTAGAACAACAAACCCCGTGGATGTAGGCCTTAGTGCTGAACCACGTAAACCTTGGTCTTCTTTACATTTCAGCACTTTACATTCATTTAGCTCCGCACGTATTTGCTTATATGTTTTGTTTTCCTTTAATACTTGTATCCCATGCATGATCGCCACGCACGGGGAAGTTGGAGGAGGCCATGATAAACCCGAAGGTTTTGAGCCAATGAATCCACATCAGGGTATCATCATCGTAATCTATTTAGACTTTAACGATTGATTGTGGGCATTCGGATCCCCACGTATTACGTGTGTCCACAATTTGGCGCTAGAAACAGGGACTTCGTCCCGGTAAAAGATTTATCTTGTCCTGTGATTGGCGCCACGGCTGTAGCGGCACGCGCGGGGACTCCCAATCAGGGGTCCAACCAATCGCACCAACTAATGGATGAGCTCGAGGAACTGAGGAGGAACCAACAGGTTTACGCAGAAGCTGTAGCTCTGTTGGCCAGAGAAAATCAAGATTTAAAGGAGCGGATTGCTCTAAGCACAAAGACCAGCCAACAACTTGATGAAGCGAGCTCCAAAGCACCAGAGCCAAACCAAGATTGTAGAGTCGTCCTAGCGACTAATGAAGACGCGACAAGGAGACGTAGCGTATCCGACCCGGATTATGACGATGGAGAGTCAGACGGAAATGAGCTGAAGAATTTAGAGCACCAACGCGCAATGGAGGAACTGCGGGATGAGATGATGGCAGAGATCAGGCAATTGAAAAATAAACAAGGTGGGGGAAGGTTAGAAGAGGTCATCAGAGAAGCTAACTCCACGCCCCTAACGCATCGCTTGGCCAACACCCCTATTCCCCTGAAATGCCCTGTCCCGACGTTCGAATGATATGATGGGTCCAGCGACCCTGCTGCACATGTTCGGTACTACAACCGTGTCTTAGCTAGATGGGGACAGAACGACGCCGTACTCTGTAGATACTTCCCGTCAAGCTTGAAGGGATCGGCGTTATCATGGTTTGATAATCTACCACCAAACTCCATACACTCATACGACCAACTTGCAGAGAAATTCTTAAGAACATACATGTACAACAAGACTGTAAACACCGGGATGGATAAGCTCTTTTCACTAGCAATCGGCTACAAGGAAACCACGAGGGAATACACAAACAGATGGCATAGGATTTGCCAAGCCATAGGAAGCGTAGACCCAGTGGTAAGCATCAATTGCTATAAATGGGGCTTAGATCGGATGAGTCCCCTATTTGTTGAAATTCACGGGAGCGTGCCCAAGACAGAAGGCGATCTCCGAATAATTATCGAGAAGCACGCTCGACTTGAAGAAATTCAACGGGAAAACCCGAGGGCATATCCGCAGAGGTCTCCTCGCACCAATTCAGCAGAACAAACCAATGGGGCCAAAAGGGGTTGCTCAGATGAGAGACCTCACGAAGATAGAAAGGAACGGAGGGATGAACGAAGAACAGGCGACCGAAAATTCGGAGATCAAGTTTACACGAAACTCAACGCTAGCTATGCTCGTATCCTACGAGAGATCAAAGGGAGGGAAAACTTAGAATGGTCATGGTCTAAGGGAAAGCAACCCCCGAGATCCGAGAAGTCTAAAGATTACTGTGAGTATCACTGTTTCAACGGACACCAGACCGAAAAATGCAAGAACCTTAAAATAATGATCCAAAAATTAATTGATGCGGGAGAGCTCAAACATTACATACGGAAGGAGGTTACCGAGGACAGATCCAAACGAACCAAACTAGTCCAACTTCCGGAAGAAAACCGAACAATCAATACCATCTCGTGTTCCGAAGCCACAGGACCCTCACTCACAGCACAGATTGGAAAAAGGTTACGGAAGCAATTCGAATATCGCTGCGAGTTATATAAGGTCGATGGGATAACAGTGGACGAACATGAAAAATGGATGGAATTTCCTGTCATCTTCGATGCCGAGGATATCGAAGAAGATATGGAAGACCATAACGATCCCTTGGTCCTAACATTACCAATAGCTGGATGTAACCTCAAAAAGATCCTCATAGACGGGGGAAGCTCTGTGAATGTCCTATTCTATGATGCATTCAAGCGGATGAAGCTCCATGATGAACAATTGATGACCTCTTATCACACCATCTACGGATTCAATGGAGCGGCCACGAAGCCCTTGGGAGACATTGTGTTACAGGTTAACGCAGGGCCCATGAAGCTGGATACCCGATTCAGTGTGGTGGATACCCCTTCCCCCTACAATGCCATTATTGGACGACAATGGGTACACAAGCTCAAAGGAGTTGCGGCAACATACCACCAGTACCTCAGATTTCCAACACCTGAGGGAATCATGGAGATCAAGGGAGATCGAATCGCTACACGAGAATGCCAGGCCACTCAGGATCATATCAACAATGAACAAGAAGAACAGCGAAAAATCCGAAGAGTAAGAAATCAAGAAACCACGAAAGAGAAAGCCGTAGACCTATTCCTTAAGGAAACTACAGGAAAAGGCTTGACGAAAGAGGGTAATGTCCGAGGTTCGGAAACAAGTACCTCAACAATCAACAAAGAGCAGAAACACGCCAAATAGCAATTAAAGAGCGCCCCAGTCCTCGGAAACCCAAAGCCTATGTTCACACTAGTGGAACCCACAAAGGAAATCAACATAGGAACGGAAGAAGACCCGAAGATGATCAAAATCGGGACCATCATGGACGAAGGAAGAGAACATTCCTTAACCAAATTACTTAAGGAATATGCAGATGTGTTCGCCTGGAAGTTAGGAGATATGCCGGGGATTGACCCAAAAGTAATCCAACATGAACTACGCATCAAACAGGGCACGCCCCCGTTCAGGCAGAAAATACGAAAAGTGGCTCCAGAATATCATGAGGCGGTAGAAACGGAACTTCAGAAGCTACTAGATGCGGGATTTATCAAGGAAGTCAAGTACCCTACCTGGATATCCAACATGGTCATTGTTCCTAAGAAAAATGGAGGGGTTAGAATATGCATCGACTTTACTAATCTCAACAAGGCATGTCCAAAGGACAGTTATCCCCTGCCGAGCATAGATCAACTGGTTGAAGCAGTTGAAGGATACGAGGAGCTGTCGTTTATGGACGGATACTCTGGTTACAACCAAGTAGCCCTGGCAGAAGAAGATCAGCCACACACAGCATTCTATACACCACATGGCCTTTATTGCTATACCAGAATGCCTTTCGGGCTCCGAAATGCAGGGGCAACATACCAAAGGATGGTCGATGCTATCTTCAAACCATGGATCGGAGGAACCCTAGAAGTCTACGTGGACGACATGCTCGTCAAAAGCAAGCTGCGTAAAAATCACCACCAGGACCTGAGGAATATCTTCAATGCAATGAGACAACATCACATGAAAGTAAATCCGGAGAAATGTACTTTCGGTGTCACCTCGGGGAAGTTCCTCGGTTATCTGGTGACGAAAAGGGGCATCGAGGTAGACCCAGCTAAGATTCAAGCCATAGTAGAGATGCCGTCACCAAAGAATCTGAAGGAAGTGCAGAAGCTCAACGGGTCCATAGCAGCGTTGGGCAGATTTATTGCACGGTCTTCGGACAAGTGCAAACATTTCTTCAATATTCTTAAAAAAGGGAGCAGGTTCGAATGGACCGCCGAATGCGAGGAAGCATTCCAAAGGATCAAAGAACATCTGGCTTCAATCCCCATCCTGCAGAAGCCAGACCCTGATGAAGTTTTGGCACTGTACATAGCAGCGACGGAGGACGCAGTCAGCGCGGTATTAGTCAAAACCAATACAAAGATAGAACAACCTATCTATTACGTCAGCAAGACACTCAATTCCGCGGAAAGAAATTATACTAAGATTGAACAACTCATCCTCGCACTGGTATGGGCTACCCAAAAACTGAGAACCTACTTCCTAACTCACTTCGTCAGGGTACCATGCAAAGCACCATTGGAAGCAGTCCTCTAAAGCACGGGAAAAGTGGGCCGAATAGCCAAATGGAACACCCATCTGGACCAATTAAACATCATTCATGAAATTCAACATTCTCAGAAGTCCCAAGTTCTGGCAGATTTCTTAGCAGACCTCCCTCTAGACAACGACGAAGAGATTAAGGGAATACCGGAAGCCGATGAAGCAATCAAGGATCCAATGGATATCCTCGAACCTGCGAGTCATAGACAATGGGAAGTCTTCGTCGACGGATCTAAAAATAAGGAAGGAGCAGGAATAGGTATTGTCATTATCACCCTAACTGGAGAAAGGATCATACAGGCACTTAGATTGGAATTCAAAGAGCATACCAATAACATTGTTGAATACGAAGCTGTCGTACATGCCCTACGTATAATAATAGAGATGGGATAACCGATGTAAGGCTGACAAGTGATTCGCAGCTGGTCATACGGCAAATTGGGCTCGAATATAATGTGTACGATGACACCCTTTCAGCTTACATGGCATTGGTCCAAACATTGGCATCACAAATCCCGAACATTAAGTTCCGGCACTTATGCAGAAGGGACCTCAGGCACGCGGATGCCCTAGCATACATATCATCCATGCTGAGGGATAAAAATGCCGAAGGTATTAAAATAGCAAGGGTATACGAGCCTTCGATTGCATCTCAATTCTCCTTCGTTACCAATCAAGATACGATGGAAGAATATATCGAAGACCAGGTAGGAGAAGACATCCATAACGACTTTGATGAAGAAGACATCTTGTCAAAAGCAAATCAAAACGAAGATTTCAGCAACGAAGATGACTGGAGGGTGACAATACATGCCTTCCTCGACAAAGGAAGCCTACCTGCGGATCGGAAGCAAGCCAGGAAGATGCTCTCTAAAGTGGGAAGATACGATCTTCGGGAGGGGGTCCTGTATAGAAAATCCTTCCTCGGACCATTACTACGCTGCTTGTCCCGGAAAGAAGGGCATCAAATTCTAAATGATATCCATTATGGTGACGCAGGGAATCATAGCGGTATGAGATCACTAGCTGACAAGGCAAAAACGCAAGGATATTACTGGCCGACCATGATACAAGATGCTGCGAGGATGTCCCGACGATGCGAAGAATGTCAGCGCTTCGCGAGGAAAATCCACGCGCCGGCAACAATGTTAAACTCTGTCGATAGCCCGTGGCCATTTGCAAAATGGGGAGTAGACATCGTCGGGCCTTTCATCGAAGGATCAAGGAAGAGACGATTTTTGATAGTAGCCACGGACTACTTCAGTAAATGGGTGGAGGCTAAGGCCTTGGCCAGGATCAGAGACGCGGATGTGTTCACTTTCATATTCCAGAACATCATTTGCAGATTTGGTATACCTGCTGAAATTGTATCTGATAACGGCAAGCAATTACAGGGAAAAAATATAGACATGCTCTTCGACACCTTCAAAATAAGAAAGAACAAGTCCACCCCCTTATACCCTCAAAGCAACGGACAAGCGGAAGCTACCAACAAGACCCTCGCCCTTATACTCAAAAAACAATTAGACGAGCATAAGGGAAGATGGTGCGAACAACTGCACAATGTCTTATGGGCATACAGGACAACACGAAGGTCCGCTACCGGGGAATCCCCGTTTCTTCTTACTTATGGAGCTGAAGCAGTCATACCTACGGAAATCCTCATGCCAACCACGAAGACCGAAGCCTGGGAAAAAAACCTCACAACAGATATGATGTTAGAAAGGTTGGACGACTTGGAAGGAAGAAGGGAAGTAGCATTGCAAAAGATGGAAAATTATCAACGAAGACTAGCAAGGGAGTACAACAAAAAGGTAAAGCTACGAAATTTTGTAGAGGGACAGTATGTGTTGAGAACAATCCCACGATATCAGCAAGAAAAGAAATGGGGAAAGTTAGCACCTACATGGGGAGGACCGTTTATGATCCACGACATTGCGGGTAATGGTTCCTACTACCTTCGTAATCTAAAAGGGGAGGTCCTCCGGCATCCTTGGAATGCTAAATGGCTCAAACCATACTTCCCATAGAAGCAACGCAGATTTGAATCTGCTGGGAGTGTACCAGAAGAAGAAAGGAGCCTAACCGCCCCACATGTTTCTATCTCTGGAAGAGGAATTGCAGACCTCAACTTATCAATCAAACAAGCTTTCAAATTATCAAGTCAGTGGAATCTACCTACAATATTGGGGAAAGTAGTTAATCTACAATCTCTCAGAGCTCCCCCATCAATGTCCATAAGTATAGGACCAGGGGGAAGGCACCCAGCAGAAAGAGATACCCAACCAATCTTAAGGCAACGGGTCGACGGAATGGGTGCGTACATATTTCACACCCTATATCCTAGAACGTTGCCCCGGCCCCCACCGTCTGGAAATCCTCTGGCCCAGGATTTGCCAGCGGGGTGACAGGTCTCAAGACGATCACGAAGGTACCTTCCTTCAGTATCGCACTCAAAAACACTACAACTTTTGTTTTGATTTTTCACAAACTTAAAATACAAACACTTAAAACAACATTGTAGGTATATCAAGAAGAGGACTCATTTCATGAAGGGTGATTACAAGAAGTGAACGGCCAAAGTCAAGGATACACAATCAAAAAACATCCTTGTTACATGGCTACAAAAAATATAATTATGCCGCGGACCCTACAGAACGCTGCGATCTCTACCTAGTTGGCGGTCCCGTCGTCAGGATTATTCCGAAGACTTGATGGGACGCTCCCACCAGAAGAGGGGCCCGAGGAGCTGGGCAATGCAGCAGGAACGGGACGACGAGGATAGTTCTTCACGAGACCATGTTCATTCCTTAGGCCAAGTTCTATCCTCTCCAGCATCTTGTTCGTCTCCTCAGCCAATTGACAACGAGCCTTATGTTTAATAATTGTTGTCCGATGTTGGGCTTGGGATAATAACGAAGATAGCCGATTCACTTCTCTGGAAGCAGCACCAACGGCCTCCTCGCGGGTGACTGCTAAATTCTTGAAGTGATTGGTTTGTTCCTCTTGTTGTGCTAAGGAAGATTGAGCCTTTTCAAGTTCTTCATTTGTGACGCGAAGGCGTCCCTCGAGCTCTGAAAAAGACAACACCACGGAGTTAGCGTAGAAAAAAAACAAGATCACACTCGATGAATTGGGATTATACCTTCGACACAAGCCGAAGCCTCTTCATACTCATTAACAACCGCATCTCGCGCTTCATCAAGATGATCATATTCCGCGGATAATTTCTTATAGTCTACTTGAAGGTTGGTGAGAGTAAATTGACAGGCATCTAATTCTACCTGCTTCATCGAGTCCATATGACGAAGGTGGTCGACCTCTTTATTTATCTCTGAGACCCCTTTGCTGAGTCTGTACATACACACTTCAAGATTCCTATCAGACTCAGCAAGACGAGCTACATCGGCACGAGATGCGGAAAGAGCATTGCTGAGAGCGTAGACTTCAGCACGAGCATCATCTCGTTCCCTGGCAAGACCGAGCATATTATCTTGGACCCCTGAAAGAGACATGGATTGCGCCGTCTGTAATTCTTCTTCCAATAGCTGAATCCTAGATTCCAACAAGGAAGTACGCTCACGGGCTTCCCGCAGATTATCACTGGTCCACAGCAGTGTGCCATTAAATAAAGCACGATCATGGTTGTACAGATTTTGCATGTCGACCATCTGAACATGCCGCGCGCGCCATACCTCAGCCCGAGCATCCCATTTCTTAGCCTCACTCTTAATCTTCTCAACCAAATCTCTAATACGAGATTTTTGCCGAGCTCTTTCGTTTCGAAGCCATATCAGCTCGGGGATGCCACCCACTGGACATAGGGTGGGGAGACTCAGACAGAACAACTAAGAGATAAAAGAATGACGACATACGGCGAGGGAAAAGAACCAAACCTGTGAAAGTGGAAACTTGGATACGAGTTTGCTCTAACTCAGCACGCACTGCAATAAGTTCTGAACGAAGATCAGCCTCTGCTTCACCCAGCTTTTCTTTCTCCTTAAGGCTTTTCTTCAGCTCTTCTATCTCCACCTCAGCCGCAGATAATTCCTTTTCCCGGTGACGAAGCTTAGCCTCGAGCTTCAGAGATTTCGCTTTAAAGAACTGATACAGCACGTGGTTGCAATGCTCGCTCCTCATCATCTACACATCAAGATGACAAAACATTATTCAACCGAAGCGTCCGATTCTCACGTACAAGCATGCACGAAAATTTACCGCAAGCACACACTGCTGCGGGAAGCCATATTGATACCCGTCGGCAATAGCCATCATATCGGCAACAGAAGTAGGGGGCTTCGGTACGAGGGTAGCTTCGGGAACAGTCAACCTTTTTCCCCAGGCTTCAGACACCTGCACCTTCGAAGACATCTCCATCATGCGACGGGTATACGCGGTTGATTCCTTTTCCCCAACAACCACAGGAGGGGGATGAGAGACAAACAGAAGATTCTTCTCCTTAAACCAACTCATGATGGCGTCCTCACCCTCAGACATCGGCGATTGGGGAAGACTATCGGCGGGCGCGTCAACAACAGATTTTCCTTTCTCTGACTCGACCCCCTCAGCATGAATGTTGGCATGCTCCTCCGCGCCTACATGCACAGCAGGCTCCTCCGCACCAACACCTCCTACAGTAGCATCCCCATTACCATCACCACCAAGAACATCCCAATTATCATTAGGGGAAAGCAAAGAGAAGTCCTCGGGAAAATCGAGGGCTTCGTCAAAGAACTCCCCCGTGGAATACATCCGATCGAAAGAAAATTCTTGAGAAGTGGGAAGGGTATCCGCGACATCACCAGCAGGGACGGAAACATCCCCGATGACAACATCATCCGCCACCACATCTTTGTTCCTTCCTTCATCACCAGCGTGACCAGCGAAGACCTCTTCTTCGACATTGATAGGGGAGGTACCAGTACGTTCCTCCCCATCTGTAATCTAGTCCTCAGCAAACTCTTCGTTCACCGGACTGGTAACTTCTTCTTGGGCCTCAACCTCGCCCGTCACCGTAGTAGAAGACTGCTTCGGCCTAATCTTTTTCTTCTTCAATACCTGAAACCGACACCACAAAAGGAATTATTCTTCTCGTCTGATGAAAGTTATAAAAACGAAGCGCAGCTAGAATCTGCGTACCTGAGCAGCTGAAATATTCTTCGGTGGGGGTATAACACCGGAACCATCCTCCTCGTCTCCCTCTACGACATCCAGGGCATAAGGAAAATTCATGCCCGCAAAGCTCAGACGCCAGGGGCAGAAATCTTCATAGCGAACAGGAGGAGATTCGCGCGGCTTACTATTCTCGGTGGGCCGCCATCCGCGGGGACCAGGAATCCAACCGTAAGCCCACGGACCAACTATCTCAATAACAGTGGCGTGCCACTCATAGTCATGATCGCGCTTGATCCTTTCTCGCGCGGGGAAGAGTTTCCGACGACTGGACGCCTCCGTGCCAGGAACATACTTCAGCTTGGCATCGCTGACCTCATTTAACAGACGGATCTCGCCTCGAGGAGCAGGGAGATTCCGAAGGCTGACACTCCACGGCTTGCGATTCCTACTATTGACGTAATCACCGAAGGAGTTATTGAAATTCTCAGGAGTATACCATTCCTTTTCCAAGGGATTGGGGACGTAGCAAGTCATCGACGTCTCCCCCTTACTCCGTAGATAGCATTCCTTCAGGGCGCGAAGATAATTTCCCGATAGTTGGGATACGGAACGGCTATGAGTATTGGTGGAAGAACCCTCACGACTAGCAAGCACGTCGTAGTAAAAGGAATCACCCGATTTGTACAAAGGCAGCATCAGACCAGCCTCGAAGGCCCCAACCGTCGTTAACAAATGAAATTCATCGAATTCGTACTTGGAGATAAGCTCATACGTAATATCATCCTCGGGAGCATAGAAACGAACCCCGAAGGCTTGAAGCTCATGCTTTTCCTTGAATATTTCAAGATCGATATGCTTGAAGGTTACTTTTTTCCTGCAAACAGAGACACTGCGTATCAAGGGAGCAGCCTCATCCTCCTCGGCGGGGCCGGACGAACTAACAAACGCTTCAGACGCTTTTCTCTTCACGGGGGGATTCTTTGAAGATTCAACCCTAGGATCTACGCCCTTTGTATTCTTCCCTTTAAAAGTTGGAGAAGACCGTAGATGATGCTCGGGCACTAACGAACGTAAAGGAGGAACGTCAAAAGCAACAGCGCGGGGCGGAGCCTGCGTACTCCTAGTATCTTCACGAGGACGCACCATTGAGTGATTAAAGACTCTTCGTGAACCAGACGGAATTATCGAAGGAGTCTCTTCCCGAGAGGACGAGGCTTTCGCTCCATAAGAAACTCGACTCCGACGAACATCATCTTGGGACTCTCGACGCTGAGGAGATCTCGACAACCTGGAATCAGGAGTCTCATAAGTAGGCCGCGGATGGTCAGACATGGCTGCGGAAAGAATAAAATCAAGAACAAGTTACACACGATAACCAAAAATCAAAAAACACATCCATAGCAATACACATCCATAAAATCAAAGAACAAGTTTCACCCTCGAAGTAATGGCTTCCTTAATTTAAGATGAAGAACAGGGGCAAACTAGTATGCAAGCATCGGAAAAAGTTCTTCATCACAAACAAGGAACAACAGTAGCAGAAACACCACAAATCAACACGGCATAAAACAGTGAAATAAAGAAAAGAAAAACTCACCGGCAAAAACAGCAAGTAGAAGAAACGAACAGGGGAAGATCACAGGTGCAATGAAGGGAGAATTTAAAATCACAGGTGCAATAAAGACTGACAGAATTTAAGATCACAGGTGCAATGAAGACTGACAAAGAATTTAAGGTCACAGGTTCAATGAAGGCAGGCAGGAAATTTAAAGGAAGAATGAACTGAGAGAGTGTTTAGGAAGAATGAAATTAAAATTCCCCTCTATCCTTAATATACCCGAAAGAAAAGAGGAAATTAAGGGAGAAATAGGAAAACGTGCCCGTTACATAACCAGTTAATGCACGAATAAAAGACGTGCCCAAGTATCTAGGAGAAGTTATTAGGAGTGAGAAGAATGTGCGACGATAGTTTTTCTTCAAGGCACCCATTAGCCATTTAAGCCCGAAGAAAAGAGGCAAATTGTGTACACATATATCTCACTATCGGACACGTGTATACAGAAAGGTACGTGGAAAGCATGCAAGCCAAAACATCAAAACATGATGCGTCACGAAGCACCAAATAAACCCCTAGGAGTTGCTTTACCTCATCCCCAGAAGAGGGGCCAAGATCAACGGTGGAGAGAAAGTTAGCTGACACGGACTGACAGGGGCAGAAGACACTTGTCTGACACGAGCAGACCCCTCAACTACCCGCATTAAACACTCTGCGCAGTGCACGTGTCGACCAACCTGTGGAACGAGCGAAGATGCCTCCGCGGCATCGAGGGGGAAACGCAGACCTCCGCGTGATGGACGCAAGGACACGAGAAGATAAGGTTCCAACGGTCTTCAGAGATGGGTCCCACGTTCCAACCTTATAAATACCCAATCTCCACAAAGAAGAAGGGGAGAGCAGGAGAGAAGGAGAGAGAGAGAAAGAGAATAGTAAGGGTAAGTTAATCCCTTAGTGGAGAGAAATATGTAAACCCAAAGTCATTCAACTATTCGTGTAACCGTGAATAATATAGTAGAACAACAAACCCCGTGGATGTAGGCCTTAGTGCTGAACCACGTAAACCTTGGTCTTATTTACATTTCAGCACTTTACATTCATTTAGCTCCGCACGTATTTGCTTATATGTTTTGTTTTCCTTTAATACTTGTATCCCATGCATGATCGCCACGCACGGGGAAGTTGGAGGAGGCCATGATAAACCCGAAGGTTTTGAGCCAATGAATCCACATCAGGGTATCATCATCGTAATCTATTTAGACTTTAACGATTGATTGTGGGCATTCGGATCCCCACGTATTACGTGTGTCCACAACATCATCTCATCTGCGGCATGACATAAAGGACATGCCGATTCATGTAAGCAAACGATTATAGCTAAGTAGGTATTTAAAGGCAAAATGCGATGAAAACATTTCCATAGGAATACTTTATATATCGTGTTAGCACTGCACCACACAGTTTACACTAAAGTTCTATTCATTTTGCTTTCTTGTCTCAGAAAATGGGCTATTTAGCCAAAAGGGTACTTTTTCTGGGTCAAATGGACGGGTAAACATTCCATCTGGATCAAATGAACAGGAGAATCTTTTAATGGGAAGAGGCGTTACTACCCCTACAAGCTTCTTAAATTTCTCCGTTGTTTTTAGTTACATAAAGAAAATAGATCTCCGTTCCATCTCTTCACCTGCCATTAATGTTTCTTCCTTCATGATCTCAACCACCACACAAATCCAACTCCATCTTCCTCTGCGATCTCTTCTCCACCATCGTTAACATAAACACAATTATTAATAACATCACTTTCCTTCGCCATCTTAATCTCTTCCACCATCACCAACATCGACATCATTAATCCTTCTGCAACAACACCTTCGTAGACACCAACAACGCCACCATCAAGATTGGTTTTTCCAGCTGCCCTAATTTAATTAAAAAATTTCACCTTTATTAAATTAAATTTTTTAGGGTTTTGTGTTAAATCAATTTCAGAAGATAAGTGTTGAAGGTATTCTCAAATTCATAAGTTTCATAATCTTAATTATCTTTTTGATTACGTTTGAACTCAGATTGATTTATCTTAGTTAAAAATTTGATGCACCTGTACACAGATTTGTTTCTAAGAATGAAATTAGAATGCAATGATTTAAGTGTTTGCACTTGTTTTTATCAAAAATGTTTCCATGTTTATCTTGATTGGAATAATTTGGGTTCATCCTGTTTTAAATTTGCATATTGACTTATTTTTATTTTGGTAATGTGGATATAGTATGTTATTTTCTTGTATAAACTAGGATGAAATCGGTTTCATCGTGTTTCAGATACGATTGAATTTGGTTTCACCAATTTTTAACTAGGATGAAACTAGTTTCATTGTGTTTTAGGTTGGGTTGAATTTCTATTTTAAACTGAGATGAAACTGATTTCATCGTGTCTTAAATTGGGTTTAATTTGGCTTCACCCATTTTAACTCGGATGAAACTGGTTTCATTATGTGTTTAGACTATGTTGAATTTGGTTTCACATATTTTTTACTAGGATGAAATTGGTTTCATTGTGTTTTAGTTTTGGTTGAATTTGGGTTTACCCATTTTAAACCAGGATGAAACTGGTTTAATTGTGTTTTAGTTTTGGTTAAATTTGGCTTTACCATTTTAAACCAGGATGAAACTGGTCACATTGTGTTTTAGTTTTGGTTAAATTTGGCTTTACCATTTTAAACCCGGATGAAACTGGTTTCATCCTGTTTTAGATTGGGATGGAAACTAATTTAACCCCGCTTAAACTGTTTTATGTTTTATCATGATATTTTCAATCACCAAAGTTGTTTCTTATTCCCAAAAACTATTGATTTCGATATCATAGTGTAAAAGTTGTTTGGCTCATTATCTTCATAAGATTGTGAGTGTAACGCCATGGACGTTGGAAGCAACACTATTCATCAAGTTAGTTCTTCCATTCCAGATGCACTTTTGCATTGTCATCTATCAAAATTGTTCATTCATTTTGACCAATGCTCGGCTAATAATTAGTTGTCGGTATGTAATGAAAACTATGTCAAAGTGTTGCACTAATTGGGCTAGAAAAACACATTGCAGCAATCTATGCAATCAAAATGACTGTTAATATTTGCAGCAGCTACACCTATGAATTATATCTCTCCTGTATTTTCCGTGTCTGTCCTATGTTTAAGTCATTTTTTATTTGGTTTAGTTTGGTTTTGAGCAGTCGTTTAGGTGGAACCCTGACTTTCTGTCTTGATTGACAGATACCTTTCTGATGTCATCGAGATAAATATTGATGTACTGGATAATTCATATGAGAATATGGTCATTGGTGGAATAATGGAGCACATTGGGGTCTATTCTGGTGATTCAAGGCAATTGGAAGACCGTTAGCCAAAGTTGTTATGTTTGTTTCAACGCAATCAGAAGACCTTTAGCCAAATATGGTGCACTGGTCATATGTGTCAGGCATGTCACTCCAAGACCCACCTTTATCCCAAGTTAAGGAGTTGTACTCCCATTTGAGAAGTTCCAAAGGTGTGCTTGGACCAAAAATTCCTAGAATTAGCCCAAGTTATGTATAATTGTAAGTCACTGATGTCCAAAAATATAAAAAAAAGGTATTTCAGATAGTTGTATTAAATTTAGTTATGTAAAAGATGAAAGGTTGGGTGAAATATCCAATTTTGGTTACTTAAACAGGATCTTAAAGATGCTTGGATATTTAAATGATATATTTTTTTGCTTGTCTTTTTCATCCATGAATTGTTGGTTTTGGTCTTTGACCATTGTTGTGTTCTTGTTTCGATTTCATTTCATAAACGGGTCGGTCCAATCCATATTCCATTTTAAGGTAAAGGTTTCATTTATTTTCAAAATTACTAAAACATCTTTTGGCACAATGAATGAAGACCACATTGGATCTCAATAATGTGCATCTCTAGTTTATAGTTTACAAAAAAGTAGTATTATGTTCCAGTCTTCAATGCTTTATTGAAACTTGAATTACATTTCCACAGTGAATTGGTTTTAACTTTTAAAACTTTTATGTAAACACGTCGGATTCGTACCGCATTTGGGAAAGAAGAATACATTTTGAGATGCCTATGTGGAAATCTAACGATTTGGCAAAAAGAAAAAGAACCTCAGAAGTCACAACTAAAGCAAAGAATAGAATCAGCTAAAGGAATCAATTGTACGGAGTCCTGATGGGATTCAAGAGGCGTAAGAAGTGCGACTGTACCTTAATCGATGGGATACCTTTTAGGGATGAACTACATTTCGGTCCGAAGTTAATTGGTAGTAGGCTAGTATTTGTAGTGGAATAATATAGTTTGGTGTTCAATCTGGACTAGGTACCGGGGCTTTTCTGCATTTGCGGTTTTCTCGTTAACAAAACTTCTGGTGTCTGTGTAATTTTTTTCCGCATTATATTATTTATCTTTATAATTGAAATATCACAGGTTATGCGTTGATCAATCATAGTAGAGACACCCGACCTAGTTTGTTGGATAAAACTTGATTGATTCTTGGACATTGGTCTTTGGTACCGTTCAAGTAATCTCTTTGCGATTAGGTTCACAGACTTGTTTCCGTAAACGTTCTAATCGTAAGAGAGAGATATATAACTCTAAATACTCTTCCTTGATTGAGTTTAACTCTCTAAGATGTATTGAGTTTTTCCATACAGATTACCTAAGAAAAAAATGTTGGTGTATTTTGGTACCCACGCGTTTTCAATTGGTGTCAGAGCAGGCAAACACGCTAAGACCTAATAAGTCTGTGTTTGAAGCAGTCTGACTATATGGACAAGAGTGCAATCTCGATAAACGTACCTCCAGCATTTGATGGCACAAATTACTTATGGTGGAAAATTTCTATGGGTTCCTTTTTACAAGCCCGTGACTTTGAGACATGGAAAATTGTAGTTATTGGATATAACTCACCAACAGTTGTTGTAGACGAAGCCACTGTTGCGAAGCCATTAATACAATATAGTGAATCCGAGATAAGTGCTGCAAAGCATAATTTTGACGGGCAAAAAGCTATTATCCACGCCATAATCCCAGATCTTCAGCACCGTGTGACATCGTGCACTAAGTCTAAAGATGCTTGGGATATCTTAGAAACTGTATTTGAAGGAGATACCTCAGAGAAAGATGCTAGGCTTCAAAACCTAAATTCTGACTGGGAAAATCTTTGTATGCCTGATGAATTTAATCAAAAAGTGTCTGGTATTGTTAATGCTTGTTTTTCATTAGGAAAGACTATTTCCCAAAAGGGCATTCTGATGAAAATTCTTCGATCTTTACCAGCTAGATACGAGTCTAATAAACACGCCATCATTGAAGGGAATAACCTTGATACACTTTCCAAAAACACTCTTGTTGGAAAATTGAAGATCTTTGATCATGAAATGCAATCCAAAGACGGAAATAATATTGTGTTCAAGGCACTGAAAAACACTGAAACTCTTAAAAGTGGAAGTGTTGACAACTCTGGAGATAATCTTGTTGATCCAGATTTTTCAGATGAAGATCTTGATAACTCGGTCTCCTTGATCACAAGACAGTTCAGAGAACTTCTTAGGAAGAGAAATAAACGGTTTTCCATAGAAAAACCTCCAACGTCAGCTAAGCTAAATAATCGTATTTCTGCCAAAAACAAAGATTCCAACGATACTGACGATGAGGATATTCCATAGTTCTTCAAGTGTGGGGGTTCAATCACTTTTCCAATGAATGTCCACATCGTAATAAATACACTGGTAACAAGAGTCTTGCTGCAACATTTGATGAAACATCTGATCATTATGATTCTGAAGAGGATGATGGTTCAAGTGTAGCACTCTTGGGGAGAAATTATCGATTTTGATGAATGTAGCAATACTCATATCAATCTTGATAATTTAGTTGATGACTCTTCATCAAAATCATTGAAGGATGTAATGGATTTTTCATATACTAAAGAAAATTGTGTTAATGTTTCAGGTACCATGTGTTTAGCTGCTAATGTTGTTCCTGAATCAATCTTCAAACCGGCATGTCCTTATTTTTCCAGTGAAGGTCACGTACTCTCACAATGTTTCAAGTACAAACATAAACTAAGGTATGTCAACAGACTGCAAAGGAGGGCTAGTTGTTTGGAAAATATGCTTAAACTTATTCAAAAGTCCAATCCTGAGGTACACAAAGTTAACTCTTCTTCTTCTAAAAGATTGATTGATTCTAAGGAGAAGGTAAAATCTCAAATGAAGAGAAGAGTCGGCTAAATTTTCTATATTGAAGGATATTATTAATTCCGTGTAGGAATCTAGTAGTGAGCTATCTATAGCTCACCTCAACACAATCTAATTTTGTTGGAATGTGCATCTTATCTCGTGTGCCCTTAAAAGAGATAAGAATCGTAAACATCAGGGCTTTGGATCAAAATTGAATATCATTACTTGGATCTCCATTTCTTACCAATCTATGTCTCAAGTAATGGTATTGAAAATTTTGATCTACAAAATCTAAAGGGATAAAAATGACTTTTTTATTCCATTTTAGGTTTTATGTATTCTAGTACGTGAACTTTTATGGTTCTGAAATCCTGCATGGTAAATATCTTCTACTTCAATACTCGTATCTCTTTCACAGGAAGTTTTACCTGTTGAGCCATATATTTGTGTTTCACAAATCCATTTAATTCTTACGAATTATGGAAGCTCCAAGCACAACATCTACTCGTGAAACCTATGATCCTATGGTTGTATATACTCATCCAATTAAAAAGGAAAAAGAGATGCCCCTTCCTTTTGTCTCATCTCTTAAGAGAAAATAGAAGAATCAGAAGAAACCTAAAGCGGATTACTCCAATCAGAAAAGGTTGAAAATATTCTTGGAGAACTTAAGACTCGTATCTCTTCAAAGATTTTAAATACTAGGAAACTGCTTGTGAGAATTTATTCTTACTTTTGAGAAGGATAACCAGGGTTTGATATAGCAAAAATTATGATTACACAAGCTATTTCCAACGTTTTTCATCTTGCATGTTTTTAGATTTATTTATTTAAATTATAGAGTTGTTGTAAGATGAACTTGTAATATGTAATCATTATTAGTTTCATTATTGCAAAAGTCTTATGAAATATATGTGCCTTTACGTTTTCGTGAATCGAGCTGGTATTTCATATATGCTCAGAAGTTAAATCTATTATGTTTTTATAAAACGGAAAATAGAACAAATTCTTTGAGAATTTTCTCGCAGTATTGATCTACTTGTGATCACACTTTTGTGTTTTTACTGCTTGACATACTTGATAATATTTTCTTATGTTTAGTCAATATTTTTCCGTAACTGGCGTTGAAATCATTTTAAAATTGATTTTCGGATACAAATCCATGTGATTTGTTCATGTCTAATAAAATCCTTATTTTTCATAAAGCAAGGTCACCATGTTGTTCTCTTGGGAATGACATCTGTTAGAGCACTGCTTGGTCGAAATCGCATGCGTTGCTATCTCAAGCATGTTTATCAATGTTAGTGATCAAAACTATAAGTCTTGATTTCTTGTCTACTTATAGATGTCTCAGACTAGTGATAGGTGTCTAAAACACCTTGATATTTATCTATTGTTTATGCTTTCTTCGCAAGTTTTCTTGTTAATTATGTATCTTTTGATTACTTTTGAGTGTTTAGGTACTTTGGAGTCATCGGGATCAAAAGAAGGAGAAATTAGCCATTTGGAGCGAAAAAGGAAAAAAGATCAACTCGCAGACGATATTTGGTGCGTGCTAGGTTGCACAAGAGGAATTATGCCGGAAATTAAGCTGTCAGTCTACTAGAACTGACAATTGAACTGAGAATTAGGCTGTCGGTTTTCTGAAACCGACAAGCCATGTTTGAACTGCTCATCCCTTATCCTAACGCAGTGGGTGTCTAAATCCATTTGTCTGTATAACCTTGAACCAAATATCAAAGACCTAACCATTTTATCTCTGCTCATGCCGCTGCTAACAAGAGTTCTTCTAGCCGGGAAAACCAAGATCGATATCGGTTCATGGTGGTTGACTGTCGTTGTTACAGGAAGGATTAAATGGTTGTGAAGAATTTGAGTTCGAGAGTTGAAGTTGATGCCGAGGATGAAATGGGGTTGAATTCGATCAAGGAAGAAGAGATTTGTTGATACTATCGATTTGTATGTGATGAGTGCCAAATAATGTATATATTTATCCCTTTTTGTTGGCATTTAACTCATCTTTTGTGCAGTAATTCTACATTTTATCCCATATTCTGTATTTTCATTGTTTTCAAGAATAAATATTTTTCTTACTTAATTTTGCATTTTTAGGTAATAAATAAAGTTTGGATGAATAGAAGAGCGGAAAAGAGCAGAAAAGTAGTGAAAAGCCGGGAGGAATTACACAAGGAAGCCGCGAAGAATGTTGTGCACAAGACCAAAATGCTAGAAGTGGGCTTGAAGAAGAAGAATTGTCCTTAAAGAAGATATGGGCTTGGCATACCCAAGGCCCAAAACCCTTACTCAAACACATTTCCACTATCCAAGCCCGTCTCGGATTTCAGCCGTCAGATCGAAGCATTTCAGCATCCTACGGTCGCTCCATCATCGCACATCAAACTCCGAAGCCCCCGCTTTACATCGCAACGCCCATCTCCATCTTGGGTCGTCCGTTTTGCTTCATCCCTTCATCCGACGGTCGCTCCACGCTTACCACCGTATCGCCGTTGGATCCACCTACCATCTTCCCTTCCATCGCTCCTTGTCGCAGATCATCAAACTCCGCTGAACCTGCTTCACACCCTAGCAACCGAACACCTACACCCCAAACAAACAGACCCTAATCCCATTTCCATCGAGTTCTTCCCCTTCTTCCCAAAAATTTGCAGAGCTCTGCAACTCCATCACCACCATCTCTTCCATCTCCACCTCGAAC
Source organism: Papaver somniferum (assembly GCF_003573695.1). Classification (NCBI taxonomy): domain Eukaryota; kingdom Viridiplantae; phylum Streptophyta; class Magnoliopsida; order Ranunculales; family Papaveraceae; genus Papaver; species Papaver somniferum. Next base: position 192,414,674 of record NC_039359.1, read on the forward strand.
ACCACCACTACCACCTTCCCCCGACAAACTCAGGAGTCAATCACCACCCTTGTCTCTCCCTTTCTCGTCTGTAGCATCGAGTCCTGATGCTGCAAACTCGACAGTGAGAGAAGCTAGGGTTCACAGAAGTCTAGGGATAGGCCAACAGCGCAACAAGAGCTAGAGGAGGAGCAGTAGAACATCAACAGGGCATGGGTCGAGCAGAATTCACACATGGGTATGTCGAATTTGATTTCCCCCAAAAAAATTAGGGTTTCGAATTAGGGTTTTGTATTTTGTTGTAAGCTATAAAAGGGAAGTGATGTAGGATGTTAAAGGGTGTTCTTGGTTAGCCGAGATACCCCCAAATTTGGGTTAATCACTGTTTAATTTTAGTTTTAATTTTCAATTTAATATTTAGGGTTCTTCAATTTCTGTTCATGTTTGTTCTTTGTTAATTTCACTGTTAATTTTTAGGGTTCTTCTGTTGCAATTTTCATTCACTGTTTAGTAGTTTAAATGTTGTGTTGTTCCTGTTGATCATGTTTAGTTCCATTGTAGTGTTAATTATGTTCTGAGTTCACTGCTGAGGCTCAGATGAAGCTGTAGTGCACTGTTAGATAGTGGAATGCTAGGTTAGAGCCTTAGTGCAGTGTGTTGATTGAGCAATGGGAAGAGATTGATGCTCATAGTGCCTGTGATTGATTGTTCTGTCAAAAGACAGTCAATGCTAGGGGCAAACTAGTGAGCAAATTAGTTTTCCTCCCATTCTAGATGTATGCATAGGATTTTCAACTCAACCTAGGATCACATTGTTTGGCTAGGACACAAGGGTGGATTCAAAGCCTTAGTTTAACCCACATTTTGTTTTCATAGTCACTTGCAACTTAACTGTTTTGTTACTTCTTCTCCTCCCTGCCCTTGGCTAACAGCCTTGGTTTATTTGGTTTTGTTTCCTGTTAACTGCCACTGTTACCATTTGTTTCATTGCTGCTCCCTTGCCTTAGGCTAACTGCCTTTGTGCCTCATTGCCACTGATTTTGCTTCTTTCCCATGATCATTGTTAGTTTGTTTCACTGCCATTGTTAATCCTTTAGTTATTGTTCCCTATTCTTCCCTGTTCCTCATCTCTGTCTGTGTTCTCTTTTATTCTCTTTCTTTTGCTATCTTTTGCTCTTCTAGTTTCTCTGTTTTGCTCCCCATTAGTCCATTGAAGCTCACTGTGGCCTAAGTGCATTGATCATTAAGAGCCCAGTCCAGTTCACTGTGGACTCATTCAAAAACCAAACTGATAGCTCTATCAAGCCCAGCTCACAGTTCACTTTCCAAGCTAAGGCCCAGTTCACTGTTACCAAGCCCAGTTCACAATTGAACTGTTAAGCCCAAGTTCACAGTTCATTCCAACATCATTCAAAGGCCCAAGGCCTAAAGCACTTCACCATTACAAACAAACCCACTAAGCCCAAAGCACAATTAGATGCCCAATAGCAATTTAGAGCCCAAATAGCTAGAAACTCCAAACACTCCCAATCTCTGTGGATCGACCCGTACTTGCACGAGCTACAACTGACGACCGTGCACTTGCGGTATTACTGTAGGCCCGTTTCATTTCGCTTCAATTTTATACGCTTTCTCGGGCCCACCAAGTTTTTGGCGCCGCTGCCGGGGATTGGTGCTGTGTTTTTCTTGTAGTTTTATTAGCTATTTTTGCATTTCACTGCATAGCATTTGCATCTGCATCTGCTTCACTTCATTTGCTGTTGGACCTGCTGTTCTGAACCTGTTTTTCCTCTGCTGGGACGCCACCAAGGAAAAGAACCAAAGCCCAACTGGGTTTTTGCAACAATATCAGAGCAGCTGGGCTGTGCTTAAAAGGTAACCCATTTAAGAGAACCCAATTGTGGGCTTCCAATTTTTAATTGTGGGCTTGTAATATTAAAGCCAATTTTTGGGCTTTTTATTTTCTGTTGGGTTTGTAATTAATTTTTGTGGGCTTGTTTGTTTAATTTGTGGGCTTGTATTTAATTTTTGTGAGCTTGTTTAATTTGGACTTGTATTTTGTATTCTGGGTTTTTAAACCCAGCTGAGCTTGTAACCGATCACGCTAGGTTAACTCGTTAGTGGGCCGAGTACCCAAATTCTAGGCCGAGATTTTGGACTCAGTTTCACCAAACGTTTTCAAACCAGCTGAGCCAAAGCAAACACAAAACCAACAGTGGGCTTGCTCCCATTCAAAAACCAAATTTTATTTTCTGTTAAAAAAAAAAAAAAAAAAAAAAAAAAAACCAAAATTTGCTCCTAATTTCAAAAACCAAAACTTCTCCCATTCAAAAACCAAATTTTACTTGCTCCCATTTTAACAACCAAATTTTTTCTTCTTTATCCCATTAAAACCAAACTTGCTCCCAAATTTTAAAAAAAAAAAAAAAAAAAAAAAAAAAAAAAAGTCTCCCATTAAAACCAAATATTTTTCCCAAAAATCCAAACCCATTAAAACCAAATAGTGGGCTTTGTGTCTTTTCAATATGGGCCAACCTAGTGCTCTCCATGAATACATGTATCCCACAATAAAAATTCCATTATCATGTATTGTATTACCTCAAACCAATACCCTTTTAAAATAAATGCAAGCATGATACAAATACTTCCTATATTTCGAGGGTTCGATTCTGAGAACCCCTATACTCATGTAAGAGAGTTTGAACAAATTTGTCGGACTATGCAACCTGATCATATGTCCGAAGACTCTCTGAAATTGCGTTTGTTTACATTTTCTCTAAAGGAAAGGGCCAAAACATGGTTTTACGGTTTGAGACCACAATCAATCAACACTTGGGACCAACTCACAGATCTATTTTTCAAAAAATTCTTTCCACATCATAGGACCATCGCTATTCGTCAAAGTATCAATTGTTTTGTCCAATTGGATGAGGAAACTGTTTTTCACTATTTTGAACGTTTTAATGATTTGTTGAGCGAATGTCCGCACCATGGATTTGAGAAGTGGAGACTTGTCGTCATCCTCTATGAGGGACTAGACTTTAAATCTCGAACCATGGTTGAGTCTATGTGTAATGGTAAATTTCTTGATAAATCTGTGGATGATGCATGGAAATTTTTAGCTGAGATTGCAGAGAAAACCCATCAATGGGAATCTGTTAGGGAAACAGGGACAACACCACATGGTATGAGTCACCCCCATGAGTTAGAGTCTTATTCTTGTGATAGCTCCGACCTTAGGATTGAAAATTATCCTAGATTGCAAAATCCCTATCATGATGATGATTATGATGTTATGTTAGAAGAACATGAACTATGTGGAACCTTTGGGTTCAATACATTAGGCTTCTCTGCCTCGACCTTCATGAATGATGTTTCTTCTAGTATTCCATATACATGTGATGTTGATACTGATTTTGAGCATGTGCATCTGTCCTATGAAATGATTAGGTAATATAGAATCTTCTGTTGACACTAATATGCATGAAAATATAATTGTTGTGTCTGATTCTCTACCTGGGTCACGTTGTGATGTTTCCACTGATTTGCCGATGCATGAGAATAATTCTTCTGATGATGTTGATGATTCTGATTTGTGTGAGCATGGTGAGCATGTTGTGACACTGTAGAAGACTTAGGAGATGTTGATGTGATTAATAATGATGTGCCTATCGTCCTACATAAGTCACAATCTGATGGCCTTCCACCCAACCTAGATTTGGTTTGTACCCATATTGTCAAACCGACTTTTCTGAGAGTCCCTAATCTAGGTTTGGAACTGTGTGCTTCCCAAGTCCTCTTGGACTATTTTGCTTCTAAGTATAATACATTTGAGGAACCACAGTTGGAATTAGCATGTTTGCCCGTCCCTAGCACAGTTCATTTCGAGCTAGACCTTGTGCATGATGAACCCCCAAACTGCGCGATTTTGTTTTCAAAATTATATCTTCTGTAAAATCCAGGTTTGGGGGTAGCTCATTTTGTTTCACAGCTTCACTTGCATGCCTATCATATTATTATGTTGAAGCTGTTGAAACCTCTACACTTTGTCTTTTGGGTTGATCCTCAACTCTTTAGATTGTTAGTGTATGGTGAATTTTTTTGTATATAATCCAGTAGATAAAATTTTAAAACCCTTTTGTTCCTTTTGTATATATTTTGCTAATCCAATATGATCTCGGCTGACATATGTTGGATTCTTGCCTTGAATAACGGAGTTCTAATATTGCTTTCGCCGAAATCGGGTATTCTCTTTCCTTTTTCTCTACTCAACATGATCCTCTTCATATGTTGTATTATAATTTTGTTCATATTTTGAAACATTGAGGACAATGTTTAGTTTAGGTTTGGGGGTGAAAAGTAGATACTTTGATAATATGCCATAATTGAAAACAAGAACTCCTTCTTTTTGAAAAAAATGAAAAAATAAAATAAAAAATTAAAAATTGAAAAAAAAACATAAAAATGGAGCTCATTTACCTTGAAATGTTGACTCTTGTGCAAATATGTAATTATTAGGAGTCTTAGTCTAGATATTTAGGCACCCTGATTCTAGCACAATTCACATAGTGATAAGAAATTTGCACGCGCACGATCTACCAATACATGTATGCCTCGATCTTCAAGGTGTTTGATAGGAAGTCACGATTGCCAATCACTTTAGAATACTGAACGAAACTAGACTAGCTTGTTCTTTGGTTGGTTGGGATAGAAGGTGGAGGTTACATTAAGAAAGACAACCATCGAATTTAACTGGGTGCATCAAAAAGGGCTACCTCTTGCAAAGTGTCATGTAATCTTTTGTTTCCTTTTGTATTGTATCAAAAGTGTTTCCTTTTCAAAAAAAAAAAAAAAAAAAAAAAAAAAAAAAAAAAAAAAATGATATATATTCAAAAAAAAAAAAAAAAAATCAGAAAAACAAAAAATCAAGTATTTATCAATTCCATCTCTCTTGTTCCAAAAATAAAAGAGAGTAGTCAATGTAAATAAGAGTCATGTAAAGAGTCATCTTTTGTTGTTTCATTGTAATAAGCAAGGAGGGTGTATGCCATTGATGTACAACGCGAGTAATTGTGAAATACCTCCACTCATTCACAATTCTCGTAAAGTCCGGACAGCTAGCTAGATTTCGACCTTGGTTCTTAGCCTGAGAAACTATCTCTTGGTGATTAGTAGTCATAACATCCGATCTTTCTTTACACATGTGTAGATACACTTTACACTCTTATCACATGTCCTTATTTGTTATCAGTGCTAGGATTGTGCCTTCGATAGCTAGATTGACATCTCCATTTTGCTGTGAGCTTAACTGACTTGCACATGTCACATTTGATGGAATCTGAGCTTATATTTTGACCTAGAACTTTGTAGGTACGTTCTAAGCAAACCTTCACGAGACTTCAACTCGTCCACTAGGGACACTTAGTGGTTTAAAAGGCTTAGTGCATACGCTAAATGCATTCGAGAGACCAGCGACAGTGGTATAGGTAGGATTTCCTTAGTTTTGTTTTACTTGAGGACAAGTAAAATTCAGGTTTGGGGGTATTTGATGAGTGCCAAATATGTATATTTTATCCCTTTTTGTTGGCATTTAACTCATCTTTTGTGCAGTAATTCTACATTTTATCCCATATTCTGTATTTTCATTGTTTTCAAGAATAAATATTTTTCTTACTTAATTTTGCATTTTTAGGTAATAAATAAAGTTTGGATGAATAGAGAGCGGAAAAGAGCAGAAAAGTAGTGAAAAGCCGGGAGGAATTACACAAGGAAGCCGCGAAGAATGTTGTGCACAAGACCAAAAGGCTAGAAGTGGGCTTGAAGAAGAAGAATTGTCCTTAAAGAAGATATGGGCTTGGCATACCCAAGGCCCAAAACCCTTACTCAAACACATTTCCACTATCCAAGCCAGTCTCGGATTTCAGCCGTCAGATCGAAGCATTTCAGCATCCTACGGTCGCTCCATCATCGCACATCAAACTCCGAAGCCCCCGCTTTACATCGCAACGCCCATCTCCATCTTGGGTCGTCCGTTTTGCTACATCCCTTCATCCGACGGTCGCTCCACGCTTACCACCGTATCGCCGTTGGATCCACCTACCATCTTCCCATCCATCGCTCCTTGTCGCAGATCATCAAACTCCGCTGAACCTTCTTCACACCCTAGCAACCGAACACCTACACCCCAAACAAACAGACCCTAATCCCATTTCCATCGAGTTCTTCCGCTTCTTCCCAAAAATTTGCAGAGCTCTGCAACTCCATCACCACCATCTCTTCCATCTCCACCTCGAACACCACCACTACCACCTTCCCCCGACAAACTCAGGAGTCAATCACCACCCTTGTCTCTCCCTTTCTCGTCTGTAGCATCGAGTCCTGATGCTGCAAACTCGACAATGAGAGAAGCTAGGGTTCACAGAAGTCTAGGGCTAGGCCAACAGCGCAACAAGAGCTAGAGGAGGAGCAGTAGAACATCAACAGGGCATGGGTCGAGCAGAATTCACACATGGGTATGTCGAATTTGATTTCCCCCAAAAAAATTAGGGTTTCGAATTAGGGTTTTGTATTTTGTTGTAAGCTATAAAAGGGAAGTGATGTAGGATGTTAAAGGGTGTTCTTGGTTAGCCGAGATACCCCCAAATTTGGGTTAATCACTGTTTAATTTTAGTTTTAATTTTCAATTTAATATTTAAGGTTCTTCAATTTCTGTTCATGTTTGTTCACTGTTAATTTTTAGGGTTCTTCTGTTGCAATTTTCATTCACTGTTTAGTAGTTTAAATGTTGTGTTGTTCCTGTTGATCATGTTTAGTTCCATTGTAGTGTTAATTATGTTCTGAGTTCACTGCTGAGGCTCAGATGAAGCTGTAGTGCACTGTTAGATAGTGGAATGCTAGGTTAGAGCCTTAGTGCAGTGTGTTGATTGAGCAATGGGAAGAGATTGATGCTCATAGTGCCTGTGATTGATTGTTCTGTCAAAAGACAGTCAATGCTAGGGGCAAACTAGTGAGCAAATTAGTTTTCCTCCCATTCTAGATGTATGCATAGGATTTTCAACTCAACCTAGGATCACATTGTTTGGCTAGGACACAAGGGTGGATTCAAAGCCTTAGTTTAACCCACATTTTGTTTTCATAGTCACTTGCAACTTAACTGTTTTGTTACTTCTTCTCCTCCCTGCCCTTGGCTAACAGCCTTGGTTTATTTGGTTTTGTTTCCTGTTAACTGCCACTGTTACCATTTGTTTCATTGCTGCTCCCTTGCCTTAGGCTAACTGCCTTTGTGCCTCATTGCCACTGATTTTTGCTTCTTTCCCATGATCATTGTTAGTTTGTTTCACTGCCATTGTTAATCCTTTAGTTATTGTTCCCTATTCTTCCCTGTTCCTCATCTCTGTCTGTGTTCTCTTTTATTCTCTTTCTTTTGCTATCTTTTGCTCTTCTAGTTTCTCTGTTTTGCTCCCCATTAGTCCATTGAAGCTCACTGTGGCCTAAGTGCATTGATCATTAAGAGCCCAGTCCAGTTCACTGTGGACTCATTCAAAAACCAAACTGATAGCTCTATCAAGCCCAGCTCACAGTTCACTTTCCAAGCTAAGGCCCAGTTCACTGTTACCAAGCCCAGTTCACAATTGAACTGTTAAGCCCAAGTTCACAGTTCATTCCAACATCATTCAAAGGCCCAAGGCCTAAAGCACTTCACCATTACAAACAAACCCACTAAGCCCAAAGCACAATTAGATGCCCAATAGCAATTTAGAGCCCAAATAGCTAGAAACTCCAAACACTCCCAATATCTGTGGATCGACCCGTACTTGCACGAGTTACAACTGACGACCGTGCACTTGCGGTATTACTGTAGGCCCGTTTTATTTCGCTTCAATTTTATACGCTTTCCCGGGCCCACCAGTATGGTTTAATAACTGAAATTGATGTTAGTGCTACCATGAATTGAAGACTGTTGATGGGTTCGAATTAATTGAGACTTGAGTCTGTAATGGATTTAGAGTATGCAATAAATTGAGAAGGAAATGGGAAATTGGGGTTTGTGTTGGTGCTCTTGAAGAACAGATTTAGAGATTTGATCGAGAAATTGATGAGACTCAGATGGGGATTAGGGTTTCTGCTACAGATGAAGGTGGTGATTCTGTTGGTGTTGTATGTGGTGGCTTGAGCTCGATGAAGAGATTGTTGGCTGAATCAATAGTTGAAGCACTGCGAGTGTGAGGCAGAAATGGTTTTGTAATCAACAGTTCTGAGATGCAGAATGGTAAGTTGTTGTGCAGGCATGAACTGGAATGGGTATTTACAGGGAAGAACAAAGTGTTGCTGTTATACAAATCACAAAGAAGATGGAGTTTTGCTGTAACCATGGGTCTGAGATGAAATGAAGGAATTGAGATGTTGCTGCTTGAACTGAAATGATATTGCTGTTGTTGGTGATACTCAGATGCTGAGATGGGCTTGTAATGCGAGAACTGAGTTGTATGCAGTTGAGAGCAAGTGCAATACAGGGAAGTGCAGCTTGAGTTAGGTGGTCATCTTGTTTGCAATTGCAATTGCAGGTGATGTGTATGTTTGTGCATAGATGTTGCAGTCAACAAAAAAGCTGAGATGGTGGTTGTGCTGAAGGGTTTGAGCTGAGAAAGGAATAGAGTGTTATGTTGCTGTTTCTGGTGTCTACTGAAGATGGTTGATGGGTGCGGGTGGAACTGGTAACACATCTTGGTGGTGCCATGTCATGGAAGAGGAGAAATTGAACTCAGGGAAGTGGTTTCGAGTTGAGCAAATGGGTTGTGTTTGAGTTGTAAGAACTGATATTATGTGCAATGGTTTCGGTGGTGCTGTTGTCGCAGTGATGGTTGCAGTCATGATGAAGCTGACTTGGAATTACAGGTGGAATTGAAGCTAAAATAGATGGAGTTGCAGCTGTAGTTGGAGACTCGGATGCAGATGCAGAATGATTACATGGAATGTGTTGATTTGCATGAGCTGGTCAGCAGGGAATGGTTGTAGAACTGGTGTGATGCACGAAGTTGCAGCATAGCTGAGTTTGCACTGCTGCAAAAGAGTGAAGCAGAAACCGTGGTGATGAGTCTGGTGATTGCAGTTGAACCGAGAAGCTGAAATGGAGTTGTTGCTATTGATTGGATGAATGAGTGTGTTAGATGAATGCTACATTGTGCAGGAGAGGAGCTATAAAAGGCCTGAAATCGGCTTGGAAACGGCAGAAAACAGTGAAACTCGACCGGAATCGGCTATGGATGAGTTGACTCAGTGAGTTAGCCCGAGTTGACAGAAAATGACTTGGACCTGTATTGAACGGGCTATGGCTGCTAATGGGCTGGAATGTGAGCAGGCCTTGCTCGAGATTTTGGAAACCTACTCGCACAACAGAGAAGCTATAAGCTCTCAAAATCCTTATATCTCATCTTTTTCACTACTTTTTGCCTAGGGTTTAGAACATGATGGCTTTTCTATTCCTTCTTGTTATGAACTCCATGAACATGAGTAGTTAATCTTATTTTTGGTTATGGAATAGTTGGGTTTTACAAAGCATGTTTCTTGTTCAATAAATTAGTTTTGTCTCAATTTTATCGATTATGATTCACTAGAAATATTTCCATGTATGATTGATTGTTAGTTTTGTCAAGTTGCAAATTGGTAGAACTCGTAATCATATCTATTACTAGTTTAGGGTTTATTATACGTAAACGTGATACACCTTGAATATAAGTAGCATAACTGTGATTATTTCTTGTAGTGATACATCCTATTAGTCACAAGTGAGTCATAACCTTTGTTAAATCGGATTAGTGCTTTTACACGTTCGATTGTTTTGATTGGCCTGATTTCATAGAGCTTAATGCATCTAGGGAATTAAACTTGATTAGTGCTTTTACACGTTAGGTTGTTCTCTAAGGTAGAATTCATACTCGCATCTTTTAATGTGTTTGTTGATGAAAATAGGAGATTTGCGGGATATACTTGCCATCAAGGTATCTTAGGGCCTTTGATAAAAGAGAGATTAAATATCAATTCTAGTTATTGTTAGAAAGCATGTTAGTGAAAGAAAACGAAATCCTTAACCAATATCTTTATATCTTTGATTTGCGTGTTTATTTCTTTGTTTGGTTTTATTTTATTTTAGTTCATAAAAATCAGAAAACCCCCCATTGGTATTTATAGGAAACCGAAACAATTTGACAACGCTAGTCCTCTTTGTGGGAACGATCCTTTCTTGCCCTTGCTATATTATATATTTCGAGTAGTAAGAAAGTGTAGTTTATTTTTGACGCATACGACATCGATCAAATTTTGGCGCCGCTGCCAGGGAGGCAGCGGTTGTCACTTTTTTTTTGGTTTCTTATTTTTGTTTTTAGTTTTGTTTATTCTTTTTGTTTTCTTATTTTCTGATTTTGACATAGTTTTGAGAACTCTTGTTTCAGGTACCAATTTCTATGGACGGAGCATATTGGAACAATGGGTACAGTTATCAACCTCAACAACATTATGAAAACTATCACCCTTATGGGGAATACAATCAAAACCAATCCTTTGGTTATAGTCAATATTCCACGTACCCTTTGAGTTATTCTCATACATACTAACCTTATTACGGTAGGTATGTAAGTGAGAAACCACAAGGAGGGGAGACTAGTTGTACTCCTATTCATATTTCTTCGAGTTTGGTAGATGAGATGCAACAATTTATGGTGGGCATGGAGTCAGTTTGTAGACAACCAAGCGTGGAACCAATTTCGTCGACCGAATATGCTAATAGTATGTTTGGCCCAATTTCTGATCGTAGTTATGATCATTCACCCATTCAAAGGGAAGATAATTGGCCTAGCAATACTGAAGTAAGTGATTCTACTTTTTCCTTGTCGAACGAGCTTTACCAACAAATGGAACACTATTTTCAAAATTTGGATGGATCATTCCAAGAGCTTCAAAAAGGTGTTTCCATTTTAAGATAAGGCATTGAAGAATACAAAGAGGACATGCAAAATTCTGCGAAAGACCAATCTTTGGAAAGTGGTAGCCAATCTTATGTCAACTATGATAGTGACGATGACTATGAAAGTACAACGCTTGAACCAATTTATGGTGACATCCCCGAGGAGTGTACAATGGAGTCTTTTTGCGATCAAGGTGAAGATCAAAAGGAATATGATGACACTAGTGCAGCTTACTCAAGCATTGATCTTACTAATGATCAAGAACCTATTCAAAAGGTAGATCTTGAGGATGATGCAATGCATGTTCTTAAAAAGTTCCTTATGGAGAGACTTGAATCCGCAGTGGAGTATGTACCTTGCAACAAAGAGGAGTGTGTTGAGAATGAAACTGATATGACCAATATTGAGGAAGACTCAATTGAGCTTGCAAATGATTGTAATGAAGATGTTGATGCCGAGATTTTGGTTAAGGCAGAAACGGACAAAGAATGGTTGCAAGGTTTGATAGAGGACCATGATATACAAGAGGTGAATAGTTCACTTGAATTTTTCAAGGATGAAGAGGATTCCGTGTTACAAGAGATTGTGCGAGGTTTGTCTAACCCTTTGCATATTGATTCTTCTCCTTTACCTCTTATTGGATTGAATGCATGTTCTTCGAGAATATTGTTAAATGACTTTGTTTCTCGATATCCTCCATTAGAAACATTTGATTCTCATACTATGAATGTTTGCAAAGAAGAAACCATAAAAGTTCCTGATTTTTATGTTCTTTATACACTTCCAAGTGTAGAAAAGAATAAGTGTGGGGGAAACTTCTATGGGGCGATAACTTCACTTCTGTTTTCTCGTACTAATATTTGTGTGAAGCTAGTGTTTACAAAACAGGTTCTACGGAAGGATCCTCAACTTTTCAGGTTATTGGTGTATGGGGAATCGGTCTTGCAAGTCGGCTGACGACTTTAAACCAAGCGCTAAATGAGAGGCAACCCACTGGTTTTGTGTATCTATCTCTATCTTTTTTATTTGTCTAGTCTTTTATCTTTATTTTCTTATTTTGGATATTTGCATATCAAAATTCCAACTTTTAGAGATTTTTGAACAATTTAGAATAAACACTAGCCTTTCTAAGTAGATGGAATTTTTTTTCTTGACGATGAGGTATATATATTGGCTGAGTTGGGATGAAACGCCAACTAAATAGCTTGTTTAGTGGTTATCCTCTATTGTTCAGAAGTAGCTATGAGTTGGAGTATTCGTTTTTTTTTTTTGTTACGCGTATTATCTTCTTATTTTGTATATCATGTTATAAATTTCCCATCTTAAATTTTACTTTGGATGACTTAATTTACATTGAGGACAATGTAAAGTTTAAGTGTGGGGGAGTGTTCTCATATATAGAGTTTTTAGCCTTGTTAGTTTTCCCTTGTGTTTATAAAAAAAAGAGTAGAAAAAATAAAAAAAAAAAGATGATAAACTCCTAAGTTTAGAAACTTGTGCCTTGCACTAATGGAAACATCGTGGTTGTAGGAGTTGAGGAACCCATTAGTAGAGTTTATTCATATAAAAATAAATAAAATATAAACAAATAACATGATAGTTGTCACCATATCTCGGAGTCGTCACCATATCACGTCCTATTTTTTATTTTATTTTCATATTTATCTATTATTTCTCTAAGTGATTTGGTGGGGCATCAAATTCTTATCACTGCTAGGATGAAATAGAGTGACTGAGTTACTACAAAAAAAAAAGAGACTAGACCAATTTGACCAAACGGTGTACATAAAAAAAAATAAAAAAAATTGACACTTGGATAGAAATATGTGTGTGTTCTCCCTTTCTCCGTCGCCTAAACAAGCGTGGAATGCAGGATCCATGGGAATTACCATGTAATCTGCTGACAAGAATCATGCGCTTGGATTCAAAAGATCCAATCATGTTGACGATTTGAAAAAGAAAATAAATAAATAAATAATATTATTATTATTATTGTGTTGAATAAAATCGATCACTGGTTCCCTTGTATATGTCAGTGAATTGATCTAGAATTAAGTTTGTCGACCGCTGGTTCCCTTGTATATGCCAGTCGTGTTGATATTAGTATTCAGACCAGTAGCTCAATCCAATAGGATTTTTAGGTTTGTTTTGGCAGTGACCTTCAGACAGATATGGGAAACACCGTTCACCTTAGTCAACAGTCCGCCACCATCTACTTTCTATATCCATCTTCTTAATCTTTTCATGTAATTGTGGTTGATTAGATTCCGAATATTGTGGTTGTGTTCAACTTTCCGAATGAAGCTATATCACTAATTTATGAGTTGGATTTGAAAGTGGGTACTTCCTCTTGTAATCATTGATAGTATGCTAATTAATAAAAATATTTAGTGTCATTCTTAAATTTTCACAGGTAGCTGGAGTTTGGAAGTATAGGTTTTGTAGGTACACCTTTTGTAAACCTTCACGAGACTAAAACTCGTCCACTAGGGACACCTAGGGGTTTAAAGGCTTGTTATACGTGCTAAGTGTGACCGTAGCCTCGACAACACGGAGTTGTATGTATGTTTTAGAATTGTTTTGTTTGATTTGCTCGAGGACTAGCAAAGTCTAAGTGTGGGGGAATTTGATAGGTGTCAAAAACACCTTGATATTTATCTATTGTTTATGCTTTCTTCGTGAGTTTTCTTGTAAATTATGTATCTTATGATTACTTTTGAGTGTTTAGGTACTTTGGAGTCATCGGGTTCGAATTAATTGAGACTTGAGTCTATAATGGATTCAGAGTATACAACAAATTGAGAAGGAAATGGGAAATTGGGGTTTGTGTTGGTGCTCTTAAAGAACAGATTTAGAGATTTGATCGAGAAATTGATGAGACTCAGATGGGGATTAGGGTTTCTGCTACAGATGAAGGTGGTGATTCTGTTGGTGATGTATGTGGTGGTTTGAGCTCGATGAAGAGATTGTTGGTTGAATTAATGGTTGAAGCACTGCGAGTGTGAGGCAGAAATGGTTTTGTAGTCAACAGTTATGAAATGCAGAATGGTAAGTTGTTGTGCAGGCATGAACTGGAATGGGTATTTACAGGGAAGAACAAAGTGTTATTGTTATACAAATCACAAAGAAGATCGAGTTTTGCTGTAACCATGGGTCTGAGATGAAATGAAGGAATTGAGATGATGCTACTTGAACTGAAATGATATTGATGTTGTTGCTGATACTCAGATGCTAAGATGGGCTTGTAGTGCGAGAACTGAGTTTTTTGCAATTGAGAGCAAGTGCAATACATAAAAGTGCAGCTTGAGTAAGGTGGTCGTCTTGTTTGTAGTTGCAATTGCAGGTGTTGTGTGTGTTTGTGCACAGATGTTGCAGTCAACAAATAAGCTGAGATGGTGGTTGTGCTAAAGGGTTTAAGATGAGAAAGGAAGAGAGTGTTATGTTGTTGTTTCTGGTGTCTACTGAAGATGGTTGATGGGTGCTGGTGGAACTGGTAACACATCTTGGTGGTGCCATGTCATGGAAAAGGAGAAATTGAACTCAGGGAGTTGTTTTCGAGTTGAGCAAATGGGTTGTGTTTGAGTTGTAAGAACTGATATTATGTGCAATGGTTCCGGTGGTGCTGTTGTCGTGGTGATGGTTGCAGTCATGATGAAGCTGACTTGGAATTGCAGGTGGAATTGAAGCTAAAACAGATGGATTTGCAGCTGCAGTTGGAGATTCGGATGCAGATGCAGAATGATTACAGGGAATGTGTTGATTTTCATGAGATGGTCAGCAGGGAATGGTTGTAGAACTGGTGTGATGCATGAAGTTGCAGAATAGCTGAGTTTGCACTGCTGCAAAAGAGTGAAGCAGAAACTGTGGTGATGGGTCTGGTGGTTGCAGTTGAACCGAGAAGCTGAAATGGAGTTGCTGCTATTGATTGGATGAATGAGTGTGTTAGATGAATGTTATATTATGCAGGAGAGGAGCTATAAAAGGCCTGAAATCGGCTTGGAAACGGCAGAAAACAGTGAAACTCGACCGGAATCGGTTATGGATGAGTTGACTCAGTGAGTTAGCCCGAGTTGACAGAAAATGACTTGGACCTGTATTGCACGGGCTATGGATGCTAATGG
This sequence comes from Papaver somniferum, assembly GCF_003573695.1. NCBI lineage: Eukaryota > Viridiplantae > Streptophyta > Magnoliopsida > Ranunculales > Papaveraceae > Papaver > Papaver somniferum. Next base: position 192,429,735 of record NC_039359.1, read on the forward strand.
GCTGGAATGTGAGCAGGCCTTGGTCGAGATTTTGGAAACCTACTCGCACAACAGAGAAGCTATAAGCTCTCAAAATCTTTATATCTCATCTTTTTCACTACTTTTTGCCTAGGGTTTAGAACATGATGGCTTTTCTATTCCTTCTTGTTATGAACTCCATGAACATGAGTAGTTAATCTTATATTTGGTTATGGAATAGGTGGGTTTTACAAAGCATGTTTCTTGTTCAATAAATTAGTTTTGTCTCAATTTTATCGATTATGATTCACTATAAATATCGTCATGTATGATTAATTATTAGTTTTGTCAAGTTGCAAATTGGTAGAACTCGTAATCATATCTATTGCAAGTTTAGGATTTATTATACATAAACGTGATACACCTTGAATACAAGTAGCATAATTGTGATTATTGCTTGTAGTGATACATCCAAGTATTCACAAGTGAGTCATAACCTTTGTTAAATCGGATTAGTGCTTTTACACGTTCGATTGCTTTGATTGACCTGATTTCATAGAACTTAATGCATCTAGGGAATTAAACTTGATTAGTGCTTTTACACGTTAGGTTGTGCTCTAAGGTAGAATTCATACTCGCCATCAAGGTATCTTAGGTCCTTTGATAAAAGAGAGATTAAATATCAATTCTAGTTATTGTTAGAAAGCATGTTAGTGAAAAAAAACGAAATCCTTAACCAATATCTTTATATCCTTGATTTGCGTGTCTATTTCTTTGTTTGCTTTTATTTTATTTTAGTACATAAAAATCAGAAAACCCCCCATTGGTATTTATAGGAAACCGAAACAATTTGATAACTTAGTCCTCTCTGTGCGAACGATCCTTTATTGCCCTTTCTATATTATATATTTCGAGTAGTAAGAAAGTGTAATTTATTTTTGACGCATACGACAACTAGGACATGTATTGTGTAGTTGAGCCTTAGACTTCACAACGTTCATCATTTGAAGACGAAGAACTACCAAGGAGAGATTGTGGAACTTCATCAACAAAAGGTATGTGGAGAGTGAAACTCATCTATCACTTGGAAAGTCTATTTCTACTCTATATCCTATATTGAGACATAAATCGTGTTACAATATAGTTTTCTATTATACACATTTGAGATTTCGATTTGAGTTTAACTCGCTTACATATTTCTCGGAATATGTGTTGGCAAGCTTTTGCTTGGACCAAGTTCATCTTATATTCATGACGCAAGTCAAAAGATGATCATGTGAAAATTGCCGAGTAACATCTTACATGGTTTGTGTGATACAATCATTTGTTGTAGACTTAGAATGTTTCGTTATGATTATAATAACTTGAAAATTTCTTTGATGCTAATAGTGTGTGAAAACGGATATTGTCATCCTCTAAGAAAGTTTCAATGATTGAAATAAGAGTTTAGAACACTTAACCATCATTGGATATGACATTTTGTGTACTCTTGCACATATGTAATCCATGTCCGGGAATCATAGTATGCGTACCTGTTGGCTTGAGAAATCAGGGAACCTAAGTATGCGTACCCGTTCACGTACTGGCGTAAGGTTCATGTACAAATATTTATGCTGGGATTGGAAGTACGCGTACCCGTTTGCGTACTAGCAAAACCCAATCTTGGTCCAGGTATTTCAAGTATGCGTACCCGTTTGCATACTTGAAGGTTAAAGTTCTAAAATCGGTTGTGTACATGAACTTAAACATTTATACAATAAGAAATGCAATTTTTGCAAACCGTGGCTATAATGCTCATGAATTGATTCGAGTGAATCAAATCGATTTTGCTTCAATTGTGTTCTTGTATACTTCTATGAGAATATAGCAATTGAACAACTCTTTAACTAGTTTCATTTGAGTCATTTGAACTAGTTATCGTTAAGGTGAATAAGGTTGATATGAGAGTGTTCATATGGCTAACTTCGGTTAACTATTGTTGAGCCAACATGGTGTACACGTTTAGGTACGGTTACATAAACCTAAATTAGGTTACATTTCACTTGTGTGTAACGAGTGAAGTTCGATCTAACGGTTAAAAGATATTAGTTTGGTTAAATCAGGTTTTCCATCTAACGGTGAATATTGAATGCTTTGTTACCAAGATAACTTAGATTGCAAACACTGATTTGAAAACTATAGAAAGGAGAACTCTAATCCCCACACTTCTGTGTATTACTAGTTGCATAAGCTAGAGTCGATTCTCCTTTAACCTTAGGTTTATCACGAGACCTTGTAGATTAACGACTTAAAGACTTCATTGGGTTTGTGAAGCCAAACCCAACTATTTTCTCTGTAGTTGCGTGATCTGATCTTGCTATTTCTATCGTGATTGAGTGCAATCGTAAGATTGGGTTGATATTTATATCTCCGATAGGCAAGATAGAAAAGTAGTCACAAACACCTTTGTCTCATCGTTTGTGATTCCATAATATCTTGTTTCGTTAATCGATAAAGATTATTGTGAGGTGATTGATGGTAATATGCTGTTCTTCAGGAAAATAAGACCGGTTTATCAATTGGTTCCTGTTCACCTTGATTTATCAAAAGACGGAACAAAACTCATAGGTATTTCTGTGGGAGACAGATTTATCTATTCCAATAGACTTTTTTGTGTGAGATAGATTTGTTTATCAAGTCTTCAACTTTGGGTCGTATCAACTCTTGGTTGTGGGTGAGATCAGCTAAGGGAATCAAGTGCGTAGTATCCTGCTGGGATCAGAGACGTAAGGAACACAACTGTACCTTGAATCAGTGTGAGATTGATTAGGGTTCAACTATAGTACAATCCGAAGTTCATTGGTAGTAGGCTAGTGTCTGTAGCGGCTTAATACAATGTGGTGTTCAAAGATGGACTAGGTCTCGGGGTTTTTTTGCATTCGAAATCATTAACATATCTTCCGAATCTGGAATATATTGCATATCTTGAGAATATTTTCGGTTTTGGAAATTCCTTGGTGTCTAAACTTCCTTGGTCTATAAATATGAAAGTTTGCATTTCGAGCAAACTAATCCTCAGAGACAGCAAAACTATCTCAGTTGTGCTGCTACTGGTGAAGCCGCCTATTCGGATAGCAGAGTAACCTAATTAGGCGAAATCTCATGGTCGCTCAGTTTAAATACTTCTTTGGGATTGAGAAGCTCTATCAGTACCGTTGGTGGGAAACTAGATAATTGTGGTTTATCTTTTGTTTTCGATTGATTTGATTGACTAACGGTGGTTGAACTTTGATTGCACCTAGTTAGTTTATGCTTGAGAATCTTCTCTTCTGATATAAGATTCACTCAAACTAGATCGAAGTTTCGACGGGGATCTTTAGGCTGTTTGTAGATCTAAAGACGTCTTGTGATAATCCATTGTTAACAGACTCCGTTATGTGCGTGATTGATCAAAAGAGATTCAAGTTGATTGTGTGCAGGTGCTTATTGAAGATCTAAGAAGATTTGAAGACAAAGAAGACTTTGAAGATTTTTGATTTGGGTTCATAATCTTTGGTGTGCACAATACTTGTTTCGGTAAAAGAGGATCCAACTATAATTGGTTTATCCTTGTGGTAGATTAGATTGATTAATTGTGTAGATCGGTATCAATACAATTCTTTGTGATTAAAAGTATTGATTGTAAAATCTTAACAATTACTTTGGTAGTTGATAATAAGATAGATCTAAGAACCTGACAAAGGAGTTTATTGAGATAAACGGAAGAGCCTTTTGTCAAACTCAGATCACTTGGTTGAAAAGAGTTAATACCAAACAGATTTGTTGTTCCTTTACTGTTTGAAATACGAACCAAAGGAATTGTTCCAAGTACGTGATTTATTACAGGTCGGAGGCGTGGGAATACAGACGGAACTAAGTGAACTATAGGTTTAGTTGCTTGGTCTCAACTATACGAAGTTGGTTTGATTTTGTATAGCGGCTTAATCCTGGGAGTATTCAGTTCTGGACAAGGTCCCGGGGTTTTTCTGCATTTGCGGTTTCCTCGTTAACAAAATCTTGCTGTGTCATTTGCTTTTATTTTACGCAATTATAATTGTTGTTATTATAATTTAAAGTAAATTACACGAACGTTAATTCCTATTTACTTGATATGTAATCCTATTGTGTTTGGTTAAGTCTGAACCTTTTATCAAGTAACATACTTTGTTGTTGTATTGTCTCGATCTCGTATCCATAGACGATCACACAAAGTGTAAACCGATTTGTTTTATTGTTTCGACTCAGTCCATAGACAATCACTTTCGGAGAAATGACTTATAGGTGGAAAATATTTAGTTTGAGGTATATATGGTACCCTCGTCTTTTCAATTGGTATCAGAGCAGGGAAACACGAAAAGATCTAACAATCTGTGTTTGGTGCGATCCAACCTATAAGATATGAGTCAAAATAATAAAAGCAAAGCTAAACTTATGAAGAACTCAGTTAACGTATGTCAAGATAATAATCATAATATCTCAGAGAAGGTCAATGGAAATTGGTCTCGAAAGTCTTTTCGAAAATCATAGAAAAAGTCTATGACTGATAACTTGATTATGAATCAGGTTCCTGATCAGAAAAAAATGAATTCGAAATTTAAACATGTTTTGGATCTGACTCCAATCTCTAGTGAAAAATTGTCTGAAAAGAGATTAGATTCACTAGACTTCCCAAGTTCTGGTTTTCGTAAAATGTTAGAAAGATTCTTCAAACATGTTGAAAGCTATGCAGAAAAGGGAAAAACCATTGACAATCTAGATGATGTCACAAAACTTATTTTTCAACTGTGAAGGAAAGCGAGAAACACTCAGTCTTCAAAATAATCTGGCAGATTATATGGAACAAAAATTGGCCTTGTGCAATGAAGTTCATCAACAGAAAACTGAGTGTGAAATTCTCAATCAATAGCTAGAACACCCACAGATAAGGAATAAGATCCTTATTGAGAAACTTCTTACAGAAACATGTCAATAGGTATATCTAAATGGGTGTTTAGAAAAATATTTCCAACAAGGAATGGATACCTTAAGAGGACATATCGAATGTCTTGAACGAGAGACATTAGCATTTTTTCGAATGGAAAATCTTGATCACACGGGTTCAAGTTTAGAAAATATTCCATCCTGGGCACATGATATAATCGAAGATATTGCATCCCACAATTTTCCTAACCAATAGGATGAGTTCAGAACCCAAGAAAAGGAACATGATAATGCTCCTAAGGAAAAGGAGGAAGAATCTTCTATAAAGGTATTTGATGGGGAAGATCCTCATCGTGGTGCTTAATTTCATTAGAATGTGCATCCTTACAATGCCCGATCTTCGGATATAAGGAAGCACATATACCTGGGCTATCATAATCCTACTAATATCTCTTATTAATTCAACATAGAGATAATACACGATATATCTTAAGTATACTTTAATTATCCTTATGTGTAGAAACGTTGTCTTACAGCAACTCGTGTAAAAAGGAATTGTGTAAGTGTTTGAAGTATCTCTTGATACCGATCTTGAAGATAATCTCTTTTTGGAAAATGTTATGTTTTAATAACACATTAGATGCGAAAAATTCTTTCAAATCTTATCAGAATTATTTATTTAAGGTTGATATCTATTTTTGGTATGTGTTAAAGGTATTTAAAGTATATGTACTCAGCGTGTCTGAGAACTTATGCTAAAGGATGTATTCTTAAACCAGATCTCAAGCAAAACTTCTGAAATCCTTGAGTGGAATGACTTCTAAGGAAACAGTTCATCTTGATGATACCTTCAAGAAATCTGGTTGTGAAGATATAAAAAATGAAAAGGAAGATGTCACTAATCTCATTGTCCAAAACAGTTTGGATGCTAAGATTGATATTATCAATCTACGACAAGTCCTCCTCAATACTATTGAAACTCATCATAGACAGGCTACTAAGAACTGTTATCCGTAACCAAAGAAAGCTGATTAGACTTGGAATTGGTAACATGGAGTATGCTCGGAATATTAATCGAAAGGTTAATGCTTTAGCCTGTGAACATAATCAAACTACTGTTTGCAGAATCCGAGATATCAGTCGAGATGATGTTGATGAAGATCCTGACAAATTTGAGGAAATTGAAGATGATCTTTGAAAAATCTGTTGAAAAATAGATATCAATTTTTGATTTCTTTCAATGATTGTATTAGGTCTACTTTATGAATAAAACTATCTTATTATGAATAAAATTATTTGATTTATAATTTTTCTTGTGATAGTTTTTAATTTACATAGCCTGTGCTTGAATGCTTTATCTTATTGCTATGTATGTTTATGGGATGTTTGATTTCGGTTTTATTACCTTGATATTCGATCTCATATGTTATGAACCCTTATGGTTTGGGTGACTTTTTGGTTTAGCAGGATTAAGTTCTAGCCCATGTTGGTAGGATTTATCAAAGGATCATGAGGGGTTCTGATTAAAACAATATGTGAAAAAGTCACAATATGTTTAATTGTTTGGTTTAGCATAAAAGAATATGTGTTTCGGGGTTTTCAACTTTTTCTTGCAATAGTTAGAAACCGGTTTTTAACCTTTCTCTGGTAAAGGTTGGTTATTGGTATTCTTTTGTTTTGCATAAGGATGACAACATAATGATATTTCGATATCAATTCTCCCTGGAAGAAGATGCAAACATATTGGAGAAGAGGATGCGAAATTTGAGGTAACGAGTTTGTTAGTTAATCGTTTTCCTGTTTAAGAAAAGCCCGATTTTATTGCGTATATTTGTTACTTTTGCTTAACAAAATTTCGGTACAACTGATGTTTTATTCCATTACTTGTGTATGGATGTGTGTGTGATTCAATTGTTTCTGGTTAAGAAAAAATATTGTTACCTTGCTTTATTGTTTGGTATCAATCGTTTAGGCTTACAAAATTTCGGCGCAATTTCGGCGCTTTAATGTCTATGTTGTTTCAATTGCTTCCGGTTGAGGTGAATAATTATGCAAGTTGATTTATTTGGTTTGTATAAGTTATTTATGTCTTAACGAAAGAAAAGGTTTACTGGATGAATTGTTTATTCCAATTCGATTCCGGATAAGAGAAACTAAGTTAATTCTGATCTTAATTAGACTTATCAAAGAGGAGGTTTCAGTTATTCAAGTCTAATCGAATGCCTTAACAAGAAACGCTAGTTAACTAACCTAGCACTTGTCTTGTTTAAAAATTAAAGGTCTAAGTTATATGGATAACTAGAACCTGATGAGAAAAATAGAGTTATCTTTATTTTGGTCTTATCGAATAAGCGATTGTATTTGTACAACTGGTTTAGCAAAAGAACTAAGGTGCTTAGTTTATTTTTGGTTTGCTAAACTATTAGGGAAAATTGTTTCGTAAAATTGTTTCCTTGGTAACATATCAAAATAAAATTACTTTGTAGTTTCGGTTTTGATATTGGTTATCAAAAATGGTGTGTGGAACCCTCGTGCTTAACTCTATAGGTTGCAAGTCTTTTGATATTTGTAAGATCCTTTCGGTTTGTCCTTTATTTTTTTGTTTCTTTGTCATTTTTTGAAAAAAAGGGGGAGAAATATATGGATTAAACAAGTGATACTGGTATTGATTTATATTGATTGGAATCACTAAGGAAAAGGACATTGGTGCTTAAACATTTTGAAAAAGCGGGGGTCTAACAACACCACCCAATATTTCGCTTAGCAATATGTATGGACAAATTCGAATATACTTTTAAGAGAATCAACAAGACTCAATCAATTAAAAGTATATCGACGAGTTTATCTCTCTCTCTCTTGATTTGATTTCCTCAAACAGAAACTGCGAGTACTAATCAAATACAAGGAATAACTTGGATGGTACCAAAGACCAATATCCAAGGATCAGTCAGTGACAATCAACAACCAAAGGTTGGATTACTCTAATTGATGATCTAATGCACAACCTATATTATTTCAATTATAAAGATAAAACAATATAATGCGGAAACTGAAATAACATAGACACCAGAAATTTTGTTAACGAGGAAACCGCAAATGCAGAAAAACCTCGGGATCTAGTCCAGATTGAACGCACACTGTATTAAGCCGCTACAGACACTAGCATACTCCAAGCTAACTTCAGACTGGACTGTATTTGAACCCTAATCAGTCTCCCAATGATCCAATGTACAGTTGTACTCCCTACGCCTCTGATCCCAGCAGGATACTGCGCACTTGATTCCCTTAGCTGATCTCACTCACAACTAAGAGTTGCTATGACCCAAAATCGCAGGCTTTAACAATAAACAAATCTGTCTCACACAGACAAGTCTATCAAATGATCAATCTGTCTCCCACAGAAAAACCCTAAAGTTTTTGTTCCGTCTTTTGATAATAATCAAGGTGAACAGGAACCAATTGATAATCCGGTCTTATATTCCCGAAGAACAGCCTAGATAAACCTAGAAGCGTACATTTCGACCGAGCAATTCTCTAACAATCTCCCCCTTTGTCAGTTTTAGTGAGCAAAACTATCAATGCATATGGAATACAAAAAAGATAAAGAAACTTTAGTAGCTCCTATTACACATGTCTAATCTTCAACATTCCACGAAATCTTCGTCACTTCCAAGTACTCCAATGATCCCAAAGGTTGTAAGTTTAGCATCACCGTTGTTGAAGATCCGTAGATATAACAATGAGAAAGCATCGGTTTCGATCATTTTTATACAGTGTCATAGTATTATTACACAGTTCCAAAGTCCAATTGTATCACAACTTCAACAATAATACTATGGTGATATGTATCACTCCCCCTTAGTCAATACTCCATCTCACATGGAAACCACTCCCACTTACACAATGATCCGAAAACCATATGTATTTGTAGTGTGAACTACATATTAATTCTCCCCCCTTTTTGTCAATAAAATTGGCAAAGGTACAAGAACGGGATCATAATGAAATTTCCGTAAGAGATATTTCATGACTAAAAGAAAAAATACATACCATCTAATTTAGATGCAATCATATAGCCGAAGCTAATAGCATTCATTAAGGAGTTTAAAAGATACACGATAACCCCTTTAAAATTCACAGCCGCACACCCCTCAAGATATGACCATTAAGCACAAGTTCAAAAGAACTCTCCCCCATTTGATGTCATTCCCAAGGGAACAACAAGAGCGACCTTAATTTCAAAAGAAAAGAAGGATTTTTATTGGACACTAAAAACCATGAGAATGATTTTCTATATCCAAAATATCAATCAAATTAATCACAAGTAAACCCATGATTAATTTAATTGGAATATGCAATCAAATTAAGCACATAAGTGATCAACTTAATTGATTATGCTCGACATAAGAGAACTTACGGAGCATACGACTAACATAACCATTAGAAAATGAATAGGATTGTCGTTCATATACTCAACATAAGAGGTATCTTACGAAGTATGAAAATACTCAACTAGATTAATTACAAGAGAACCCATAATTAATCTAATTGGAATACACAATTAAACTAATTACAAAAGTAATCAATTTAATTGTCATTTGTTTTGCTCGACATAAAAAGAATCATGGAGCAATAACTAAATAACCAAACAAGATGATTAATTTAGTTCAAGAATGCTCAACATAAAGTACCTTACGGAGCAACCAACAAAGTTAATCAAAAATAATCAACTTAGTTGTTTCGTGCTCAACATAAGACACATTACGGAGCCTCGCAGTATTACATAAAATATGGATCAGTGAAGATCAATACTGTGGAATACACAAGGATTCATTCTATCTTCCATCACTATTTGCATAACGATTTTTAATAGACATAATCCTTGAACACAAAAGATTTTAAACTATCTGCCATCAAAGAATTGACAATATAGGCTTAACTTTTGTATATGTCAAAATTCTTTTCATCCTTAAATCAATACATGAATACCGATCATGAACGACTTTACTTTTGATAAAATATGGGACAACATAGTTCACGGACGTAAACACCAATATCCCATAATAAATTGCAATATAACACATCATAAAGATTAAATACTGCAAACCATCATCCTCCAAATATTTTTAGAATTTAATACCAATAAACCTAAAAAAAACAAGAAGATAAAAAATATAATAACTATTTGTAGTCACAATCATTGTTATTCAAGCACTAGTTATTCTTCCAACTAAACCAAAAAGAAGACATAATAGGCAACAATATCTTTGAGAAATTCCTTATCATTCCCGAACTCCTTGTCGTCAACAGCCATTGGAATATAAGGTTCGTGGAGGAAGGAGTCAATACCAACAAACCGTCTTGGGTGATGATGTCGAACCAGGGACTTCTGAATTTCCAAAGATCTTAAAACGCAAGCCTTTATTTCACTAATCTCCTTTCTTACTTCCTTCAACTCATCAAGAACATCGGGAAACTTCTGAGAGTTAGAAGGGAAAGCCCTTGGCTTTCTTGTATTCCTCCTATTTCTTTTCAAGGAAGGAGTTACTGGAGATTTCTCTTTTTTCTTGATTGATGGCTTAACAATCATATTGACATCTTTTCCATCCAAAGACATGATGCTTAGAGAACAGTTATAAACAACTGGTTTTTTGTGAGTGGAATTCACAATCTCATTAGGCAGTATTAAGATATAAAAGATATCAGAGAAGAAAAATGAATGTAGGGTTCGCAACCTTTAAACAGGTTCGTGGACGCCCAATTCTAAACCCTATAAAAAGTAGAATTGTCGATAATAACCCTTTACTTTATTTGATAGACAGGAAAAACAAACCTAAAAAAAACTTTCCCTAAAGCCTGAGCGGTACACAATCTTATCTCTTTTTGATCAGTCACATGAGACAAGATTTACCAAATAATACAATTAATTTGTGCTGTGGTGAACAACAATTTGTCCACCATTTTCCTCTTGAGAGGAATCCTCATACTTCTGTCTATCAAAGCGATTTGACCATACCTTCTTGTCTAATTGTCTTATTTTTTCTTTGGAAACCAACTTCTTAGACGAAGATAAAATCCTACATACCTCAGTAGTCTTCCGAGCAAGTTTAAGCTTCCTTGCCAATCGATTTGATTTTCGTTGAAGTTTGTTGGCGTGCCTTACTTGATGTTTGTACTTGTAAGATCTTGATAGTTCATGAACCTTCTTAGAGCAAAACGAGCACGTCAAACTTGGATAGTATTCAGGCATCTGCGGTGTGAAAGCAACCAGACATGTAGTAGATCCTTAAACATTACAACCAGAGTTTCCAAAGGATGGGTCAATTAATTCTTCCAGCTTGATTGTATTCTCTTCTTCACCGAAACCATCAAGGTTGATATATGTATTGCTACAATTATCAAAATTAATGTTTTCACATAGAAGACTAACACTTGATTTCCTATCTTCATCAGAATCATAGATCTCAGACATCTCATCAAGTGTTGCAGCAAGACCTTTGTTCCCAGTGTATTTTCTACGATTTGGGAACTCGTTTGCAAAATGACCAAAACCTTTACACTTGAAGCATTGTAGCATATCCTCGTCATCAGCCTCGTCAGCATCCCTGTTTTTAGGAGGGACACGATTGTGAGGTTTCTCTGACGACCTAGGTTTGTCTCTTGAAAAACGTTTACTTCTCTTAAATAGAAGATCCCTAAACTGTCTTGTGATCAAGGAGACTGATTTATCAATATCTTCATCCGAAAAATCACCCTCAGACTGATCATCCTCAGAGACATAAACACTTTTACTTTTATCAAGTAACTTAGTATTCTTATGTGCTTTAAAGGCAGGATCCTTTCCGATTTTAGATGTATGCTCGTGATCAAAGATATTTAGCTTTCCAACCAATGTATTTCTGGAAAGATTATCAAAGTTATTTACCTCAACGATGGCATGCTTCTTAGACTCGTATCTAGATGGCAGCGATCTGAGAATTTTCATCACAATGTCCTTTTCAGGAATAGTCTCACCCAATGCAAAAGATGCATTAACAATTTCATACACTTTGTGATTAAACTCATAAAATGTATCTTCATCTGCCATACGAAGGTTCTCCCAATCGGAATTAAGGTTTTGAAGCCTAGCTTCCTTTTCACTAGAGTTACCTTCAAATACGGTTTCTAAGATATCCTAAGCATCTTTAGATCTAGTGCAATTTGACACATGGTGTTGAAGATTTGGGGTAATGGCATGTATGACGGCATTCAAACCGTCGGAGTTTTTCTTTGCAGCAAGTATCTCGGCAGGATTATATTCACCAATATTCTTGGGAACGTTTACATCTCCAACTGCCACAAAGGGAGCATCATAGCCATTAACAACATATACCCACGATTAAAAATCACGCGTTTGAAGAAAAGCTCGCATAGAAATTTTCTAGCATAAGTAATTAGAGCCATCGAAGACTCGTGGTACGTTAATAGAGATAGCACCTATGTCCATAGAGTCAGATCGCTACAAACACAGACTTTTGAGGTCTTGAACGTGTTTGCCTGCTATGATACCAATTGAAAAAGCGGGGGTCTAACAGCACCACCCAATATTTCGTTTAGGAATCTGTATGGACAAACTCGAGTATACCTTTAAGAGAATCAATAAGACTCAATCAATTAAAAGTATATCAACGAGTTTATATCTCTCTCTTGATTTGATTTGCTCAAGCAGGAACTGCGAGTTCTAATCAAATGCAAGGAATAACTTGGATGGTACCAAAGACCAATATCCAAGGATCAATCAATGACAATCAACAACCAAAGGTTGGATTACTCTAATTGATGATCTAACGCACAACCTGTATTATTTCAATTATAAAGATAAAACAATATAATGCGGAAACTGAAATAACACAGACACCAAAAATTTTGTTAACGAGGAAACCGCAAATGCAGAAAAATCCCGGGACCTAGTCCATATTGAACACACACTGTATTAAGCCGCTACAGAAACAAGCCTACTCCAAGCTAACTTCGGACTGGACTGTAGTTGAACCCCAATCAGTCTCCTACTGATCCAAGGTACAGTTGTATTCCCTACGTCTCTTATCCCAGCAGGATACTGCGCACTTGATTCCCTTAGATGATCCCACTGGTAGGCGAATATAGATGTGTAAATAAGATGAATAAATGGATGCCTACAGTGATACCGCAAGTGCACGGTGTTGTTGCAGTGAGTGCACAAGTACGGGTCGAATCCACATGGACTTGGGGTGTTATGAAGTTTTCCTAGCTAAGCTAATTCTATATGCAAGGCAGTGACAATGAGGGATAGGCCAAGGCAGGGAAACAAGGCTACAATGCATATGTACAACGACAGTGGCAATGGTATATACAAAGGTAGCAAAGGTATGTACAAGGCAACAAGAAATCCAGGATGCATATCTACAATGACAGTGAAGGTGATATATTTACAGTGAGGTAGTGATATAGTAACAATGTGACAAAACAAAGACAATGGCCAAGGGCCAAAGGCAGTGACAGGGAAACAAAGTGGAAAAGTAGTGAAGAAAATGAAAACAGTGGGAATGGAAGTGTATGGAGATGGATGAGAATTCTCTTTCACCTAGCTAGTTAGCCTGGGATAAATCCTTGTCCCTAATGGACAAGAGGGTCTAGTTCAAGCTAGTCTCTTGGCCAGGGCAATTCATGTGGCAAGTTATCTAACCTAAAATCCTTAGATTAACCCCTAGCATTGCCTATCTGATTAAAGCATAAACAATCACAGGTCATTTAGGTTTCTAGGTCTCTAACTAATATGGCTGGTTAATCCCTTAGAACTACCACTAACCCCTAGCATTAGTGGTCTTTTTACAGCACCACTAATCACAAGTCAGTGAGGCTTTTAGAAATTTAGCTAGCCTAGACTATTTTGAGTTCTACAAGAATCAACCTAAAGGCTAACCAACAAGGCTTAAGGGTCTTCTCACCCTAGTGGTGGATTTAGAACATACTGAAGTTAGGAGTTTTCATGTTTGTCAAGCATTAAGACTCAAAACAAGAACATGTGAGTCAAACAGGGGAATTACATGAACATTAACGTACACAAGAACATGAACATAACATCAGAACAAAGTTTAGAACACAAGAACAAAATTTAACAGTGAATAACATGTACTGATAGTATTATGGAATTGAAATTGAAATTAAACATGAAATTAACCCAATTAGGGGGTATCTCGGATGACCCAAGAACCCCTTTTGCATTCTCTACAGCTTCCCTTTTATAGTTTTTCAAAAATACAAAACCCTAATTCGAAACCCTAATTTTTTGGGGAAAATCAAATTCTCTCACCAATTTCCTGAATTGAGCTCGACCCATGCTTTGGGTATGTCCCCTCTGCTCTTCTGAAGCTTTTCCTGCCCTCAATTTTGTCTTCTCCTCGCTGTTGGTGAAACCCTAGCTCGAGCTTTCTTGTCAAACCCACACCTAGGGTTCAGAGATGTGAATTTGGAAAGAAGTCTAGGCTAGGGAGAGATGTCGTGGTGTTGTCGGTGGTTGTGTGGTTCGAGAAGAAGGTGTAGCTGGTGGAGGTGATGGAGTTGCAGAACTGTGGAGCAGCTCTCTGCAGTTTGGGGAAGATGAGAAGAAGAACTCGATGGAGAAGAAGGGTCCGTTTGGTTAGGGGTATAGGGTTCTGATGCTAGGGTGTGAGGCGGGTGTATCAAAGGTTGATGCTCAGCAAAGTGAAAGTGTAGGATGAAAAGGTAATGGAATGATCCAACGACGCGATAGAAGCGACCGTTGGATGATGAGATACAACAAAACTGACGGCTTCAGATGGAGTTAGGTACTATAGTGTTTGACGGGAGCTTCGGAGTTTGATGCACAATGATGAGGCGACCGTTGGATGATGAGATGGATCCAATCTGACGGCTCTCATGGAAATGGGTATGGATAATGGAAATGGATTTGGGTAAGGGTTTTGGGCCTTGGGTATGCCAAGCCCATATCTTCTTTAAGAACAATTCTTCCTCTTCAAGCCCACTTCTAATTGATCCGGCTCTTGCAAACATCATTCTTCGCTTCCTCCTAGCGGGAGTCTTTGTCGTTCCTTTGCTCTTTTTGCTCCGTGAGTTAACCATGCTTTATTTAGTACCTAAAAATGCAAAATTAATTAAGAAAAGTATTTATTCTTGAAAACAACGAAAACACATAATATGGGATAAAATGTAGAATTAATGCACAAAAGATGAGTTAAATGCCAAGAAAAATATATAGAAATATGCACTTTTTAGCACTCATAACCCACCCACAACTAAGTGTTGCTACGACCAAAATCGCAGGCTTTAACAATAAACAAATTTGTCTCACACAGACAAGTCTATCAAAGGATCAATCTGTCCCCACAGAAAAAACCTAAATTTTTTGTTCCGTCTTTTGATAATAATCAAGGTGAACATGAACCAATTAATAATCCGGTCTCATATTCCCGAAGAACAACCTAGATAAATTAATCGCCTCACAACAATCTTAATCGTATGGTAGCGAAACAAGATGTTGCGGAATCACAAACAATGAGACGAAGATGTTTGTGACTACTTTTTATATCTTGCCTATCGGAGATATTAATCTCAATCCAATCAATCTGATTGTACTCGTATGATAGAAGATGCAAGATCAGATTACACAACTACGATAAAAGTAGTATCGGTCTGGCTTCACAATCCCAATGAAGTCTTTAAGTTTTTAACCTGGTTTTAGAAGAAGAAAACCAAAGGTTATAGGAGAAACGACTCTAGCACGCAAACTAGTATCACACATGAGGTGTGGGGATTAGTTTTGCAGAGTTGCTAGATGTCCCCTTATACAGTCTTTCAAATCAGGATTTCGCCTTGGTCACAAAGCAATCAATATCCACCTTTAGATGAAAACCTGATTTAGATTCAAGCTAATATTTCTCAACAGTTAGATCGAAAACTTAGCTTGTTATACACAAATGAAATGTACGCTTCTAGGTTTGTTAACCGTACCCAAACGTGTACATTGTTGGTTCAACAATAGTTAACCAAAAGGTTAGCCATATGAGCATTTCATACCAACCATATCTTTCTTCACCATAACTAGTTCAAGTGACTCAAATGAACTAGTTAGAGAGTTGTTCAATTGCGAGGAAATCTTATGTACTACACAAGAAACAATTGAAGCAAAGATGATTTGATTCACTTAAATCGGTTCATGAACTTTATAGCCACGGTTTGCAATTTGCATTCCTTAGTCTTTATAAGTTTAAGTTCAGATATCATCTTCAGATATATAACCTTCTTAAGTTCGCACACTAGGTTCGCGGACTTAAGCAACCGCGCAGAGTTTACAAACTCCAGCAGAAAATCTCGGCAAAGACTTTCCGTCTGTTCGCGGATGCAGCTACTTTGTCAAATCCAGCAGAATTTCTTGGGATGAGAAGTTCGGCAGTTCGCGGACTTGGCAACAAGCCATTCTTCTGGTTTCTCTTGATCAACAAAGTTCGCAAACTTTGGTTCAAGGAATGGGACTTATGCACATATGTGTTTCCACAACGATACATATGTCCATCATTGGTTATGTAATCTAAACTCTCCTTCTAACCATTGAAACATTCTTAGAGGATGTTATATAGTTGTTACACCAATATCATGACTTTCGTCACTAGGTAAAGAAAACATGGTTGAAGCGAAACGCTTACCAACACATATTTCGAGATATAGATAGGCGAGGTATACTCGGCTCGAAATACCAAATGTGTATAATCTAAGTCTATATATAGCATACGACTTTTTGTCTCAAGAAGTAGGAGATAAAGTAGGTAGATTTTTGAGTGACAGATAAGTTCAAGTCTTCACATGCCTTTTTGTCGAGAAGTTCCACCGGTTCCTTGAGTAGTTATTCTTCTTGTATGATGAATCGCCATGAAGTCCTTGAGCTCAACTACACTTTCTATCCTAGTCCGAGACTTAGCTATAGTAGACTAGAAATCAAGACTTATAGTTTGATCACTAACATTGACAAACATGCTTGAGATAGCAACGCATGCGAGTTCGACCGAGCAATGCTCTAACACGTTTATCTAATGAGAGAGTGAAAGCATAGACTAAGGGGGAGTAGCATATCATATGAAACTTGTAGTTATACGGACTACAAAGGAATAACAAAGACGTGTGGATTGAAAATCTACCTATCTTACCCTTAGGGGGAGTATTAACGTTGTTATTATAATGTCAACAGCGGAATTAATGGATTGAATATATACAAGTTATTGTGCTGTTGAATTCGGGAATCAAGCGTATGTGTAATTAATTCTTGTAATTTGTTTATCCATATGATGTAAGAGTTTTGTCACTAAAATTGACAAAGGGGGAGATTTTTAGAGCATAGCTCTGTTGAACCCACCAAGCGTTGGTATGTCAAGTTTGGTTGTCATATATTAATGAGCCAAAACTCATTTAACGAGTCGCTTGATTATGTACTAGAGTCAACTTCGTATAGGTTAGCTTGAAAGTATTAGGATATGATACATTACAAGTATTACGAAGACTTGAAGAAGTGAAGAAGCAAAGAGCTACAACAACAACATCATCCTTCCACTTGAGGTTAGTGATATTTGACTTGAGCTGTTTCATTCTCTATCGTATCTTTCAAATCGTGCATACTGAAAACAAAACTGTGAAGCATGAATGATTATACTCTAGTTTGATATAGTATTAAGGATACAATACGAGGTTTATTGCTTAACCATTAAACTTTGTATATAAGATATAAACATAATCCTTTGAATGCTATTGTGATTATGTATGGGTATAAGGTGAAGATTTCATCCTAGGAAACAATGTTTTACATTTGTTTTAAGGAAGTAAATTCATGAACTTGTTTTGTGAATCGAAAGAGAAATCGCCAGGCATTATTGGTAATGTTATTAATTGCATATATTTTGAACTACCAATATGTATGATTAGTATAACCGCTCATGACTTGTTTATGTTCTTGGTAAAACTATTCACAAAGGCCTGACTTTTGTATCGGTATGACTTTTATTAGTGAAACCGATCTTAAGTAATCACCTGGGATGGTATGACCAACTCTGGGTAAAAGGAAACCGATCCTAATAAGAGGTGCAACCTGTCATAAAGGGGAAATCCTTGTATGAGGTGCAACAAGTTTTTAGTAGAAAGGGGAACT
Organism: Papaver somniferum; assembly: GCF_003573695.1. NCBI lineage: Eukaryota > Viridiplantae > Streptophyta > Magnoliopsida > Ranunculales > Papaveraceae > Papaver > Papaver somniferum. Next base: position 192,447,823 of record NC_039359.1, read on the forward strand.
TATCCTATGGACATGTGCAACACGTTTTTAGGCAACAGGGAACCGATCCTATGGACACGTGCAGCAAGTACAAGTTAGATACCATATATATGTGGGGAACCGATCCTAGTACCTAGTCAACCTAATTTTGGTAACTAGCGTGACTATGCAAAGTACTCACATGAAGGTAGAACCGAAACTTGTTTTGGTAGAACCGTGAAACCCATGATTGGTGATTGAGTGTTCTTGATCAATCACATAGTTATTGAAAGTAAGATGAACCAATTCTAAACTTGTTTGGAAGTATGGAAAATCAGTTTCAAGATTATAAGTATGAAAGATGACTTACAAAGTAAGGATGTCGACATACTTTGAACTTGTGCAGTAACGCTAATCTTTAATTGTTCAAAGTTATTCCTTAACATCTAAAGGAAGAAAATCCCGGATCGAGTAAAATAAATTGAGAATCTTTTATTTAAGGTTTTTAATTTTATTTTAGGAAAATGAAAATTAGTAATGTACATTTACTAGTTGGAGATTTTCGGTCAATATTTGGACAAAGCATTTCCAGGAATTATGGAAACCGAATCTGGAATATATTGCATATCTTGAGAATATTTTCGGTTTTGGAAATTCTTTGGTGTCCAAACTTTCTTGGTCTATGAATATGAAAGTTTGCGTTTCGAGCAAACTAATACTCAGAGACAACAAAACTATCTGAGTTGTGCTGCTACTGGTGAAGCCGCCTATTCGGAGAGGAGAGTAACCTAATTAGGCGAAATCTCTTACGGCCGCGCAGTTTAAAGACTTCTTTGGGATTGAGAAGCTTTATTAGTACCGTTGGTGGGAAACTAGATAATTGCAGTTTATATTTTGTTTTCGATTGATTTGATTGACTAATGGTGGTTGAAATTTGATTGCACCTAGTTTTTTTATGCTTAAGAATCTTCTCTTTTGATATAAGATTCACTCAAACTAGATAAAAGTTTCGACGTGGATCTTTAGACTGTTTGTAGGTCTAAAGACGTCTTGTGATAATCCATTGTTAACAGACTCCGTTCTGTGCGTGATTGATCACAAGAGATTCAAGTTGATTGTGTGCAGGTGTTTATTGAAGATCTAAGAAGATTTGAAGACAAAGAAGACTTTGAAGATTTCTGATTTGGGTTCATAATATTTGGTGTGAACAATACTTGTTTCGGTAAAAGAGGATCCAACTATAATCGGTTTATCCTTATGGTAGATTAGATTGATTAGTTGTGTAGATCCACATAAATACAATTCTTTGTGATTAAAATTATTGATTGTAAAATCTTAACAATTACTTTGGTAGTTGATAATAAGATAGATCTAAGAACCTGACAAAGGTGTTTATTGAGATAAACAGAAGAGACTTTTTGTCAAACTCACATCACTTGGTCGAAAAGATTTAATACCAAACAAATTTGTTGTTCCTTTACTGTTTGGAATACGAACCAAAGGAATTGTTCCAAGTACGTGACTTATTACAGGTCGGAGGCGTGGGAATAAAGACGGAACTAGGTGAACTATAGGTTTAGTTGCTTGGTCTCAACTATACGAAGTTGGTTTGATTTTGTATAGCGGCTTAATCCTGAGAGTATTCAATTCTGGACAAGGTCCCGGGGTTTTTCTATATTTGTGGTTTCCTTGTTACCAAAATCTTGCTGTGTCATTTACTTTTATTTTCCGCAATTATAATTGTTGTTATTATAATTTAAAGTAAATTACACAAAAGTTAATTCTTATTTACTTGATAAGTAATCATATTGTGTTGGGTTAAGTCCGAACCTTTTATCAATTAAACATACTTCGTTGTTGTATTGTCTCGATCTCGTATCCATAGACGATCACGCGAAGTGTGAACCGATTTGTTGTATTGTCTCAACTCAGTCCATAGACAATCACTTTCGGATAAAGGACTTATAGGTGGAAAACTTTTAGTTTGAAGTATACTTGGATACCCTCGTCTTTTCAAAAATTCTGGTGTCTGTGTTATTTATTTTCCGCTTTATATTTTGTTATATAATTGAAATATCACAGGTTGTGTGTTGTATCGATCAATTAGGAAATCGAACCTTTGGTTGATGATTGAAATTGATTGATCCTTGAACATTGGTCTTTGGTACCGTTCAAGTTACTTCCCTTGTATTCAATCGGGCTCGCAAATTTCCATTTGCTGATTGCAGATTGAGTTAAGAGTTAGAGATATAAACTCTTGTATATAATTTTCTTTAGATTGAGTCTGACTATCTAGTTGATTCTCTAGAAAGTATATTGGAGTAAGTCCTCTCAGATTGGCAAACGAATTGTTGGGTTTGGTTGCTGTACCCCCGCATTTTCAATTGGTATCAGAGCAGGCAAATATTATAAACCTAATAAGTTTGTGTTTGACTGGTCCTTAAAAGTTTTCCATTATGGGAAATTTCTTTGGGAAACTTGCTCTTGGCATCTGTAACGCACGCCAGAACTCCTTAAAGATTGTTCAGAGATTATTATGGATCAAACATATGGTTTCTCATGATAATATCATTACATCTAAGAATTTAGAAAACTTAGATGATGTGAAACAATCTAAAGGAAAAATTAAAAAGAAAGGAAAGTTGAGAAAACGTTCTTTATGCTCAAAGATATGGAATCTCACTTGATTAACTCTTAATATTTTTGAGGAATACTATCGTGATGGGTCAATTGACAAAGATCTATCTAGAGCATTTGAAAATGTTTTTAGATTCTTAGAAAAGCTTAATTCAGTTAAGAAAAATAATCAATCCGATAAAATTTTGGTATATGTCAAATCATGCAATCATGATGTACGAACTAAATATATTATCAACACAAGTAGGTCCAGTGAAACGGGTTCTTGTGTTGTTGATACTGGTTTAAGATATCGGAAAAATCTTCTTTATGGTCATATGAAAACGAAGTTAGAAAGCTCTATTAACCTTGATTATCATCATTACCATGATTATATCACTGTATTGGTCATAAATATCAACCAGAAATGGTGCATGGGGATCTCTCTGCACATCTTTTCACTTGGTAACTTGCTTCGCACTATCCCATTTGTATATATCTTGAGATGGGGCAAGAAATGGTTTGATTTGTGTATTTTTGGGTTAATATTTTATTATGTCCTTTTTAGGATATTTGAATAAGCTTTCTATTGCACCGTCTTTTCACACGAATGTGTGTTTTCACGAGTTGCACAACCTTGGTGTTTGAACATCAAAGAAAATCCTACATTTCCATTGTGGATCGCGGTACAGAAACGGGTCCAAGCCCATCGGTGAGTATATAAAGAAGCAGTACGCTTACCTTCTTCCTTCTCCCATCTTGTCCGCGTACGTGAACATTCTAGGGTTCATAAATTTCTTCTATTAATTCATCTTTGGAGAAAAATAAGAAAAAAGGTGTTCAAGTTTCATTTAAAGTAAGTGTTTTCCTCCTCTTTTCTTTCCAATTTCTAGATCTTATGGTGAATTTCAGGATTTCAAAAGGAATTTTAAAAAATTTGGGTTCTTCATAATCTAGCATGAACTTTCATATAGATCAAAATTCTCTTAGGATTAGATTTGTCAATGATTCTTGTGCTAGAGTTTTTGAAAGGATTTCATCTAATTGGATTTATTCTAGAAAAGAAATTGGATTTTTCTAGTGGGCATAAAGATGATTTAATTTGTTTTGAAAAAATCAACCTTGGATACATCTTTGATGGTCTTGGTGAAGGTTTTAACACTCTTACAAGAATCTTCTATGCTAACATCTATGATACTAATCATGACGACATGGAATTCAAGACCATGGTTAATAGACAAAGGATTCATGTAAATAGAGAGTTTATTTCAAGAATTACTAATATTCCCTTAGAGAGTTTTCACCTTCCAAGACCTAGTCATGAAAGACCTTATTATGAAACCATCTCTCTTGGTCTCTGTGGTAAGAGTGTTTTTTGGAATGAAGGAAAGTTTCCTACTAATAATCTTAATCTTTCCTTAATGTCCCTTGGTAAACTTGGTATATGAAATCTTTGTCCCTCCATGATTGAGAATTCTCGTTGGAGTCGTGAGTTTGCGGAGTTGGTATATTTTCTTGTTTTGGGAACTCAAGGTCTCGACATTTATAGGTTCATCATATATCAAATGATGTCGATGACGTCTACCAACAAGAAGCTAGGACATCCTTGCTTGATTGAGAGAATTTTTTGCACTTTCTCTATAGATCCGAATTGGAACTCTATTGGAACTCCCAATCTAGTCCGCCCTTGTACTTTCAAACGTATGAAGCAAAACGCTTGCAAGAGACAAATAAGCGACACACTTGATGGCACGTGTGATTCCATCTCCATGAAACTTCTTCATCAAATTATTAAAGGTGTTGATACTATTAGTTCCAAGATAAAGTGTGTGCAAGAAAAATTACTTTTGATTACTACCAGGCTTCCAGAAATCAAGGATGACATGGATAGGATTCAAGCCACTCTTATGGTCTCCAATGATGAAGATGATGACTAGCTTTTTGTGCTTTATCGGTTGTCTTTTAGAATTGTTTTTTGATTTTATCTAGAAAAATTCTTATGAGAATTTTATTCTTGTATTTTTAAGAAGGATACTAGGGTTTGGAATAGCCATTATTGTGAGTACACATAGCTATGTCCAACGTTTTCATCTTCAATGTTTTTAGATTTATTTATTTAAATTCTAAGTTTTTTGGAAGATGATTTTTGCAGTATTAATCTATATGATTTCATATTTTGCAAATTGTTATGGGATATGTTGTTTACGTCCGTGAACCTTGACTGTCCCATACTTGTTCAAAAGTTATCTCTATTATGTCGGTATGAAAGTATTGATAAAAGATAGAATGAACTTTTGAATACAAAAGTTAATCCTTTTATGTCATTATGAAAATATTGATGGAAGAAAGGATGAACTTTTGTTTACAAAAATTAAGTCTATTATATGTCATTGTGCAAATAGTGATGAAAAATAGAATGAATCTTTGTTTATTCCGCAGTATTGGTCTTTCCCTGATCCACATCTTTGTGCATATACTGTGTTGCTCCGTAAGTTCTCTTATGTCGAGTATGTACAATTGAATTGATCATTGTTGTGGATAATTCAATTGTAATTTTTGGATACAATCATGTTCTCATGTGATTTGATTATGTCCAAAGAAATCCTGCTTTTCTTGTAAAAGTAAGGTCACTCTTGTTGTTCTTTCGGGAATGACATTTTATGGGGGAGAGTTCTTTTTGAACTTGTGCTTAATTGCCAAATCTTTATGGGGAGTGCGGCTTTGGAATATTGTTGGAGTTATCTTGTATCTTTATAAACTCCTTGACGAATGCATTTAGCTTCGGCTATATGATTGCATCTAAATAAGTTGGTATGCTATTCTCCTTTGGTCATGAAGTATCTCTATAAAAATAGCATGAGGATCCCACTAGTTTTCATACCTTTGCCAATTTATATTGACAAAAAGGGGGAGAATTAATGTGTAGTTTCATACTACAAATACATATGGTTTACGGATCATTATGTAAGGGGGAGCGGTATTCATGTCGAGATGAAGAATTGACTAAGGGGGAGTGATACATATCACCATAGTATTGTTGTAAAAGTTGTGATACAATTGAACTTTGGTGCTGTATAATGATACTATGACACTGTATAACAATGATTGAGAGCAAGTGTTTTCTCTTGTTATCACTACGGATCTTCAACAACTATGATGCTGAGTTGAACACGTTCAAAATCATGGAGTACTTGGAAGTGACGAAGATTTCGAGCCGTACTGAAGATGCCAAGGAGATCAAGCATTTGGATGTGAAGCTACAAAGTTTTATTTATTTTATAATCCATATGTATTGATAGTTTTAACACTAAAATTGACAAAGGAGGAGATTGTTAGAGCACTACTCGGTCGAACTCGCATGCGTTACTATCTCAAGCATGTTTGTTGATGTTAGTGATCAAAACTATAAGTCTTGATTTCTAGTCTACTTATGGATGTCTCAGACTAGGATATAGATTGTGTAGTTGAGCCTTAGACTTCACCGTGTTCATCATTTGAAGACTAAGAACTACCAAAAAGAGCTTGTGGAACTTCATCAACAAAAGTTATGTGGAGATTGAAACTCATCTACCACTTGGAAAGTCTATTTCTAATCTATCTCCTATATTGAGACATAAGTCGTGTTACGATATAGTTTTCTATTATACACATTTGAGATTTCGATTTGAGTTTAACTCGCTTACATATTTCTCGGAATATATGTTGGAAAGCTTTCTCTTCGACCAAGTTCATCTTATATTCTTGACGCAAGTCAAAATATGATCATGTGAAAATTTTCGAGTAACATCTTACATGGTTTGTGTGATACAATCATTTGGTGTAGACTTAGAATGTTTCGTTATGATTATTTCAATAACTTGAAAATTGATTGATGCTAATAGTGTGTGAAAACAGATATTGTCATCCTCTAAGAATGTTTCAATCATTGAAATAATAGTTTAGAACACTTAACCATTATTGGATATGACATGTTGTGTACTCTTGTACATATGTAATTCATGTTCGGGAACCATAGTATGCGTACCCGTACGCGTACCTGTTGGCTTGAGAAATTCGGGAACCTAAGTATGCGTACCCGTTCGCGTACTGGCGTAAGGTTCATGTCCGAATATTTCTGCTGGGATTGGAAGTACGCGTACCCGTCAGCGTACTGGTGAAACCCAATCTTGGTCCGGGTATTTCAAGTATGCGTACCCGTTTGCATACTTCAAGGTTAAAGTTCTAAAATCGGTTGTGTACATGAACTTAAACATTTATATAATAAGGAATGCAATCTTTGCAAACCGTGGCTATAACGTTCATGAATTGATACGAGTGAATCAAACTGATTTTACTTCAATTGTGTTCTTGTATACTTCTATGAGAATATATCAATTGAATGACTCTTTAACTAGTTTCATTTGAGTCATTTGAACTAGTTATGTATAAGATGAATATGGTTGATATGAGAGTGTTCATATGACTAACTTCAGTTAACTATTGTTGAGCCAACATGGTGTACACGTTTAGGTACGGTTACATAAACCTAAATGAGGGTACATTTAATTTGTGTGTAACAAGCTAAGTTCGATCTAACGGTTGAAAGATATTAGCTTGGTTGAATCAGGTTTTTCATCTAAAAGTTAATATTGAATGCTTTGTTACCAAGGTAACTTAGATTGAAAACCCTGGTTCGAAAACTATATAAAGGAGAACTCTAGTAACTGGGAAACCTAATCCCCATACTTCTGTATGTTACTAGTTTCATAAGCTAGAGTCGATTCTACTTTAACCTTAGGTTTCTCACAAGACCCTGTAGGTTAACGACTTAAAGACTTCACTGGGACTGTGAAACCAGACCCAACTATTTTCTCTGTAGTTGCGTGATCTGATCTTGTTGTTTCTATCATGATTGAGTGCAATCGTAGGTTTGGCTTGAGATTAATATCGCTGATAGGAAAGATAGAAAAGTAGCCAAAAACACCTTCGTCTCATCGTTTGTGATTCTACAATATCTTGTTTCGTTAATCGATTAAGATTATTTTGAGGTGATTGATAATACTAGGATTTTCTTCGGGAATATAAGACCAGTTTATCAATCGGTTCCTGTTCACCTTGATTTATCAAAAGACGGACGGAAACTGATAGGTATTTCTGTGGGAGACAGATTTATCTATTCCAATAGACTTTTCTGTGTGAGACAGATTTGTTTATCAAGTCTTCGACTTTGGGTCGTAGCAACTTTTGGTTGTGGGTGAGATCAGCTAAAGGAATCAAGTGCATAGTATCCTGCTAGGATCAGAGACGTAAGGAACGCAAAATGTACCTTGAATCAGTGTGAGGTTGATTAGGGTTCAATTACAGTCCAGACCGAAAATCATTGGTAGTAGGCTAGTGTCTGTAGCGGCTTAATACAATGTGGTGTTCAAAGCTAGACTAGGTCCCGGGGTTTTTCTGCATTTGCGGTTTTCCTCGTTAACAAAATTCTAGTGTCTGTGTTATTTATTTTTCGCATTATATTTTTTTATATAATTGAAATATCACAGGTTGTGCGTTGTATCGATCAATTAGGAAATCCAACCATTGGTTGTTGATTGAAATCGATTGATCCTTGAACATTGGTCTTTGCTACCGTTTAAGTTACTTATCTTATATTCAATCGGGCTCACAAATTTCCATTTGCTGATTGCAGATTGAATTAAGAGTTAGAGATAACTCTTGTATATACTTTTCTCTAGATTGAGTCTGACTGTCTAGTTGATTCTCTAGAAAGTATATTGGAGTAAAACCTCTCAGATTGCCAAACGAATTGTTGGATGTGGTTGTTGTACCCCCGTATTTTCAACATAAAATGGGGGGGGGAGTTCTTAAATGAACTTGTGTTTAATTGCTATATCTTTTTGGGGTGTGTGGATGCGAAATTGAAAGGGGATGCTTGTATCTTAAATCTCCTAGATGAGCGTTAAATATTTTCTTACTATGTGATATCATCTAAATAAAGTTGATATGAGGAGTTGCATTTTAACTATGTTATAATGTGGAATCTCAAAACTTCCTTAAAACTAGACATATCTTTTGATTGTATTCATTATGATCCCGCGATTTTAGTACCTTTGTTAATTTTATTGACAAAAATGGGGGAATTATTTAGTAGTTTCATACTACATACATATGGTTTACGAATCATTATGTAAGGGGGAGTGAATCAATAATATATAGGTTTTACCTATTATGCAAAAGATGTATGTATTGATTAAGGGGGATAAACGTATCACCGTAGTATTAATTCATAGTTGGGATACAATTGAACTTTGAAGAAGGAATAATACTATGTTTCTGTATAACGACGATTGAGAATATTTGTTTTCAAAAGTTGTTATCGCTATGGAATCGGTTCTTCAACAACAACGATGCTGAGTTGAACACGTTCAGAATCATTGCATCTTGAAATTACGAAGAGTTCAAGGAGTTGAAGATGCCAAGGAAATCAAGACATGATGGATTCGAGAAGTTGTCAAAGCTTTATTTTTTATCCATATGTATTGATAGTTTTGTCACTAAAATTGACAAAGGGGGAGATTGTTAGAGCGTTGCTCGGTCGAACTCACAAGTGTTGCTATCTCAAGCTTGTTGTCAAGTTTAGTTATCAAAACTATATCTTGTTTTCTAGTCTACAATTAGTTAAGTATCGGACTAGGATAAAAATGTAGTTGAGAAACAATGGATCACGGCAGTCATCATTGCGTTCTACTGTTTGAAGGCGAAGATCAACCGAAGCTTTTGGAGAACTTCATCAACAAAAGGTAAGTGAAAACCGAACCACCTATTCTCAAGTTATATTCATTTTTCAATCATCTGAGACGATGCCGCATAACTAATTAGACTATTATGCATAGACAAGAATTTCGAGTCAAGTTTATCTTGATAATTAATTCTCGAAATATAATGACTAAGCTTAATGAACATTTGTTCATACATGATGAATTTCGTTTAAGGACAATTTATTGTTCGGAATCAAAATCATGATTCAAGTTTTATCATTCGAAAATAGCCTGGAACAGTGATATGTGTCATTGATGTTATTCGGGAATGTTTCGAATTGATTTAGAGAAAAATATAAAACTACTATAGATTCATATACAAGACAGTGTTACCAGTCTTATAAAATGGGAAAATTGTTATAAGTCTGAACCCGTATTACATGTACTCGTTCAGGTAGCGGAGTAGCTATATATCGACTTACAGATTTGTGTAACACATATTTTTATGCACATCATGTGAAAATTTGTTTAATCGTGAACCAGATCAGTATGCATACTTGTACGCAAACTATTTTGGAATTGTGGTTATGGAACCGAGATTAGTATCCAAACTAGTATGCAAGCTAAAATACTGTGTTCCCGAACTCCGTTGTGTTTCCAAACCGGTACACAAACCGATTCAGTTATGTGAACTCCGGAACCGGTGACAGCCTTAAGGTTTCCAAACCGGTACACAAACTTAAATTTTTTTGTCAACTCCGGAACTTAAATTGGTTAAATTTTATAAACCGGTATGCGTACTGTGATTGAACCAACTCACGAACGGCAATGGTATTTGTACCTTGTACACCTACTAACCATGTCCATTATATTTTCAAGTGTGATTAAACTATTTCTATAAGATAATTTGCATTTGATAATTCTCTAAAACACTAACTTATTTTATCACATGTTTGTGACTCAAGATTAATGTCTTATGTGTTCATGAAAATGAATATTAAGCTTTTAAGTTCAGATATGCTAGTTTTGGATAACCATGTTGAACATAGTTTTTATACACGGTTCGGTTATGGTTTCATATAACCAGAGTGTATATCTTGCTTATGTAAATCAGATTCAAATATTCATCTAACAGTGGATATTGTTTTCTCGGTTCCAAAGCTATCTTAGCTTAAACCTAAAGCAACCTATGCTTTGAATGTATATAAAAGGAGAACTTCAAGAAACTGGGATCTTTTAATCCCCACACTACTTTTTAGTGTGTCCTAGTTGTATCTAGATTTGTCCTCTTCCTAACCCTTTTAGGGTTAACGACTACAAAGTCCTCATAGGGATTCATGAAGCTAGGTCCAGTTATTTTTCCTTCATAACTCGTGTATCCTGATCTTGTTTAATTGTCGATTTATCACTTGAAAAATATTGATAGAAATCACAAAGTTTCCTTCGTCTCAAACTTTGTGATTCCGCAGGTTTTATATTTGTGAGGTGAATAATAATCCAGGCTGCACTTCAGGGTGCATAAGTCCGGATTTTGAGGTTAGCTAGACTTTGTCTATTGTTTTCCACACCTTTGATCAAAACTATTTTATTGTAAAAGGAGATCATATATATAGGATTAATCTGTGGGAGGAAGATTGGTTCAAAGTCTTCGATTGAGTTGAAGCAACTCTTAGTTGGTGTGACGTCAACTAATGGAATCAATTGCACGAAGTCCTGCTGAGATTCAAGATACGTAAGGAGCGCGACTGTACATTAATCGGTGGGTTACCTTTTAGGTCTCAACTACATTCCAGTCTGAATTTAATTGGTAGTAGGCTAGTGTTTGTAGCGGTTTAATACAGTTTGGTGTCTAATCTGGACTAGGTCTCGGGGTTTTTATGCATTTGCGGTTTCCTCGTTAACAAAACTTCTGGTGTCTGTGTTATTTATTTTTCGGCATTATATTGTTTATCTTTATATTTGAAATATCACAGGTTGTGCATTGATCAATCATAATAGAGACATCCGACCTAGTTTATTGGATAAGACTTGATTGATTCTGGATAAGACTTGATTGATTCTCGGACATTTGTCTTTGGTACTGTCCAAGTAATATCTCTGTGATTAGGTTCATGGACTTCTTTATGTAAACGTTCTAATCGCAAGAGAGAGAGAGTTATAGCTTATCTGTGGGAGGCAGAATGGTTTAAAGTCTTCAATTGAGTTGAAGCAACTCTTAGGATGTAAAGGACGTCATCTAAGGGAATCATTTGCGCAAAGTACTGTTGGGTTTCAATAGGCGTAAGGAGCGCAACTGTAACTGAATTTTCGTGAGGTTTAATTCGGTCTCAACTACATTCCAGTCGGAAGTTAATTGGTAGTAGTCTAGTGTCTATAGCGGCTTAATACAGTTTGGCGTTAAATTTGGACTAAATTCCGAAGTTTTTCTGCATTTGTGGTTTCTTCGTTAATAAAGTTTATGGTACCTGTGTTATTTCTTTTCCGCATTACATTGTTTATCTTTATAATTGAAATATCACAGGTTGTACGTAAATCAATCAAAGTAGATACATCCATCCTTGTTCGTTGGATACGACTTGATTGTTTACTTGGAAACTGATCTTTGGAATTACCCAAGTATTCTCACACGTAAATCAGGTTCACGGACTAGTCTCTGTAAACTTTCCGATTGTGGGAGAAAGAGATATAACTCTAGATACTATTCCTTGATTGAGGTTCATTAAGTTGAACTATCGGAATTGTATTTAAGTTTATCCATACAGGTTGCTTAAGAAAAAGTTTGCGGTATATTTTGTAACCCCAGTGTTTTCATTATCTACTTGTAATGGAGATTCTACAAACACAAATTAGTCTAGTTCTCCAATCAACTATGTCAAGATAAATATGAATGCAACATTCAATTTAAACATGAGAACGGTGATAACACAAAATTCTGAAAGTCGATATATTTCTTGTATGGCATCTTGCTTTCAAATTGATTCTCTTCTAAAGTCTGAAGTAAAAGGTTGAAGGAAATGTTACTTTAATTCTTGATGCTATTATAGGAAATGAACAATGCATTCCTTGGTGTATGCACTCAATTTTTCAATCTATTCATGAGTGTATTAAGGATTCCAGTGAAGCTAGATTTACTGTAGTCCCAAAATACATAAACTCTATTTCTCATGACTTATGTCAGTTTGCAATCTAAAACTATGTAAACATATGCTGGGATCATGATGAGGCTCCAACTTGTATAGTTCATCTCGTCAACTTTATTGAGGATGATTAATAAATAAAACATCTATTTCCTTTTTTTTTAAAAAAAAAAACGTAAAATCTTATCATTTAGGAGTTAAGCTTGCCAGGGAATTGGAGATGCTACATATCATCATCGAAAGAGATGCCAAGACAGTGGCGGATGCCATTGATGGTCCGTCGATTAAATACCAGGGCCATATAAAAATTGAGGCCTTGAAAGCAGTTTTAAAACATCAGTATCACTTGTGTGTCTCTAGAGATATTATGTAGATATGCTCTAAGCGAAAATGTAACAACTCGAAGACGTAGTCTACACATGATCCTCCTGTCTATATCCTACCTTTCATCGATGAGAATGACTTGTTTTATAAATAAATGAAATAATTTTTTTCAAAAACAAACAATTCATAATAAATACCAGAAAAACCTCTTTACCTAGTAACAATTATGAAGATTTTAGCTTGGAATGTCCAAGGATGTGAAAACCCATTCACACAAAATCACCTAAACCAGTTAATTACAAATGATAAACCAGAGATTTTATTCCTGTCAGAACTAAGTCTAAGCACCATTTAGTTAAAAAACTAACTAAGGACGAATATCCTAATTCTTATTGTGAACCTCATAGGTTTATCAGGAGGTATAGCCTTAGCTTGGGTGGATGGATTCTATTTTGAAATAGTTCAATGGAATCTTAACATGATTAATGTTTTAGTTCAAACCAACTATGAAACAAAACAATGGTTGCTTACCTGTTTCTGTGGAAGTCCTTACCCTAGTAATAGAAATGTAGTATGGGACTTCCTAAGTGAGATCTTTGAATAAGTGGATAAATCCTCAATACCTTGGGTCCTCTTAGGGGACCTAAATACGATATTTAGTCAAGAGGATAAGTGTGGTGAATTACCCTTCAAAAAATCTGATTGTAGTTATTATCATAATATATTAAATAAGACAGGGTTATCAGACTTAGGTTTTAAAGGCTATGAATATACTTGGAATAATCATAGAGAGGGAGCTAACAATATCCAGAAAAGACTATACAGAGTTGTGGCCAATTTAGAATGGACCTCCCAATTTCCTAATTCTGAACTATCTCATCGTGTGGCAGTGGGCTCAGACCATTGCCCAATTGCTTTAAATTTAGATACTAAGTGCTCTAAAATGGAATTTACCTTTAAGTTTTATGATACATGACAAAAGGAAAGCTCTTGTGTACAGACTATAAAGGATTTTTGGAATCATAGTATCACGGATTCATCAAATGAATCCTTAATTATGAATCTTAAGTTGCTTCAAACTAATCTTGCTTTTTGGAAGAAAAACTTTTTTGGATTACCTTCTAAACAAATTAAGAGATTTCTAAACCAAATAGATAACCTAAATAATTCTTTGCATGTTTTCCAGAAAGAGGGAAAGATTAAGGAAAAACTCTCTCAATTAGAAAAGATTTATGATTCCCAAGAAGCTATAATAAAACAACAGTCTAGGGATAACATGATCAAATTAGGAGAAAAAAATACTAAATTTTTTCATACCAAAACTTTAAAAAGACGAAAATGGAACAATATAGAGTGTCTTAGAAAAAGTAACAATGAAACAACATTCAAAAGGCATGAGATTCAGGATACCCTGAAAGACTTCTTTTTGAATCTCTTTTCATCTCCTTCTCCGCCTCCTTTATCTAACTCTGATATATTTCAAAATATTTGTCCTTGTGTTTCTTTGGATGAAAATGTTCTCCTCAATTCAGTCATTTCTGGGGAAGAAATCTGGTTAGTAATTAAACAGCTTAAACCAAATAAATCACCAGGCCCTGATGGTTTCCCAACAAGCTTTTTCAAACTAAACTGGGAAACAGTAGGAGAGCAAGTCATATCTGCCATTCAACACTTTTTCATCTCTGGTACTCTTCATCCAGAATTCAACAAAACCTTTCTTTTTCTTATCCCTAAAAGTAGACATCCTAAGGACCCTAGTGGTTTTATACCCATAGAGCTCTGCAATACCATGTATAAGTCATAGATAAAATTTTAGCTAATAGGATTAAACCACTTCTAAATAATTTTATTTCTCCCTTTCAAGCAGCATTCCTCTCTAAAAGGCAAATATCAGATAATATTATTATTGCTCAAGAGATAATTCACTCTTTTAAGAAAAACAAAGTGAAGCATGCTGGAATGGAAATCAAAATTGATATGTCTAAAGCTTTTGATAGGATTGATTTGGATTTTCTAATTTCTGCGATGAGTGCTTTTGGTTTTGATTCTAACTTTTGTAAGCTAATCCACCAATGCATCTCTACCTCCTCAATTGCTGTCCTGCTCAATGGTAGTCCAGGGGAATTCTTTAAACCAACTAGAGGTCTAAGGCAAGGAGATCCACTATCTCCTTATATTTTTATAATTTGCACGGAAATTTTTTCTAGAATGCTTTTAACCAGTGAAGAGGAGAAAACTATTTATGGAGTAAAAATCACTCCAAAAAATAGCCCTATCTCTCATCTATTCTTTGCTGATGATTGCCTTCTATTCATTAGAGTTGATCTTAAGGAATATCATAATATTCTAGCTTTGATTGAAAATTTTAGTAAAGCTTCAGGCCAACTAATAAATTTCGAAAAATCTGGTGTCTTCTTTAGTAAAAAAGTTCAGTCAAAGCATCAAAGGATGATTAGTAAACTGCAAAAGATAGAAAAAAAATTGACCCAAAAGACACCTATCTAGGAACACCTCTTTTCATTAGTAGAGCTAAGATTCAACTCTTTGAAAGAATAGTGGAAAATATGAAGCAAAAAAATACAAGGTTGGATAGGTAAAACCTTAGCACAGGCAAGTAAAATGGTTCTCAATAAAGCAACTTTAGCTAGTATGGCTAGTTACCAAATAAGTTGCTTTATTCTGCCAAAGAAAATCACAAAAAAAAAAATAGATGACCTGCAAAGAGACTTTTGGTGGGGAAAAGAAACTAATCACAGAGGATATTATCCCAAATCTTACTTTTGTCTCTGTAAACCTCTGAAAAAAGGAGAACTAGGATTTAGGAATGCTCATAAGTTCAATTTAGCTATGATTACCAAGTTAGCATGGAGGCTGCTAATAGAACCTAAAGCACTGTGGGTGACACAATTAAAACCCAGATACTTCAAAAATTCTTTTGCTTTTAAAGAAAAAATTCCATCTTCTAGTTCTTGGATATGGAAATGCATCAGCAAAGGAATACAACTAGTGGAACAGAACAACATCTGGGAAATAGGAGATAGAACTAGTGTAAACATTTGGGAGGATAAATGGGTGCCACAGATGGCAAATAACCTTAGTAGATACAAAACAGTTACTAACTCCAATTTAACACTTGTGAATGATCTTTTAGATCCATTGACATTGAAGTGGAATTCTACAATCGTTTTTGGAAACTTTCCTGATCATATAGCTAGGAAAATATGCGAAATCAGACTAGCCAATGGTAAATCTGATACTCTTAGGTGGCTTCTTACTAGTTCTAGTATATTCTTTGTTAAGCCCATGTATAATAAGCTCAATGAAAGAACAAAAAACCTATACAACTTAGACCAACCTGACTCATTTTGTACTCATCCATGGAAACTTAATATATCTCAAAGAATAAAAATATTTGCGTGGAAATGTCTACAAGATGCTATTTCTACTAATATGAAGTTGTCCAAGTTCATGCACAATGTTCATCCTAGTTGCTCATTTGGATGTAATGAAAATGAAACTTCATAACATCTTCTTCTCTTTTGTCCATTTGCTCAAGCTGTGTGGGCAACTTCGCCTTCCCCAGTCACTTTGCACTTTAATACTTCTACTACATTCTTAGATATATGTAAAGAAAGATGTGACAGAGTCTTCGAAAATAAACAGAAAACGAGTACCCAGTTAGGAGCAGAAATAATGAGATATTTAGAATTTTGGAATATTGATAAATGTCTATTGGGTCAGGCTATAACAACAACAGTAGAACCTCCTAAATGGAGTTCTCCAAGAAAATCTCAATTTAAGCTCAATATTGATGCAACATGGGTTTCAAGTACACTGCCTACAGGTTTTTCCTTAATCTTAAGAAATGATACAGGTGATCTCGAACAAGGAAGAGCAGGTCCTATCTCAGCAGCTACGCCTGAAGAAGCCGAAGCCTTAGGTTTGTGGCATGGAGCAAAATGGGCATTGGCCAATGGATGGTCAAATTTCAGTGTGAAAGGTGACTGCAAAAAGCTATTTGACTATTTGAATGAGAAACCATCTCAAATAGAATGGAGGAATCAATCGCTCATGGATGAAACTAAATCTATTTCAACAAATGCAATTTTTTTTTGGGTTTTTTTCTATATTCCTATACTTGCAAATCAAGTGGCTGACATACTAGTTAAGGTAGCCAAATCTTTTGTGAACTTTGTTAATTTGGATAAGAACCCTCCTACTTGTATTTTGCTAAATTTAGAAGTAGATAAATCTAATGTGAGGGATAAACACCATAACTCTACATTAGAAAACTCTACTATTAATGTTGTAAGGGTTTCTAACTCCCTAAGTTAGTCGTTTTATTGCATTACCAACTTGAAAAAAAAAAAAAAAAAAGCTCTTTATAGACCGACTCATTCGATTAAAGGTGAATCCCATTCCGGAATTTTTAGGGAGTCTCATTTTTTGTTGGAGATCGTAAGTATTTTTATGTTTGTTAACCAATTTTGTTTCCATTTTAATTTTAAAATGGAAAAGAAAAACATTTTAATTTTGAAATTATTGGAGGTGCTCCTATCCTATTATACTGAGCTCTCTAAATTGCCGACGTGGTATATATTCTTTATTTGATAGTATTAGAATTTGATTCCATTTCTACCTGAAATAAAATAACAGAATATAAATAATGGAATTCGTGGGGAGCCGTTAGAATCTGTCTTTCTCCCGTTTTTAGGAACATAAAAAAAATGAGAAAGAAAGAGGACAAAACCAAAACCAAGAACGACGACACTCCATCTCTTTGCTTCGTTTCTAAACAGAAGGTTTAACCCAAATAGATCGGTGAAAAGTAAGACACAATGAAAGTAATCAAGCTTTCTTCCTTTGAAGAAATCCGATTCCCTATTTGTAAGTCTCTTCTTTATATATGATCCATCAAATATTTTGTTTCCAATTTTATTGTATTGCTAACTAGGTTATTCTTTGCTGAATATCTTAACATTCGCTGCAGATTGGTGACCTATTTTGCATATAAAAGAGGTTTACCATATTACCCTAAAATCGAATTACTCTATTGAGGATGGGAGATCATTTTGTACTACTGGTGGATCGGTTGCTGACTGAATCCACACTTGAAGCTGCATTAGAGAGTAGAAATCTGTCTCAACAAAAAGGCGCCCCCCCTGTAGGAGTTGAGACCGCAACTTTAACTGACATCTCATCCGACAAGATGGACTTCAGCCCTGGGAAACTTGTGGAATGTAGGATTTGTCAGGATGAGGATCATGACTCTAAAATGGAGACACCTTGTTCTTGTTGTGGTAGCTTGAAGGTAATTAGTTTTCTTTGGAAGTCAATATTTTTATTATTTGTTAGTATTATTTAATATTTAACATTTTGATGGGTTTGTAGAAATTAAGGTGTTGAGAAGTTTCTAACTCAGGTCATGGCCTCATGGGTATTAATACCATTGTATTAGAGAGGCATCTGCAATTTATTATTCATGGGTATTGATAATTGTATGATTATTTCTGTGGTGTTTGGCTATCGGATCTTGAGATGTTAGTTCTTTCCTAACATGGAGTTTGTCCTGTATTTCCATTGCTTTTCAGCATACAAATTCAGCTTCAAGTATCTAATTAGCCTGAATGCTTGAGTCAGATATTTGAGAAGCTAGATGACTGTGGTTCGATGTTGTTTCACTAGGCTAGTGATGGAGATATCCTCATGTTGATTTGGCAAGGTTGGAATTACCTGAAAAACCATGACTTACCTAAAAATCATTCCTAGGCTTCACATAGGTTCGAATATGTTATTAGATGGGAGTACACTTTTATTGTACCAGATAACACCACTAATTGATTGCAAATACTACCTTGCTGGAAATATTTAGTGACTTAGTTCAGGTAATTATGGTTATAGCTTGAATGTAAATACTAAATATGTACAGTGGATAGACATTTCAGTTGGACACTGAAGCTTCTTTATGGGTGCATAACCTATGTGTTCTTCCTATTGCTATTAAGCATGGTAAACCTGAGAGCCCAAGTCGTGCTGAATCTCAAAAATGAATTGGCAATTCATTGTTGTTCTATTTTTATCTTTTCTTTTCTTTTCTTATTCCTTTTTCACCCCTTGTAAATTATCATTGAGTTCAGTTTGTTTAACACACTTCCCCAGGCTTAAGGTGTTTAGGCATATTTGTGACAATCTATATCGTACAAACTAATCTGCTCAGTTCATTATTTATACAACCGATTACTGACATATTTCCTTCTTGATAATTAAAGTATGCACACCGGAGATGTGTCCAGAGGTGGTGTAACGAGAAGGGGGATACTATATGTGAGATATGTCACCAGGTGATTATTCTATTCAGAGTTTCTTACTTCTATTTGTCTTTGAATGTGTTCAGTGAGTGATTTGGATACAACTAACTATGCCATTGACCTTTATTTTCTTTGATATTTTCTTCATCAACAACTTACTAACGTATGAGCTGCCTATTGTATTGGCAGCCATTTAAACCAGGTTATACCGCACCTCCCCCGTTATTTCATTATGGGGGTATTCCGATGAGCTTTAGGTATGTCAGAGATATGATCTGCCCTGGCTAATTTGTTTTCATTACCGGGAACATTGTTATGGATGCAACTAAATTCAGTAACTGTGATTGCCTTAGGAATTCAGTTACTAAATTCACTGCCACCTAATCGAATTCTACTAACTTCTGAAATATTTGAACTCCATGCTCCCTTGATCTTGATTTTAGAGGAAATTGGGAGATTCCCAGGCGGGAGCTATATAACCCTCGATTTATAGCTATGGTTTCAACAGATCGCAGTGTTCTGGATGGTGACTATGACGGTTATTCATCACCCACTTCAAGAAGTCTGACGTGTTGCCGTACAGTCGCTATAATTGTAATTTCTCTCTCTCTCTCTCACACACACACACACACACACACTGCCGAATCAGATATGTACGGCAGTATTCCTGGTTAGGTCCTACTCTAATGAATACCATGCTGGGATTCCTTGAACCATGTTAATGCATGTTAACGAAATTGGGCTTGTCCGTATGCTATAGTTTAGTCATGTTATTGAACATTTCTACTTTTTTCTTACTTTCTCTTTTGCTTTTGCAGTTCGTGGTTCTTCTAGTCCTACGTCATGCTTTGCCCATCATTATCAGTGAAACGGAGGACTACTCTCTCACATTGTTCATGGTAAGACTTACGGCCAGTGACTATTTATTTATTTTGTAGAGAAAACCTGATAAAATTGTACAAATTATTGTGAAGCGAGTGAATGACGGATTGGACTTTTTTCTGTTACTATTACCAACAGTTGTTGCTATTAAGGATCTCTGGGATACTTCTACCAATTTATCTGACTATCAAAGCAGTGACTGCCATTCTACGCCGGCGTCGCCCACATGTAACCCTTTTGAGCTTATGCTATTCCATCTTTTAGGGTGTTCTTTTCATTCGTTTTCATCTTTTCTTTTACGGAACCATTTATGTTCCCATGTATTGTAGCGAATGTGAAAGTTCAGCTATCACTGCTAGATTTATAAAACAAGTTTGCACCCTTCTTGCAGTGGCTTGGCCGTGCTTCCAGAACGATTTTAATTGTTCATTCTTACTTTTTTTCTGGAGGAAAATAAATTTATTTTCTTTGAAATGCAGGAACCTCATGATTTGTCATATAGCACATCATCTGGAGAAGAAGATGAGCAGACGCATCTGCAGCCTCAGCAACATCTTATCCATGTTCACTAAGTAATGTATATACATGTCCTAGGCCATCCCCACTCGGTCCAAACTAGAAAATGCACGATGAAGCTTGAACATCGATTCAAGCATATCATTGAATTTATGTTTATATGTGTAATTATGTACATATTAAATATCACAATTTATTTATACACTCAGCTGAAAGCCTGACAATGTTAGATATTCAAGTCATTAACCCTTTTGGACGCGTATGATTTTAAAATTCATGTCTGAACACCAGGGATTAAAAATATTATCCAGATAGTTTGAAATATACATGGCCACTGATCAATTTTACCATCATTATAAGTTACACTATACAGAAACCTCACATTCAGCATTGTTGTTATCAAGCACTAAGAGAGCGTGCACATTGTTATGAAATAAAGCCTTTGCTTCAAGTTTTATCATATCAGACCATGCACCTCCGGACCTTCCAAGTGAAAAGATGACATAGATGTTTGGTCACAGATAAAAGCAAAAAAAAAAAAAAAAAAAAAAAAAAAAAAAAAAGTATGTGACGTGTGTTATTGCGAAGTACAGTTTCTTACCCAAAAAAAGAAAAGAAAAAAGAAGTACAGTCTTCCCATAGGGAAATCATTTCTCATTTCGGAAGTATCCAGATTCCAAATAGATAATCGAAGATCAGTCCAGCCTTGGTCAACATTTTATACAACAAAGAAACGATATTGTGCTGCCAAGTATGTATTCAGAGAAGCCCTGTCATCATCTTTTCTGCCACGTACGATATTACAACCCTATACGTGGCTGAGCAAAAACTGCGGTCTCATTGAATTATACTTTAGCATAAGTTCTTAATATATATGTATATATATGAAGCAGCACTGTAGCCTACAATCGAAGCCCTGTTCTGCTACTACTTGATCTGTAATTTCTATTAATTTTGAAGCACAAAACTTGCCAATAGATGAGTCAGCAACAGCCAAGAAGGCCAGAATCCCATGAACAGAACATGGGTACAGCTTATCTGAAAGAACAACCAAATCTTGATTCTAATCAACAGAAAGAGCCTATTAAATATGGTGATGTGTTTCCGCATGTTTCTGGTGAACTTGCATCGAAACCTATATCCCCTCAAGATGCTGCTATGATGCAGACTGCTGAGAATTTAGTGCTTGGCCAGACTCAAAAAGGGGGTGCTGCTGCTGCTATGCAATCTGCAGCAACAAAAAATGAAAGAGCTGGGCTAGTTGGTCATACCGATGTGACTGATATCACTGGCGATCAAGGAGTTACTGTCGCCGAAACTGGTGCCCCAGGTAGGCGTATCATTTCCGAATCAGTTGCAGGCCGGGTAATTTTCGTCTCAAATAGTGGAGTTCTTTTTGTACTTGATTCTTTAACTAGGCCGTTACTAATGAGAACTCGTTATAATATAAAAATGTATGGTTGCAAGTTTGATCTACCAATGAAATAATTGTTACAATTGTATGATAGGTGATCTCGGAATACAGTAGGCCAGCGCCCATAGCAGCGACAACAACATCAACAGTAGATAAAGATGCAGTTACAATAGGTGAAGCATTAGAAGCGGTGGCAATAACCGCCGGAGATAAACCAATAGACCAAAGTGACGCAGCAGCAATACAAGCAGCTGAAGTTAGAGCGACTGGTATCAATGCCACCATTCCTGGTGGTATTGCCGCTGAAGCTCAATCCGCCGCTAGTGCTAATGCACATTTGACTAACGACGAAGAGAAAACGAAACTCTCCGATGTTCTCACGGTACTGACAATGTTAGCTGCTGGTTTGCACAAAGATGATCTCAGTATAAAATTTTACCTTCTAATAAATGACTTTTGTTGTGAACAGGATGCGACATCCACATTGCCCAAGGATAAAACTGTGACCAGCGAGGATGCTGAAGGTGTGGTTAGTGCTGAGCTAAGGAACAATCCTAATATGGCTACATACCCTGGTGGTGTAGCTGCTTCTGTTGCAGCTGCAGCTAGGCTTAATCAAGAACAGTAAGCAGGTGGTAGTAGTTCTTGTAAGATAGTATCAGGTATAGCTCTAGAAAGGTAATGGAACGGTGAAGTCCTTTTGTTCTTTGTAAAATTAGAACCTCTTTATTTTGTGTTTCTTTTGTACAAGTTGTCTTGTATGATCAGGTATGAACGAAGTTAAATAGGGTTGCAAGTCTGTTTAAAAATGATGCGTTTACGTCTGGATTTTTTTCTTTGTAAATTAGGAGTTCATATAATGGACTAAGCCAAAGCAACTACGGAGGAAGTACAGCCATCTTTTATTCATGAATTCATCTAATATGCATTCTCTTAGTATTAGTGCACTGCAAAACCAGAATTGAAATCGTTGGAATACATTTTATTAAAAAATGATATCGTTGAAAAACAATCTCGGGATGTGTATAGTAATATTATAATGTGTCTGTTATTACAGCTTTAATGAGTTGTCTTTTTGTCACACGTCTATGGTCAGTGTTTGGTCAAGCTTTACTTTGCGATTATTCGTCCTATATTTAATGCCCTGTTGTGATATCTTTACAACCCAATGAATTACAGTTTTGTGAACGATTCTACAGTTTTGTTTTCTTATGCTGCTCTACTATGGTATCAGATACAGAACGATTCTTTCTTGTTTCTTTCTGCTAAATCAAATCTTGTTTTTCCTGATCTTCATCTTCATTCTTACAAAATCCTATATTCAGTTCCTCAATTTCAATTCTCATCTTTAATATCAATTTCATCTGTATTTTTTCAGTGATCTATTTTGCTCTTCTTGCTTTCTTGATCTTGTTCAAATCATCTCGAGTATCGAGTTCTTTGTAAATCTAATGGAAAATCCAACCTCCTACTCAATTTCCAAAGTTCCCATTAATCAATTGACTAGTACTGTTCAATTGAAACTCAAAATGATAACTTTCTTGTCTGAAAAGCAAACTCAAAGATGATAGCTTTCCAGATCGCTTTGATGCTTCCTGTTATTCGTAAATTCAAGATTAAAGTTTCTTGATGGTTCTCATGAATGTCCTGTTCAATTCACAAATTGAACAACTCGTACAAACGCAAACAATGAAGTTGAGAATCCGTTATATGCAGATTAATGAAGTTGAGAATCCGTTATATGCAGATTGGATGGATGAAGACGCCACTATGATGATGTGGATCTATTCAACAATTTCTGATAGTGTAATTTCCTATTTTGCTTCTTATGCTGTCTCTTTTTACTAACTTTGGAAAGGTATATCCGATCGTTTTGCTCGTAGTTCTTTTACTCGTATTATACAATTACGTACAAAGTTAATGAATATAAAGAAAGGAGATTCTTCTGTTGCTGCTTATACAAGTGAGATTAAATTGAATACTGATCAGCTAGCTGCTGCTGGATCTATTATATCTGATACTGAAATTGTTGTTGTCACTTTGGGAGGTTTGGGTTCAGATTTCAATTCTTTTACTACTTCTGTAAGAATTCGTAATCCACCAGTTAACAGTTTGGAATTGCACAACTTGCTTTTAAGTGAAGAATTAGTGATCAACAATAAAATCACTAATTCTTCTATTGAGTCAATAAATAGAGCTTTTTATGTATCTGGTAACAATAATGGTCGTGGTTCTTCTCGAGGTTATCATAAAGGTGGACGAAGTTCTCATTCTGGTAGAAGTTATGGTAGAGGCAATAGTATTTTACCTTCTCCATCATCTAATGTTTCCTTTCCTACATCCATTGCTAGACGAGCTTCCTTTAATTCTGGTGACAAATCTTATTCTGGTATATCCTCTGGAGATAAACCAACATGCCAAATCTGTCATAAATATGGACATGCTGCTGATGAGTGCTGGAATCGTATCAACTTTTCTTATCAAGGCAGAAATCCACCAAGAAACTTACATGCCATGTTAGCTTCTGCAAATGTAATGGGTCAGAATCCTTGGTTTGTTGATTCAGGAGCTACTCATCACTTAACTACAGATCCTTCAAATATTTCTTCTACTTCTTCTTATGGCAGCAATGAGACTATTACTACAACAAATGGAGAAGGTATGCGAATACACAAAACTGGATTTTCTCTTGTTTCAGTACCAAATCAAAATTTTACTCTAAACAACATATTACATGTTCCTTTAACTTCCCAGAATCTTAGTTCAGTTCATAAGTTTACTAGAGACAATCAGTGTTCTTTAACTTTTACTTCAAATGACTTTACTGTTAAGGATATGAAGACAGGACAAATTCTTTTTCAAGGGCCCAATAAAAATGGTTTATATCCAATGCACTGCAATGTAGCTTCTTCACCCACCTCAACTGCTCTTGCTTGTTCTAAAGCTTCTTCAACAACATGGCATATGAGATTAGCCCATACTTCTTTTCAGTCTTTAAGTAGGCCAGCTAGGATTCTTCAATTTTCAAATGCACATCTCTCATGTACTGAATGTCAAATGTGTAGAAGTCATAAACAACCATTTCATATCTCAATGTCTTTCACTACAACTCCATTACAGTTACTACATATGGATGTATGGGGACTTTCCCCTGTTGTTTCTAAGAATGGCTTCAGATATTATGTAAACATGATTGATGATTTTACTAAGTTTTGTTGGGTTTATCCTTTAACTCTCAAATCATATTTCAAAACTACTTTCACTAATTTCAAGTCTTATATTGAGAATTTACTTAATCTTACAATAAAAATTATTAGGACAGATGGTGGAGGTGAATTTGTAAATCATGCTCTTACAGATGTTTTGGTTGATAGTGGTATTTCTCATGAGATTACTTGTACAAACACACTTGAGCATAATGGTGTGGCAGAATCAAAACACAAACATCTTTTGGAGATTACAAGAACTTTTTTATATCAAGCTGGTTTACCCTTTGAATTCTGGTTTGATGCTCTATCAACAACAAACTTTATTATCAACAGATTGCCAACAAAATCTCTATCTTTTTCAAATTCATTTCAGACTCTTTTTAAGAAAGAACCAGATTATTTCTTTTTAAAGACTTTTGGATGTATGTGTTTTCCCTGGTTAAAACCTTACACTGATAATAAGTTACAACCAAGAAGTGTGCAGTGTGTCTTTCTTGGTTACAGTGCAAATCATAAGGGATATAGATGCTTAGACCCATCTACTGGTAAGGTCTTCGTTTCAAGACATGTTGTATTTCATGAAGATAATTTCCCATACAAATTTGGATTCTCATACATTTCTAGACTTTCCTGTCATACCTGCTATTTTGGACTCTGCTACATCTACCTCAGTTACTACTTCTAAGACTATTGCACCTACTGTTGTTTCTGTTTCTCCTACTAAAAATATTCTACATCAACTACTACTTCTAAGGTTGTTGCACCTACTTCAGTATCTGTTATTTCTACTACTTCTGTAAAATCACCTCAGGATGATACTTCTTTACATACTTCTTCTCATCACATGACAACAAGAGCTAAAGTAGGTACCTTCAAGCCTAAGGTATTTTTCTATACTAAAGATGTCTTACCTACTGCTTACTTATCTCATTTGAGTCATACTACTCCTATAAGTTACTCTCAAGCTGTTAAGATACCAGTGTGGTTATCTTCTATGGAGAAAGAAAATACTGCTCTTCAGGATGCTGGTACATATTACTTCGTACCACCCAATCCTGATCAAAATTTAGTAGGCTGTAAATGGGTTTTCAAAATAAAATACAATCCTGATGGTTATATATACAGACATAAAGCAAGACTAGTTGCTAAGGGTTACAATCAACTTCAAGGTTTTGACTTCACTGAAACTTTCAGTCCAGTAGTGAAACCAGCAACTATAAGACTAGTTCTTTCTCTAGCAGTAAACTTTGATTGAAATATCAAACAATTAGATATAAATAATGATTTCTTACATGGTGATTTAAAAGAAGAAGTTTTTATGAAGCAACCTCCTGGTTTTGAAGACAATGAACATCCAGACTATGTTCGTAAACTACATAAATCACTTTATGGTCTCAAACAAGCCCCTAGAGCTTGGTATGAGAAACTTATGGATGCCTTAATTGCCATTGATTTCAAACCTTCTTCAGCTGACTCATCCCTTTTTTGTTCAGAACATTAGCTCCGAACTTACTATTATCTTAGTGTATGTGGATGACATTATCATCACAGGTAACAACTTTACACATTGTGATAATATCATTGCATATTTGACTACTAAATTTCCAGTGAAAGATATAGGTGCTTTGCACTACTTTTTGGGTCTGGAAGTGAAAAGAAATACTAAGGGTCTCTTTCTTAGTCAAACAAAATATGCACTTGATTTGTTAGGCAAAACAAATATTGTGGGAATTAAGCCTTGTTCTACTCCTTATTCTTCATCTCAGAGATTAAGTGCTAATGATGGTGAACAACTTACTAATTCAACAGAATATATGTCCATAGTTGGCTCACTACAATACCTCACTTGGACAAGGCCTGAGCGGTGTTTTGATGTCAATCAACTATGTCAATTCATGCAATCACCTACTTCTACACATCTTATTGCTGCTAAAAGAGTATTGAGATTTGTGAAAGAAACTTTGGATCATGGACTTCTTTTTACAAAGGGTTTCACTGCTCTGCAAGGCTTCTCAGATGCAGATTGGGCTGGTAATCCAGATGACAGAAAATCAACAAGTGGTTTTTATATATTTTTTGGTGAAAATCCTGTCAGCTGGTCATCTAAGAAGCAGGCTACAATTTCTAGATCAAGCACTGAAGCTGAATATAGATGTCTAGCTTCAACTGCTGCTGAAGTGGTTTGGCTTTGCCAACTACTTAAAGATTTACATATCTTCTTACCTACTTCTCCAACTATTGCCTGTGACAACAAAAGTTCAATAACTCTAGCTTCATCCAGTGTTTCATAGCAGGATGAAACATTTAGCTATTGATTTTCATTTTGTCAGAGAGCTTGTTCAGTCAAAGACTTTGCAGGTTATTTACCTCTCTACTCTTGAACAAGCAGCTGACATATTCACTAAAGGTCTTGTAGCACCTAGGTTTGAGTTTCTTAAGTCCAAACTGAAGGTTCTTACACCCCTTCATTTTGCGGGAGGGTCGTAATATTATAATGTGTCTGTTATTACAGCTTTAATGAGCTGTCTTTTTGTCACACGTGTATGGTCAGTGTTTGGTCAATATTTACTTTGTGACTATTCGTCCTGTATTTAATGCCCTGTACAGATATCTTTACAACTCAATGAATTACAGTTTTGTTTTCTTATTCTTCTCTACTAGTGTAGAGCTATTTCTACGGGAGAACTTTTTGTGTCTTGGAAGGCTCTTGACGCATTTCTCTTTCTAATTGAGTGACATTTTGGTTGAGCTGGAACCGCATAGGATTTGGAGGCAGTGCCGCCAAAGGAACAATGTCTCTTCATTTGATAAATTTAGAAAGTTTAGCATTAGGAGTAAAGCATTCTTCAAATGCAAATATTTCCAAAAAGAAACTGATTTGATTATATGTGAAATGTTAAGTTTCCATAAGCTCTTCCAGAATTCATTAGTCATATTCAAGCATATAACACCTGTAGCATTTAACCTATCATACATAGATTGATTTAACTGCGAACACCTGACTTAGTCAGAAGCCATCTTAATTTTTCTTGTTCGAGGTTATTGTTGTCATCAGTAAACAGATAGATTCTGAAATCACATCTTGATATAGATCCAGGAAACATGGAGTTGATTAGGGAACGAGTCCACTTTTTATTGACCGGGTCGATGAGATCAGCAACAAGTGTTATATTGGTGGTTGAGTTATACATATACTGAGACATGGATTCTTTGGTGCAAGGGATCCGATTGTCATTCCAAATGTTCATGTTTTTCCCATCTTTTATTTCCTTGCATTTGTAGGGGCGACCGCGAAAAAATTATGGGTGATTTTCTTATTCCCATCCCATAGGTGTGACTATGAGACGTCGTTATATTTTGAAAATATCTATATACCCTTTTATAATTGGTAGTTTAGTATTGATTTTATCAACCGATAATGACTGTGTTATTTTTTTTGTTTCGAAAATTTATTTTGAATTTGGGGCTACTAGCACAACCGGCAGATAATGAACATCACATGACTACCGATTGTACAATCGATAGATAATAAACATCACAAAAATACCGATTGTGCGAACCTATTTGAACAGAAAGGTATAATCGGTTGATAAAGTACTTTATTATTTAACGATTCTAACGATTTTTAGACGTTAATGGTGCTGAATGCATTTAATCGTCACTTTAATCAGTATTGAACTTTGAACATGATATTATTCATGATGTTTCTCATCTTCTTCTTCATAACCATCCCATGTTTGTTGTTGATTTAAGAAAAAATAATATTCTCCACCATTTTTTTCTTCTTTCTTCTACTCTAAAATCTTAAAACTACAAAACTAAAACAATTGTCCTTTATATAATCTAAACTACCTATTGTAAACTAAACTACCGATTGTTAAGGGTAGAATCGATATTATGAAAAATGAGAGATAAGGGGCAGCTTCATTTTAGGTTTGGGTGACCCTATTTTGTCTTATTAGTCGCCCCTAAAGAGGCTAGTTTTTTTTGCCACATCTAAGAATTTTTAAAACAAATATTTTTTCTATAATACTCTGCTTTCAGTTGAAAAGCCCACAAAGAGTTTCATTTAACAATCTCAAAGCTAATTTAGAACGATTTTTTTAGGCACCATTCCATTTTAGAGGGGACCATTATTTTGATTTTAGTAGGCCACTTAGAAGTAAATTGAAACATGCGTTATCTAAATATTTATCTTAATGATAAAATTACCCTTTCTAATTAAGTTAGTGAACGATTAGTTGAATCATACTAAATTAAGCTATTTAATGAATGGTCCCAGATTAAATTTAAAAGTTGGTCTTTTTTAATTAAATTATTAAGAGAGAAGAGGAAGAAAAAGAAGGAGAATAAGAGTTTTGAAATATCTTTTATTTTTTTGAATCAGAACCTTCAAACTATTCAGGCATAGTTCACATTTAGTTTTTTGTTGCTTGAATTGACCAAAACTACCTAAAAGTTGGAAATTTTATAGCTTGATTTGGGCTAGGTCAAACACGTTCGGCTACAAAATCCGAACAACAGGTAGCCAAACTTATCTGCAAATTTAGTTCGGCTAATGTTTCTGAAGGACAGGTTGCGAACTTGGTTTTAGTGGAGCTTTTGCTTTGTTCGCCTATCAGATTTCCAGGACATGCAACTGAAACTACGTGGCATACAAAGTAATGTTCGGTTTACTCAAGTCTACCATTTTTATAGCCGAACTTTTAGTTTAAAAAAAGTGGAAAAACGTCAGTTCAGTTAGGAGAAAAAAGTTGTGACGTGACCAAACTCAACATATAGGTTTTCAGAGAAAAGTTCGGTTAGAAAAAAAAGAAAAATCGACTTGACCGAACTCAATAATTTTTCATAGAAACTAAAGTTTGGTTAAGAGAAAAAAAATCGACTTAACCGAACACAATATTGTTCCTTGATTAAAACTTCGACTTAACTTTTTTATTTTTTATTTTCTTATACATTGAAAAAACTCCAAAAAACAAATTAAAATGAGAAATTTTAAAAATAAAATAAAAATAAAAATAGTAACAATAATTTAATTAAGTAAAGGGACAATTTAGTTATGAGGGAGTATCCCTGGACACTCTTATATGTACACTATCATACATGATTTGTGCCATTTTCTTCACCAAACTCAAACGACAATGAATTTATATATAACATTTTGATGATAAGTTCCTCTTATAAGACTCTACATACTACCAAAAATGAGCATGATCCAGGATACCAAACCTCACCATCTACCACTAATTTTCACTGTTAATTTTTAACGGCTAATTTTCAAAGGGGTAGATGGTGGTGTTATACGTCTCGAAATGTGCTCATTTTTTTGTAAGAATGTAGAGTCTTATAAGCGGAACATATCATCAAAATATTAAATTAAAATTCACTGTAGTTTGAGTAGTGTGGATAAAATAGCGCAAACCATGTATGATAGTGTGCATATAAGAGTGTCTACGGATCCTCACTCTTTAGTTATCTACTCGTACTAGGACATCCCCTATCCCAAAAAAATGGCTGGCCTATTAACTTAATAGTCCCCGAAGAAAAACCATGGTGCCCAAAAAAACCGTTCCTAATTTAGCTGATAGAGTCATATTGATTAGGTGTATATCTCTAAAACCTAAGCCTCCTTTTTACATTGTTTTACATAATGATCTTCATGGTTTTGCATAGTATGCTTTAGCATCGGCTTCTATACCTTAGAGAAAATTTCCACGGATAGTATTTATTTTGTTAGTTATCTTTTTAGATTAAAAAACATCCCATCCGAAAAGTTGGAACACTTGTTGGAACAGTCTTATTCGATACCATCTTACTTGTGTGAACGAAAAATTTGCTTTTCCAACCTCGGATTTTTATTCCATTATTTCTATAATAGTTTCAAAAAATTGATTTTGGATCTACAAATAAAAAGGGAACCCCTAAGTAGGAGTGCTTTAAGTCATTTTTTTAAAAGAAGTTTAGACATCATTCCTTAGTGTATTGGATGTACCTTTTTTACTAAAAATAAGCCTGATTTTTCAAATTTTATTAATTGAACAGAAACTCTAATGAATATCGCAATTGTGTTTAGCAGGTCCTTAGATTTATTCATATCAGCTCTAGCTAGAAAATAAAATAAAATCATCCGCAAAGAGCATATGAGATATTGGACTACCACTTTAGGATACCATTAATTTCATGTAAGATTTTGTTCTTTTCTTGAGAGAAAGGAGTCCAAAGAAGATTTCCACACAAATTAAAAACAAATAGGGGTATAATATATCTCCTTCGCACAAACCCCTAGAAAAACTAAAAGGTTCACTAAGGACACCATTCAAGAGGACATATATAGTAGAAGTGGAGATGCATTGTTCAATCATAGTACTTGTATCAGGATTAAACCAAATGTTTTAAGAACTTCGAGAAGAAATTCTCAATTGACTTAGTCAAAACCTTTTGACATGTCAATCTTGACTCCCAAGCCACCAATTAGATTTTTTCTTTTTTAAAGTATAAGTTACCTCACGAGCTATTATGATATTGTCTGAAATCTGTTTAGAAGATAAGAATGCAGATTAAAAATGTGAAGTAATTTTATTCAGAAGAGGTTTAATTCTATTAGCAAGTATATTGGTATGATTTTGTAAGTTGTGTTTCAGAGAGCAATAGGTCTGGTTGACAGGGGTCCTTGGGTTGCTTGGATTCAGGAATAAAGAATAGATGAGTCTTATTAATTTCTGGTAACAATTCTTTACCCAAGAAGAACGGTTGGACAACTAGAATTACTTGTGGCCCGACTGTTTCTCAGTATATTTGTAGTACGCATATCCTTATGCACTTCCTGTAGAAATCTGTTAACTCTTGAACCGGATCGGTATGCATACCCGTATGCAAGATGAAAAGGAAATGTGATCACGAAACCGGTTTGGTATCCATACAGGTATACGTATCAGAAATTTTTTGTGTTGCGGAACTTGGTCTGTGTATCCATACCGATACACGTACCAAAATAGTTCTGTGGACTCCGGACTGGTTATAATCTTAACGTACACATACCGGTATGCATACCTAAATAGTTCTGTAAACTCCGGAACTTGGTTGTGCTTAATAGTATACAAACCGGTACACGTACTGTGACTGACTTGACCCACGAACGACTATGGTATTTGTACTTTGTATATCTACTAACCATGTCGATTATTTCAAATGCAATAAAGTTATTTCTATGAGATAATCAGCATTTAATCAAATGTCTAAAGATACTATATACTTATTTGATCACATGATTGTGACTCAAAGTTAAATCCTCACGTGTTTATAAAAATGATGTTAAGCTTATAAGTTCAAATCAGCTAGTTTCGGCTAACCACCTTGAACATAGTCTTTATACACGGTTCAGTTAGGGTTTCACCTGACCAGATTGTATATCTTGTTTATGTATTTCAGATTCAAAGATTCATCTAACAGAGGATATTGATTACTTGGTTCCAAAGCTATCTTAGCTTAAACCTAAAGCAACCTATGCTTTGAATGTCTATAAAAGGGGAACTTCAAGCAACCGGGATCTTTGAATCCCGACACTAATTTTCTTGGTGTGTCCTAGTTGTAAATAAAGTCGTCCTCTTCCTGAAATCCTTTTATGGTTTTAGCGACTACAAAGACTTCATTGGGAATCGTGAAACCAGATCTAATTATCTTTATCTTGATAACTCGAGTATCCTGATCTTGTTCACTTGTTGAGATGCTCACTTGAACAAGATAGATAGTAATCATCAAAGTTCTCTTTGTCTCAGACTTTTTTGATTCCACAAGTTTTATACTTGTGAGGTGAATAATAATCTAGGCTGCACTTCGGGTTGCATAAGTCCGAATTTTGAGGTTAGCTAGACTTTGTCTATTGCTATCGATTTTCATCACCTTGATCAAACTTTCTGATCGTAAAGGAAATCACATATAGGCTTAATCTATGAGGGGTAGATTGGTTTAAAGTCTTCAATTTAGTTGAAGCAACTCTTACACTACAAGAAAATCTACCTATTTCTACACTATATATTGCCACACCTTCAATATAGGTGTTGCAAAAGCAAATTTGTAGCCACAGTACTTCTCAGCTGTAGATAAAAGCTATAATTTACTGCTGCAAAATGAAACTTTTGCCATAAAACTGTAGCAATAATATGAAAAGAGTGTGGCAAAAAAGTATAATCTCTTGATGCAGCAATAAATATGAGGTGCTGCAATAGACTTCTTGCTACACAGGTTATCGCGATACTAGTAGGGGTTTATGCCATAACCATTGGGTGCTGCAATAGGTTAAGTTTCTTGTAGTGTTAGTTGGTGTGACGTCAGCTAAGGAATCAATTACGCAGAGTCCTGCTGGGATTCAAGAGGCGTAAGGAGCGCCATTGTACCTTAATCAGTGGAAGACTTGGTTAGGGCTCAACTACATTCTAGTTCGAAGCTAATTGGTAGTAGGCTAGTGTCTGTAGCGGCTTAATTAATACACTTTGGTGTTCAATCTGGACTAGGTCCCGGGGTTTTCTGCATTTGCGGTTTCTTCGTTAACAAAACTTCTAGTGTCTGTGGTATTTCTTTTTCCGTATTGTATTGTTTTATCTTTATAATTTAAATATCACAGGTTGTGCATTAATCAATCATAGTAGATAGATCTGATCTTGTTTGCTGGGTATGGCTTGATTGATTCTTGGACATTGGTGCTTGGTACCTTCTGAGTAATCTCTTTGTAATTAGGTTCACGGACTTGGTTCTGTAAACGTTCTAATTGCAAGAAAGGGAGAGATATAACTCTAGATACTATTCCTTGGTTGAGTTGAACTCTCGGAATTGTGTTGAGATTGTCCATACAGATTTCCTAAGAAAAAGTTGGTGGTGTATTTTGGTACCCCCGCGTTTTCAGTTTCATCCTTAAACAAAGTTATAAAGTAATCAGTAAGAATGTTACTACTTTCAGTTTTTTCCTTGATAACCGGTCATTGTTTCTCCTCTAAACATTCAATCGAATTCCATTTCCTTGTTTTTAAGGTAACATCGCCCTAACTATATCGTATTATTATATGTTGATTTTTGTTTTGTCATGGCCTCTTGGATATCATAAAAAAGTTGATTAAGTTTTTCTTTGATTACTTAACAATTATGAATTGTGTTTCTAAAAGTTTTCAATCTACTAATTTATTTCAAAAAAATAAAGCTTTTCACAGAAGGATTGCCAAAAAAGAATCCCTTATATAAGATTGAAGCTTAAATTATTGAGATTAGTGAGCAAAGCCAGAGAAAGATTCTCATTATTAGTTTTTCTCAATACTGTTGAATTACTTGGATACAAGATTGTTCTTTATGCCAAGTATATATCTCAGAATTTGAATAGTAATTTAGTTCGAGTATGACAAGGCTCTATCATTAGAGAGATAAGACAATTATCTGACCCTACAGTAACTAGATGAATGAAGGAGGCATTAAGGAATCAATAATTTCATTCTGCATTGTGAAGTGATATGTCTAGTATTTCTTGAATATAATTGGGATCTAATTACAAGTATATTCACATCCATAAAATCCTAAACCAGACAGTATAGATCTACCTTTAGATGTTGGGATTTTAAAAGGATGCATGGGCCAGAACATCCTTTTCGTACCAACAAGGTCGTGATATTTTTTTATTTCTCAAGCGTTGTTAAGTTTTCATCCCAAAAAGTGATTGGGGAATGAAGTACATGTCGTTCTTGTAGGTCCACCAGTTTGCTAGAACTCGAAGAAATATCACGCTTAAGAATATGTCAAGCCATAAAATGAGTATTGATCACTTACGTTGAAGTTGGTTATAATTGTATGTTGTATCCAAAGGAGGTTGTATCTATACAAATTTAGGGTTGTATTTAGTCGAAATCTATAAAAGAAAGAGTTGTATAAAGATAAGATTTCAAACACCAATTGCAAAGGCATCAATGAACGACATCAACGGGAATATACAAATTCATAGAAACTTAAGCACCAATTGCAAAAGCATCAGTGAACTAGATCAATGAGAATCTATACATTCACAAACAAAAGAGAAAGTGAAAGTAGAAGTGAATGAGTCAATTTAAAGAGGGTTCCATGCGAAAATATAATCACATTTGTACAACCAAGAATATAAAGAGTAGTTCACATCGGGATGATAAGTATTAAATCCCATGGGACGGATAACCTTTTAAGGTTCTGGTAAGGATCGGATTTTCATCACAATGTCCTTTTAGGGAATGATCTTACCTAATGCAAGACATGCATTAACAATTTCAGATACTTTTTGATTAAATTCATCAAACGATTCTTCATCAGACATACGAAGATTTTCCCAATCAGAATTTAGGTTTTGAAGCCTAGCTTCTTTCTCCGAGGTATCTCCTTCAAATACCGCTTCTAAGATATCCCAAGCATCTTTATACCTAGAGCACGAAGTCACATGGTGTCGAAGATCTGGGCTTATGGCGTGGATAATAGCGTTTAACCCGTCAGAATTATGTTATACAACACTTATCTCGTATCACTATATTCTCCCAATGGCTTCGCAATAGTGGTTCCGTCTCTAACAACTGTCGGCACATCATATCCAATAATTACAAGTTTCCATGTCTCAAAGTCACGGGATTGTAAAAAGGAACACATATCAATTTTCCACCATAAGTAATTCGATCCATCAAATGCTGGCGGTACATTTATCGAGATCAAACTCTTGTCCATATAGTCAGATTGCTTCAAACACTAACTTATTAGGTCTTAAACGTGTTTGCTTGCTCTGATACCAATTGAAATCGTGAGGGTACCAAAATAAACCACCAACTTTTTCTTAGACGACCTGTATGGAAAAAATCTAAATATAATTCCGAGACTTCAACTTATTGAATCTCAATCGAGGAATAATATTCAGAGTTATATCTCTTTCTCTCACAATCAAAAAGTTGACAGAACCAAATCCGTAAACCTGATTTCGCGTGAGAGTTCTTGGACGATCTCAAAAATCAATATCCAAGAATAAACCAAATCGTATCCAACAAACAAGGATGGATGTATCTACTTTGATTGATTTACGTACAACCTGTGATATTTCAATTATAAAGATAAACAATATAATGCAGAAAAAGAAATAACACAGACAACATAAATTTTGTTAATGATGACCGCAAATGCAGAAAAACCCCGAGACTTAGTCCAGATTGAACACCAAACTGTATTAAGCTGCTACAGACACTAGCCTACTACCAATTAACTTCAGACTGGAATGTAGTTGAGACCGAATTAAACCCTCACAACAATTTGGTTACAAACACGCTCCTTAGGACTCTTGAATCCCAGCAGGACTCTGCGCAATTGATTCCCTTAGATGGCGTCCTTTACAGCCTACGAGTTGCTTCAACTCAATTGAATACTTTAACCAATCTTCCCCCCACATATAAGCATATATGTGTGATTTCCTTTTTGATCGTAAACCAAGGTGAGACTGGAAATCGATAGCAATAGACAAAGTCTAACTAACCTCAAAATCCGGATTATGCTTCCCGAAAAGTATCCTAGATTATTATTCACCTCATAAGTATTAAACTTGTGGAATCAACAAAGTCAGAGACGAAGAGAACTTTGTGATTTCTATCTATCTTGATTGATGAAGCAAGCTCAACAATCAAACAAGATCAGGATACTCGATCTATTAAGATAAAAGATAGTTGGAACTGGCTTCACGAATCCCTATGAAGTCTTTTTAGTCGCTAAACCCTAAAAGGGTTTTCGGAAGAGGATGACTATAGTTTACAACTAGGACACACAAAAGTAGTGTCGGGATTCAAAGATCCCAGTTGTTTGAGGTTCCCCTTTTACAGACTTTCAAAGCATGGGTTGTTTTAGGTTTAAGCTAAGATAGATTTGGAACCAAGCAAACAATATCCACCGTGTACAAAAACATTATTCATAAACGGTTAGCCGAAACTAGTCGATTGAACCATAAGCTTAATCATTTTCATAAACACTCAAGACTTTTAAGTTTGAGTTACAACCATAGGTTATAATGTGATCAATATGTATATATAGTTTTTCTTAGAGATTTATTCAAATGCTAATTATCTCATAGAAATAATTTTATATGCATCTGAAAATATTCAATCGGGCAAGTACGTGTACTCAGCCTTGTTCATGACTATATTTGTCCTGGTACATGTACCGGGTGTGTGTACCCTTAAGACAAATATAAGCTCTGGAACATACAAAACTTTTTCGTTTTGGCGCACCGGGTGTGGATACCACATCAGTTTCAGAAATAACAATTCTTTTTTGGTATGCATACTAGGTATGCGTACCAATCCAGGTTCAAGAGTTCACAGACTTTTTGTGGTATGGATATCGGGTATGCATACCACTAAGTCGCTGTCGAACTCTAGCTACACCGGTATGCGTACTGGGTACATGTAATACGGATCCGGATCTATAACAGTTTTCCCAGTTTGTGAAATTGGTATGCATGCTGTCCTGTATCCATATTTTCATTAGTTCTATATTTCTCTCTAGATCAATTGGAAACATTCCCAAATAACATCAATGACACATATCACTGTTCCAGGCTATTTTCGAATAATAATCTTGAATCATAATTTAGATTACGAACAATAAATTGTCCTTAACCTAAATTCATCAAGTATGAAGAAATGTTCTTTAAGCTTAGTACGTGGAAAGGAAAAGCACATAAGTTAATTCTCATTAAAAGTGTTTCAACTAGTTTACCCATAAATTGTTTTTTTATTTTTCTTGCCCATGATCCATGACTAAGAAAATTAATAAAGTTGTGAGAAACTTCTTATGAAATGATGATCCTAATAAGAAACGAGTTCATAATGATGGTTGGACAATGGTCTCAATATCAAAAGAAAAGAGTGTCCCTGTATACGAAGGATCAAACAAGTGAATTCGGCTCTACTAAAAAATGGCGGTGGTATTTTGGTTTCGAGAAAGATGCTTCGTGGAGGAAAATTATTGTTGACAAATTAGGAGAAACATCCACCTGATGAGAAACTCTACAAACCCAAGAGATCGAAATCAAACGGTGGTAACTTTTTTTTTATTGTGAATTACGAAAAAAAAAAGATTCAATATATACAAAAAAGGTTGAAAATTTCAATAAAAATGTAAGATTCAATATTGGCACGGGGCAATGAAT
This sequence comes from Papaver somniferum, assembly GCF_003573695.1. Lineage (NCBI taxonomy): Eukaryota > Viridiplantae > Streptophyta > Magnoliopsida > Ranunculales > Papaveraceae > Papaver > Papaver somniferum. The sequence goes on from NC_039359.1 coordinate 192,486,107, forward strand.
TGAGATTTTGGGAAGATATTTGGCTCGCTGATAAAAAATTATGTGACATGTTTCCTTTGGCATATGAAGCCTCAATAACCAAAGAGTTTGTAGTCGCTAGTATGTATGAATTTAGTGAAGGTGATATAAGGTGAGTGTTTATGTCTAGACAAAGATACTCGTAACATATTTCAAGTGAAGTATCAAACATTTTTTCTTCTATCTTTATACAAGAACATGTTTAGATAGTTGAATTTGGGTAGGGAGAGATCATGGTGAATATATGGTTAAAGATAGATTAGAAACGAAGGTGATCAAGGTGAGTCATTTTATTCAAACAATATTGTTGGAGTTCGAGTTCTTTGTACAATCAATTTCTTTCGCTGGCTTCTTTCTCATGATTGAATAACGGCGACAAGTATACTTTTAAGAAGAGGTATGAATATCTCCAGCGTATATAGTTTTTGTGAGGAATATAATCGCATGTATGAAACCACTGGCGTTGGTATGTCAAGTCAATTGTCAAATTTAGATGCCAAGACGCATTCTTGATTTTGTCTACTAAAGACAGTTTCAGACTAAATTAGGTTTAAGTAGTAGAGTATCGAATCAAAGCTAACCTTGAAGAGCGGAGATTAAAGACTACACAAACACATATTGGATAACTTCACTAAAGGTTAGTAACAAACACTTGATTCTCTTGCTTACTCTATCTCTCTATCTATCAAAATAAAGTGTGCGCTCTTTGGAACAGTTTTTATGATGGTAAATATACTCGAGGAGTTTTGACTTTAATGAGAATGACCTTTAACCTTATAAAAGTATCCAAGTTATAGTGAATGATAATACGTTATTAACGAGCCAAGAATCACGAAATTTCAAGTTATAACGAAGAAGCTATGAGTGACTTACTAAAGATGAAAACTGTGTGGCTAAAGGTTGATTTTGTGAATAGGAAATCATACATGAACTTTTAGCAACAATTAGGAAATTGAAACCGTAGATACGTGACCAAAGGCTTATTTTAATCAAGTACTTGGTATTTCCTTTCCTAGACAGGGTAGCTTTTTCTTAAGGAACCTAGCCTTGATCATTCATTATAAATAGAGGATTTATGTAACTGCATAAACCGTCCCTTGAAAATTGTTTGTGAGTTGAGGTTGTTTTCCACATCTTTGTTCTTCATGAACAAAAGTGAGATTTTGAAGATTTTACTTGGATATTTTAAAGTACATGCAAGATATCTTCTTCGATATTTATGCAACCTGTATCTAGGTGTTTTTAATAAACCCTAGATTTGATAGATCAAGATATCTCTAGATTATTTCTGGGTGATCTTGTAAGGGATAATCAGTTAGATTATGGAACGTTAAACGCTAATTATTGTGGAGCATCTTCTAAAGGGAATTAACGTTCTGCTAGGGATTTTCAAGAGCATATTCTAAAGAGAATTATTGTTCGGCTGGAAAATTTACAAGAGCAGTTTCTAAAGAGAATTGGTATTTTGTTAGGAGTTTTACATGTGAGTGAATACAATTGAAGCATGTATTACATCTAGTTCGAAATATGGAAGTAGTGTCGGGAAACCAATGTTACATTCATCTCGAACTGGAATTTTTTTTCATAGAAGTCAATTCTATGAAATATCCTACTTTAGATATGTTAGAGCATTGCTCGATCGAACTCGCATGCGTTGCTATCTCAAGCATGTTTGTCAATGTTAGTGATCAAAACTATAAGTCTTGATTTCTAGTCTATTATAGCTAAGTCTCGGACTAGGATAAAAAGTGTAGTTGAGCTCGAGGATTTCATGGCGATTCATCATACAAGTAGAAGAACTACTCAAGGAACTGGTGGAACTTCTCGACAAAAAGGTATGTGAAGACTTGAACTTATTTATCACTCAAAAGTCTATCTACTCTATCTCATACTCTTTGAGACAAAAAGTCGTATGCTATATATATAGAATTTGATTATACACATTTGGTATTTCGAGCCGAGTATACCTCGCCTATCTATATCTCGAAATATGAGTTGGTAAGCTTTTCGCTTTAACCAAGTCTATCTTTACCATGTGACGAAAGTCATGATATGTTTTAATCATCTTGAAAATTTCTTTGACGAGAAATGGTGTAACAACTATATAACGTCCTCTAAGAATGTTTCAATGATTGAAATGAGAGTTTAGATTACATAACCAATGGTGTACATAAGCATTGTTGTGGAAACACATTTATGTATAAGTCCTATTCCTTGAACCAAAGTTTGTGAACTTTGTTGATCAAGAGAACCGGAAGAATAGCGTGAGCCAAGTCCGCGAACTGGTGAAATTCTCAAATCCGAGAATTTTTGCTGGAGTTGAAAAACTACTTGTGTGAAACTCAGTCCGCGAACCGGCGAAGTTCTCATACCCGAGAATTTTTGCCGGAGTTTGTAAACTCTGCCCGGTAACTTAAGTCCGCGAACCTAGTCTGCGAACTTGAGAAGGTTATATATATTTGAAGATGATTTCTGAAAATTAAACTTTAAAAGACTAATGAATGCAGTTTGCAAACCGTGGCTATAAAAGTTCATGAATCGATTCAAGTGAATCAAATCATCTTTGCTTCAATTGTGTCTTGTGTAGTACATGAGATTTCTTCCTTGCAATTGAACAACTCTCTAACTAGTTCATTTGAAATCATTTGAACTAGTTATGGTGAAGAAAAACGTGGTTGATATGGAATGCTCGTATGGCTAACCTTTTGGTTAACTATTGTTGAACCAACAAGTGCATACATTTGGGTACAGTTAACAAACCTAGAATCATGCATTGTCAAGTGTGTGTAACAAGCTAAGTTTTCGATCTAACGGTTGAGAAATATTAGCTTGAATCTTAATCAGGTTTTCATCTAACGGTGGATATTGATTGCTTTGTTACCAAGGTAACTTAATTGCAAACCCTGATTTGAAAGACTATATAAGGGGAACTATATTATATATGCAAAACTAATCCCCACACCTCATGTGTGATACTACTTTGCATACTAGAGTCGGTTCTCCTTTAACCTTTGGTTTTCTTCTTCTAAAACCAGGTTAACGATTAAAGACTTCATTGGGATTGTGAAGCCAGACCGATAATACTTTTATCGTAGTTGTGTGATCTGTACAATCAGATTCATTGGCTTGAGATTGATATCTTCGATAGCCAAGATATAAAAAGTAATCACAAACATCTTCGTCTCATTTTTTGTGATTCCACAACATCTTGTTTCGCTACCATACGATTAAGATTGTTGTGAGGTGATTGATAACTCTAGGATGTTCTTCGGGAATATAAGACTGAATTATCAATTGGTTCCTGTTCACCTTGATTATTATAAAAATACGGAACAAAACCTTTTAGGGTTTATCTGTGGGAGACAGATTGATCCTTTGATAGACTTGTCTGTGTGAGACAAATTTTTTTATTGTCAAGTCTTCGACTTTGGGTCGTAGCAACTCTTAGTTGTGGCTGAGATCATATAAGGGAATCAAGTGTGCAGTATCCTGCTTGGATCAGAGGCGTAGGGAGTACAACTGTACCTTGGATCAATGAGAGACTGATTGGGGTTCAACTACAGTCCATTCCGAAGTTAGATTGGAGTAGGCTAGTGTCTGTAGCGACTTAATACAGTGTGTGTTCAATCTGGACTAAGTCCCGAGGTTTTTCTGCGTTAGCGGTTTCCTCGTTAACAAAATTCTGGTGTCTGTGTTATTTCTTTTCCGCATTATATTTGTTTATATAATTGAAATAATACAGGTTGTGCGTTTTTCAATCAATTAGAATATCCGACCTTTTGGTTGTTTATTTAAATTGATTGACACTTGGATATTGGTCTTTGGTATACCATCCAAGTTATCTCTCCAGTATTTGATAAATACTCGCAGATTTCTATTTGCTTGAGTATATATCAAATCGAGAGATTGAGATATAAACTCTTTGATATACTTTTTATATAGATTGAGTCTGACTGTCTAGTTGATTCTCTAGAAAGTATAGTGGAGTTTGTCCATATAGATTGCTAAGCGAAATATTGGGTGTGGTTGTTAGACCCCCGTTTTTTCAATTGGTATCAGAGCAGGCAAACACGTTCAATACCTTACAAGTCTGTATTTGTAGCGATCTGACTCTATGGACAAAAGTGTTATCTCTATTAACGTACCAGTTCAGAAATTACCAGATGATTCTAAAAGCTTGGATTCACCTAAGAGAACTGTCACATCTAAGTCAATATCTAAACATTCTCTTGATGTAAAAACTGTTGATTGAGAAACTCTCCTAGAAGAACAGTTGGATGAACTTTCTGATGAAGGTGATTCAGATATTGATAGAGATGTTGATGAGGAAGTATCAGTGTATGTTAAGTTTTTGGATTCATGGAATATGAAGAAGATTACAACTTATCATGTCTCACCCCTTCTGACTCCTCTCTGTCGAGAAAACAAGAAATTGAGGAGATGTTACGCAGGTGTTTACTTTCGAATCGTTATAACGAATCGATCCTCAAGGATTCTGAGGAAAACCTACGTATGAAGTCACTTGAATGTGATAATCTTTATCAAAAGTACTTTTCGTTGGAAGAGAAACTTACAGAATCTTAAGCAAGGTTTAACTCTCAACAAATTAGTTTTGGTGACAGAGAAAGTGCTTGTCTCGCTTGAGAAAAACGCCTTGAGGCTGATTTAGCTGCTGCTCTTGAAAAAATCAATATGTTGGAAGATGACTTTAAAAAGTTCAATACTAGTTCAAGAAAATTAACCACTATGCTAGGAGCAAGTAAAAATCATCGTGATACACGAGGATTGGGCTATAAGGGAATAGATGCTCCAAGTATTACCACAGAAGTAAAATTTGTCAAGGCTAGTGACTCTTCTCAACAAAAGGTTTCCACTGATGGAAAAAGTGAAGTACCTTCACCGGAAAGTAAGGTTCGAAAGAGAAAAGTATATCAACCTCCAAAGTTAGCACACACGGATCGAGGTAAGAACATTCCTTATGTTTGCCACTATTGCGGAAATAAAGGTCACCTGGAAAGGAGATGTCGTTTCCGTATAAGGAATGAGAAACTTCATGATGTTCTTGTTTGGTAATCACAAGAAGTTATGAAACCAAGATCATACGTTAAGACTGATCTTCTTAACGTTACAGGTTGTAATTGTCCAACCTTTAGGCAAGGGAATCAGTGCTATGATAAACCTAGATTTTCCTATAAACGTCGTACGAATCCTTTTCACAATCGTAATGGTTATCAAAAGGATAACTTCGTAAGGACGAAGACAAGATTCGATGCTCCCAATTGGAGAAAGACTAACTTGCAAAAGAATAGTCAATCCAATTATCTTCCGAGAATTCTAGAAGAGAATAATGGGAAGAAGGTTCTGGTTGTTCCTAAACGCACTCAGAAGTGGATACCAAAGAAAATCAATGATTCTTTGAGTGTGAAAAGGAATGATCTTCCAGAAAATTCCATGACTATGGAGAAGGCAATATCCATGATGTTGGAACTTAACAAGATTTTTGGAAAAATGGAATTGGATGTGAAAGGTTCTAAAAGCGATCTCTTTCATGATAATCCAAAGGTCACTTGTGGTGAGCAAGACAATGTTCACCCCAACACAACTTGATTGTGTTGTAAGTGCATCCTCACCAAGGAATGCCCTGTTATGTATAAGTTGAGGGAAGCACGAGAATTGGGGCACACAGATTATGTTCGGTAAGGCTGTAGAATTCGACTGGATTCTTCTAAAAAGGTATGTCTATAAAACTAAGCAAGATTTGTGTTTTTATGATCCATGTACCTTGATTATTGTTCATTTCTACCTAACTTGATCTGTGTTTAAGGTTCTTAAACGTTTAGGTCTGAAAATAGTAGTTAGAAATGTTTGGAATTCATGGTACACCTACCAGGTATGCATAACATCTTTTAAAATCAAAATCCAGGGGTTTAAGTTCGCGGACTTGAAAATTCGTTTGCAAATCCGTATGCATACTTGACGTCGATATTCGGTAAACTTGTTTTGGCCGTAACTTCTTCGTCCGAACTCATAATGACCTCATTCTTTTTGCATTCTCTTCCTATTTGAATTCTCTTCAAAATGAATATGATAATTATAGTATTTGGATGAGTTAAGATTGGTTTTTGTCCTTTCTCTTGTTTTTGAGTGTTTTGCTCCGTTTCGTCGCATTTCTTCCACTTCTCTTGGACTTGGGCACTTGATATTCATGGAGTACTACTCTTCTAAGCTCATATGTAGCTTTTACAAGAATGTTATTGGTAAATCACAAAGAAGGAAGTTCAAGAATGGGCAGTAACTTGCATTACTATGGGGTTCTTGAATGTTCACGATCATTTTATGTGAACTATGGTGCATGGTCATTAATGACTTTGTATGTTCTTATTTGTTAAGAAAATCTTTTTATATGCCTTTGGTAGCTATTCTTGGTGTAAATCCGGGCGAAAAATATTGATTATACCCTTTAAGGACAAATCATCTTATATGTGCATTATGAGTTTGTCTTGATGCCTAGGAAACTTCTTATGAGAATTTATTCTTGTTTTTGAGAAGAATAACTAGAGTTTGGAATAGCCATTATTGTGATTACACGAAGCTATGTCCAACATTTTCATCTTCATGTTTTTAGGTTTATTTGTTTAAATTCTAAAATTGTTTGGAAGATGATTTTTGCAGTATTAATCTTTATGGTTTTATATATTGCAATATTATTATGGGATATGTGTGTTTACGTCCGTGAACTTGATTGTCCCATACTTTGTCAAAAGTAAAGTCGTTCATGAGTTGATATGCACGTATTGATAAAAGAACGAATGGACTTTTGATAAATACAAAAGTTAAGCCTATATTGTCAAATATTTGATGAAAGATAGGTTAAAATATTTTGTTTTCAAGGATTATGTCTATTAAATATCGTTATGCAAATAGTGATGGAAAATAGAATGAATCCCCGTGTATTCCGCACTATTGATCTTCCCTGATCCATATTTTATGTATTACTGTGAGGCTCCGTAAGTTATCTTATGTTGAGCACTATTGACTGAGTTGATTATTTTCTTATGATTAGCTTAGTTGTTGCTCCGTGAGGTACCTTGTGTCGAGCATGACCAATTAAATTGATTACTCTTATGATTAGTTTGGTTATGTATTTCGATTATATTAATTATGAGTTTTCTTTTGATTAATCTAATTGAGTTTTTTAAGTCCCCATAAATTTACTTGTGTTGAGCATGTTTGGTTAAATTAATTATGAGTTCTCTTATGACTAATTTAATTGAATATTTTTTGGATTCAAATTCATACTTGTATGTGATTTGTTATGTCCATAGAAATCCTTCTTTTCTTTTTGAAATTAAGGTCGCTCTTGTTGTTCTTTCGAGAATGAAATTTAATGGGGGAGAGTTCTTTTGAACTTGTGCTTAATGGTCATATTTTGAGGGGTGTGCGAATGTGGAATTTTAGAGGGGTTATCTTGTATCTTTAAACTCCTTGATGAATGCATATAGCTTCGGTTTTATAATTGCATCTAAATTAGTTGGTATGTATTTTTTTTCCTTTTGTCATGAAATGTCTCTCTCGGAAATTTCATTATGATCCCGTTCTTGTACCTTTGCCAATTTTATTGACAAAAAGGGGGACAACTAATATGTAGTTCACACTACAAATACATATGGTTTTCGGATCATTGTGTAAGGGGGAGTGGTTTCCATGTGATATGGAGTATTGACCAAGGGGGAGTGATATATATCACCATAGTATTATTGTTGAAGTTATGATACAATTGAACTTTGGTGATGTGTAATAATACTATGACACTGTATAACAATGATCAAGAACTATGTTTTCTCATTGTTATAGCTACGTATCTTCAACAACGGTGATGCTAAACTTACAACCTTTGGGATCATTGAAGTACTTAGAAGTGACGAAGATTTCGAGGAATGTTGAAGATTATACATGTGACATAGAAGCTACTAAAGTTTCTTTATATTTTTTGTATTCCATATGTATTGATAGTTTTGTCACTAAAATTGACAAAGGGGGATATTGTTAGAGCATTGCTCGGTCGAACTCGCATGCGTTGCTATCTCAAGCATGTTTGTCAATGTTAGTGATCAAAACTATAAGCCTTGATTTCTAGTCAATTATAGCTAAGTCTCGGACTAGGATAGAAAGTGTAGTTGAGCTCAAGGACTTCATGGCGATTCATCATACAAGTAGAAGAACTACTAAAGGAACCGGTGGAACTTCTCTACAAAAAGGTATGTGAAGACTTGAACTTCTCTATCACTCAAAAGTCTATCTACTTTATCTCCTACTCTTTGATACAAGAAGTCGTATGCTATATATATAGACTTTGATTATACACGTTTGGTATTTCGAGCCGAGTGTACCTCGCCTATCTATATCTCGAAATATGAGTTGGTAAGCTTTTCGCTTTAACCAAGTTTATCTTTACCATGTGACGAAAGTCAAGATATGTTTCAATCATCTTGAAAATTTCTTTGACGAGAAATGGTGTAACAACTATATAACGTCCTCTAAGAATGTTTCAACGATTGAAATGAGAGTTTAGATTACATAACCAATGGTGGACATAAGCATTGTTGTGGAAACACATTTATGTATAAGTCCTATTCCTTGAACCAAAGTTTGAGAACTTTGTTGATCAAGAGAACCGGAAGAATGGCGTGATCCAAGTCCGCGAACTCAGTTCGTGAACTTCCGAAATTCTCAAACCCGAGAATTTCTGCTGGAGTGGACAAACTACTTGTGTGAAACTCAGTCCGCGAACCGGTAAAGTTCTCATACCCGAGAATTTCTGTTGGAGTTTGTAAAGTCTGCCCGGTAACTTAAGTCCGCGAACCTAGTCTGCGAACTTGAGAAGGTTATATATCTGAAGATGATTTCTGAACTTAAACTTAAAAAGACTAAGGAATGCAGTTTTCAAACCGTGGCTATAAAAGTTCATGAACAGATTCAAGTGAATCAAATCCTCTTTGCTTCAATTGTGTCTTGTGTAGTACATGAGATTTCTTTGCAATTGAACAACTCTCTAACTAGTTCATTTGAAATCATTTGAACTAGTTATGGTGAATAAGAACGTGGTTGATATGGAATGCTCATATGGATAACCTTTTGGTTAACTATTGTTGAACCAACAAGTGCATACGTTTGGGTACGATTAACAAACCTAGAAGCGTGCATTGTCAAGTGTGCGTAACAAGCTAAGTTTTCGATCTAACGGTTGAGAAATATTAGCTTGAATCTAAATCAGGTTTTCATCTAACCGTGGATTTTTAGAGCATTGCTCGGTCGAACTCGCATGCGTTGCTATCTCAAGCATGTTTTTCAATGTTAGTGATCAAAACTATAAGTCTTGATTTCTAGTCTACTATAGCTAAGTCTCGGACTAGGATAAAAAGTGTAGTTGAGCTCAAGGACTTCATGGCGATTCATCATACAAGAAGATGAACTACTCAAGGAACCGGTGGAACTTCTCGACAAAAAGGTATGTGAAGACTTGAACTTATCTGTCACTCAAAAGGCTATCTACTCTATCTCCTACTTCTTGAGACAAAAAGTCGTACGCTATATATAGACTTAGATTATACACATTTGGTATTTCGAGCCAAGTGTACCTCGCCTATCTATATCTCGAAATATGTGTTGGTAAGCGTTTCGCTTCGACCATGTTTATCTTTACCTAGTGACGAAAGTCATGATATGTTTCAATCTCTTTGAAAATTGCTTTGACGAGAAATTGTGTAACAACTATATAACGTCCTCTAAGAATGTTTCAATGGTTGGAAGGAGAGTTTATATTACCTAACCAATGATGGACATAAGTATTGTTCTGGAAATACATATGTGCATAAGTCCTATTCCTTGAACCAAAGTTTGCGAACTTTGTTGATCAAGAGAAACCGGAAGAATGGCTTGTTGCCAAGTCCGCGAACTCAGTCTGCAAACTGCCGAACCTCTCATCCCGAGAAATTCTACTAGAGTTGACAAACTTGTTACGTGAGTACCAGTCCACGAATCCAGTACGTGAACCGGCGAAAAGTCTTTGCCGAGATTTTCTGCTGGAGTTTGTAAACTCTGCCCGGTTTCTTATTTCCGCGAACCTAGTGTGCGAACTTAAGAAGGTTATATATCTGAAGATGATTTCTGAACTTAAACTTATAAAGACTAAGGAATGCAAATAACAAACCTGGATATAAAGTTCATGAACCGATTCAAGTGAATCAAATCATCTTTGATTCAATTGTGTCTTTTGTAGTACATAAGATTTCCTTGCAATTGAAAAACTCTCTAACTAGTTCATTTGAGTCACTTGAACTAGTTACGGTGAATAAGAATATGGTTGGTATGAAATGCTCATATGGCTAACCTTTTGGTTAACTATTTTTGAACCAACAATGTACACGTTTGGGTACGGTTAACAAACCTAGAAGCGTATATTTCATTTGTGTATAATAGGCTAAGTTTTAGATCTAACGGTTGAGAAATATTAGCTTGAATCTAAATCAGGTTTTCATCTAACGGTAGATATTGTTTGCTTTGTGACCAAGGCGAAACCCTGATTTGAAAGACTATATAAGGGGACATCTAGCAACTCTGCAAAACTAATCCCCACACCTCACGTGTGATACTAGTTTGCATGCTAGAGTCATTTATCTTTTAACCTTTGGTTTTATTCTTCTAAAACCAGTTTAACGACTGAAATACTTCATTGGGATTGTGAAGCCAGACCGATATTACTTTTATCGTAGTTGTGTGATCTGATCTTGCATCTTCTATCGTACGAGTACAATCAGTTTGATTGGCTTGAGATTAATATCTCCGATAGGAAATATATAAAAAGTAGTCACAAACATCTTCGTCTCACTGTTTGTGATTCAGCAACATCTTGTTTCGCTACCATACGATTAAGATTCTTGTGAGGTGATTGATTTATCTAGGCTGTTCTTCGGGAATATAAGACCGGGTTATCATTTGGTTCATGTTCACCTTGATTATTATCAAAAGAAAGAACAAAAACTTTAGGGTTTTTCTGTGGGAGACAAATTGATCCTTTGATAGACTTGTCTGTGTGAGACATATTTGTTTATTGTTAAAGCCTGCGATTTTGGGTCGTAGCAAATCTTAGTTGTGGGTGAGATCAACTAAGGGAATCAAGTGCGCAGTATCCTGATGGTATTAGAGGCGTAGGGAGTACATCTGTACCTTGGATCAGTGGGAGACTGATTGGGGTTCAACTACAGTCCAGTCCGAAGTTAGCTTGGAGTAAGCTAGTGTCTGTAGCGGCTTAATACAGTGTGTCTTCAATCTGGACTAGGTCCCGGGGTTTTTCTGCATTTGCAGTTTCCTCGTTAACAAAATTTCTGGTGTCTATATTATTTCAGTTTCCGCATTATATTGTTTTATCTTTATAATTGAAATAATACAAGTTGTGCGTTAGATCATCAATTAGAGTAATCCAACCTTTGGTTGTCGGTTATCATTCATTGATCCTTGGATATTGGTCTTTGGTACCATCCAAGTTATTATTTGTATTTGATTAGTACTCGCAGTTTCTGTTTGAGGAAATCAAATCAAGAGAGATAGAGATATAAACTCGTTGATATACGATTGAGTCTTGTTGATTCTATGAAAAGTATATTCAAGTTTGTCCATACAGATTGTTAAGCGAAATATTGGGTGGTGGTGTTAGACCCCCGCCTTTTCAATTGGTATCAGAGAAGGCAAACATGTTCAAAGACCTCAAAAGTCTGTATTTGTAGCGATCTGACTATATGGACCATAAAGTCTCAATTGACGCTTCACCAGGTTTAAAAACCAACTGTATGAAAAAGTATGATAAACTGGTTACTCTTCAAAAAGGGCTAGATGAACAAATCCGAATCAACTCTGGTCTTGTTGCAGAAATTGCAATTCTTAAGGATTTGATATCTGGTAATAGTCCCTTGGTGAATCTGAGAAACTCCAGTTGTTCCTCTTTAAAGAATAGTCGTAAATCAGGTGGTAATCAACAACCGATTGTTGAGAAAACTGAGATGACTAGGAACCACTCAGACAAACTTCAAGTTTTTAGCCCGTATTGTTTTTGTGATTCTTCCAATCACCTTCAACAGGTTTCTATGTCATTTCAAAAGAGTCTGAATGTTGCAAGTAATCGTTGTAAGAAAACTAAACAACTTTTTGATACTCTGAAAGGACATACAAAACCATCAGGAAACTCTAAACAGATAAGTATTAATAGTATGGGTTCCTTTGCTTTAAGATATACTTCTCCTTTTCAATGGTTTCTGAATCTGGATCACCTCAATACGATGGCATAGTTCAATTATAAGCTTTTGTGTTACCGCATACAAATTAGAACGATTTTAGCATTTCTATTTAGGGATTTCCTGAGTTTGGTGCCTATAAAATGGTATACTTTTGCGTTTGGTGCCTAACTTTGTCCAAATTTGAGTTTGGTGCCTAGTCAAAAAATTGACTTTGTTTGACCGTTTGACCATCCAATTTAGAGTTAAAAATGTGAAATGACTAATTAAAAACTAACTTTTAATTTATTTACTAACTCTACCCACTTCAATACCATTAACCCTTCCACCATTTTTATACCATCAGCAGAAACCTAAAACTAAAAAACATGATTTAAATCCTAACTTAAAAACTAAAACCCTACAAAAACTCCACCAATTCCCTGATTGAAATCGCAATCAAACCTAACTAAAACCCTAACTAAACTCCATCTAAAACAAATAATATCCATTAATTGTTTGGAATTTACATAAAGAAAAGCAATATTTATTTCATTATCACCAAGATCAAACCCTAAAATTAATTTACAATAACTAGTTTTTATTCTACCAGTTTTCCATTCAAATCTCTATCCATCACCTGTTGCCATAACACTGACTAAGAGAAAGAAGGACAAAGAGGAAAGAAAAAAGAAACGTTAACAATTATTCTCTAAGGAAGAAAAGAAAAAGATGAGGGAAATAAGAAACGTTAACAATTATTCTCTAAGGAAGAAAAGAAAGAGATGGGGGAAATAAGAGTGTCGAATGATTTTGGGGAATAAAAGAGTTTCAAAGTTACGTATAAGCAAAATGTTAGAATCTGATTTGGTGATGGTGGTTTAATTTCCATGTGGTTTGATGGTGGTGGTGGTCTATTTAGTGGTGGTTTATTATCTGACGGCGGTTAACGGCGTTAACTAAATAACTATTAGTCTAACATACATTTATTTATAAACGGTCAACCGGTCGTCCGTTAGATCAACTGTTTGACTGAGATTCATTGGGAATCAAATTTAAATTTGGACAAACTTAGGCACTAAACGCAAATGCATACCATTTTATAGGCACCAAACTCAAAAAATCCCTTCTATTTATTATGTTGTTTATTAGGTTGGTTTTTGTAATATATGATAGATGACCAATTTTTAGATTTATATTTCAGGTCTACATAGTATGAATTAAAACCGTTGAAGCTCAAAATGGGTTTAGGTGATGTTCACAAATATATGTTGGAAGATTCAATTTTCACACAACTATAATTTACCCTTTTCTTTTATTAATGATTTGTTTTTGAGATTAGAAATCAAATTAAATTTTCATTTTTATTTATTTTTTGTATAATCTTACTCACATTCACTTACTCATGCATATTTATATAAATTTTCATTGAAAAGTTAAAACATAAAAATTCTTTGTTGGAGGTTTTTGGTTTAATGTCCCCCTATATTTTTTTTCTTATTTCTGATAGAACTTGTCCCACAAAAGCTTACCACAAGACAAGTATTCTGATAATTTTGTGTTTTGGAGTGTACATAATGTTTTAAGAAAAATATTCTTTAATTGGTTCAGCAGGGTTCCGGGTTGTGGCCATTGCAACTAACACTATGGATGTGTTTAGCGCATAATTTTCCCCTTTTAACAAAGTGATCGTTTGATGTTATTCACATATGCAGTTGGATATTGACTAGCACCACCATGCACAAACTATAAAGATATTGAATGGCTATGAAAGTCGTACACTAGAATTCAAATGCTAGATAACCGAATTGGCGATTGGTAGTTAATGATTTTCTCCAACACAACATCGAATGTCTATGTAAAGCGGTTGGGAGAAAAATTTCAAGGGTTTTGCGATTCTACGCTGCCATCTTTCAAGTGGACAAAAAAACATGTTATGTTGTTAAGAATTTCGATGTAAGAAGTTAACAAAAAGCATTGGAGCTTATATATGAACTTACATCTACGCGATATTTGAAGACCGTTGATGATTCCAACGTAAACGCTCCAGTGAAGATGAATTTATTAGAGCATAGCTCGGTTGAACCCACCAAGCGTTGGTATGTCAAGTTTGGTTGTCATATTTTAGTGAATCAAAACTCAATTAAAGAGTCGCTTGATTATGTACTAGAGACAAATTCGTATAGGTTATGCTAGAAACATTTGGATAATGAGACATACAAGTATTACTCGAAGATTTGAAGAATATGAAGAAGTAACAAGCTACATCGACGTCATCATCCTTACTCTTGAGGTTAGTAATATTTTGACTTGAACTGTTTCATTCCCAGCGTATCTTTCAAGTTGTGCTATATTGAAAACATAACTGCAAAGATGTGAATGATTATACTCTAGTAGACGTAGTGTTAATGAATTACAATACGAATTATAAAGCTTATGTTTTGAACTTCGTATATAATACATAGACATAATCGTATGACTGTTATTGTGATTATGTGTATGGGTGTGGGTGAATATTTCGTCCTAGGAAACAATGTTTACATTCGTCTAAAGGAAGTACATTCATGAACTTGTTTTATGAATCGAAAGTGAAATCGCTAGGCTTATTGGTATTGTTATTCATTGCACATATTTGGATTATCAATATGTGTGATTAGTAGAACCGATCATAATTTATTATGTATCTTGGTAAAACTATGCATAATGCCTGACTTATGTATTGGTATGACTTTTATTAGTGTTGTTAGAGCACTGCTCGGTCGAACTCGCAAGCGTTGCTATCTCAAGCTTGTTTATCAAGTTTAGTTGCCAAAACTATAAGTCTTGATTTCTAGTATACTTATAGCTAAGTCTCGTACTAGGATAGAAAGTGTAGTTGAGCTCTTGACTCCACGGCTTTCATCATGCAAATACGAAGAACTACTCAAGGAACTAGTGGATCTTCATCGACTAAAAGGTATGTGGAGACTTAAACTTATATATCACTCAAAAGTCTATCTACTTTATCTCCTATCTTGAGACAAAAGTCGTATTGCTATATAGACTTCGATTATACAAATTTGCTATTTCGAGTCGAGTTTATCTCGCTTATCTATTTCTCGAAATATGTGTTGGTAATCTTTCGTTTTGGCCAAGTTCATCTTTACAAGTGACGAAATTCATGTTGATTATTTCAATATTTTGAAAATTGCTTTGATGAAAAATAGTGTATGAATAACCTCTATTTAACATCCTCTAAGAATGTTTCAATGATTGAAATGAGAGTTTATAATATATAACCTTGAATGGATATAAATATTGTATGTGAACTCATACTTGTGTAAGTCCAAAATCCTTGAACTAAAATATGCGTACTTTACTGTTCAGGATATCCAGAAGCTAAGTCCGCGTACCCGTACGCGTACTGCTGGAAGTTCACATCCCGTGAATTTCTGCTGGAGTTTGTGAACTGAAAACAAACTCAATCCGAGTACTTAAATATGCATACCGGTATGCATACTTGGGTGGGTTATTTTATAAAAACGGTTTATTCATGAACTAAGACTTATATAAACTAAGGAATGCATATTTGCAAACCGTGGCTATAATGTCATGAATCAGTTCGAGTGAATCAAAATCATTTTTGTTTCGATTGTGTCTTATATACTTCTATGAGATCCAAGCAATTGAACAACTCTCTAACTAGTTCGTATGAGTAATTTGAACTAGTTATGGTGAAGATGAATAAGGCTGATATGAAAGTGCTCATATAGCTAACCATTGGTTAACTACTGTTGAACCAACTAGGTATACACGTTTAGGTACGGTTACACAAACCTAAATGTAGGCCTATCAATATCTGTCCGATATCCGGAATCCGTTTCCGATTATTCGATATCCTATAGGATTTTACCCGTTATATCGGATATCGGATAATGTATGCTATCTTATATTTCTTCCTTAACATATCGGAATCGGATTAGGCTATATCCGTTTGTTAAGATATCCGATATAATAGGGACGTAGTTGTAATTTTTCCATACCCTTATACTCCTCTACTCGAGGACTCGAGAAGATCGAAGACTGAAGCATTTCGTTTTTTCTTTTTTTCTTCTCTTCTCAGTTCTCACCGGCGCCTCTCCACCGAATCTCTGCAACAATCTTTCTCTTCTTTTTTTTTTTTTTCGTTTTAGCAGCTGATAGATCAGGAGTTAGTCATCTTCTCTTCTGCAACGTCAATTTGTTAAACTTGGCGTGAAAGATCGAGGGTGTGGAAAGATCAGGGATTAAGCTATACCCTAAATTACCTTGGTTCCAATCTTTCTCTTCTCTCTGTGTATAAAGACAGAAAGTTATTTAGTATCTCGGATATATAATGATGAATTTATATAAGTTTCTATGTAATTAGAATTTATCAGGGTTTTGAAATCATAAATTGCAAATTAGGGTTTATGTTGTTGTTTCAAAATTTGGGTTTTCTTCTCAATTATAGGATAAACTTGTTGAGTTTACTGGTTATTATTGATTGAATTGAATCATTTAGATGATGATTGAAGTTGAGTGTTCTCTTTATTGGTTAAATTTTAATGAAAACCATAAGTTGTTCTCTTTATTGATGTCAACTTGCACAGTATAGTAGCATGATACTCTAGGAATTTAAAATCACAATGGGAGTCCTTTCACTTCAGAATGATATTTATTTTTACAACTGTAGCTCCATTTGATTGTTATTTGTGATTGTTTGCAGGACATTGCTGCCGGAGCAGTAAAGAAGAGGCGTCATGCTACTAAGAAGCCTTACTCTAGGTAAATGATTGTTATGAACTTATGAGGATTGCCTGAATGTCAAAGTAGGGTCATATATTTTGGTCACATGTTATTCTTTTATAGTATTTATCAGCCATACATGGAACTAGTAGGAAATGTGTCGCATATATATTATCCATACAGATAGCTACTTGCTTCACATGTAATATAGTGGTCACCAGCATTGACTCATCATGGATACAATACACACATGCATAAACTGTGTTCATCACTTCCACTGAGTACTACTAGACTAGATACAATAGGTCTAGCTAGTCAATTGAGGTCCATTATAACAAGAAAGAAATTAGTTCTAAAATTCTTCCACTGATCATTCAGAAAAGGAATGAAAGCGAAGTCCATTAATCTAGGTTGTGAATTACAGTATAAAGAAGATAGTGAGAGTCGAGACGATTAACTTAACGAGTGCACTGCTTAGCTTAATTGAAATCAAAGAGTACTGATTATGTTCCAATGTATTTACAATGTACTGCTTAATTAGACCTCCTAGTACTTTTATCTAAACTGAGTAATTTGAAATGAACAACATGATAAATCGAGTGCATTCATGGTGCATTGCTCAAATCTTCTTACTGCACCAACAAGGAAGTTCTAGTTGGTATTTTTAAGAGTTGTAACTTCCTGCGCATTTGGTTGGATTATTCTTTTATAGTGTTTTGAAAATTGAAAATGCTCCTAATGAGGCATTGGAAGACACTTTTCTCACTTTGAGTTCATACTTGTATGTGCCAGATTATGTGTTGCTATGAATTGAGAAAATCATGATAAGGCATTGTGGACTGGAAATGATAGATATATTGAGGAAAGGAAACAATTACTTCATCTGCGGCATACCAGGTCAATGTTTTTGTTGTCTCAGTCTAAATTTACATATGATTATCACCCTATTTGAAGTTATCCTAGTTTGGCATCAAATTATCTACTTTAGATGTTATACCACTTCTCGCTTACTCCAACCTTAACTGATGTTGCACCCCATAATTCTGAATGTTGACTTGTTATAATGCAGATATGGAAAATTTGGAAATCGAAGACGAATGAAGACAAGAGAGTATACTGGAGTGGAGAGTGACAGATACTTATCATACTTCGTGTTTCGAAGTTTCATACTTTCTTTAGCATTTGCTTGTGTTTATTTTCATGTATGTGTGAGTAAGAGACTTACTTGGAGACATAACTACTTAAGAGTAATGTTTTAAGACTGTTTATGTGTGTGAAGACAATTTTTGGATCGCATATATGTGTGTTTTACAGATTATAATTTTTTTTGTCAGAACCGGATATTATCGGATAAATATCCGACATCCGATAGCTTAACCTATCGGAGTTGATATCTGATTTTGATATCCTATAGGATATAATCGGATATCGAATATCCGATAGTGCTTAACCTGTCAGATATCGGATTTCTAAGTATCCGACGGATATTCTTCCATTGACAGGCGTACCTAAATGAACTTGCATTTCATTTGTATATAACAAGTTAAGATTCGATCTAACGGTTGAAAGATATTAGCTTGAATCTAATCAGGTTTTCATCTAACGGTGAATATTGAATGCTTTGTTACCAAGGTAGCATTGATTGCAAATCCTGATTTGAAGACTATATAAAGGAGAACTCTAGCAACTGGGAAACCTAATCCCCACACCTCCTGTGTGATACTAGTTGTATAAGCTAGAGTCGCGTCTCTTTTAACCTTAGGTTTCTACCGAGACCCTGTAGGTTAACGACTTGAAGACTTCATTGGGATTGTGAAGCCAGACCCAACTATATTCTCTGTAGTTGTGTGATCTGATCTTGCCGTTTCTATCGTATTGAGTACAACTGTAAATCTGGCTCGAGATTAATTTCTCCAATAGGAAAGATAGAAAAGTAGTCACAAACATCTTCGTCTCATCGTTTGTGATTCCACAATATCTTGTTTCGCTAATCGATTAAGATTATTTTGAGGTGATTGATATTTCTAGGTTGTTCTTTGGGAATATAAGACCGGTATATCAATTGGTTGATGTTCACCTTGATTTATCAAAATACGAAACAAAACTCGTAGGTATTTCTGTGGGAGACAGATTTATCTATTCTTGTAGACTTTTCTGTGTGATGCAGATTTGTTTATTAAAGTTTTCGACTTTGGGTCGTAGCAACTCTTAGTTATGGGTGAGATAAGCTAAGGGAATCAAGTACGTAGTATCCTGCTGGGATCATAGACGTAAGGAGCATAACTGTACTTTGGATCAGTGTGGGATTGATTGGGGTTCAACTACAGTCCAGACCGAAGTTAGTTTAGAGTAGGCTCGTGTCTTTAGCGGCTTAATACAATGTGTGTTCAATGTGGACTAGGTACCGGGGTTTTTCTGCATTTGCGGTTTCCTCGTTAACAAAACTTCTGGTGTCTGTGTTATTTCTTTTCCGCATTATATTTTGTTATATAATTGAAATATCACAGGTTGTGCGTTGAATCGATCAATTGGTAAATCCAACCTTTGGTTGTTGATTGAAATTTATTGATCCTTGAACATTGGTCTTTGGTACCGTTCAAGTTAATTTCTCTTGTATTCAATTAGACTCGCAAATTGTTATTTTCTTGAGTAAGTATTGAATTGAGAAATTGAGATATAACTCCTTGATATACTTTTCTTAAGATTGAGTCTAACTGTCTAGCTGATTCTCTTGAAAGTATATTGGAGTTAGTCCATACAAATTGCTAAGCGAAATATTGGGTGAGGTTGTTAGACCCCTGCATTTTCAATTGGTATCAGAGCAGGCAAACACGTTTGAAGACCTTATAAGTCTGTGTTTGTAGCGATCTGACTCTATGGACAAAATTTTTATCTCCATAAACATACCACCAGTATTCGATGAATCAAACTACTTATGGTGGAAAATCGATATGCGTGCTATTCTTCAAGCTCGTAGTTTTCAAACATGGGTACGTGTTGTTAATGGCTATGATCCTCTGGTTAATACATGAGGCGATGTATTTATACCTAAGGATACTGGTAGATATAGTCCAGAAGAAATCCTTGCTGCAAAGCAAAATTCTGACGGCTTAAATGCTATCATACATGCCATTACCCTAGATCTTCAGCAACATGTGACTACGTGCACAAAGTCTAAAGAAGCCTGGGATATCTTAGAGACCGTATTTGAAGGGAATATCTGTGAAAAAGAAGCTAGGCTTCAAAACCTAAATTCTGATTGGAAAAACCTTTGTATGGAAGATGAAGATTCATTTGATGAGTTTAATCACAAAGTGTTTGAAATTTTTAATGCATCCTTTGATTGGTTAAGACTATTCTGGAAAACGACATTGTGATGAAAATTCTCAGATCGCTGCCATCCAGATAAGATTCTAAGAAGCATGCCATCGTTGAAGGAAATAAGCTTGATGAGCTTTCCAGAAATACTCTAATTGGAAAGTTAAAAAGTCTTGATCTTAATCAAAACACAGTCAGGACTTCTGCGTTCAATGCTATGACCAATGCAAGTGAATCTTCTAACTTGTCTTGGGCTGATGAATGTTGTTCCAATCATGTTGATTTTGATAAATCACTGATAACAGAAAAGATCAAGGATTTTGTAAAAAGAAGAAAAAGATGTGATAAACGTCTCTCTCCAGTTAATGCTTCAGATGATTCAATACAAGAAAAATATTCCTTGGGTGTCAACGTCTTGGATGCGTCTGATGTGTGCAATGAACTTTCAGCTCTTGCAGCAGAAACCTGAAAATACGGGGGGTCTAACAGCCACACCCAACAATTCATTTGGAAATCTGAGTGGACTTACTCCAATATACTTTCTAGAGAATCAACTAGACTGTCAGACTCAATCTAGAGTAAAGTATATCAAAGAGTTTAATATCTCTAACTCTTAATTCAATACGCAATCAGCAAATAGAAATCTGCGAGCCTGATTGAATAAGAGGAGTAACTTTAACGGTACCAAAGACTAATTTTCAAGTGTCAATCAATGTAAATCAACAACCCAAGGTTGGATATTCTAATTGATTGATCTTAACGCACAACCTGTGATATTTCAATTATATAACAAAATATAATGCGGAAAGAGAAATAACACAAACACTAGAATTTTGTTAACGAGGAAACCGCAAATGTAGAAAAACCCCGGGTCATGTCCAGATTGAACACCATACTGTATTAAGCTGCTACAGACACTAGCCTACTACCAATTAACTTCGGACTGGACTGTAGTTGAACCCTAATCAATCTCACAATGATTCAAGGTACAGTTGCGCTCCTTACATCTCTGATCCCAGCAGGATACTACACACTTGATTCCCTTAGTTGATCTCACCCACAACCAAGAGTTGCTACGACCCAAAGTCGAAGACTTGATACACAAATCTATCTCACACAGAAAAATCTATAGGATTGAATAAATATGTCTCCCATAGAAATACCCAAGAGTTTTTGTTCCGTCTTTTGATAAATCAAGATGAACAGGAACCAATTGATAACCCGGACTTATATTCCCGAAGAACAACATAAAATTATCAATCACCTCCCAATAAACTTAATCGACTAGCGAAACAAGTTATTGTTGAATCACAAACGATGAGACGAAGGTGTTTGTGATTACTTTTCTATCTTGCCTATCGGAGATATAAAATCTCGAGCCAATTATTTCAATTGTACTCAACACGATAGAAACAACAAGATCAGATCACGCAACTACAAAGATAATAGTTGTGTCTGGCTTCACAATCTCAATAAAGTATTCAAGTCGTTAGCCTACAGGGTCTCGAAAAGAAACCTAAGGTTAAAGGAGAATCGACTCTGGTTATGCAACTAGTAACACACAGGAGGTGGGTGTATTAGGTTTCCCAGTATCTAGAGTTCTCCTTTATATAGTTTTCAAATCAGGGTTTGGAATCCAAGTTACCTTGGTAACAAAACATTCAATATTCACCGTTAGATGAAAAACTTGATTCAACCAAGCTAATATCTTTCAACCGTTAGATTGAACTTAGATTGTTACACACAAATGAAATGTACCCTCATTTAGGTTTATGTAACCGTACCTAAACGTGTACACCATGTTGGTTGACAAATAGTTAACCAAGGTTAGCCATATGATCACTCTCATATCAACCTTATTCATCTCAACCATAACTAGTTCAAATGACTCAAATGAAACTAGTTAAATATTTTTTCAATTGCTATAGAAACACAATTGAAACCAAATCATGAACATTATAGGCACGGTTTGAAAAGATTGCATTCTTTATGATTTAAATGTTTAAGTCCATGAACTGACCGATTTGACAAAATAACCAGCTTAAGTATGCATACGGGTATGCGTACTTAAGCAACCGGATTTGATTTTGTTTAGTTTCCAAACACAGCAGAAACTCTCGGTTCGAAAACTTCCGCCAGTATGCGTACGGGTACGCATACTTAAGGTGACTAGTTAAGAGTTTGTCAAAACCAAACTCAGCAGAAATTTCTGGTTCGAAAACTTCCGCCAGTATGCGTATGGGTACGCATACTTAACCTGTCTCCTTCACCAATTTCGTATACACACATATGCATACACTTGGTACCCGGTTTATAGATTTATACACTAATGTGCGAACACACTATATATGCTTATATCCAAACATGGTTATATTCTTAACTCTTTATTTAAATCATTGAAACATTCTTCTATAATGACAATAGCCGTTTTCACACACTATTAGCATCAAAACAATTTTCAAGATATTTAAATAATCATTATCGAAACATTCCAAGCCTACGTCAAATGGTTGTATCACACAAACCATGTAAGATGTTACTCGACAATTTTCTCATGATATAAGATGAACTTGGTCGAAGCGAAAGCTTACCAACACATATTTCGAGAAATATGTAAGCGAGATATACTCAGCTTGAAATCCCAAATGTGTATAGAGAAAACTATATCTTAACACGACTTATGTCTCAATATAGGAGATAATATAAATAGAATTTCCAAGTGATAGATGAGTTTAAGTCTCTACATACCTGTTGTCGAAGAAGTTCCACAAGATCCCCTTAGTAGTTCTTCGTCTTCAAATGATGAACTCTGTGAAATCTTATCTCAACTACACTATCTATGTCCTAGTCCTAGATATCTATAAATAGGCTAGAAATCAAGACTTATAGTTTTGATCACTAACATTGACAAACATGCTTGAGATAGCAACGCATGCGCGTTCGACCGAGCAGTGCTCTAAGAATCTCCCCCTTTGTCAATTTCAGTGACAAAACTATCAATACATATGGATTACAAAATAGATAGAAATTGTAGCTTCTCATCCAAATGCTTGATCTCCTTGGCATCTTCAACGCAACTCGAAATCTTCGCCACTTCCAAGTACTCCATGATCCTAAAGGTTGTAAGTTCAGCATCACAGTTGTTGAATATCCGTAGCGATAACAATGAGAAAACAAAAATACTCACAATCATTGTTATATAGTGTCATAGTATTATTACACAGCATCAAAGTCCAATTGTATCACAACTTTGACAATAATACTATGGTGATATGTATCACTCCCCCTTAGTCAATACTTCATCTCAACATGAAAACCACTCCCCCATTACATAATGATCCGTAAACCATATGTATTTATAGTATCACACTACACATTAATTCTCCCCCTTTTTGTCAATCTAAATTGGCAAAGGTACGAAAACTAGTAGGATCCTCATGAAATTTTCACAGAGATAATTCATGACCAAAAGAGAATACCATATCATCTTATTTAGATGCCACCATAAAGCCGAAGCTAAATGCATTCATCGAGGAGTTTATAAAGATACAAGTTAACCCCTAAAATATTCCACAGCCGCACTACCCACAAAAATTTGGCAATTAAGCACAAGTTCAAAATGAACTCTCCCCCATAAAATGTCATTCCCGAAAGAAAAACAAAGGCGACCTTACTTTCAACAAGAAAAGAAGGATTTCTTTTGGATAACCAAATCACATGAAAACATGAATTTGAATCCAAAGTATTCAATTGAATTATCCACAAAAGAATTCATGATTAATCCAATCGGAAAGCACAATTAAATTAACCACAAGAAAACCCATGATCAATTTAATTTGAATACACAACCAAATTAACCACAACGTAGTCAATTCAATTGGTCATGCTCGACATAAGAGAACTTACAGAGCAACAATTAAAATAACCAAAAGAGAATGATCAATTTAGATGGTCATGCTCAAACATAAAGAACCTTACAGAGCAACACAATATATGCACAAAGATATGGATCGGAGATCGACTAATACTGCGGAATAAACAAGGATTCATTCTATTTTCCATCACTATTTGCACAATGACATATAATAGACTTAATCCTTGTAAACAAAAGTTTTATTCTTTCTTCCATGAAAACAATGACATAAAATTCTTTAAATTTTGTAATGTCAAAAGTTCATTATATCTTCTATCAATACATTCATACAAACATAATAGAGATAATTTTTGAACAAGTATTTGTACTCCTTATGG
The DNA here is from genome assembly GCF_003573695.1 of Papaver somniferum. Taxonomy (NCBI): domain Eukaryota; kingdom Viridiplantae; phylum Streptophyta; class Magnoliopsida; order Ranunculales; family Papaveraceae; genus Papaver; species Papaver somniferum. The sequence goes on from NC_039359.1 coordinate 192,510,706, forward strand.
ATGTAGCATATGTAGCAGTTTGAAGGAAAAAAGTCATTCAAGGATAAACATAAGAGTTATTACAACCATTAAAAGGTTTAGAAATAGATCATCACACAAGGAATTTAAAAGATAATAACACGCCAAAGGGCTTAAACAGAAATGAAGGCAAAGACACTAGTCCAAAGTGCGATAAAAGTCCTCAACAATCTTGGATATTGATTCATCTAGGTCAGGGTGGACTGTCACAACATGAGTCAATTGTCTCTCCAAGCACTCATTCCTTTGAAGAGACGAGTGACTTTAGGATTGGTATGTTTCTTCATTTTGTTAATGTCTCCCTGAGATAGAGGAGTAGCTCGACCAGTGCAAGTACCAATAGGAATAACCTTGAAGTGACTACAAATTCTGCTAATGCGGCAGGGAAACCCAAGATTTTTCTTCTGAGACACCGTATGAATCATTTTTCGAATAACCATACCACATAAGTCAATCTCTTCTCCATAGATGAGATAGCAAATCATCCCCGCAAGTGTCATGCTCTATAGATTCTGATCTAGTTTTTGATGGTGGTTTTTAGCTTAGGGTTAAAATCGTAAAATCATACAACTGACATGACGTCACTTTGACCATTAGCACATTTATTGAATCGATCAGTATGCCTACGTAAGAATTACCAGGGTACCTTTCTTTTATATGTCATGTTCCACGGCAGAACCCTTAACATTGACCGATATCATCTATGCCAAACTCTAATTCTCATGCTATCGCGCCAAGGCATGCCAACCATGCCAGCCGCACCACTGTGCCAATGGAAAACCATGCCAGCCACATCTCCGCGCCAAGGCATGCCAACCATGCCAGCCACACCACTGTGCCAATGGAAAACCATGCTAGCCACATCTCCGCGCCAATGCATGCCAACCATGCCAGCCGCACCACTGTGCCAATGGTAAACCATGCCAGCCACATCTCCGCGCCAAGGCATGCCAACCATTCCAGACGCACCACTGCGCCAATGCTAAACCATGCCAGCCACATCTCCGCGCCAAGGCATGCCAACCATGCCAGCCGCACCACTGTGCATTTGGAAAACCATGCCAGCCACATCCCCGCGCCAAGGCATGCCAACCATACCAGCCACACCACTGTGCCAATGGAAAACCATGCCAGCCACATCTCCGCGCCAAGGTATGCCAACCATTCTAGCCGCACCACTGTGCCAATAGAAAACCATTCCAACCACGTCTACCGCGCCAAGGCATGCCAACCATGCTAGACGCACCATGCGCCAATGGCATGCCAAACCCTTGGCCCCACCATGCCAAGCCAACCGCACCTTTCCTTGGCCCCAACCATACTAGCCGGACCATGCACCAATGGCATGCCAAACCCTTGGCCCCACCATGCCAAGCCAATCGCGCCTTTCCTTGGTACCAACCGTGCTAGCCGCACCATGCGCCAATGGCATGCCAAAACCTTGGCCCCACCATGCCAAGCCAACCGCACCTTGACTTGGCCCCACCATGCCAAGCCGTCCGTACCAAACCCTTGGCCCCACTATTCCAATCCATCCGCGCCATTGGCCTTTGCCCCACCATCCCGTCCTTCCCTATGCTTCCACCAAAACGAAGGCGTGCAACGATCAACGACCACCCTTCCATCCTAGATGAAAATCCTAGCCGTCCAAGGTCGTCAAACAACGCATGGTAACCTTTGTCCTAAAACCCTAGTTTTGGCCACGCCAAACCGCGGCAAGGCATGCCATGCCACATGTGCCAATGGCACGCCAACCACCTTGCCGCGCCATACCATGCCGACCTTCCCCATGCGACTACCAAAACGAAGCGTGCGACAATCAACGACCATCCTTCCATCCTGGATGCAAATCCTAGCCGTCCAAGGTCGCCAAACAATGCATGGTAACCTTTGGCCCAAAACCCTAGTTTTGGCCACGCCAAACCGCGCCAAGGCATGCCATGCCACATGTGCCAATGGCATTCCAACCACCTTGCCTCGTCATACCATGCCATCCTTCCCCATGCGGCTACCAAAACTAAGACGTGCAACGATCAACGACCACCCTTCCATCCTAGATGCAAATCCTAGCCGTCCAAGGTCGCCAAACAACGCATGGTAACCTTTGGCCCAAAACCCTAGTTTTGGCCACGCCAAACCGCGCCAAGGAATGCCATTCCACATGTGCCAATGGCATGCCAACCACCTTGCAGCACCATACCATGCCCGGCCTTTCCTATGCGGCTACCAAAACGAAGGCCTGCAACAATCAACTGCCACTTTTTCATCTAAGATGCAGATCTTAGTCGTCCAAAGTTACCAGCTAACACATGGAAACCTTTGGCCCTAGTTTGGTCACGCCTAAACAAAGCCAAAACCCTAACTTTTTGCCGCGCCTAAACTGGGCCATATTAAAGACATACTGATCATACTTTCATGTCAATGGCTACCAAACGAAAGGTTTCAATAATCAACGGCTACCTTCCTCTTAAGATGCAAAATCTCGACCGTCGAAGGTCACCACCGAGCCGGAAAGTCTCCCAAGCTCAACTTTCCAAACAACAACAACATGATACATGTTTTCCACGAAAATACTAGAGACATCAACACATGTCACAAACTGGGGGATGTCATTGGGTATTGGTTTGGCGGTTTACAGTGTGCGGTGTACACTACGCTCGTTATAAGAAAGTGTCATAAGGATGGGGCGGTTAGTAAATACAAGGAATAATGGTGAAACACTTTCTTTTACGGAACATCAATTCCAAGCGTTACCGGTTACCACCTCCTCCCATTTACTCACCCGTTTTCCATTTCTTAATGAGACCGGAGTATGTTTCATTTCGACTTGTATAAATAGGCATTACCTATTTCCACCGAACAAGAAGTTCAGGTCAGGAGGATACAACACTCAGAAAACATTTGCTAGATTTCCATCTGTTAGCTTCCCACTTTCAAATACAAGTCGTGAAACAACTACTCTTCCAGAATCAACTATTCTGGGCTCAACACTTTCTTCGCTTCCCTCCACAAAACCAACCATTCTCCTTCACTTTGTGACCGAAGCAAGTATGGAACGGCCATTTCTTGGTTTAGGCCGGATTTGTACAGATTGATCTCTCTAATCTAAAGTACTCCCTTGCGGTACATTGTATAGGGTTTAAATTCGTTTCTCACCCCACACACGAAATTACCAAAATCAGCAGAAACCGTTTTCACCCTCAAACAATTGGCGACCACAGTGGGAGATTGATCTTTTGGTTACAATGTCAATTTTCGACCATCAATCTCATGCTTCGACCCAGATATCAAGGCGGTAGAAGCAGGCGATCCGCTCAGGGATCGACGACTCGGTTACCAGACGACACGATTATCAGTCTTGACATGGCGAGGGATGACTGGGGACTGCCTAGAGGTTAAAAGAGAACGATCCAACCAGAGATCGATGACTCTATTATCAGATGAGACAACTGAGGACTTTCCACAATCACGGCGGTGCCTCCCGTAAAACTTGGTCTTACACCCGGAAGATTCCCTTTTTATCAGGAGACCTGAAAAACCGAGTAAGTATTATCTAGACAAAATACATGGTTTGCTATTTCAAGTTTTCACGAGAATGATGAAACCGATATCCATATTATGTTTCACCCCATGTCATCTACCGACACGCAACGCTCACGGTTCCATGGTTTTCCTAGGATGCTTGCGTCACTTGCAGTTGTAACCAAGACAACATCATTCCCAAAACAATCCATTCCAAAACAATTCATTCCAAAAGAATAATCCAAAACCCTCAAGGTAACATTTGTCTATCAACCCAAAAATACAGGAAATCAAAACCATAAACTAGGCGTTTCATTTTCCTTTCAAAAAAAAAAAACCTAAAAATAAGAAGTTCAAAAGACAGAAATACATTCAACGAAAGTTTTTCAACAATGGCTTGCTCTTCTTAGAAAGAGCCTCCTTCGTGCTTTGGAGAGCCGCCCTCTTCAACTTCAGCTTCCTGGACAATTTTTCGACTTCCGCTTCCTGCTTCTTCACCATATCCGCAGAAGGACCTTCGACTGTTTCGACCAACAACTTTTCAACCTCAGAGAAACCTTCAACGAACCAAGGAACATTGAACTCGAAGTTTACAAACATGTCACGATGGAACCTCCAGCTCGAGATTACATCCTCAGAAACAGTATTACCGGTCACGTTGTACATGTCGTCAATCGAAGACAAAGCTTTCTCCACATGCTTAACCAGCGCAAATAGACTAGTAACCTTTTTGTTCGTGGAGATATGTCTGTAGATTTCCCATATCTTGGTGTATAGCGCCGCATGTTTGGATGGCACGCTAAATCCCCCGATCAACACATGATCCGGATAAGGAACCAGGTATGGAGGGTTGAAAGTGGCGCCCGAGTCTACATCAGCAACCGACAAGGGATTCCTAACAAAAATTGCACATGCGGCCACTGGAGTACTCTCCATTGTCTGAGTCACAACGAAGTTTTCATCTCGATCAACATCCATTCCAAGGTCGCCCGGTGCGGCTGCCACAATTGGAGACAAAGCTGTATCACCACCAGTCTCCTTCTCATGGCCATCTTCAGAAACGGTTTCCCCCTATGACATCACAGATTAGATATTTTCCAAAGAGAAAGAAAAAGAAAAAAACATGCGGGAGACTCATTGATTCGCTTTCAGACTAGCTAGAGGAAGATTCATCATTGCTGTCGGAAGAACTACTCTCGCCATCATTGAACTTTGAGCTTTCATCTTTCTCGGGTTCCCCATCACCACGGATAGGCTCAACACCGCCACCCTCCGTCTCGAGAAGCGATGTTTTCTGACTACTTGCAAGTTTGGTAAAGGCGTTCATGATGCTGAGACCCTAGGCTAGATACAAAGACGGATACTCAGGAAAGAAATAAGGATATACACGATCCAACTAAAGTCAAGAGGAAAATCACACGTACCCGCATATTGGACGAGCTGAAAGTCGGTAGGGCTGTCGAAACTGACTGGGAACTATCTGCATGGCTTTTATATCTTCGCTCCTTCACTTGGGGACTATCTGCATTCGGGCTAACGTATTTTCGCTTGGGCGAAGAAGGATCCCTCAGCAGTGGATGCTCTGCTAAAACCGCAAGATAAGGCTTACCGCGACGGTTTTCTACCACATCATTCATGAATCCATGGAAAACGAGAAACTCATCCTGCCAAAATATGTTATATTTGGAGGTTGTTGATGGATTTAGTTCCGCAAGTAGGAAAGGGAGACTTTTTCCCGACACAAGAACAGTAGCATCGAGAACAGTTGGCAACGAGACTTCTGGAACAACCGGCTGACGAACAAGTGGGACCCCTTGGTCAAAACCCATATGCCGAGCCGCTCTATCGATATTGTAAGAGAATGCTTTGCAAGATCCTCGAAAGAAAGACGATACATAACCGGGCGTGCAGCTTCGCATGAACACCATCTCTCCAACACTCATATCCTCTTTATTAGAAGACAAAGACATGCTCGGAGCAAGAGCAAAGGTACTGATCTGAGTTATGGACGCATGCACCGGAGCCCATGGACAAAAATTGACCGTGTGCGAGTTGTCAAGGAATCCAAACAGGTTCGAACCAATCTTTGGGCGCCTATTCGACCAGCGCAGTATCCTAGAGCCACCCCAAGACTCGGGAAGTACGGCCAACGATTTTGGAGCATACCTTTCGAAGTGCTCCCACATCCGCGCTTGGAGAAAGGCAGAATGAATATACGAATCCACTTTCATGTAACCATTTGAAGCGCACATGTCATCGACCAGCTGATCCAAGTGTGTGTACAGAGAACCAAGAAACAAGCCGCCAATAGGGATAACGACACCTTTTGCCAATTTTATGGCAAACTTGATAAGTTCCTGCCTTATCTCCTTCTTACCCAAGCCGTCATCGAAAATATTTCTGGATAACCAAAGAGCCAAGAACGCCGCGACATGAAGCGTACTATTCTTCTGATTCGGATCCAACTCATCGGCAAACCACTGAGACACCCACCAGCCATAGAAGCACCTCGTCTCGTTTTCTTTCGGAACGAATCCTTTTGATTTCGCAACCATAGCGGCGTGCATTTCTTCTTCATCTGCAGACAATTTGACACCGAGGTTTCCTATTACAGGAAGGTTCAGTAACACGGCCACGCTCTCTAAGGAGATAGTCATTTCACCCCACCTGCATATGGTCGTGTGAGTGTCTGGACACCATCTGGAAATAAAAGCAACCAATCCTGGAATATCTTTCCTAATTTGAAGCACCGCGGAAGCCGCGACAGCATCAATGATCTGCGCCTTGGTCAAACTGGCTTTTACACATTCCTGGATCATCATGAATCACATCCATTTCTCAAAGGGACGCAACGGACTCACAGAGATTTCAAAGTCAATAGGAGAAGCATGATACTCTTTCTCTTGAAGAAAAAACCTTACTACACCTCCTGGCCGAACCGACCTGGCCTCTCCTTCACTTTCCGGACAAGTCAGAATAATCGACACATACTTGGGATGATTTCTCCTAATCGTGGAGGATGTTGTAAATAACTCATCATCTATGTTTGGATTGGAATTGCCAACATCTTTCGGTACGACAGACCTTTTCTCAAATGACATCCTAACGAAAATTCTCCCACGCTATTTCCACCTTCGAAATAACTACAATGGAACAATACGAAGAGAAATTATTACATAAAGTGCATGGAAATTATTTTATCAGACACAGGAGATCCATCCTGGACGCAATCCAATTTATTTCAAAGTCATAATGCGCATAGGCAAAGAAATGGGGACTGACAGACCCTGCCTCACCACCTCATGCCAAGACCGTACCCTGCAGTGGGAAATTTGCGCCCGACCGAGGAGGCGCACCCCACCACGGGAACCATACACACGGTCACACCAAGAAAAAGGAGTAAACCCTAGAAGATAGGTTTTCACAGGAAGGGAATGACAATTACCAGCTCATGCATGCCTACTTTGCACGGTAATTGAGGCGGCCAACATCACTACGGTATTCACGCCTAAATGTTCCTACAAGTTCGTGCAAAGCATACCTACGGCTAGGATTCATACCAACGCAGAAGGACAACATTTATACAAGTTCATGAAAAGGTACGCCTACAACTAGGGTTTGCACTAACCAAAAAAAAAACAAACAAAAAAAGCAAACTAAAGAGGAAGTGTTGGAAGACATACCTGGGATTCGCTTGTCCGCTTTACTGTTACCACACGGCCAGAATAAAAAAAATATAGGTGTGAAGTAAAAGGAGAGGCCGGACCTCCTTTTATAGGCGTGATACTTGGGAGTTTGAATAAGGAAAGGAAATCCTATTTGAGTCAAGTAAGGAAAAGAGGCAACCGGGCCCGCGAAGACCAATCACCATGCCAAGACCGTCTGTGCCATTGCTTTGGCCCCACCATGCCAAGACGTCCATCATGCTTGCCTCGCCAGGACCGCGCCATGCCTTGGCCCCACATGCCAAGCCGTCCGCGCATGCTTTGCCTCACCAAACTGCGCCGTTGCCTTGGCCCCACCATGCCAAGCCGTCCGCGCCATGAATTGCCGCACCAACACCGACAACTCATCAAGCCAGCGTCATGATGTTCCCTGACCCGGCCAAGTTGATGCATATCCAGACTAAGTCGACGATATTCATCTCACCACTTCACTGTCTACACCACGAATAGAATCTACATAAGGTCGCCAAACACGAGGATCATGGACTCTCCTTACCTCTCGAAAAAGTTTAGTCGGACCTTCCTGACCATCTTTCCACGACTTGTCGTTTCGATTTTTGTCCTTGCCCGACACCATCTTATGCTTACCTCGCAACAATGCTCCTGTTCCGAGCTAAGCAGGGGACTTAATGTTGATGGTGGTTGTTATCTTAGGGTTAAAATCGTAAAACCGTATAACTGACATGACGTCACTATGACCATTTGCACATTTATTGAATCGATCAGCATGCCTACGTAAGAATTACCAGGGTACCTTTTTTTTATGTGTCATGTTCCAGGGAAGAACCCTTAACATTGACCGACATCATCTATGCCAAACCCTAATTCTCATGTTACCGCGCCAAGGCATGCCAACCATGCCAGCCGCACCACTCTGCCAATGGCAAACCATGCCAGCCACATCTCCGCACCAAGGCATGCCAACCATGCCAGCCGCACCACTGTGCCAATGGAAAACCATGCCAGTCACATCTCCGCGCCAAGGCATGCCAACCATGCCAGCCGCACCACTGTGCCAATGGAAAACCATGCCAGCCACATCTCCGCGCCAAGGCATGCCAACCATATCAGCCGCACCACTGTGCCAATGGCAAACCATGCCAGCCCATCTCCGCCCAAGGCATGCCAACCATGCCAGCCACGTCTACCGCGCCAAGGCATGCCAACCATGCTAGCGCACCATGTGCCAATGGCATGCCAAACCCTTGGCCCCACCATGCCAAGCCACCGCACCTTGCCTTGGCCCCCATGCAGCCGCACCATGTGCCAATGGCTGCCAAACCCTTGGCCCCACCATGCCAAGCCAACCGCGCCTTGCCTTGGCCCCAACCATGCTAGCCGCACCATGCGCCAATGGCATGCCAAACCCTTGGCCCCACCATGCCAAGCCAACCGCACCTTGCCTTGGCCCCACCATGCCAAGCCAACCGCTCATTGCCTTGGCCCCAACCATGCTAGCCGCACCATGCGCCAATGACATGCCAAACTCTTGGCCCCATCATGCCAAGCCAACCGCACCTTGCCTTGGCCCCACCATGCCAAGCCGTCTGTACCAAACCCTTATCCCCACTATGCCAAGCCATCTGCGCCATTGGCCTTGGCCCCACCATGCCGGCCTTCCCAATGCGGCTACCAAAACGAAGGTGTGCGACGATCAACGGCCACCCTTCCATCCTAGATGCAAATCCTAGCCGTCCAAGGTCGTCAAACAATGCATGGTAACCTTTGGCCCCAAACCCTAGTTTTGGCCACGCCAAACCGCGCCAAGGAATGCCATGCCACATGTGCCAATGGCATGCCAACCACCTTGCCGCGCCATACCATGCCGTCCTTCCCCATGCAGCTGCCAAAACGAAGGCGTGCGACGATCAACGACCACCCTTCCATCCTAGATGCAAATCCTAGCCGTCCAAGGTCGCCAAACAACACATGGTAACCTTTGTCCCAAAACCCTAGTTTTGGCCACGCCAAACCGCGCCAAGGCATGCCGTGCCACATGTTCCAATGGCATGCCAACCACCTTGCCTCGCCATACCATGCAGTCCTTCCCCATGCGGCTACCAAAACGAAGGCGTGCGACGATCAGCGGCCACTTTTTTATCTAAGATGCAGATCTTAGCCGTCCAAGGTTACCAGTTAACACATGGCAACCTTTGGCCCTAGTTTGGTCGCGCCTAAACAAAGCCAAAACCCTAACTTTTGGCTGCGCCTGAACTGGGCCATATTAAAGCCATACTGATCATACTTTCAAGACACTGTCTACCAAACGAAAGGTTGCAATAATCAACGGCTACCTTCCTCTTAAGATGCAAAATCTCGACCGTTGAAGGTCATCACCGAGCCGGCAAGTCTCTCAAGATCAACTTTCCAGAAAACAACAACATGCTACATGTTTTTCACGAAAACACTCGAGACATCAACACATGTCACAAACTGGGGGATGCTCATTGGGTATTGGTTTAGTGGTTTATAGCGTGCGGCGTACACTACGCTCGTTATAAGAAAGTGTCATAAGGATGAGGCGGTTAGTAAATACATGGAGTAATGGTGAAACCCTTTCTATTATGGAACATTAATTTCAAGCATTACAGGTTACTACCTCCTCCCATTTACTCACCCGTTTTTCATTTCTTAATGAGACCAGAGTACGTTTCACTTCGACTTGTATAAATATCCATTACCTATTTCCACCAAACAAGAAGTTCAGGTCAGGAGGATACAACACTCAGCAAACATTTGCTAGCTTTCCATCTGTTAGATTCCCACTTTCTGATACAAGTCGTGAAACAACTACTCTTCTTGAATCAACTATTCCAGTCTCAACACTTTCTTCGCTTCCCTCCACAAAACCAACCCTTCTCCTTCACTTTGTGACCGAAGCAAGCCTGGAACGGGCATTTCTTGGTTTAGGCTGGATTTGTACAGATTGATCTCTCGAATCTAAAGTACTCCCTTGCAGTACATTGTTTAGGGTTTAAACTCGTTTCTCAACCACACACCCGAAATTACCAAAATCAGCAGAAACCGTTTTCACCCTCAAATACTAGTGTACTGGGAATCCGATTTGCAACAACCAATTTACTAAAAACTTTCAAATGAATGCTAATGTTGTCAACAGATTCCCCCAGACCACGATTCACTTCTATTTAGGAGCATTCCAGATAACTGGCCATGAGTTGGTCTGAGATGCTCAAGTTTCGGAATTGCAAAAGAGCGATCAAGCGATAAATTTAACAAGTATGCAATCAATCCACGATTTACCTCAAACGATATCCCACCAACCATTGTCTTGAAACAACAACTGATTTTGTTGGCAGCATGCAGGTTAGTATAAAACTGGCAAGTAATCACAGGATATGATGATCCAAGACCATCATGAATATCACCCCACTCATGTTGGTTCATAAACTTGTGAAACTCAGGTTCGCTAACAGTACGATCATAAATCCTCCCTATGACAAAATTCCTTTTAAGAAACTTGACATATTTGTTCCTAGTAAGAAGACTAGTAAAGCTAATTTGAAGAGCAGGATCATAAAAAGGTTGTAATATGTCTAAACCAATTTAATCATCTTCAATCTCATTATCACTATCAAAGATTCAATTAGGTTTAGTACTTGAACTTTCACCACGGCTTAAACTTTTCCTAGAAGCCATTTTTGGAAAAACACAACAGAGAGTATGAACGACTTACTTGGTCCGTGAACTGTTGTTGATGGTGGAGTTCCAAAACGCTGAGAAAAAAGAGAAGCGTTCTTGACCCAACATGCAAAAGCTTCTTCTGATTCTAATGGTACAAACCAATCAAAAATTGGTCATGAAAAGAGAAGGATGAGAAGATTGGTACAAGAACAGATGGGTTTCTCAATCGTACTCGAACTGTGAAAAATAAGGTGAAGAGAACGAAGAGAAAAACTTTCTCTTTTAATGTGACAAACGGTGGAACTCGAACCGGATATGTACGATCTGGAACGATACGAGCTAAGGGTTCGTGAACTGCACGTGTGAAGCATGGGATTGTTTTTTTTTGTGAGTTATTGTAGAACTTATGTACAAGGACGTTCGGAGAAAGGCTCAACAACACTTTATCTCGTAGTTCACAAGATCATCACTTTGCACACCATGACACCAAAAGAGGGTTTTTTTCCAACAACTTTCACATTTTTTAGTAGCGAGAGACACCCAAGGAACTGTCTTTATAGGACTATCACAGAACTTCAAGAGAACCCAAAAAAAAATATGTTTCTGATTTCTTGTTTTCCAACTTATAAAAGACAGTTTTTGCAGATAGTTTATAGTACTGCAAGGAGAACTATTTTTTGAAAAAGAGGACATCCTAAATTCTTCATACATGAAGACAGTACAACTATCTTGATAGGGAGTATCAGGAATTGAGCAATGAATTGATTCATGCTTTGAGGTGATATACTCAGTTGACTAAGATTTAAACTCCTCTTGTAAATTTTTTAGTTTGTTACAACTAATTGGATTACGCAGAGGAGGAGCAATGCTCTCACTGATTAATAAATCAATGTCAATCTCAACATAGATATTATTCATCATAACTTGATTTAGCTTGTCAAGAGATTCTTGTTCTTTCTGGAGATATAACTCAACATTAGAAGATAAGCTTTCAAGTTTCTTTTCAAGACCTGAATACACTTCAAGGGATTTTAAACCTGGTGGAGGTTTAGATAAAATTTCTTCTACATATCTTATTAAATCCGTCATGGAAGAAGAATCTGGAATCCCTGGATCTGGTGGTGCATTTATTGAGATATTACTTTTGTCCATATCCAGATCGCTACAAACACAGACTTGTAAGGTCTTTAACGTGTTTGCATTCTCTGATACCAATTGAAAATGCGGGGGTCTAACAACCACAACCAACAATTCGTTTGGAAATCTAAGAGGATTTACTTCAATATAATTTCTAGAGAATCAACTAGACAGTCAGGCTCAATCTAGAGTAAAGTATATCAAAGAGCATAATATCTCTAACTCTTAATTCAATACGCAATCAGCAAATAGAAATATGCGAGCCTGATTGAATAAGATGAGCAACTTAAACGGTACCAAAAACCAATGTTCAAGTGTCAATCAATGTAAATCAACAACCCAAGGTTGGATATTCTAATTGATTGATATTAACGCACAACCTGTGATATTTCAATCATATAACAAAATATAGTGCGGAAAAGAAATAACACAGACACCAGAATTTTGTTAACGAGGAAACCGCAAATGTAGAAAAACCCCGGGACCTAGTCTAGATTTAACACCACACTGTATTAAGACGCTACAGACACTAGCCTACTACCAATTAATTTCGGACTGGACTGTAGTTGAACCCTAATCAATCTCACACTGATTCAAGGTACAGTTGCACTCCTTACGTCTCTAATCCCAGCAGAATACTACGCACTTGATTCCCTTAGTTGATCTCACCCACTACCAAAAGTTGCCACGATCCAAAGTCGAAGACCTGATAGATAAATATATCTCACACAGAAAAGTCTATAGGATTGAATAAATCTGTCTCCCACAGAAATACCCAAAAGTTTTTGTTCAGACTTTTGATAAATCAAGATGAACATGAACCAACTGATAACTCAGACTTATATTCCCGAAGAACAGCCTAGAATTATCAATCGCCTCCCAATAAACTTAATCGACTAGCGAAACAAGTTATTGTGGAATCACAAATGATAAGACGAAGGTGTTTATGATTACTTTTATATCTTGCCTATCGGAGATATAAAATCTCGAGCCAATTATTTCAATTGTACTCAATATGATAGAAACGGCAAGATCAGATCACGCAACTACAAAGATAATAGTTGGGCCTGGCTTCACAATCTCAATGAAGTCTTCAAGTCGTTAACCTATAGGGTCTCGAGAAGAAACCTAAAGTTAAAGGACAATCGACTCTAGTTATGCAACTAGTAACACACAGGATGTGTAGGGATTAGGATTCCCAGTTGCTAGAGTTCTCCTTTATATATGTGACTACTAGTTTTCACATAGTCTACGTAATGTAAACAACTCAAAGGATCGAATACTATGTAGTAATGATACCTCTGTTGAACTGACAATGCTGAGTAATAAAAGATATATAAGATCACGATAATAACAAAGAACACAAATATAATGTAAATGGACTAAGTTATCATGAGACACGAGAGATTATGTGGTTCGACTTTTGTCTACATCCACAGGGTAATGGGTGATTTGTTTGTATTAAGTTGCGGTGGTTACAAAGATCTTAAATGCTTTTCAAATTAATAGAGAGAACTCAAGTTGAAATAAATACTTAAGTTCTAAACATTAAAGAGGTATAAGCTTAAGACTAGATCTTCTTTCCCTAGATATTGAATTCCCTTGGTTTGTTGGTGAAGCTTGGTATTTATAGCCCCCTCTGCTCCAGGTATATCTTTGTTATCTTTGGATCCATCGTTCCCTGATATACCTTCCGTACAAATGGTACCTTCGTTCACCACGCGTTTTCTCCAATCGGACTCTGCCACCTCAGCTGATCCACGTTCCTTCGGGAACTTCCCAGCCTCAGTAAAAATTGTACCTTCGTTCACCGCTAACCTTTTCCATTAAGATTTCGCTACGTCATTTCTCTCCACGTGCTTTAGTTATGCATGTAGATAAGAGATTTGTGCATTGAATGCTGATTAGATGCGTCACCTACCTCTGTCCCTTCTCCAGCTGCCCTTCCCTAGACTAGGATTTACTTTTTCCATCTTGACCGTCGAGGTATCCCTTCTTGGGATGAGATAAATCAGATCTACGAAGGTATCTTCTGCTACTCAAGTTTCTCTGTACAGCGAGGGGTACACAGTTATCTTGTATGCGACTACTAAGATCGTGACACGTGCTCCGCGGAATATTGGTATTCACAGTTTTCCCATTTTCTTTCATATTCTACCATTTGGTAGGATTGGAAGAAAAACTCCCGTAACGCCGCCATTTTTGCACGTACCGATTGGGTGGTCCCCACACGTCCTTTCATGCAATAACATCCCCTTGAATTTCGGGACATCCAAATTTTTGGATTCTCCAGCCGCCTATAAGAAGAGAATAAATAGAAGGAATTTTCATTAACTCCTTTCTTTCTCTTCGAACTATCGCTCTCCATCTCTTTTTTCAGAAATTTTCTTCCATTTTCAACTGTTGGTCTTCTCTTTGATCGCCAAGACTTCTGGTTCAATATACGATCATCATACACAAGTAAGTGATACTTTGCTTCTTCTCTGTTTGTTTGGATTTTCATCCTGGATTCTCCCTGCTTCGATTTTGGTTTATTGTTATTGAACGCCATTGATGTTCTTGGATGTTTGCATGTTGTATTTGAAGTTTCTGCTGTGTTCTCTGTGTTGTTTGAGAACATGGGTCTGCTCCTTTTCGTGTTTTTCACCATAAATGTATCATGATTGTTCCATGTCTGAAATATTTTAAATGTGTTGATCGACTATGTTTTTAACTTCTTTGGGAGGACGAAATTGTTTCCCCTGGTTGGTTTTTTCTAAACCCATGCCCAAAGTACTATCATTTTTGCCCCCACCAAGCTTTGGGTCGACTGTAACTCCAGTCCGCCATTGTTGATTGAATGTTCTTCGTGCTGGTGTTAGGAATCATGAGACTTCCGAAAAAGCCTACGCAGAAGGACCGGAGACCATCTTCGTCTACTGATCCACCTCCGCGGATGGATCATCCTGATGCTGCGCCTTCTCCACCTCCTGAGGATTCTGAGGTACCTGCTGGTACTGAGGTGGATGTGGATCCCGAGGTTGCTGAGGACCCTGAGGTTGAAGAGGTCGTTGTTGAGGATCTTCCTCCTCCTCCACCTCATTATGAGCTTCAAAGGATGCAGCTACGTGACAAAGATAGCTATGCTCACTTGTCTTTAGCTGAGATCGCCAAGTCCTTTCGCCTCCATAAGTTTGATATCTCCTTTGTCGAAGGACCTGATGTTCTCACCGAATCCATGATTCGAAGTTTTCCATATGATGAGAACAACCTCTTGATCAGTGTTGGCCAGTTGGACGCGGGTATGCTTCTGCCTTTGTTTGGTAGAAAGGATCCCTTTTATTATGATGTTTTGTCTACCAGGGATGACCCGATGAACAAGACCCGGGTTCGAGGGGTCATGCGGTATACTGGAAATTTCTGGCGTGCCCTTCGTGAGTGCTGGTATCGTAGTAAGGGAAAGACTACTTTGAAGTCTTATGACCCTTTTGCTGCTGAAAGGTCTAAGAAAGAGGATTATACTTCTGCCAACTTCAATGCTACGTACGCTGATGCTATTCAGAAGAGTAATTTTCTTCCTTGGAGTGTTGGACCTCTTCATATCCATGTTACTGCTAAGCAGATCAGAGAGGGTAACAACCTTCGTCTGTTGGAGGAGATCGATAAGACTGGTTTGACTGTTATCCCTTATTCTGCTAAGCTACCTTTGCCCAAGCCTGATCGTATCCGTCTTGATCATGATGATCATTGGTCTCGTACTCCTCTTCGTGTGGTGGATCCTTGGGAATACGGTTTTACTACTATAGATCCCAACGTCCCTCGTGTAGTTTTCTCATTGCCTTAGAAGTATGATGGGTATCAGCCTTGGGTTTCCAACCCTGCCGCTTCCCATGAGGTAACCTCTGCTTTCTTTGGAGGTTTTTCATTTCGTATTTCTCTTTGCAGTCTTTGTTTGGTATTCTGATGGCTTTATTTTGTAGTCCGCCCCTGCTTCTTCTGCTTGAATTTCCCCAGGTTCCGCTGCTAGGACTGCTCCGGGTTCTGCTGGTAATTACGTAGCCACCGGGACTAGGAAAAGAAAGGCTTCGGCTGAAGCATCTATGCCCACTCCTGCGGAGGTAAGGATCATAGCCATACCTTTGTGATCGTGGGTTCCTTAGTATCTTTCCCCCTGATCCTTAGCTGGCGGATGTGTTTTTCCACAGTCTTCCAAGAGAAAAGGAAAGTTGAAGGCTATTATTGATGTTGAGGAATCCGATGAGGATCCCAAGGTTGGTGAGGAGGTGCCGGATAATGAAGATATGGAGGATATTGAGGACACTGGCCTCAGTCCTCATCTGGATGATATTGAGGAAGATTTTTCCAATAGTAGCCCTAATCCTATCTGTGCTGGATCAGTAGAGGGTGAGAACCTCCCAGTTGTTGGTGAGGCTTTATTGGTGAGACCGGTTAGTGTTCAAGTTCCTACTCCTACTTTTTTGCCAAAGGTACCTTTGTTTTCTGCCCCTAGCGGTGCACTGCTTGTTGTCTCGGCTACTACTGGTGTTGTGGTCGTATCTTCCAAGAGTCTTCCTTCGTCTCCTGCTACTTCGCTTCAATCAAGCGGTTCGTTTTCCAAAGGTGTTACCCCGGTGGTGAGGGTCAGTAGCTCAGACTCTCAGCCGAAGAAGAAGTTTGTGGTTTGACTAGCAAGCTTCTCCTTCAATGCTACGCCCACCTCACTAGGGAGTGCTCAATCTGTTTCTACTGTCCCTGTTAGCAAGGATGTTGGACCTCCACCCTCGTCACCAGATTGGACCGTACTGGTCAATCTTCCTTCTGCTGGTGATATGGACTTAGGTGGTTCTCAAGATTTTTCTTCGGTCCCTAGTTCATCCACCATGCCGTCTCTTCATCGTGGTGAGGGATCAGTACTCATCCCCCATTCTCGTTCTCAAGCATATGGTGGAGTTTTTGCTGAGTCCGAGAAGTGTAAGTTGCCCGAGGGTTTGATCCGTGGTAGTTATGATGATGCTATTCTTGAAGCCATTCTGCGGGATTCAAAGGGTCCCTTTTCTGCTGAGGTTGATCGTCATCACCTGGATGGTTCTTTTGAGGTAGCTTCGCATTTGGATGTGATGTACGCTCAGTATCATGTGTCTAAGGATCTTTTCTTTGACCAGGACTTCCTTCGCTATAGTCAGAGCTTTGGTGAAGTCCGAAGGGTTAGTATCCAAGAGATGGAGGATTTCATAGACACCTATGTTGATTTCCTCCCTCGTATTTAGTTGTTCTCAGTAAGTGATTCTTATCTTACTGCGTGACACGTTTTGAATCTTCGTCTTTTCTTATGCTCCTTTGTTTGCAGATTTGTAAACAAATAGATGTTGGTTGCACCTTGTTCAAGTTCTATAGGGCTAAGCGTACTCACTTGAATGCTCTGCTGGAGCGTGCTCTTCAAGAATATGCCCTCATTATCACACAGCAACCTTCGTCCAGTGATGCTGCTTCTGCTGTTAAGGTATCTTCGTTGGAGGATGATCTGAGAAAGACTCAGAGATCCTTGGAGGCTTGTCTGTTGGCTCTTGAGAGAGCTAACAATGATGCTAAAGTTGCTGAGGATGGGCGCAAAGCTGCTCATTTTTCCCTGGCTGCCGAGTCTTCTAAAGCCATAGGTTTGTTTCTTCTTTCCCTTAGATTTATTTATACTTTCGCTTGGTTGCATAGTCCTGAGACAACCCACGCCTGTCAGTTGGTAGCTCTAGTGAGCTCAGATATCTCCGGGAGCAGGTAGCCAAGTTGACCTCCGATGTCAGGTTTTATCCTCTGAGAATGCTTCTCTCCAGATTGATGTTGAGGATATCCGGACTGAGCGAGACACCCTTTTGGAGGACCTTGATGTTGTTGAGGTGGACCTTGACGAATCCCAGCATATCTTAGAAGAATACCTTAGCCATGCCGGAGGTATCTTAGGGTTTCTTCATTCCGCAGTAGCCTTTGTATTCATTATTGCCTTTGCTTTTACTTATCCCTTATATTCCTGCAGGTCTTCAGGAACAACTTGTTGGTGTGAATGCTAAGATTAACCATCTTGAGGGCCAGATATCTTCATTGGAGATTTCCCGTCAACTTGATACTTCTGCAAATTCCAAGGCGAAGGCTCTCCAGCAAGCTAAAGATCAGCTTAATGCTCAGATGATGGAGTTTTTTCAGAAATCGTCTTCGAATCAGGAAGCTCAGTCCTCTCAGATGAAGGTGAAATTTGAGCGTTCGGCAATTGATTACATCGATGCTGCCTTTGCGGAAGCCGAGCTCCAAGCGGAAGGAGTCGTCTTTCCGCGTCTTCCTTACCCTTGATTCTGTTGTATTCAGCTTAGCTTAACTGAACTCTGTGTTGTATTATGCCCTTAGTTATGGTGCCTTTGTGATGTCTCCTTTCTTTGAAACAATACTTCGTGATGGTTTGAACCTCCTTTATCTGCAACTTTTAAGACATGTCAGTCATATTTTGGTAATATTATTATTGCACCTATGTTATTGCATGTATATTTTTGTTAGTAGACATATTGTGTCTAATTGATCGCAAAATCAAGCTATCACAAGGTGCTAAGGTATGCTTAACCTTTGGTGGAATATTCATCGTCCTACCTAAGTATCCTTTGGACAGAAGGTATCGTGGTGGCGAAAGCTCCTACGTGGGAAATAGTTTACCTGTAACCCTACGCGTTCAGCGCGAAGACTACTTTACTTCGACAAGGTATCTCTATAGGGGATATCTTACTTTTTCTTATTGCCTCATGAAGATATCTATTGCTCTGAGGATCCGAGTATTGACATATGCGCAGTTATGTCTTGGCTTGTCTCATCGTAAATTCTGACGGAGGGTTCTATTCTAACCCAATTATTTTAATCAAAACTAACCTTTTAGAAAAAAGTTTCTTTCATTGATTTGTAAGGTTTATAATACCTTTGATTAGGGATAGAACATGGTGGGTTATGGCCCGTTCCTTTCTTCTCCTGATTAATCACCATTCTCTTACGGGTAGTACTTTTTTAGGTTAATTGCATTTCAAGGATGTTGTAATACTTCACTTTTGGGGGTCCTTAGGTAGTAAGACCCTTTTCCAGCGATGTCATGTATGATGTAGGGCCCATCCCATGTCAGAGCTAGCTTTCCCCACTCCTTCTTTCTTTGATATGGTGGTATCTGACGTAGCACGTGTTCTTCGACTACAAAGTTCTTAGGGATGAACCGTTTGTTGTATTCCCGGGCTATCCTTCGTTGGTAGTTCACCATCTTTTGCAAAGCTACTTCTCGTCTTTCTTCAAGATCATCCAGCTTTTCCAGCATTAGGTCTGTTGTTAGATTCTTCTCTTATGCCTCCGTTTTTGTTGTTGGGAGTATTATCTCCGTTGGGATGACCGCTTCGGCTCCGTAGGTCAGCAAGAATGAAGTTTCTCCCGTAGCTTCCCTTCTTGTAGTTCGATAATCCCATAAGACATTGTGCAATTATTCACACCATCTCTTCTTGTATGCTCCTAGCATTTCTTTAAGTTCATCTCTATGGTTTTGTTGGTTGCCTCTGCTTGTCCATTGCTCTTAGGGTATATAGGAGTGGACTTGTTTTTCTGAATGTTGAAAGCATCGAACAACATGTCGATGTTTTTTCCTTGCAGCTGCTTGCCATTGTCAGAGACTATGGCGACTGGTATTCCGAACCTGCATATGATTTGCTCAAACAAGAACTTAAAGACATATGCGTCCCTAATTCTTTCCAAAGCCTTAGCTTCTACCCACTTGGTGAAATAATCAGTGGACATAATAAGATATTTTCTTTTCGAGGTTCCCTCTATCAAGGGTCTGAAAATATCAACCCCCCATTTGATGAATGGCCAAGGGCTGATGACTGAGTTTATCTCCGTTGCTGGTGCTTTGATCTTCCTGGAAAAGTGTTGGCATCTTTCACACCGCTTATCCACGTTCTTTGAGTCTTCTTCCATGCTTAGCCAGTAGTATCCTTGCATTTTGGCTTTGACCGCCAAGGATCTTCTTCCGCTATGGTTGCCGGAATCTCCACTGTGTATATCGTGGAGTATTTTCCTCCCTTCGGTTCGTGAGAGGCACCGCATCAGAGGTCCGAGAAATGACCTCCTATACAGTACCCCATCACGAAGGTTGTACATTGCTGCTTTTGATTCGAGTTTCCGAGCTTCCTTAACATCGGTTGGTAAGGTACCTTTGTCGAGATACTGGTGAATTGGAATCCTCCAATCAACCTCCGCTTCATTTTCGTCGCCTCCATCTGACATGGATTGGTCTTTGTCAGATTCTTCGGCCTCGTTATCTGATTCTCTTATTTCTTCGTCTTCCTTTTCTGTATCTGCTCCTGTCATGGCTCGAGTTTGAACGGCCAAATCCTCCTCAACAACTGAGATAGGTTCTTCTATCGAGGGCTCATATATTCTTCCAATTTGTATGGCGGTGGCATTTTTATCCCTTAGCATTGATGATATGAATGCTAAGTCATCTGCGTGTCTGTTATCTTTTCGATAGACATGCCTGAATGACGCATGCTCCCGAGCTACCTTTAGGTACGAAGATAGCACTAGATCCAAAGTTTGGTATTTGAACTTGATTTGTCTAATGACCAACTGTGAGTCACTAGTCAAACGAACATCTGATAGGCCTAGCTCCCGTGCTAAGCGCAGACCGTGTATGAACGCCTCATATTATGTGATGTTACTGGTGTATTGTTCGAATTCTAACCTGAATTCGTAGATGAGTCGATTTCTAGTAGGGGTTGTGATTACAATCCATATGCATGCGCCTTCGCTGTTTGGGGATCCATCTACGAATATCTCCCACCTTCGTTAATTCTGAGGTTCCAACAGGTCTCCGGGTTCTTGCTTGTATTCCTCCATTCCTGGGATGTCTTCTATCTCCTCTTCGTCGCTGAGAGGTAGGTCTTCCAGAAAGTCTGCTAAGATTTGTGATTTCTCAGCCTTCCTAGTTTCAAAGATTATGTGGAATTATTTGATCATGGCATTCCATTTTGCCACTCTTCCAATTTTCTCCGTGCTGTCGAGTATTTGACCTATCTGAGCCTTCGTGAAGACTCGGAAGGTATGCGCATCAAAATATATCCTTAGTTTTTGTGTTGCCACTACTAAGGCGTATATAAGCTGATCCACCTTGGTGTAGTTACGCTCAGCTGAACTGAGTGTCTTGCTGATGTAGTAGATAGGTTTACACCCTTCCCTTGATATCACACCAACACTGCGCTCACTTCATAGCTTGTTGTTGCTAAGTATAGGGTGAGTATTTCACCCGGCTCCGGCTTCTGTAGGATGGGTACTGAAGCCAAGTATTCCTTGATCTTTTGGAAAGCTTGTTTGCACTCCGTGGTCCATATGAACCTGCTTCCTTTCCTTAGTGTATCGAAAAATGCTTTGGATTTATCCGACGATCTTGCTATGAATCTTCCCATGGAAGCTAAGATTCCATTTAGCTTTTGTACATCTTTTAGCGTTTGCGGAGATGGTATTTACATTATTGCTCTGACCCTTTCTGGGTCCACTTCTATTCCTCGCTTAGTTACCAAGTATCCTAGGAATTTTCCTGAGGTTACTCCGAATGTGCATTTCTCCGGGTTCAATTTCATGTGAAACTTTCTCATGGCTTCGAATATTTCCCTTAAGTCTGACAGGTGGTTTTTCGCCTCTTTGCTCTTGACAAGCATATCGTCCATCTAGACCTCTAGTATCTTTCATATCCATGACTTGAATATTTGGTCTACCAATCACTGGTATGTTTCCCCCGCGTTCTTTAGTCCAAAAGGCATCCTTTTATAGCAATACAGGCCTCGTAGGGTAAAAAATGCAGTATGCTCCTGGTCTTCTTCTGCAAGGGAGATTTGGTTGTAACCGGAGTATTCATCCATGAAGGATAGTCTCTGGTGACCTTCGGTTGCATTGACTAGTTGGTCAATGTTTCGCAGCGGGTAGCTGTCCTTGGAGTAGTCTTTGTTGAGATTGTTAAAATCAATGCAAATGCGTACGCCTCTGTTCTTCTTAGGTACAATCACCATGTTGGATATACACGTGGGATACTTGATTTCTCGGATGAATCCAGATGTTAGTATCTTTTGCAACTCCTTTTCTACCGCTTCTTGGTAGATATCTGCCACCTTGCGGATACGTTGCTTGAATGGTGGTATTTCTGGTTTGAGTCGAAGATGGTGGGAGACCAAATTCGGGTCAATTCCTGGCATGTCTTTCATTGACCATGCAAAGACATCAGCGTCCGTAGTAGCCTTTTTAGTTGCATCTCCTCGTCTTCTTATAGCAAAATTCCGATGTTGATCATCTTTGGTTCCTTCTCAGTGCCGATGTTGATTTTCTTTGTAGGTTCCACTGGTGATAAGGATTGCGTCTGAGGTCGCAGAGGAGTGCATTTCTGTAATTTTCATTTGGTGGAAACGTCCGCTACCGGAGTGGTGTAGGTGCCTGCGTCTTGAACTGAGAGGGCTTCGGGAACCTTGAAGACTCCGTTTTTTACTTCGTCGGTATTCTTCTTTCGTCTTTTCCTTTCATGTCGTTGGGCAGCAACTCTTTATTCGTTGAGCCTGATCTCTGCCAGATTGCATAGCCTTGCATCTTGCTGGTCACCTTTGATTTCCATTTCGCCAATGGGTGTAGGGAATCGTAGGTATTGATGATATGTCGAAGTTGTTCCTCGTAATCGATGGACCCGTAGTATGCCCATAATTACGTTGTAGGGCGAAGGTGCTTCCACAACACAGAACCTTTTATTGGTTACTAAGGGTCCTGCGCGTACCTGTAAGACAATTTCTCCTTTTGGCCTAGAGACTGCTCTGTTGAAACCGTATATTGTGCAAGTGGATGAATCCATTTGATCAACTGTCAAACCCATACGTAGCTAGGGTTCGTAAAACAATACATTTAATGAGCTTCCCCCATCAACGAGGACCTTCGTAACGTTCCATCCATGTATTGGAAGAGTGATCACAAGTGGATCGTTGTACATCTCGACTTCCTGATTGACGTCTCTTGTTGAGAATGTTAATGGCGTAGCCATCCATTCTTTCCAAGTGCTTGTAGGTGGTCCACTTAGCTTGAATACCTCGTGGGCTTCTAGCTTTCTTCTGTTTCGAGCTAACTTGAGGATGTCTTCGAGTAGCTCTTCCTGACCTCCGTTGGAGAAGGTTATCATGTTGATGTATTTGTCGTCCTGAGGTAGTTCTACCATTTTTTGGGGGCTACCTCAGCATTCGCTGGTTGTATCTGCATGTACTCCATGAACTTGCCTTCGTCTATGAATCTTTGGATCGTGTTCCTTAGGTGATAACATGTATCAGTTGTATGCCCGTAGTACTGGTGGTACTCACAGTACTCCTTAGCCTCCTTTGTTTTTTCTGGTTGCTTTCCCCTAGTGTTAGGGTATGGAAATCCAGGTTTCGCTCCTTCCTTGCTTAGAATATGGGAGAACGTGGTGTTTATCTTTGTGTAGATTTTATCTAAAAATTCTTCTTTTCCTATTCCTCTACCTTTTCCATCTCCGTATTTGGATCTTTTGTCCCGAGAGCTGGTTCTGCCCCCAGTTTCATTTTGCCTCTTAGGTATCTCCGGAATTGGTTCCAGAGAGTTGGTTCGTTGCGGAGATGTTGTTGTTTTCGCTTGCGCCCTGGGGTTGTCCTTCTGGATTTCTTCTAGTATGATGTAGTGATCTTGGACGATCCTGAGCTCTCTCTCAGAATCAAGGGATCAGTTGTGAGGCTCCACGAAGATAGCTGAGGTTCTGTCAAGTCCATACTTATAACAATTAATGTTAATTTCTGGATTGACTTTCCCGATCGCTTGGCATGTCTTCTTCCACCTGTCTGTATATTGCATTAATGTCTCCCGGGGACCGATAGCTAAATCAAATAGCATATCTAAACCTGCCTTTGTTGACTTGTTGTACATGTATGTCTCCAAGAATACTGTAGACAATTTCTCAAAAGAGTCAATTGAGTTTGCTGGTAAATTTTCATACCATGCCAATGCTGATCCTGTCAAGCTTGCAGGAAAGTACCTACAAAGTACTACCTCATCTCTTTCCCAATGGGCAAGGACACGAGTATAATACCGTAGGTGGGCTGCGGGATCATAGGTACCATTGTATGCTTGAAACATAGGTACCGGGCATTTTGCAGGGATAGGCCCCTCAAAATGCGACGAGACAACGGAGATGTTGTCCCTTCTTGGAGCACCTCTTCTAGCCTTGATCCTGCGTGACCGGTTTTCAATCCTTGTATCTCCTTCCGTATTTTCTTCATTTGCTCCATGACCATGTTCACGTTGTGAGCATCTCTTGAAAATGTATCATCATAATAAGACTGAGAGCGCTTGTAAGTTGGATCCATTTCGTTTGGATCATGTTGCATTCTCATGGCTCCCCCTGGTGGGTTAGCCTTTGGTGGGTTAAGATCCACCCTTCGTCTTCTTGAGATAGCTCCGTTCTCACGCCTCTTTATCGGAAGGTGAGTTTGGGAACCTTCGATCTTTACATCTAGCATATATTTTAGGTTCTGGTTCTCATGGGCCATCACGTGCATTGCATACTCGTACTCCTTGTTACGGAGTAGTAAAGCTGCTACTTGTGCTTCCATTTGATCTTCATTGTAGATTCCACCACCCTGAGAAGTGTTGTCGGCCGGGTCCTCAGAGTCATCCACACGTTCTTCTATGACCGGAGCGTCGGGATCTAGATGGATTGGAGTTAGGTTTCCTAACCCCCGCTGTGTGGGAGCTAAGGTTCTGGGTAACCCTGCGTTGGACGCATGTGGCTTTGTTATATTAGGAAGCTTCGATAACGACATGTCGTAAAGTGGTTGAGCTCCCGATGTTTTCCCTATCCCTTCAACAGGAATAGGTGGCGTTTTAGCAACTGTTCTTCTTGCTATTTCACTTTGACCGTCCCCTGCTTCCGTTCGTTGATTCGCCTGAGATGGCTTTTGAGATCTTCCTGTGGTAACTACTGGTCGTGAGCTTGTTGGAATGCCACTTGGTTTCTGCATGGTTTAGGTTTTTGACTATCATGTTGACACAGAAAAGAGTGGAAAGATCTGCTACTTGGATGCTTTCATTAAGAAACAACAATTAATGCTCTGACACAGAAGACGACTAAGAAGTTTTTTCAGAAAGAGGAATGAAATGACGCCTTGAAAAGAAGGTATTAAACTTCTTATGACACCCTTGAAAAAACAACCTTAAATGTTGAAAACCAATTAAAAAATGGGTGTCATTTCCCAAAAAACAAGGTTATTAAATGCTTGAGAAGATCTTTTTCCTTAAAATCTTCTGAGATTCCTCTGCAGTCAGAGGTACTCAGATCTATAGGATGCCTTGTCGGAAAAGGTTGTTTTAGCATAAAACAAAAGTTTTAACGTTTTATGAGTGCGTTTTTTGCGAAAAACTTTGTGTATCTGTGACGCGGTAAGTCTTTAGAGGCTGTGAACTCAAAGAACATACGTAAATGACGGATGAACAAATCACTAGAAAGTGAGATTCATCGTTGTAGAGCATAGATCTCTTTGTTACAGAAGATGTGTAAGTTAAAAAATAAAGAAATATGAAAACTCAAGTTGGTGAGCAAAACCTTCTAGCGCCAAACTGTGACTACTAGTTTTCCCACAGTCTACATAATGTAAACAGCTCGAAGGATCGAATATTATATAGTAATGATACCTCTGTTGAACTGAAAATGCTGAGTAATAAAAGATATCTAAGATCACGATAATAACAAAGAACACAAATATAATGTAAATGGGACTAAGTTATCATGAGACACGAGAGATTACGTGGTTCGACTTTTGTCTACATCCACGGGGTAATGAGTGATTTGTTTGTATTAAGTTGTGATGGTTACAAAGATCTTAAATGCTTCCGAAAGTAATAGAGAGAACTCATGTTGAAGTAAATACTTAAGTTCTAAACATTAAAGAGGTATAAGCTTAAGACTAGATATTTTTTCCATATATATTGAATGCCCTTGGTTTGTTGGTGAAGCTTAGTATTTATAGCCCCCTATGCTCCAGGTATATCTTTGCTATCTTTGGATCCATCATTCCCTGATATACCATCCGTACAAATGGTACCTTCGTTCACCGCGCGCTTTCTCCAGTCGGACTCTGCCACCTCAGCTGACCCACGTTCCTTCGGGAACTTCCCAGCCTCAGTACAGATTGTACCTTCGTTCACCGCTAACCTTTTCCAGTCATATTCCGCCACGTCATTTCTCTCCAGGTGCTTTGGTTATGCGTGTAGATAGGAGATTTATGCATTGAATGTTGATTAGATGCATCATCTACCTCTGTCCCTTCCCCAGCTTCCCTTCCCTAGACTAGGATTTAATTTTTCCATCTTGACCGTCTAGGTATCCCTTCTTGGGATGAGATAAAGCAGATCTACGAAGATATCTTCTACTACTCAGGTTTCTCTGTACAGCGAGGGATACACAGTTATCTTGTATGCGACCACTAAGATCGTGACACGTGCTCCGCGGAATATTGGTATTCACAATATAGTTTTCAAATCAGGGTTTGCAATCCAAGTTACCTTGGTAACAAAACATTCAATATTCTCCGTTAGATGAAAAACCTGATTCAACCAAGCTAATATCTTTCAACCGTTAGATCGAACTTAGCTTGTTACACACAAATGAAATGTACCCTCGTTTAGGTTTATGTAACAATACCTAAACGTGTACACCATGTTGGTTCACAAATATCTAACCAAGGTTATCCATATGATCACTCACATATAAACCTTATTCATCTCAACCATAACTAGTTCAAATGACTCAAATGAAACTAGTTAAAGAGTTGTTCAATTGCTATAGAAACACAATTGAAACCAAATCGTTTTGATTCACTTGAATCAATCATGAACATTATAGCCACGGTTTACGAAGATTGCATTCCTTATGATTTAAATGTTTAAGTCCATGAACTGACCGATTTGACAAAGTAACCAGCTTAAGCATGCGTACGGATATGTGTACTTAAGCAACCGGATTGAGTTTGTTAGTTTCCAAAATCAGCATAAATTCTCCGTTCGAAAACTTCCTCCAGTATGCGTACCCGTACGCATACTTAAGGTGACTAGTTAAGATTTTGTCAAAACCAAACTCAACATAAATTTTCGGTTCGAAAACTTCCGCCAGTATGCGTACGGGTACGCATACTTAACCTGTCTCCTTCACCAATTTCGTATACACACATATGCATACACTTGGCACCCGGTTTATGGATTTATACACTAATGTGCGAACGCACTATATATGATTATATCCAAACATGGTTACATTCTGAACTCTTTATTTCAATCATTGAAACATTCTTCTATAATGACAATAGATGTTTTCACACACTATTAACATCAAAGCAATTTTCAAGATATTGAAATAATCATTATCGAAACATTCCAAGCCTACGTCAAATGGTTGTATCACACAACCATGTAAGATGTTACTCGGCAATTTTTTCATGATATAAGATGAACTTGGTCGAAGCGAAAGCTTACCAACACATATTTCGAGAAATATGTAGGCGAGATATACTCAGCTCAAAATCTCAAATGTGTATAGAGAAAATTATATATTAACACGACTTATGTCTCAATATAGGAGATAGTAGAAATATACTTTCCAAGTGATAAATGAGTTCAAGTCTCTACATACCTTTTGTCGAAGAAGTTCCACAAGCTCCCCTTAGTAGTTCTTCGTCTTCAAATGATGAACTTTGTGAAATCTAAGCTCAACTACACTAAATATGTCCTAGTCTGAGACATCTATAAATACGCTAGAAATCAAGACTTATAATTTTGATCACTAACATTGACAAACATGCTTGAGATAGCAACGCATGCGAGTTTGACCGAGCAGTGCTCTAACAAAACCTCCACCTACTCAATTTCTGATTCAGAGTTTGAGTCTGACACAGAGATTTGTAATTCTTGAATAAGTAGAGAGATTCACCAAGAAAATCTTCAACTAAAGGCTTCGTTGAAGAAACTTGAATCATCGCTCCAGGTAAAAAATCTTGAGATATATTGTCTTAACGATGAATTCACCAGAACTGTGTCTCTAAAGGAAAAAGAGATTAATACTCTTAAGAATGACATGCAAAGGTTATCCGGAAGTTTTGACAAAATCTCAGCAACGTTATTTGGTCAGAAGTCCTTTGGAAACACAAATGGTTTGGGGTTTAAAAGCAAAACTGTAAACACAAACAACTCTCTTGTTCCAACTAATGCTGAAACAGTGTATGTTGAGTGTTGTGATAAACATAAGGCAATTCAACAGAACAAAAAATCTTTATTGATTTGTTCATTTTGTGGAAATGAAAATCATGTTCAAAGTATGTGTTGGAGATTCAATAGGAACAACAAAAGAATTACCATACTTTAGGAGAACATGCAGAGGATGAATATGGCGTTGGATGATCAACAAGGTTTTCATAAAAATTCCAGATTCAGACGAGGTAAGAAATCTGTTTATACAACAAACCTTGATAAGCCACTAGTTGGTAAAAGATGTGAGCATTCAGCTCACTCCGTTACTGTCTAATACGCTCGCATCCTCATCTTTAGCTTGAGAAAATGAGGCTTGCATCAAAAGTGGATCAAGTCCTTGTATTTTTATATTTTATTCTTATTTTGTTAAGAAAATATTCTCCTAATAATTCAGATAATGGATAATAAACCATGAAAAACTTTTTCAAAGTTCTTCTAGGGTTTTGGTGGCCATAAGTCTATTTATAATCATTTGTGATCAAGTCCTTCATCTTTTTTCCCCTTTAAAGATACAATTTCATGGCTCCTGTAACTAGAGGTACCACAAAAGGGGATGCAGTTGAAGCAGTTAATGTGTATCTGTGTGAATGAATCACTTCCTCAAGGAAGAAGAAAGATAAATCTACAAATGATGGAGAAGGTTCTTCCTCTAACTGCCTCTTGTCAGTTTGTCACTTTGATAAGGACTTTAAAGGTATGGTGAAAGACTTCATCAGCAAAAGAAATGATTTAAAATCTCAAATTGTTTCGTCTTTAGAAAAGATAACTCACTATGAGAAAATGTTGTCTCTAAAAAAGAACACCTTGCGTGAGCTAAAAAGAGAACTTAGTGAGTTGACTGATATTTCTGAAGATTTAGAGGAATTGGACGATCCCATAATCAATGGGTTTTTCAATAATGAGAAGGAATTTTCGGTAGATGCTCTGAGAAAGATCTATAATGTCTAGGAAATCTTCTTATGAGAATTTTATTCTTGTGTTTTTAAGAAGAATAACTAGAGTTTGGAATAGCCATTATTTTGAGTACACATAGCTATGTCCAACGACTTCCATCTTCAATGTTTTTCTATTTATTTGTTTAATTTCTAAAGTCTGTTTGGAAGATGATTTTTGCAGTATTAATCTTTATGGTTTTATATATTGCAATTTGTTATGGGATATGTGTGTTTGCGTCCGTGAACTATGATTGTCCCACACGTGGTCAAAATTTAAGTCTGTCGTATGTCGATATGCAAGTATTGATAAAAGATTGAATGAACTTTTGACAAACAAAAGTTAAGCCTTTTATGTCATTATGAAAATTTTGATGGAAGAAAGGATGAGCTTTTGTTTACAAATATTAAGTCTACTATATGTCATTTTGCAAATAGTGATGAAAGATAGAATGAATCTTTGTTTATTCCGCTGTATTGGTCTTCCATGATCCATATTTCTTATGTATATACTGTGCGGCTCCATAAGTTCTCTTATGTTGAGCATTTCCGATTAGATTAATCATGGATTCTCTTGTGGTTAATTTAATTGAGTTTTTTGGATACAAATCCATGTTTCATGTGATTTGTAATGTCCAAAGAGATCATTCTTTTCTTGTAAAAGTAAGGTCGCTCTTGTTGTTCTTTCGGAAATGACATTTTATGGGGAAGAGTTCTTAATTGAACTTGTGCTAAATTGCCAAATCTTTGTGGGGAGTGAGGCTGTGGAATATTATAGGGGTTATCTTGTATCTTTATAAACTCCTTGATGAATGCATTTAGTTTCGGCTATATGATTGCATCTAAAAAGTTGATATGTTCTTTCTTTTGGTCATGAAGTGTCTAGGATCCCACTAGTTATCGTATCTTTTCCAATTTTATTGACAAAAAGGGGGAGAATTAATGTGTAGTTCACACTACAAATACATATGGTTTTCGGATCATTATGTAAGGGGGAGTGGTTTTTATGTGAGATGAAGTATTGACTAAGGGGGAGTGGTACATATCACCATAGTATTGTTGTCAAAGTTGTGATACAATTGAACTTTGATGTTGTGTAATAATACTATGACACTATGTAACAATGATTGAGATCTTTTGTTTTCTCATTGTTATGGCTACGGATCTTCAACAACGATGACGCTGATTTGAATATATTTGGAATCATTGGAGTACTTGGAAGTGACGAAGATTTCGAGTAATGTTGAAGAACCAAGGAGATCATGCATGTGGAAGAGAAGCTGCAAAGTTTATTTATTTTGTATTCCATATGTATTGATAGTTTTGTCAGTAAAATTGACAAAGGGGGAGATTGTTAGAACACTGCTCGGTCGAACTCAAGCTTGTTTGTCAAGTTTAGTTGCCAAAACTATAAGTCTTAATTTCTAGTCTACTTATAGCTAAGTCTCGGAATAGGATAGAAAGTGTAGTTGAGCTCTAGACTCCACGGCGTTCATCATGCAAAGACGAAGAACTACTCAAGGAACTGGTGGATCTTCATCGACTAAAAGGTATGTGGAGACTTGAACTTATCTATCACTCAAAAGTCTATCTACTCTATCTCCTATCTTGAGACAAAAGTCGTATCGCTATATAGACTTCGATTATACACATTTTCTATTTCGAGCCGAGTTTATCTCGCTTATCTATTTCTCGAAATATATGTTGGTAAGCTTTCTCTTTGGCCAAGTTCATCTTTACAAGTGACAAAAGTCATGTTGATTATTTCAATATCTTGAAAATTTCTTTGATGAAAAATAGTGTGTGAATAACCTCTATTTAACATCCTCTAAGAATGTCTCAATGATTGAAATGAGAGTTTAGAATATATAACCTTGAATGGATATAAACATTGTATGTGAACTCATACTTGTGTAAATCCAAAATACTTGAACTAAAGTATGCGTACTTTATTGTTCAGGATGTTCGGAAACCAAGTCCGCGTACCCCTACGCGTACTGCCGGAAGTTCACATCCCGTGAATTTCTGTTGGAGTTTGTGAACTGAAAATAAACTCAATCCGGGTACTTAAGTATGCGTACCGTTATGCATACTTGAGTGGGTTATTTTCTAAAACCGGTTTATTCATGAACTAAGACTTATATAAACTAAGGAATGCATATTTGCAAATAGTGGCTATAATGTTCATGAATCGATTCGAGTGAATCAAAATCTTTTTTGTTTCGATTGTGTCTTATATACTTCTATGAGATCTAAGCAATTGAAAAACTCTCTAACTAGTTCTTATGAGTCATTTGAACTAGTTATGGTGAAGATGAATAAGGTTGATATGAAAGTGCTCATATGGCTAACCATTGTTTAACTACTGAACCAACTAGGTGTACACGTTTAGGTACGGTTACACAAACCAAAATGAACGTGCATTTCATTTGTGTATAACAAGCTAAGATTCGATCTAAAGGTTGAAATATATTAGCTTAAATCTAATCAGGTTTTCATCTAACGGTGAATATTGAATGCTTTGTTACCAAGGTATCATTGATTGCAAACCCTGATTTGAAGACTATATAAAGGAGAACTCTAGAAACTGGGAAACCTAATCCCCACACCTCTTATGTGATACTAGTTGTATAATCTAGAGTCAATTCTCCTTTAACTTTAGGTTTCTACCGAGACCCTGTAGGTTAACGAATTGAAGACTTCATTGGGATTGTGAAGCCAGGCCCAACTATTTTCTCTGAAGTTGCGTGATCTAATCTTGCTGTTTCGAAATTTCCCTAATATTTTTGGTCCGAGTATTGCCTCTTCTTAAGAGATACAATATCTTGCCTGTATTAAGAAACCCTGGTGAATTCTTATTTAAATACCTAGCATGCCTCCAATAACTCGCAGTATTATAAAGTTCAATAAGGAGGAATCTCAAAAGGTTAAGGATTGTCAAGGAATCAATACAGAAAGGAAGAAGAATCATATCAAAAATCATGTCTAATTATGATCATGATAGTTCTGCTGGATCTCAAGATGGGTCATGTATGTTGTCTTACAATCTTCAAGATCCAACAAATACCAAGCGGATACGTTCTGATAGTATGATTGACTATATCCAAGGCTTTGAAGAACTAATAACCAACCTCATAATGACGATTCTTCATCACGATTGGCTCAAGGATAGAATTGAAGAAATAAAAGATGATCTTGCGAGTATGAAGGTTCGAGTTGAAAAATTTGAGAGGAAGTGGTTGCAGACAAGTCCCTGGAGACATACTTCAAGAGTTTGAACACTGAACAAACTTCAGTGAACAACAAGAGCACCACTAGAGATTAAGTTACATGTTGTAATACTTAATCCAAACGAAATAGACATCAGTTTTTGATTTTTGCCAATTATTATGTAAGGTCTATTGATGAATAAAACTATCTATTATTTATGAATAAAATTATTACTTTATAATTTTTCTTGTGATAGTTTTTCGATTACATAGCATGTGCTTAAATGATTTATATTATTGCTATGTGTATGGATGTTTGATTTCGGTTTTCATACCCTTAATATTCGATCTCATATGATGTATGAACCCTCATGGTTTGTGTGGCTTTTTTGATTTAGCGGGATTAAGTTCTAGCCCATGTTGGCAGGCTTTATCAAAGGATCATAAGGTGTTCCGATTGAAACTCATATGTGAAAAAGTCACAATATGTTGAATTTTTTTTTAACATAAAAGCATATGTATTTCGGGTTTTCAACTTTTGCTATTTGCATTAGTTAAAATCGATTCAACCTTTCTCTGGTAAAGGTTGTTGTTGTTGTTTTTTTTTTTGTTCTTGCGAGAGGATGACAACATAATGGGGGAGAGTTCTAACTTGAACTTGCGCTTAATGATAATCTTTAAGGGGAGAAGTGGATGCGGAATTTGAGGTAACAAATTTGTTAGTTAATCGTTTTCATGTTGTTTGAGGGTGAAACATTTTCTGCTGGTTTCGGTAATGTCGTGTGATGTGGGCGAGAAACAAGTCTAAACCCTAAACAATGTAATGCAAGGGAGTACTTTAGGTTCGAGAGATCAATATGTACAAGTCCGACCTAAACCAAGAAATGGCCGTTCCAGACTTACTTCCGTCACAAAGTGGAGGAGAAGGGTTGTTTTGGGGAGGGAAGCGAAGAGAGTGTTGAGACCAGAATAGTTGATTCTGGAAGAGTAGTTATTTTGACTTGTATCAGAAAGCGTAAGCTAACAGATGGGAAATCTAACAGGTAATTTCTGAGTGTTGTATGCTCCTGACCAAAAACTTATTTTCGGTGGAAATAGGTAATGCCTATTTATACAAGTCGAAGTGAAACGTACTCTAGTCTCATTAAGAAATGGAAAACGGGTGAGTAAATGGGAGGAGGTGGTAACCGGTAACGCCTGGAATTGATGTTCCATAAAAGAAAGTGTCTCACCATTACTCCCTGTATTTACTAACCGCCTCATCCTTATGACACTTTTTATAACGGGCGTAGTGTACGCCGCACGCTATAAACCTCCAAACCAATACCCAATGAGTATCCCCCAGTTTGTGACATGCATTGATGTCTCGAGTGTTTTCGTGGAAAACATGTATCACGTTGTTGTTTTCTGGAAAGTTGAGCTTGGGAGACTTGCCGGCTCAGTGATGATCTTCGACGGTCGAGATTTTGCATCTTAAGAGGAAAGGTAGCCGTTGATTATTGCAACCCTTCGTCGGGTAGCCAGTGGCATGAAAGCATGATCAATATGGCTTTAATATGGCCTAGTTTATGCGCGGCCAAAAGTTAGGGTTTTGGATTCTTTTAGGCGCGACCAAAATAGGGGCAAAGGTTTCCATGCGTTAGGTGGTAACCTTGGACGGCTAAGATCTGCACCTTAGTTGAAAAAGTGGCAGTTGATTGTTGCAGGCCTTCGGTTTGGTAGCCGCATAGGGAAGGCCGGTATGGCATGGCCAAAACTAGGGTTTTGGGCCAAAGGTTACCATGCGTTGTTTGGAAACCTTGGACGGCTAGGATTCGCATCTAGGATGGAAGGGTGATCGTTGATCGTCGCACGCCTTCGTTTTGGTAGCTGCATAGGGAAGGCCGGCATGGTATGTAACGGCAAGGTGGTTGGTATTCCATTGGCACATGTGGCATGACATTCCTTGGCGCGGTTTGGCGTGGCAAAAACTAGAGTTTTGGGCCAAAGGTTACCATACGTGGTTTGTCAACCTTGGACGGCTAGGATTTGCATCTAGGATGGAAGGGTGGTCGTTGATCGTCGCACGCTTTCGTTTTGGTAGCCGCGTAGGGAAGGACGACATGGTATGGCGCGGCAAGGTGGTTAGCATGCCATTGGCACATGTGGCATGGCATGCCTTGGCGCGGTTTGGCATGACCAAAACTTACCATGCGTTGTTTGGCGACCTTGAACGGCTAGGATTTGCATCTAGGATGGAAGGGTGGCTGCTGATCGTCGCACGCCTTTGTTTTGGTAGCCGCATAGGGAAGGCCAGCATGGTATGGCGCGGCAAGGTGGTTGGCATGCCATTGGCACATGTGGCATGGCATGCCTTGGCGTGGTTTGGCGACCTTGGACGGATAGGATTTGCATCTAGGATGGAAGGGTGGTCGTTGAGCATCACACGCCTTCATTTTTGTAGTCGCGTAGGGAAGGCCGGAATGATATGGCGCGGCAAGGTGGTTAGGATGCCATTGGCACATGTGGCATGGCATGCCTTGGCGCGGTTTGGCGTGGCCAAAACTAGGGTTTTGGGCCAAAGGTTAACATGCGTTGTTTGGCGACCTTGGACGGCTATGATTTGCATCTAGGATGGAAGGGTGGTCGTTGATCGTCGCACGCCTTCGTTTTGGTAGCCACATAGGGAAGGCCAGCATGGTGGGGACAAGGCAAATGGCACGGATGGCTTTGCATAGTGGGGCCAAGGGTTTGGCACGGACGGCTTGGCATGGTGGGGCCAAGGAAAGGTGCGGTTGGCTTGGCATGGTGGGGCCAAGGGTTTGGCATGCCATTGGCGCATGGTGCGGCTAGCATGGTTGGGGCCAAGGTAAGGTGCGGTTGGCTTGGCATGGTGGGGCCAAGGGTTTGGCATGCCATTGGCGCATGGTGCGGCTAGCATGGTTTGCCATTGGCACAGTGGTGCGGCTGGCATGGTTGGCATGCCTTGGCGCGGAGATGTGGTTGGAATGGTTAGCATGCCTTGGCGCGGAGATGTGGCTGGCATGATTTGTCATTGGCACAGTGGTGCGGCTGGTATGGTTGGCATGCCTTGGCGCGGAGTTGTGGATGGCATGGTTTGTCATTGTCACAGTGGTGCGGCTGGCATGGTTGGCATGCCTTGGAGCGGAGATGTGGATGGCGTGGTTTGCCATTGGCACAGTGGTGCAGCTGACATGGTTGGCATGCCTTGGCGCGGAGATGTGGCTGGCATGGTTTTCCATTGGCACAGTGGTGCAGCTGGCATGCCTTGTCGCGGAGATGTGGCTGGCATGGTTTGCCATTGGCAAAGTGGTGCGGCTGGCATGGTTGGCATGCTTTGGCATGGTAGCATGAGAATTAGGGTTGGCATAGATGATGTTGGTCAATGTTAAGGGTTCTGCCGTGGAACATGACACATAAAAAAAAAGGTACCGTGGTAATTATTACGTAGGCATGCTGATCGGTTCAATAAATGTGCTAATGGTCATAATGACGTCATGTCAGATGTGCGGTTTTACGATTTTAACCCTAAGATAAAAACCACCATCAACACCTGTTTAAGAAAAGCATGAGTTTATTGCATATATTTTGCTTTTTCTTAATAAAATTCGGTACAATTGATGTTTATTCCATTATGTGTGTATGTATGGATGGATGTGTATGTGTGATTCAATTCTTTCCGGTTAAGAAAAACTGGTTTGATATCTTTCTTTATTGTTTGGTATCAATTGTTTTAGACTTAACGAAATTTCGGTGCAATTCCGGTGCTTTAATATCTATGTTTATTTCAATTGCTTCCGGTTAAGAAAAATAATTGTGCAAGTCAATTTATTTGGTTTGTATGTATTTTTTGTGGC
The DNA here is from genome assembly GCF_003573695.1 of Papaver somniferum. Classification (NCBI taxonomy): domain Eukaryota; kingdom Viridiplantae; phylum Streptophyta; class Magnoliopsida; order Ranunculales; family Papaveraceae; genus Papaver; species Papaver somniferum. The sequence continues at coordinate 192,547,062 of NC_039359.1, forward strand.
CTAACAAAACACATGATCATTTGTTTAGTCCAATTCGATTCCGGATTAAAGAAACTAAGTTAATTCTGATCTTAGTTAGACTTATCAAAGTAAAGGATTCGGTTATTCAAATCTAATCGAATGCCTTGACAAGAAATATTAATTAACTAACCCAATATTTATCTTGTACAAAGTGAAAGGTCTAAGTTATTGTCTGAATAATTAGTGCCTGATGAGAAAAATAAAGTTAATTCTGATCTTTATTTTGGTCTTATCGAAACAAGCGATTGTACTTGTGCAATCGGTTTATCAAGGGATAAGTTTTCTTAGTAAATTTGTTAAACTATTAGGGAAAGTTGCTTCGGGAAATTGTTTCCTTGATAACATATTAAAACCAGATTACTTGTAGTTTCAATTTTGATATTGGTTATCTAAAGTGGTATGTGAAATCTTCGTGCTTAACTCTTATAAGTTGTACAATTCTTTTAGATTGTAAGATCCTTTCGGTTTTTGGTATTTGCTCGTACCTTTATCATTTTGTGACAAAAAGGGGGAGAAATATATGGAGTAAACAAAGTGATTTGTAATCATTTAGGAAAGGACAATTGTGCCTAAACGTTATATCTAACGAAAGAGTAAATCATTGACTAAGGGGTAGAAACATATCATATGATGATTGTAGTTATTTGGACTACAAAGGGAAATAACAAAGATGTGCGGATTGAAAATCTACCTATCTCACCTTTAGGGAGAGTATTAGCTTTGTTATTTAAATGTATTCAATGGAATTTATGGATTGAATATATGCAGGGTATTGTATCGTTGAAACTTGGAATCAAGCGTATGTATAATGAATTTTTGTAATTTGTTTATCCATATGATTGTAAGAGTTTTGTCACTAAAATTGACAAAGGGGGAAATTGTTAGAGCATAGCTCGGTTGAACCCACCAAGCGTTGGTATGTCAAGTTTGGTTGTCATATTTTAGTGAATCAAAACTCAATTAAAGAGTCGCTTGATTATGCACTAGAGACCACTTCGTATAGGTTAGGCTAGAAAGATTAGGATAATGAGACATACAAGTATTACTTGAAGACTTGAAAATGTGAAGAAGTAACAAGCTACATCGACGACATCATCCTTCCTCTTGAGGTTAGTAATATTTTGACTTAAACTATTTCATTCCCAAGGTATCTTTCAAGTCGTGCTATATTGAAAACATAACTGCGAAACTGTCAATGATTATACTCTAGTAGACACAGTGTTAAGGAATTACAATACGAAGTATAACGCTTATCTTTTGAACTTCGTATATAAGACATCGACATAATCGTATGAATGCTATTGTGATTATGTGTATGGGTATGGGTGAATATTTCGTCCTAGGAAACAATGTTTACATTCGTCTAAAGGAAGTACATTTATGAACTTGTTTTATGAATCGAAAGTGAAATCGCTAGGCTTATTAGTATTGTTATTCATTATATATCTTTGGATTACCAATATGTGTGATTAGTAGAACCGATCATAATTTATTATGTATCTTGCTAAAACTATTTACAGTGCCTGACTTATGTATTGGTATGACTTTTATTAGTGTAACTGATCCTAAGTAATCACCTGAGATGGTATGACCGATATTTGTAATTGGTGTGACCGATCCTAGTAATTGGTGTAACCGATCCTAGTAATTGGTGTGAACGATCACAAAAGATGTGTAATCGATCCTTGTAATTGGTGTAACCGGTCTTGGTAACTGGTGTGACCGATCACAAGTAATACCATAAGAATATGGTAACCGGTCTTGGTAATTGATGTAACCAATTTGGTAACTGATGTAACCGGTCCCAGTAACCATATTAAGGTAGAAACGATCCTTGTGTTTGGTAGAACTGTAAACCCATGATTAGTGTGTTGATTTTATCAATCACATATTTCTTGGAAATCATATCAACCAGTTCTAAACTTGTTTGGAAGTGTGGTATAATCGTTTCCAAGATTGTAAATATGAAAGAGGATTTATAAAGAAATAAGATGTCGACATACTTTCAACATGTTCAGTAACTCTTATCTTTTATTGTTCAAAGATATTCCTTAATAACTCAAGGAGATCCCGGACTGAAATAAGTTGAGAATCTTTTAATTAAGGTTGTTAATTTTATATGCTTTTAATTACCAGCAATTAAAATGCATATCTCTGGAAAATAAAAATTGGTAATGTGCATTTACTAATTGGAGATTTTCTAGTAGGATTTCGGTTAATATTGGACAGAGCATTTCTAGGAATTATGAAAACCGAATTTGAAAATATATTGCATATCTTGAGAATATTTTCGGTTTTGGAAATTCCTTGGTGTTCAAACTTCCTTGGTCTATAAATACCCAAGTTTGCATTTCGAGCAAACTACCCTAAGAGCCAGCAAAATTACAGTTTGATTAGTATATTGTCTTGATCTCGTATTCATAGACGATCACACAAAGTGTGAATACCGATTCGTTGTATTGTCTCGACTCAGTCCATAGATAATCACTTTCGGTAAGAGGACTTATAGGTGGAAAAGTTTAAGATTGCGGTATATTTGGGTACCCTCGTCTTTTCACAATTCATAAAGTGAAAGGATATAATATTATATGGTTTAGTGATACAGTCTAATATCTTACTTGGCTCTACACAAAATATGTAGCAATAAGCACTCTAGAAAGCACACACCTCTCATTTGTGCCGAATATTCGGTTTTGAGATAATCGTTATCTAAAGTTATTTACTATTAAAATTATAAATTTTTGGATTGATTTTATCTCGAATCACAACAATCATAAATTCATGAATTTCTCACTCTTCCGATTCCCCAAGGTGAAAAGTAAAATATGGAATTATTGTTGAAATGTCCTCTAATTCATGATTAGTGCATGCGGATTTGTTTGCTTTGATTTTTCTGTCATGATTTTTGGTTTCATTTTGCTGCACCAATGTTATTAGTTTTTATTGGAATTCTTGATTGTTTAGATGGTTAAATTATTAAACTATGGCTGTTTAATACACTTATTATACAAGAAATTATGTAACCATGTTCGGTTTATAGTTATGGGTTTCCTTAAAAAAGCAAGTAACAAAATCGTATCTTTACGAATTCCAATAACAGAATGTGACACACGCCCTAGTTTTGTGTATAAGATATAGCTTTACACTTGAAAAAAATCATATGGCCGTCCTTGGTTACCAGTGGTGGATAGATTTAGACGGCTCCAAAATGAATTTTCCTTGTGTAAACTTCACATCACCTTTTCTCTGGGGCCCTTTTGAATCTCTACTATTTTCGATGAACTAAAAGTTTCGTCCGCTGCAAACATTTATAGTTTTTCTAATAGAAAATAACAAAAACCGGCACAATGTCTGTCTGTTATGTACTCCTACATCTTTTTCCATACTGGCTATGTACATATATCGAAGGGATCCCAACCAGCAACCTTTGAGCACCAAAAAGCTCATGTGTAATAGTTTGCATAACCTGCACACATCGAATCTTTTACTAAATCAATACTTCATTTGAATCTACTCAACAATTCCCGGTTTCCCATTTAGAAAGTGGATGAGAGTGCTGTTAATGCTCTTCTCTTGAAACTATCTAAATCAAATTCCTAATTTATAACCTCTAATCTTGTAATTTTTTCATTTGCTTCTAAAATCTAGAAATCCTCTTTCTTTCTTCCATTGTTTTTTTCCCTTTTACATAGCTATGTCTATATCACATTCAATGCAACAACTCACAACGGTCCCTCACTCTACAAGACCCACACATACATAACTTCTTACCTTCGTATCTCTCTTTCTCCCTAGATAGACTCTTATACTGTCCCATTGCAGATATCCAAAGCTGAAGAGAGAAAATGCCCAGAACTTTCTCCAAAACCATTCACCATTACTTCTCAAAGCTCAAAAGACAAACTACTTCAGAAGATCATCATCATCATCAAAACCCTACCAAAGCAGCAACAACAACACCTAACCAAACCCAAGATGAGCAAATCTTGATTAAAAAAAACAGTTATCCCAATAAACCTTCGTTCTATGATATTCTCTCCACACCAAAATCTCTCACTCCCACACCCACAACATCAACTCATGATTTCTCTTCTTCAGATCATTCTGATACCGAAACAAGTGCAGCAGCGCCAGATTTCGCAACAGTTTTTAACTCTCGACGTTTCTTCTTTAGTTCACCGGGTCAATCTAACTCTATTATAGACTCTGGTAGATTCTCTTCTAATGAGTCTGTTAAGTGTAGTCAACCAGAATCCGGCTCATTGATAATCAGCAGAGGTATTCCAATTCAAACATACTCTCCAGATCCTTACATGGATTTCAGAAGATCCATGCAAGAAATGGTTGAAGCTACAGTGTTTTCAGATGTTAGAGCTGATTGGAATTACTTGCATGAGTTACTGCTATGTTATCTTGCTTTGAATCCAAAGCATACTCATAAGTTCATTATGGATGCTTTTGCAGATCTTCTTGTTTGTCTTATGACATCATCAACTGCTCCTTCTACTCCGACCAGTAACATAAGATTTCACGGTGTTCGTCGTTTATTATAAATGTCAATCAGTAGCAGAGAGTTTTACTGGACTTGTCTGTTATGTTCTTACAGTTATAATTTTTGTACGTAGCAGCACTTGAAAACAAAAGAAGTAAAAAGTTGATTAAATGTGTATCATAGTAACTTTATTAAGTCATTTGATACTAATTATTAATTAGTACTACTAAACTCTCTTTCTCTTTTATCTTTATTGATAATTGTTTTTCTTTTGAGTATTATTCAGTTGGTTGGGGCAGATGGGTGCCATTTCTTAGATTTGTAGGTTCTGTTTGTCTTTTATGTATTGAGAAGATATTGCAGACTTTATTCTACCTGACTGTTTATGTTTCTTCCTCACTTTGTTTTTGTTTCTAACCTTTTCGTTTGATTAATCGGTAGAGCTAGCTAGCTGCCAAACAATCCATAATCAGTTAGGCAGAAGATATAATCATATACTAAAACATCAAAGTTAATAATATCAACTACCTCAATTGATTTTTGTTGGTATTTACTCCATTGAATATTTAGGGACTGTAATTAAAGAGAGACTCAACCAAAAAAAGCAAAATCAACCTAAGTATTTTGAGCACGTATATGGTTAGGATTGCTTTCGGTAATTATATATTTTTTGTACACATTTGCCATGCAATGGACATGTAGCAGACATGAACGTGGAAAGAAGTTAAACCTATATATCTACCTTCACAATCAACCCGTGAAGAAAATATGGTACGAAAGATTTACTAACTTTTTATGTCCATAGTGTATGTAATTAATTAGTTACAAATATAGGAAATGAATCCTTGGTAGCTGTAGGGTTGAAGTCTGTAGTAGACCATGATGTTCACTCGAGTCTAAAACTAGTTGCATATTTAGGAAAGCCTAAAAGATCAATCAATCTAGACTTGTAGACCATTTCCTGGCTTCAGATATCAGCCCTTTGATGTATACATCACTTTTTTGATTAGCGACACATTGTCAAGTGGCTGGAAGTTCATCTCAACCTGATGCCACTGGGTTACGAATGCTTTATTTACCCCCATCGTTTTGGTTTCGAATTCGAAAGAGTTGGCGCGGTAGCATTTTTCATTGTAATTCATCCAAATTTCAAATGCCCCCAAAATTAGGAAATTTATGGTTGTGGTCTTCCTGCCAACTTGATCGTACGGAGTCTATAGATAATAGGGTTAATTGTTCAGCAGTGAAGTCAATTATTAGCAGGAGGTCCACAATCAAACCACAGTGGTAGTACTTCGCAATAAAACCACTGAATTTAATCAAAAATATATATATATAAAACAGCAGTACACCTACAAGGTTTATTATAAACAATAACTGTAGATTGAGACTTGCACGTTTTGTTTCTTCTTCAATGGGCTATACAAGAGCTGATCTTTTTTTTTTTTTTAAGCTGGTGACCTTCAGATAACAAATTTCATTCATGCTTTCTTATTTATTCACCGATGCTATATGCTATACATGGCCGAGTTTATGCGAATACGAAAAAACTTGTAACGATCTATGACAAAATGAATTACAGCTTTAAGGTGTTAAATTTGTAATCTTGGTAGCATTTTAAAATCATATTGGTTTACAACTCAAAACCAACCAAAGAAACAATAAAGTCGCCCACACTGTTCAATCAGAAGTCGAGGATAATACATTGGTCCATTGTCCTTTTGTCTAGTGAGCGCTAAATCTAGCAAACTAGTGTTGCACTTGGTACTATTTTACCATTAAATTGATAAGAGAACAGCTAAGCTTATGCAAAAGTTTGGTATATACTCAAAACTTAAAACCTAAGGTTTCTTCCACTGAAACTGGGAATGCTAAGATAGAGTCACTGTTCTTTTATACTGCACTCTCATTTGAGCTTACAATTCCTCGTATAATTGGGGCCCCTAAAAACAATTAGGGGCCTCACCAATTTATACCCACTCCCAAAATTTTAGGGGATTCCAAACTGTGGTGAAAATATCATTTTACCCTTACTATTTAAAGGCTTATTAACCCTAAAACCAAAATCAGTTTACTCTCCTCCCCCCTTCCTCTCTCACCTGAGTTCTCCCCCTCTCCTCCATTAACGACACAAAAAAAAAAAAAAAAAAATCTTCGTCGATTCATCGTCGTAATCGTCGATACGAAAAACTTTAAGACCGCAGTAACAAGCCGGGAAAAATTAGAAGAAGAAATGGCGCCGATTAGAAAGTAAGTGAACTAAGACCTTCCTTTGTTTTGATTTTTTCTTGAGTCTTGATTGTGAAATTTAGGTCTGGAACCGATTTTTTTCAGTTACAGTGAGTGGGTCGTTACTCTGTATTTTCTTAAACCCTAACGATTCTTCATATGCATGTTAACTCTATGAAAAATCGATAAGCTATATGATGTTTAAGTTAACGACCCTAATTCTGCTACTACAATTTTTTGCCCTAAATTTGGATCGTTACCTCTGTAATCAAATCTATTGACGACCCTAATTCTGCTAAGAACAGTCTCTCTGTCTTAAAAACTGGAAGTGTCGTCAATATATATATTCGAGTCGTCATTGAACTCTTATGATTTGGATTAGATTCGTTACTCTTAGTTGACGACCCTAGTTGCAAAACAGAAATACTCACTGTCCAAAATATTGATAGGGTCGTCACATTATTTGTTAGTGTCATCATGTTTTCTATTAGAGTCGTTTCTGTTTTAAAGAATAAGGTGAGGATCCTTGTTCTGATAGCATGAAATAGTCAACTGATTTGTTCCTTTTTTGTGTGTGTTACCATTGTAGTAAAAAGAAAGACAAAAAACACATGCCCACTCCTCCTTCCAAACCTCCCTGACACACCAGATACTTGAATGCCGGTCCATTCCGAGGAAAAAAGCCGAATGAGGTACCCTTGTCCATCGACGAACCAAGAGACCCCGATAATGATTCGTCGGATTCTTCATTGGGGACGCCGTATGCGCGATATGAGGTGTTTCGTGGGAAAAAGTTTGAGTTCGACCATTGCTACTTTATCTTGGAAGGTACTATGTATAATTACGCCATTTATGGTTAAATGTATAAGTGCACCGTTATTATCTATTGTATTTCATTTCCTTCAACGCAACGCTATGCAATATGTATGTCTTTTACGATTCAATAAAATGATTCTATGAAATCAAAAATTATGAAAATCCAGTGGAAGAGTCGTTACACCATATTACTACGGCACCTAACGACCCTTCATAACATTTGCGATGGCTAGCTAGGATCGCCATTTCGTATGACTACAAATATGACGACCCTAAGTGTTACATTTTACAGAGAGTTTTGGTTTTAGAGTCATTCCTGTGTTAACCAAAAAACATAACGACTCTGGGTGACCTAGCTAAAAAGGGTCGCCAATCTGTATCACACTACCCTAACGATTTTTCATAACCTGGAAAAGTTGCAGGTTTGAGTCGTTATTAATTGTGTCAATATATTGACGACCTCACAGAGTCGTTTGGGTATACACCCCTGACTCTGACGACCCTTACATTGAGTTGTTCCATAGTGGGGATGATTTGACAACTTGGAGCAACAAACACATAAATCGAAGGGTATAAGATGTTTACCTGATTATTTTGAGCTTGTGGTTCCTCATTTTGAGGGTTGGTTCCTTCATTTTGAGCAATGAGATCTTCATTTGCACCAATATTCATGGCTTACAGGGAGTTTTGGTTTTAGAGTCGTTCCTGTGTTAACCAAAAAACATAACGACTCTGGGTGACCTAGCTAAAAAGGGTCGCCAATCTGTATCACACTACCCTAACGATTTTTCATAACCTGGAAAAGTTGCAGGTTTGAGTCGTTATTAATTGTGTCAATATATTGACGACCTCACAGAGTCGTTTGGGTATACACCCCTGACTCTGACGACCCTTACATTGAGTTGTTCCATAGTGGGGATGATTTGACAACTTGGAGCAACAAACACATAAATCGAAGGGTATAAGATGTTTACCTGATTATTTTGAGCTTGTGGTTCCTCATTTTGAGGGTTGGTTCCTTCGTTTTGAGCAATGAGATCTTCATTTGCACCAATATTCATGGCTTCCTCTATTAACATCTCTTCATCAAACATCCAATCCATAGGATTAGTTGAGACAATCTCACCTTCAATACAATCATGTTTGTTATTTGAAGCTTCACCAACATCATTTCCTCCACTACAATCACTCATTTCTAAAAACCCTAACTTTTCCCACAAAAACTCATCTTCTTCTTCTCAACACACAACCCCCCCCCCCCCCCCCCCCTCCCTCAAATTTGAACTCTTAAATCTGATTTTAACTTAAACAAACTAATTAACTTAACTGATCATTAAAACTAATCATTAGGGGTAATTTAACCATTTCAAAAAAAAAATGAGATAACCTATATTTGCTATTTCATGACCCGTTTTGTCCTGTAGTGCAGGTGCCCTAATTGTTTTTAGAGGGCCCTAATTAAACGAGGTTATAATTAGGTGGGGACAGATAATTATCTCTGCAAGTTTATGGTGATGGATTGAAACACGTACCCATAATATAATTTGATATCACTTCATAAACCCCCATACTGTTGATCATTACCAGGTAAAACTTCTAATTTTGACCAACCATGATCGTCATATGAAAATCTCAAAAGCCTAACTATCATATCACTAAAAATGGGAGATTAAAACAAGATTGTATGTAAACATTCCCCAACAACCAAACAAAAAAGACATCAGAGAGAACTCACAGAAAACTGCCCAATCATTCGTTAGCTGGACCAACAAGCACTCCTTGAGCTGAAGCCTCTTTCCGGCTACTGTCATCCTTCACCTCATCATCAGACTTTCTGATTCTAATTTTGTATTTTGCTTCAAACTCTGCCATCTCTTTTTTCTTCCTTTCCAAGGACTCATTCATCCGAGTGATTACCTCCTGGAGACCTTCTTTGTTACGCTGCACAGCAGGCAGAACTTCCTTGATGGTTCTCTCAACTAACACACCTCCAATCATTCTGTAGCATTTCCGGGATTGGTCAAGTGGAGATATGGCTCCAATCACCAATGAATGCTCACTCACCTCCATCTCCAGTTCTGTAATTTTGGAATAAAGTTGGTTCACATCAGACCTCATGTTCCCGTATATGTTGGCTACAGCTTGTTCGTTCATTGGAGCCCTAGCATCTCCGCCAGCAGCATTATTGCTCATGATTCTACAAAAAAGAAAAATAATATGAAAAACTCAGGAAGAACCTACTGTACTGTTCTACTTTTCTGTTACTTTAGACAAACTTCTAGCAGGTAATCCCCGTTTATACCATTCACAGTTGACACCCTTATTCTTAATTCAACTTAAAAAGTCTTCTTTATTGAATATTCCCGCAATTCCAGGCCCTGGATAAGACTTATGCCTCTTAAATTGGCATGGACCCAAACCCTCAAGATGGATGGGGATGGTGCCTCAAGAAGTATCAGGATAGCTCAGTTGGTAGAGGTACAAGAAAGTGGAAATACTCAAACGAAACAAGATACACATACAAGTCAGTTTATAAGAAACTCTAGAAGTAGTCATTTCAACTCATTATCATTTACGGTTCCGCTCCTACATTGGATATCAATCTAATCTATCCTATCCTTGCCCTTATTAGAAAATATCAGTAGATTAACTTCCTCTGACAGCATTTGGTGAAATATCGTCATGAATATGATACACAAAACAACATGACACAATCACCCAATATTGGATTCATAAAAATTGCAAAATACGGATTTGCTTTAAACTAATAGCGCGATCACCACATTTTGCTGTCTCTCTAAATATGTCTAAGATAGGCAGGGAAAAGGAATGAGTACAGTAATAGAACTGATGCATAATAATCTTAATTGACCAAGAGAGCTAGAGAGAACTAATAACTATATTTAAAACAGATTAACAATGGCAAAGTTATTAGCACTTAATTGACCAAGAGAGCTAAAGACAACTAATAACAATATCTAGAACAGATTAACAATGACAAAGTTATTAGCAGCAAGGCTGTGGTTTGTGGCGAGCTTGTTCATCAGTTTTGATGGCTATTGTGAAATCAGATGATGGGAAGGGTATCAGGGTGGTATATCGAATAGTGCACATGCTACATTTCATGGAGACAAACAGGCCAAGCTGCTGAGACGGGGATGCCAAATTAGTAAAACATATTGCATTAAAGTAAGGGGGAAACAATATCCTAGAGGGTTATAACATCTTATCAATTTCAACTCGTGATTCTTAATAGAATAAAGGGATCTGTAAAATCACATGGGTTGCTGTTGACGTAGAGTATGTGCAATGTGTATCACCGTATCCAATTTCATAATTTATCAAGACAGTGTTTCCACTTCCACACGCAAATAAGCATTCTTCACAATTGCAAAATTAATAAGGAAATCAATCAATACAATTAGAACCATATTAACAGCATATCAATGGAGTGTATATAATTGAATTACAAGATACCTGATTATTTCCACAAACCAAAGGGTAGTAATCAATCCAATTTTAATAAGTCTAGCTTGTTACTCACAAAGAATTGGACTCAGTTAATTGAAGAAAACACGGTTAACTTTAACCAACATCTTTTCCCTAAAGGTTTCCACTTAATAATCTAAATTCTTTGTGAAGGACTTCAAACATTGCAGCCGATTGTATACGGATTGTGTTCATGGTTTTTAACTGAGGAAGTATATATTATTACTACGAACAAGGTGATAAAAAAAACGAAAATTTTCAGTTAACCCTAGTAAGTTTCAAGAAACCCTAATTTGTTCTGAAGAAATAGGGAAGTTATTTCCGTGAAAAACTAATAGAAGATGAGCTGACCTGTGAGTATTAATCGGATTTCAGCTGATACGGTGATAGTGTACGAGAAGCTTTGCCAAATCTGAAAATAATGAGAGCGACAGAATGGGGAAAATGCTTATTTCTTTCACCGATCTCAGTTTGATGACTCCATTGAAACGATTCTTCCAGCTTATTATTAACTCGAGAAACTGATATTTCCACCCACATATGTTTTAGTTACCCCATATCAAGGGGATTTTGTATTTCCCCTCAAAATAAATAGTTATTTTGCATTACCCCTTTACAAATAGCTAATTGGCAAAACCCCTTTTGTGTTATCTTTACCGTCTATTCTCGGTTAGTTACCGCGTGCCAAGAGAGCGTGTCATATACGCTACCCTCCTTCCTCGATCCAATCTAGTCTTGCCAATGTACCTAAAGCTCGCAAATCACGCAAGAAAATGAGTCTTTTGTCATTCATGAAGACCACCGTCGCCTCCATTAATAACACCTCTGTGCTGCCATTAATTAGTCAAAGAATAAACATCCCTACAATTCATCAACATCAGCAATCAAGTCCTTTCGATGCTGTTAGACACAATTTTATTTCGATCGTAGTCGCAGTCATCGTTACCATGAATTCTATTTCGATTCTTTAACCCGGTTTTTCTTATTCTTTCAAATCCTTAATCTAAAACAACAAATTATTAAAACCCATGGATTCAATTTCGAAGATCTGCGAGAAATTTCAAATCAAGTGGAAATTATGGTTAAGTGAAATGAAATTTAGGGTTTTTATAGATGATGAATGACTGATGTGTGTGGGAGAAAAAAGTGAACAAAAATCAAAGAGGGTTCTTTTTTGTTTGGATTACTTGGATTACAGTGAACGGTAAACCGAAGGAGTCTGGTGTTGGGAGGTGATGAAAGTATCGGTGTTGGAGCAACAGAGAACAAGAGAGAAGAAATGAAGACGATGAAATTAAGTGCTGTGAGTTTCACGTGCACAATTAAGTGGAATGTAACGGCTGTTATAACCGAAAGGGGGTTTCGCCCATTAGTTATTAATTGAGGGGATAATGCAAAATATTTATTTATTTTGACGAGGAAACATAAAATCCAAAAAAAAAAAAACTTGTTGGCATCCGCATTTAAATCAATTGATTATTGAAAGCAACCAAAGACTGGTACTGGATCTTAAATTATCATTGGCTGGGACAAAATCGGGTAACTGTGATTTCATTTGATTAAGGCTTAATTTTATATTGACGTGTTTTTTATAAAAGCGTTTTTCTGCTGTGCGTTGTTGTATTATGTTGTGTGAAAAAAAAAAAGTTAAACGTTTGGTAGAATATAAACAAAGCTAAAGCTGATTAAAAAGTGAGGAACTGCCTAAACATTTGTTGTCTTGTCCGATCCCAATTTAAATTAATTGGAATTAGAACTGCCTAACTTCTAAGCGAACCTCATGGTCTCCTATTGAGGCACTATGAGTGCACTCAAAGATCAACGTCTTTTGATTTTGATCATCTTTTCTTTTCTGAGATGAATTTCTTAATTTGTTTTTAGGCGAACTGTCCTCATGATCTCTTAATGGAGGATGTGGGAGTTTTTTCTTAGTTCAGTATATGTTGAATATGAGTCCCTACAATACCCATCTTATTATCTCTGAGCTAGGTTTCTTTAACAACTCCTTATTTCAATTCAGGAAGATAGCTTTAGATTGCGGATGGCCTAGGCAAAGCTTCTTAAAACAGTGAATTTCTTAAAATCAAATTTAGAATATAGAAATAGATTCGATTTTAAATCTAAGGATAAAACATGCAATTCCAAATCCTAAACATTAACAGTATTGCAAAATTTAGAATCAACCTTTAGGAAACAACAAAAATTAAAACAATTCACACATCCCCATTAGAAGTTTTTCTGAAAGTTAACCATTTCACACGGAAAAGAAACAACATAAATTATAACCACTGATAATATGAGATTTTGAGGGATTAATAAGCAAGCTTTAAAGGAAAGACAGACTAGTAAATAGACATGCTAAGGAAAGACATAGATCAGTAGCCATTCAACTCCTAATCTTTACACTCTTCTTCTTCTTCATTTTCTTCATGATGACCCTTACCTCTCTTGAAAATATACTTGGCTTGCTTCATAATAACATATCGATAATCCATACCAGCGGACATTTCTCTCAGGATTATGGTTGCATCTATGGGTTGAGCTTTCTCTAAATTTGCTCGAATCCCAGCCTTAGTACGTGCATTCATAAGTGCCTTTTCTTCTTCACTCAAGTTACAGAAAGCCAAAACCTGAGCCTTTTCAGGATGTAGAAATCTCTCTGAAAAATAATTAGAACAAACATAGTACTGTATACGATGCAATAGCCCTTCACGACATCTCACGACTCGTACAGAAGACACAACAACATCCATTGGAACCTTATTATGATTACGATCCATCACTCTTTTTAGCCCGTACCTTATATCTTTTCTTTCTTTGATCTGCTTGCTTAATTGTTTAGTTTCCTATGCTCTTTATAGCTAAAAATTATCAAAATTATTAACCTAACCTCATTATATTTACTGCAACAATTCATTGCTTCACCAATCCTTTGCAATTTCCCATATACGGCTGCCCTTTTCCCTCTTACGGTTCAGGGTCTTTAGGATTAGTGGCATACAGACATAAACTTTTAATCTTTTCTCTACTGCTACACGGTAACTAAAAAGAATGCTATCAGTTTATACTTTCTAAAAGATGGATAATATTATTCTCCCCAATTTTGACCTCTGTGAAGTTTATTTCACTTTTGCACAGACTTAGCTGGATGGACAGTTGCAAACCTATTATTGTCAAAATTTCACTTTTCCCAATTCTGGTTAGTTAGTCAAAACATAGTATACTAAACATAGGACCCTTCCTGTAGAAGGTTGATTGGCCTTCATACTAGATCTTTTTTTTCAAAACGACTTTATCATTCACGGGTGTGCCTCCATTCTTCTAATATCTCTTAGTTTAAAATAACCTGGTTAATAGTTTAAAAAACATTTCTCTATTTTGCTACTTCATTACTATAAACACTCCATCTTCTCTTAACCCGCTGCTTCTTTTTTCTCTTCTTATTAGCTCGTAATAATGGGAGATAGTAGTTACTTATACAGACATTTAAGTGATCTTTCTCTCGCTCAAATATTTGCAAACCACATCAATGTAGGTCTTCTTTCAACCCCACCTAAATTCATTAGAGACTATGGCATTAAAGACAATAACATCTTAGCTAGAGTGTTCTCAACTAAACATGACAAACCTTGGGTGGTTAGAGGGGCTCTCAGTCACTTCTGGGGTCCAAATATAGGTTTTCAAATTTGAAAAGCTCATCCAAATCTTTTCATTCTCTCTTTCCTTTCTTATGATGATCTAAGGTGGATATCTTTCAACGGTCCTTGGTACCCATTTGGTAATGTAATGTCTGCAACGAGTGCTTACCTGGGTATGAATATATCCACTAATGTGGTAAAATAAATACCAATATGGGATACCATCCTTAATTCTAAACATGAACATAGAGGCAGCGAGATGTTAGGTCTGATAGCAAGCAAGTTGGGACATGTCAGTCAAGTATGTGTTGGCAGTGAAGTTTCAGATTGTTTCCCTAGAGTCTTAGTATAGGTAAATATTGAGAAACCACTTATTGAAAAGTTATTAGTAAAAGTAGGTAAATACCCAACAACCGAAATCTTCTTCAACTACCTTAACCTTCCATCAAAAAAAATTTTCATTGCAAAAGATTTGGTCTTAAAAAGAACAGTTGCACTATCACTCAAAGAAGACCCTTATAAGACATATATGACATTTCATTGGACTCTCCTTTCCCAGGAGATGATATTTTCTGGCTTAATTATACGCAAGTTCAAATATGGAACTGTCTCAGTGGATTTTTGAAATTGCATGGTGTTAGAGAAACTTTTAATGATATCTTTAGGAATTATACATCCAAGTCTCTTCATCCCTCTTATGCATATGGTGAGGCTGGTTATGAGGTGTTGGGTCATATTTTCATTGATGAAGAGATGCCTCTAGCGTCTAATTCAATTGTTGGGAAATGTACGTTTCCCAAGAATTTCAACCTTCCTGACAATTTTATTCCGCTTGAATCGTCGAGAATAGAATTGTTCCGTTTAATTCAGGATATTCCTAACCCTGTTCTGGATATAACAGGTTTATCTTCGCCTATCCACAGTAGAAGACTGTCTTTCTCTTCATACGAAAACGCTAGGGATTGTTTTAGAATCGCTAATTTCAATTTCTTCTGCATCATCTGCTTTTCAAACCCCTTCGATTTTTCAAAATCTACATGAACACTTATGAATCACTACAACACTTATTACTCAACCAAGATCAGCTTTCAAAAAATTTATTCCTGATTTCCCTTCATCATCCTCCTCAGACAATATTTGCACAATCCCAACAGATAGAGGAGATTTTCTAAAAAAAATAATCAATATAGGTCCAACATCAAAGGACAACTCAAGGCAACTGATTCATGTCTTCATATACCTTGCTCGTTAAACTCTCGATCAATGCAATAGGAGGATACACAGGTAACACTTAAACTATTTTCCCTTTTTTTTTTCTTTTCTTATTTAAATTTATTTCCAGTAACTTTTCCTGATTTTAGTTTTTATTCCTAAAGCTTGTTTTCTTGATAGTTTAGATGTATCCTTAACCTAGACTTACTTAATCTTAGGCTTTATTACTTTTGCAATACAGTTATCTCTTGGGAACCATCACAATTGCTGCTTCAACATAAAACTTTGAATTATAATAGCATAAACATGGAAATAATCGCTTGGAATGTACAAGGGTATGGAAATACTTTTACTCAAAATCATCTAAAATAATTGATTTTACAAGAAAAAATCTCAAAAACCTTTAGTTAAATCCATGTTGTTTTCCAACCCTAAACATCCACATAGTTGACCCAGTTAGTCTAGCAAAAGGTCTAGCAATAGCTCAGATTGATGGTTTTCACTTTGAAATAGTTCAGTGGAACACCAATATGATTAATATCTTAGTTCAAACGAATCTGGAATCAAAAAAATGGCTTTTAACTTGTTTTTATGGCAGTCCATATCCAGCAACAGACACATAGCACGAGACTACATAGGGACAATAGCATACCATGTAACCCAAAACATATTACCATGGGTCCTCCTAGGAGATACGAACATTATCTTTGACCAATATGAAAAATCAGCTGGTGGACTACCTTTTAACAAGAACGATAGTATCTACTATAAAAACATCTTACATTATGCAGGTCTCTATGACTTGGGATTCTCGGGATATGAATAAACATGGAACAATCATAGAAAATATTATGCAAACATACAATAAAGAGTAGATAGAGTTGAATCTAATGCAGATTGGAACCTGCAATTTACCCAAGCCAATCTAACCCATTTAGTAGCAGTAGGATCAGACCACATTCCTATAGCCTTATTCTTGAATAACAACTTTGAAAAATTAGAATGAACCTTCAAATTTTATGATACCTGGAAAAAAAAAGCTTCTTGTATGCAGATTACACAAAACCCCCAGATCCACACAATTAGAGATAATACAGATGCTACCTTAGTTAAAAACCTATAAAGATTAGGCATCCAACTTTTGGACTGGAAGAAAAACATCTTTGGCCTACCCTCTAATCAAATTAGAGATAATCCAGATGCTACCTTAGTTAAAAACCTATAAAGATTAGGCATCCAACTTTTGGACTGGAAGAAAAAAATTTTTGGCCTACCCTCTAATCAAATTAAAAAGATTCTTAGACGAATTGATAGTGTTAATACAACAAATTGTACTTATAGGAAATAAGTTGTAATTCATGAAAAACTATCTAAACTGTATGACACACAAGAAGAAATAGCTAAAAAACAGTCTAGAGACAACTTTGTCATATTAGGAAAAAGAAACACTAAATACTTCTACACAGTGACTCTTAAGAGAATAAAATGGAGTACCATTGAATGTCTTAGAAATAGTAACAATGTGCTAACCTTTGACAGAAATGAAATACACTTCACTTTGACTGAATACTTTAAGAACCTCTTCTCAGAAAACACATCAACTGACAATCAAAGTCCTGAATTTTTTAATAATATCCAGACCTCAATATCTAGTGAGGATAATGATAAGTTGATGCTTATCCCTACAATAGATGAAATTTGAGGAGTGTTAAAAAGTATGAAACCTAATAAAGCCCCAGAACCTGATGGATTTTCGGCTAGTTTTTTCAAACAAAACTGGGACACAGTGGAAGAGCAAGTTATACAAGCAATTCAACATTTTTTCAGAACTGGATTTCTGCATCCTGAACTCAATACAACTTTTCTTTTTCTAGTTCCCAAAGCTAGACACCCAAAAGATCCCAGTCAACTCAGACATATTGGCCTCTACAACACAACTTATAAAATCATAGCAAAATTTCTAGAAAACATAATTAAACCACTCCTAGATGACGTCATTTCATCCTTCCAAGCCGCTTTCCTCTCCAAAAGGCAAATAACTAACAACATAGTCATAGATCATGAAACAATTAAAGAAAAAGAAAGCTAGAACAGGAGGTCTGGGGATTAAGATTGACATGTCAAAAGCCTTTGACATAGTAAATTGGAGTTTCCTATTATCTTCTCTTAAAGCATTTGGATTCAATCCCTCCTTTTGTAATCTAATTCATCAGTGCATCTCCACATCATCCATAGCAGTCCTTCTTAATGGTAAACTATGGTTTTTTTTAAACCCTCTAGAAGCCTTAGACAGGAGATCCATCTCCTTATCTCTTCATAATTTTGTACGGTAATTTTCTCCAGACTCCTCCTATCTCATGAAAATGTTAAGCACATTCATGGAGTAAAAATAAGATCTAAAAATAACCCCATTTCACACCTCTTTTTCGCTGATGATTACTTTCTTTTTGTCAGAGCATACTTAAGTGAATGTAAGAATATCCTCCAAATAAATTGAAACCTTTAGTAAAGCCTCCAGACAGTTGATAAATTTAGAAAAATTGGGTATTTTCTTCAGAAAGAAAGTTCATCCTAAGCTTCAGAGAATGATATCGAATCTCCTGAAAATAAAGAAAATTGACCTAAAAGATTCCTACCTAGGTGCTCCCCTTTTCATAAATAAATCAAAAATAAAAGTCTTCGAAGGAATAGTAGATAGGATGGAACATAAATCCCAAGGATGGAAAGGAAAAGTAATAAACCAACCCAGTAAAATGATACTTCATAAATCAGTTCTGGCAAGTATGGCAAACTATCAAATGAGTTGTTTCATATTTCCAAAAAAGATAACCAACAAAATAGATGTTATTTAAAGGGACTTCTGGTGGGGTGATGAAACCAACTCAAAAGGGTATTATCCAAAATCCTATTCCTGCCTTTGTAAACCTATAAAGACATGAGGCTTGGGATTCTTAAATGCCCACAAAACTAATTTAGCGTTGATAACTAAACTAGCGTGGAGACTCTTAACCTTGGGAATCTCAATTCAAACCAAAGTATTTCAAGAAAGGCTCCGCTTTCAAAGAAAAATCTTCATCTTCTAGTTCCTGATTATGGAAATGCTTAAGTAAAATTATTAAGATAGTAGAATAATACAACATATGGGAAGTAGAAGATGGTAGAATATTGGGTACCAGATCTAGGAACTAACCTAAGTAAATTCAGGAACAATAACAACACACATCTAACACTTGTGGTGGATCTCTTTGATCCAAACACAAAAAAGTGGAACTCAACCTTAATTTTCTCAATGTTTCCTACCGATATTGCTGAAATTATATTCACAATTATATTAGCACTGAATAGAAATATAAACATTAAATATGGTAAATTAAGATGTCTGCTAACTTCCACTGGAGAATTTACAGTTGAATGAGGGAACGATAAATACTAACAACTTAAACATGTCTGATTCTTTCTGGGAGAAGCTCTGGAAACTGGATTTACCACAGAGAATGAAACTGTTTACTTGGAAATGCCTTCAAAATGCAGTATCGACAAATGTTAACTAGCTAGATTCATAAGGGAGATATCTCCAAAATACCTAATCAGGCTGTGACTCTGATGTAACAACTGAACACTTAGTTTTCCATTGTAACTTTGCAAAATCAGTTTGGATTCAAACCCTGATCTTGTTCAGTTAAATTTTGACAGCACTGTTACCTTTCTACTTTCTAGACATATGTAAAACCTGGTTAGAGAAACCAAGCTCTGACATTCATTTAGAGATAATCATGACTAAACTATGGTGTATATGGAAAGAAAAATGTAACTGGGTTTTTGAGAAAAAAAAAGAAAACACCATCTCAATTAGCTTTAAAAATTCAGAGAGATTTGAACGATTGGCATAGGGAGCATCATAAAGACACGCATAGTCAGGAAAACTCTGGAAAACAGATAAAATAATAATGGAAGCTACCATATTCACTTCTCAGCTAAAAGTAAATGTGGACGCAGCATGGAAATCAAAATCTGACCCAACAGGTATCTCTTTAATTCTTAGAAATGATATAAGTGATTTTGAACAAGGAATCACAGGACCCATCTCAGCATCATCACCGGAAGAAGCGGAAGCAATAGGTTTACTTCAGGCAGCACAGTGGGAGAAGGAGCTCAATCTCACACCTTTCAGCATAGAAGGAGACTGCGGGAATCTTTTTGACTTTCTAATTATCATGGAGGATGTCAAACATGAAATCAGCTTTATATCTAATTTCTAGATTTTTCCTTTGTTCCTAGATCAACAAACAATGATATAGATGTTTTGGCTAAGAAAGCAAAATTGTTCACACACTTTGTTAATCGAAAGAACTCTCCATCAAATTGTATTATTAAGTCCTTAGCAGTAGATAAATCTAATGTCAGGAATCTTTCTCCTCCGAAAGTAGATGGCTTTACCATATCTGTACCACGAGTCTCTAACACCCTAAGTTAGCTTTCTTTTTAATGAAACCAATTTGCAAAAAACAAATAACAAAAAAAAAAAAAACCATTGTTGTTGTACCAAATGACAAAAACAAACATATCTCTGAAAATAGTTTATTCTATTTTATTGGGTATAAAAATCATTAAATTTTAACTACTTTTTAATAAATAAATAAATATTTTCTCTTATTTTTATTATCGATAAATTAAAAAATTCATTGAAACGGTATATAAAAAGTAGAGATCTCTAAAAAAATAAATTACATGGTGGCATATAGATCAAAGGAAAATTTTTGTGGTTTATAAAATAAAATGGGGATAAAAAAGAAAAATCATTTGTGAAATTAAGGTGGGACCATGGCCTTTAATTTTAGAGCTTTTAAAAGCCCTTCTTCCCCAGCTTTTAAAAGTTCAGAAATTCTAGAAGCTCTTTGCATGAAAAGCGCTTTAAAAAAACTTTACCAAACACTAGGATGAAAAAATATTACTATATACTCCCTCCGTCCCACTATTAGATGACCTACTTGGTTCAAAATTTTGTCCCATTATTAGTTGACCTATCTCATTATACAAGGGGATATTTCTAAAAATATCATTTTGATTGATTATCGTTCGCATAAGAAATATGTATAATTTGGTATCCATGTTTATATTTGTTACGTAGGTGTTTTAAAACGACTTTCATTGATACAAAGTTTACGAGAATCCATGGTATCGTTTGTGAGAAAAATCATTTCTAAATTTGACAAATTATTATCCATAAGGGTATAATTGTAAAAAAATACCTAAGAATACTCCTTTCCATTGGTTGCCTTAAGAATTGTGCAAACTTGAACTATGCCATCTAATAGTAGGACGGAGGGAGTATAAGTTTTCAAAGTGCTTTTTCAGTTCGGCATTGGTGTAAATTGCGGAGGTGAAGCTATTCTCAAGGATGTTGGAAATGCATGGTGACTCTAGTTCCAAATCCATGATTTTTGTGGACTTCTCGAATGCCTTTAATTTGGTGGGTCGCACTGCTTTGTTGAGAGAAGTCGGACAAAAATGTCCCTCGATTACCAGGTGGGTGGAATTCTGTTATGCAAAACCATCTAGGCTATATTGCACGGACAAAACTCTCACATCTGCTCAAGGTGTGCAGCAGGGAGACCCTCTTGGTCCCTTGTTATTTGCGCTTGTTTTACATCTCTTAATCCACAAGATTGCTGCACAATGCTCCCTGTACCTACAAGCTTGGTATCTTGATGATGGCACCCTAATTGGAGATACGTTGATGGTTGCAAAATATTTACACATCATTCAGAAAGAAGGTGCGGCTTTAGGGTTGCACTTAAATGTCTCTAAAACTGAATTTTTTTGGTCGACCGTGGATAACAGAGGTTTAGCTGCAGGGATTTTTCCTTTGAATATTTGCAGGCCAGTTAATAATGTGAAGCTGTTGGGAGGACCTGTCAGCTTGAATCCTCGTTTTTGAAGTGATATGGTTTTTATCAGGGTGCATAAAACAATGGCTTTGATGGACGCTATAACTAAGCTGGAGAACCCCCAATGTGAGTTTCTTCTCCTGAGGAATTGTGCTGGTGTATCCCGGCTCTATTTCTCTATGAGTACCACCAAGCCTGGGCACATAAGTGAAGCGCAACAGTTATTTGATAATCACTTGAACCTTTTCCTACAATGCTTCATTACAGGGGATGAACCAGGTTATGGTTTGCTCCCAACATAGATTGGTCACTCTTCCCATCAAATACGATGGTATGGGAGTATACAATATGGAGGACACGATAAAATACTGTTTTGTGACTTCTATTATGCAAACCCAGGCCCAACAGAGAACTATTTTGCGTAATTCTTGTTTGGTTGCTATGAGCCCAAGTTTTGAACACGCGCTGAAGATCTATAATCAGGTATGTAATACTGATATCTCTCTACTTTGCATTAATGACATTGCCCCCCTACCTCATGAGTTCTTTGGAGATTAAATACTTTGATGCAGTGAAGAAAGAGTTACCCACCCGCTTTAACATGTTTGAGCGTGATAATGCACTTTGGCAATGTTGCAAGTCAAAACAGGAACAAGATTTTTTGTTAGCAATACTTGTAGAAGGGCTTAATCAGAGAATTGGGCCTAGGAAGTTTTGTGATGTGCTTCGATATAGGCTTGGGATTCCACTTTTCGAGGAAGGGGGGGACATGTTCCTACTGTGACATAGAAATGGAAATATACGGTGGTCATGCCCTGCATTGTTTACACGAAGTTGGTCTCAAGTTCAGACATGATCTGGTACGTGACACCTTTGCAAATATGTGTTATCGTGCAGGTGTGCCTGCTAGGAAAGAGGTAGACCTGGGTCACCTTACCAACAATGGTACTGCTTTGAGACCTGCTGATATTATGGTCTATAACTTGGATAATGGGCATGCCATGTGCATGGATACTACGGGTGTGTCTCCTTTTACTGGTTGTGGTGTACGCACTTTTGTCCCCATCCAAGCTATCAGGAATGTTGTAATACGTAAACGCAACAAGTATCTAGAAAAGTGTGCTACTCAAGGACTTGGCTTCGATGTTCTTGCTTTCAATACTCTGGGGGAACTTGGTGGAGATATTATAGATTTTATAAAAAAGACTGCAGAACTGTATGGCTAGTCATGATGCAAATGTCAGTGTATGAGATTTTCTTTTCCATAGATTAGGGGTTGTTATTCAAAAAAGGATTGGAACACATCTTCTGTCTCGTCTCCTTTCCAATTTGCTGCAAATTTCTCATATTTCTTTGTAATTAAAAATAAAATTTATCATAATTTTCGAAAGAAAAAAAAACTCAACATGCAGCTAGCTGTAAGAGTAATGAAATGTAGATTTTCTTTTTTATTGTTATATAGTACTTAAGTTTGTTACAACATAACCTCCATATATTAATAACCCCTGCATATCAATAAAAAACCATGGTCCCTGCATGGGCCAGTTATAAATAGCAATAACCTCTACAGTTAAATATTAATGATTTTTTTCAATCGCGCCTTACAGAATTAACCTCCATATATCAATAATTGACAATATGTTGAAGAAATATAGATCTTGTTATAAGAATTTTATCATTCATATAAGTTCTTTTTTTACCATTGGATGACATTTTGATTTGTTTTAATGAAACTAAATTGATGATTTATCTTCTACTATACGTAATAGTACTATTTATAGTTGTTGAAAACATCAAAAATTCCCTAGTAGCCTAAGGCTAAGTCCTATGGGCTGTTAGATTAGCAGAAAAGTGTTGCAGTTCAAAAAAAAAAGTGTTGTCTGTTTGTTAACACTAGTTCTATCTCATATCATTTGCTCGCACTGAACTAGCAGCGAGATAGTAGCGTTGAATGGTTCAGCGTTGGGCGATTTATTTTTTGATCTGACGGTTGAGAGTTAAAGCGTTGAACCAAACAGCGTTGGGCTGACATGGATTGTTAATCTAGCTGCTAGATTATCACTCCCACATGACTTAGGTGGTAGTCCTACCTGACGTGGATTGCTAATCTAGCTGCTAGATTAGCACACCATAGGACTAAGATTAACAAGTCCTTAGATACATGCATGTACTTGCGCATGGAACAATAAATATGTATACATACCATCTAGTGCAACTATAAATATATGGATCATACACTGAACTTAAAATCATACACTCTCTATGAGTACCTCTCTATATTAATAATCTCTCTATATCAATAATTTTGTGAATGCCCAAGAGTATTAACATAGAGAGTTTCTATTGTAACGGTATGGTGTTGACAGGTTTTGAACACAGGTCATTGCAATGACTTTACTCGTGTACTATAGTGATATTGGCAAAGTATGTTAATTTTAATCGTCTGTTATCTGGTGTTTATCTGCTCATTAATTGAAAAAGCGGGGGGTCTAACAACCATGGCCAATATTTAGTTTGGCAATCTGTATGGACTAACTCCAATATACTTTCAAGAGAATCAACTAGACGGTCAGACTCAATCTTAAAAAAAGTATATCAAAGAGTTATATCTTAATTTCTCAATTCAATCCACAATCAAACAAATAGGAATTTGCGAGCCCGATTGAATATAAGAAATAAATTGGATGGTATCAAAAACCAATATCCAAGTGACAATCAATTTAATCAACAACCCAAAGGTCGGATTCACAATTGATTGAACTTACGCACAACCTGTGATATTTCAATTATAAAAACTAATATAATGCGGAAAAGAAATAACATAGACACCAGAAATTTTGTTAACGATGAAAGCGCAAATGCAGAAAACCCACGGGACCTAGTCCAGAATAAACACACACTGATTATAAGCTGTTACACCAATTTCCTACTACCTATTCGGACTAGATGTAATACCTGCTTCAGCTGTATTCAAGCACTTATATAACTCCTAGCAGAACACCAATTCTCTTTAGGAATTCTTCTCGTATAACTTCTATCAGAACACAAATTCTCTTTAGAAGCTATTCCCATAAAATCTTCTGGCAGAACAAAGTTCTCCTCAAAAGATACAACAACACGGTTGATATTTTTCGATCTTTTGTCTTCACAAAACACCGATTTGATTTCCCTTTAGATATAAATCAAGATTTTGGAAATCTTGTGTTTGTTTCGAACAACTACCAGGTAAAAGTAGAGATACCGAAACAAACTTGTAGACTAGGGTTTTAACTTACAATCAGTATGCGTACACACAAGGAGTCCGTGAACCTGATTTTCGTAAGCGAACTTGGGCGATTCCAAAGATCAATTTCCAAGTTAAGAAAACCCTAATAATTCTACAACAAGAACAACTAGAATAAATTTAGAGATATCTTGTTTAAAACTTCTTAAGGTTTTTTTAGGAGATACCTTAATCGAAGTTTTCTTTCTAGCTTTCGATTTCGACTAACAAGTGTTGGTTTACGATCGGAACTGAAATCTATCAAAACCTAGGATTTATGATCAACAACTCTTGAATGGTTTTATATCAGAAGAGAAAACCTTAGAATAGACAAGAGGTGAAAAACCTAGAATACAAGTTGTATAATCGATCACGAAGATTAAATCCAACTCGGCTTTGTGATCCCCAATACAAAGGCTTTTATCTCACTCTTGTTCACGAAGAACAGAAGACATGGAAAACAACCTTATGAAGTTGTTCATGGTGGTTTTTTAGCTTAGGGTTAAAATCGTAAAACCATACATCTGACATGAAGTCACTATGACCATTAGCACATTTATTGAATCGATCAGCATGCCTACGTAAGAATTACCAGGGTACCTTTTTTTTTATGTGTCATGTTCCACGACAAAACCCTTAACATTGACCGACATCATCTATGCCAAACCCTAATTCTCATGCTACCGTGCCAAGGCATCCAGCCGCACCACTTTGCCAATGACAAACCATGCCAGCCACATCTCCGCGCCAAGGCATGCCAACCATGCCACCCGCACCACTGTGCCAATGACAAATCATGCCAGCCACATCTCCGTGGCAAGGCATGCCAACCATGCCAGCCGCACCACTGTGCCAATGGCAAACCATGCCAGCCACATCTCCGCTCCAAGGCATGCCAACCATGCCAGCCGCACTACTGTACCAATGGCAAACCATGCCAGCCGCACCATGCGCCAATTTCATACCAAACCCTTGGCCCCACCATGCCAAGCCAACTGCACCTTACCTTGGCCCCAACCATGCTAGCCGCACCATGCGCCAATGGCATGCCAAACCCTTGGCCCCACCATGCCAAGACAATCGCACCTTGCCTTGGCCCCACCATGCCAATCCGCCCGTGCCAAACCCTTGGCCCCACTATGCCAAGCCATCCGCGCCATTTGCCTTGGCCCCACCATGCTGGCCTTCCCTATGCAGCAACCAAAACGAAGGCGTGCGACGATCAACGACCACCATTCCATCCTAGATGCAAATCCTAGCCGTCCAAGGTCGCCAAACAACGCATGTTAACCTTTGGCCCAAAACCATAGTTTTGGCCACGCCAAACCGCGCCAAGGCATGCCATGCCACATGTGCCAATGGCATGCCAACCACCTTGCCGCGCCATACCATGCCGACCTTCCCTATGTGGCTACCAAAACGAAGGCGTGCGACGATCAACGACCACCCTTCCATCCTAGATGCAAATCCTAGTCGTCCATGGTCGCCAAACCACGCATGGTAACCTTTGGCCCAAAACTCTAGTTTTGGCCACGCCAAACCGCGCCAAGGCATGCCATGCCACATGTGCCGATGGAATGCCAACCACCTTGCCGCGCCATACCATGCCGGCCTTCCCTATGCGGCTACCAAAACAAAGGCGTGCGAAGATCAACGGCCACCCTTCCATCCTAGATGCAAATCCTAGACGTCCAAGTTCGCCAAACAATGCATGGTAACCTTTGGCCCAAAACCCTAGTTTTTGCGACGCCAAACCGCGACAAGGCATGCCATGCCACATGTGCCCATGGCATGCCAACCACCTTGCCGTGCCATACCATGCCGACCTTCTCTACGCGGCTACCAAAACGAAGGCGTGCGACGATTAATGGCCACCCTTCCATCCTAGATACAAATCCTAGCCGTCCAAGGTCGCCAAACTACGCATGGTAACCTTTGGCCCCAAACTTTAGTTTTGGCCACGCCAAACCGCGCCAAGGCATGCCATGCCACATGTGCCAATGGCATGCCAACCACCTTGCTGTGCCATGCCATGCCGGCCTTTGCTATTCGGCTACCAAAACGAAGGCGTGCGACGATCAACGGCCACCCTTCCATCTTAGATGCGAATCATAGCCATCCAAGGTTGCCAAACAACGCATGGTAACCTTTGTCCCAAAACCCTAGTTTTGGCCACGCCATACCGGCCTTCCCTATGCGGCTACCAAAACAAAGGCCTGCAACAATCAACGACCACTTTTTCATCTAAGGTGTATATCCTAGCCGTCCAAGGTTACCAGCTAACGCATGACAACTTTTGGCCCTAATTTGGTCGCGCCTAAACAAATCCAAAACCCTAACTTTTGGCCGCGGCTAAACTAGGCCATATTAAAGCCATACTGATCATGATTTCATGCCACTGGCTACCAAACGAAGGGTTGCAATAATCAACGACTACCTTTCCTCTTAAGATGCAAAATCTCGACCGTCGAAGGTCACCACCGAGCCGGCAAGTCTCCCAAGCTCAACTTACCAGACAACAACAACGTGCTACATGCTTTCCACGAAAACACTCAAGACATCAACGCATATCACAAACTGGGGGATGCTCATTGGGTATTGGTTTGGAGGTTTACAGTGTGCGGCGTACACTACGCTCGTTATAAGAAAGTGTCATAAGCATGAGGCGGTTATTAAAATACATGGAGTAATGGTGAAACACCTTCTTTTATGGAACATCAATTCCAGGCGTTACCGGTTACCACCTCCTCCCATTTTTCCATTTCTTAATGAGACCATAGTACGTTTCACTTCGACTTGTATAAATAGGCATTACCTATTTCCACCGAAAACAAGTTTTGGTCAGGAGCATACAACACTCAGAAATCACCTGTTAGCTTTCCCATCTGTTAGATTACGCTTACTGATACAAGTCAAAACAACTACTTTTCCAAAATCAACTATTCTGGTCTCAACACTCTCTTCGCTTCCCTCCCCAAAACCAACCCTTCCCCTCCTCTTTGTGACCGAATCAAGTCTGGAATGGCCATTTCCTGGTTTAGGCCGGACTTGTAAAGATTGATCTCTCGAACCTAAAGTACTCCCTTGCAGTACGTTGTTTAGGGTTTAGACTTGTTTCTCACCCACATCACACGAAATTACCGAAACCAGCAGAAACTGTTTTCACCCTCAAACAATTGGCGACCACAGTGGGAGATCAATCTCTCGGTTGCAATATCGATTTCGAAATTTCCGATATCACCTTTCACTTCCAACTCCAACATGGTGCAACTCAGATCCGGATCAGCTGCCGAGAACACCAATGCAGAATCTGTCCCTGGTGTTAACGCTACTTCCAACAACATCACTACGCCACCTACTGACCCAGTAACACCGAAAGCACTCCTTCAGGTGTAACACCGCCGATCACCTGGGCCAGAGCCGCTGTCGCCTCTAATGTCCCTGTGCAACTTGCTAATCCTGGCAGTATTGAAAGCGCTCCTTCAGGCATTACGCCACCAGTCACCAGGGCCAGAGCTTCCGCTACCGCTCCTAACGCTTCGTCAAACATGGCACCTCCAACCGCCACTAAGACTCCAACTACCCCACCAACATGACGAGAAACCGGAGGAACCAGAGGAAGCTGACCCTATATCACCATCGCTGATTTGATGGAACGGCAGGAGGTTCTCGCTAGAGCCAAGACGGATATGGTTTCGACACATAAAGAAGTACTCGTCTTTCTCAAAGCCTTGATAGAGCGGCTGACGCGTGAGTCACGCCCTCCAGAGCCGATTAGAAACGCCTCCAACACCCCCGACGCTAGCACCTCGGAGGAACACGTCTCCGTGGACGAGGAGATTCGTGCCAGAACCCCATTGGAAAGAATTCAGCCGTCCAATTTTGTCACACGAGAGGATCTGGAACAACTTCTCCGGAATCGAATCAAGAATGATGAAATAGACATGCATCAACATCAACCTCCTTACCCACCTGAAATACAAAGAATTCCTCTTCGAATAGGATACTCCTCTTCTCAACTCACCCTGTACGATGGCACCGGAAATGCACGTGAGCATGTCTATCGCTTCTTGGAGTCCCTAGGCGAACATGAATACAATCACGTTCTTCGTCTGAGGGAGTTTTCGAAATAGCTTACCGGAAGAGCGTACACATGGTACAACAGTATCGCGCCAAACAACATCCCCAACTGGGGTGGCATGGTTACCGCATTTTACAAGAAGTACTTATTTGTGTCTGAACAAGTTACCTTCTCAGACCTAGGAAGGATGTACCAACGGGACAACGAACATCCAAATGATTTTGTTAAGAGATTCAGGGCTCAAGCACTAGACTATCATGACCCAAACGTGACCGATCAACAACTGGTGAATTCATGCATCAACGGTATGGCTCCCATTTACCGCTCTTTGCTAGAGAACCTGAGTTTCTAGACATTCTCTGAGCTCCATGAGGCTGCCAGGCGATCAACAACGACAACACCATCATTATTAGAAAGAGCTAGACCAACCAGAGCCGAAGACGTACACGAAACTCGCGGGAATAGAAGTCTCATCAACAAACAGTACAACGCTGGTCCCTTCTCGGTGAGCGTAGTAAACGAAGGAGGAAAAAGGAAGGCCCCAGCTGCAGACCAGCAACCTAAACGTGAAGAACCAGCACGACGAGCAACTCCGACACGGAAGGACGCCGCTAAAGCTCTCATGCGTCATCAAGAAGCTGAAGGAAATACCCTGGATTTCCCGTTTCCCATTGAGGAGGTGATCGATCTCTTAGAATCATGGATTCAAGATGATGTTATCAGACTACCATCTCCCAGACGCCCACCGACTGAGGCCTAAATGGCAAACCCCAAACACTGCCACTACCACATATTTATTCACCACCCAACCAATGATTGCAACAGACTGAAGCATATCTTCAAAGAAAATATAGAAGCAGGGGAACTTCAACTAGGAAACGAGGGAGTACATCGAGACCCACTTCCGGTGAGCATTTGTGGAGTCTCTGAGGACTCCGTGACGAGACTGTGCGATCCATGATGGAGCACGTATGCAAAATTCTCTACCTTTCCAAGGTGCAGCGCCAAGATATCTTCACGTTTCTCAGTCGTGCAGGGCAAACAGATTTTTCCCTCCACGGAAGCCACGCCAAGAGCCCAAGCACTCTCAGCGAGCGTAATCGAAAAGGACAACCGGGGATTGCTGACCACATCCTATTTAAGAGGTATTGAATTCGACAACATGCTAATCGACACGGCCTCTGACTTCAACATTATTACTTTCAAGACTCTGAAAGCTGTGGGATTTACGAAACAAGAGGCTACCCATTCCCCATCCGTGATTAAGAACCCGGGAGGGGAAGCCTTGAATGCGCACGGCTACATTAACCTCGAGATCAAGATGGGAGACGCTATAACGCATAGCAAATTCCACATTGTCAAAGAACTGGGTTACGACATGATATTGGGGCACTTGTGGTTACTCGACAACAAGGGAAAATTGGGAACATCCCCTCTACTGATGTCAACGCCCGAAAGAATCTCCAAAAAAACGTCCCACTTGCTACCACATCGGCGAGTTACCGATAGAACCCGGACACCTGGAGATGACCTGTTGGCGCTAACTCATAGATTCCAAACGCAAGTAAGTTTGGCCGAACGATCTTCTCTACAACCAGTCATTTCTTCCCTTATTCCGTCATGGGAACTCAGCGCGATTACTGGCACGGACGCTGTCAAGAGATGTGAGTGGGGCGCTGGGACATTCAAATGCTTTGCAAAGAATTTGGAAGCTGCCATCGAAACTGACGAAACCAAGATTCAAACGGTTACACAACACCCGAACTCGTTTCAAATCAGAGATATGGTGGTAAAAGTGAACTCGTTTCAAGTTGGGAAGATGACGGTAAAGATAGTTGTTCGGACCGATTCACCCAAGGAAAAAGAAGACGAGCCATATCTAGTGGCAAACGTCCTTTTGGGAGGTTACTGCAAGCTCATCAACACGGACAAGCTGGGAGGTATGATAGTTCACTCGCGATGGCTCAAGATTTTCAATACCTAAAACGTTGTACTACCCTCTTCCAGCACTCTCCCTTTAGTATTTCTTCAGCAATTTCTCCTCCCGCTTGATATCTGTATTTCCCCAAGATGAATGCATCGTTTGTATTCTTCTTTAGTGTTTCATTTTTATTCAAAAGGCATACATTTCTTTCCGAATGAGTTTTCCAAATCTCGGAAAAATATACCAAACAAATCCCAAATCATGGAGAAGCCATAAACCGTCCAATCACAACCAGAAATACCAACCCGTTCTAAGGGAAGGCTTGGGTCTTTCAAAAAAAAATGAGAAGTTTTATTCGAATACAGAAACCGCAAGCGGGATGCTAATTGAAGAAACCCTAACTTCGCCG
The DNA here is from genome assembly GCF_003573695.1 of Papaver somniferum. Classification (NCBI taxonomy): domain Eukaryota; kingdom Viridiplantae; phylum Streptophyta; class Magnoliopsida; order Ranunculales; family Papaveraceae; genus Papaver; species Papaver somniferum. The sequence goes on from NC_039359.1 coordinate 192,578,523, forward strand.
CGAATACAAGGAAGGTAAAACAAAAAAAAAAGTCTGCAAAACATCAGGACAACTAAGCGAAGAATAGAAACAATGAAGAAGAAGAAGCTAGTCATAGAAATATAATGTGTGAATTTCCAATGCCTCGGTCAGAGCTTTTTTTTTAAACACTTTCCCCAGCAATCTTTCGGGCAGCAAAAGTTCCATCCGGAAGCCACATCAGCAATAGCAGCCTCAACATCCCACCCGGAAGTCGTCTCAGCAGCAACAACATCCGTCTTTTTACCGAAATACGCCTCGGCAACCAACCTAGCATATGCCATCACGACTTCTCCAACGCCACCGACAATAGTTTCGCCATCTTCTACAAAAGTTGTTTCAGTTTAATCAACCGCAACATCATCATCTTCCTCAGAAGTATTCTCAGCGACCTTTCGAGGAGAATTTCCCGATTCATCAGAATCAAGGGTTATGACACCGTCCTGGACAGGGGAGCTACGTTGATTTTTCCTCTAAAAGTTTCACAATATCGGTCTTCCGCGGTTTCAACTGAGAAGCAAACATTCCCTCCCTAACAGTGGGCCGTGAAGAGGTTTTGTTGCACCAAATACTCCCAATGCACTGGGATGCTTCGCCGCCTTCCCGTTCTTTCTCCAAAGGTATGTCCCGAATTATTTCGCCAGCTTCACGAAATAGAGATTCAATTCAATTCAACGCCTCCCCATGAGAAGAAGACTAGTTTTCATCAATTCCAAAGTTTCTCCCCGAAAAATTGGAGACATGTCTGTCATTGGAAGATCCCATTATGCGCTACAAAACCAGAGAAAGAATATAGGATAGACACAATTTCAGCACGACCTGTGCAAATGAAGGATTCAAGATCATCTCTTATAACCAGTAGAGCGATGAGGTCTCGAAAAGGAAAGCCTCCTACCAGCCGCGGATTGAGGCGTGATATCAGATTCTAATAATACCGTTTTCTACTAGCAAACATAAGGGAATGCCTGGCCACGTGAGGTAAATTAGGGTTTGGTGAGAAAACGTGGAAGTACATGTTTAAGACACGCTTGCACGCATTGTTACTTCTCTGCCGCCAGCACCGAGACTTGAAAAAAAAATAACCAACAAGGTGACATGAAGAGAAGGAATAACGCCCCCTTTATACGGGCATAACACTTGCGGGGTTTTGAATAAGGAAAGAACTTCCTATGTGAGTCACGTAAGGAAAAGAGACAACCATGCCCGCAAAGATAAGCCACTACTGGGCCAAGCCGTCCGCGCATGCTTTTCCTCACAAAACTGTGTCATGCCTTGCACCACCTTCCGCGCCATGCTTGCCTCGCCAAACCGTGTCATCCTTTAAACCATCATGTGGCTCCATGACTTGCCGCGCCAACACCAACAAACTCGTCAAGCCAGCGTCACGATGTTCCCTAACCCAGCCAAGGTGATACATGGAAAGACTAAGTCGAAGATTTTTATCTCACCACTCCACGGTCTGCACCACCATTACAATTTATGCAAGGTCGGCAACATGGGAAACACAAACTCTTTTTACCTCTCGAAAAAAGTCAGTTGGACCTTCTTGACCATCTTTTCACGACTTATTGTTTTGATTTTTGTCCTAGCCTATCACCATCTTATGCTTACCTCGCAACGAAGCTCCCATTACGAGCTAAGCAGGGGACTTAATGTTGATGGTGGTTTTAGCTTAGGGTTAAAATCGCAAAACCGCACATCTGACATGACGTCACTATGACCATTAACACATTTATTGAATCGATCAGCATGCCTACGTAAGAATTATCAGGGTACCTTTTTTTTATGGGTCATGTTCTACGGAAGAACCCTTAACATTGACCGACATCATCTATTCCAAACCCTAATTCTCATGCTACCGTGTCAAGGCATGCCAACCATGCCAGCCGCACCACTTTGCCAATGGCAAACCATGCCAGCCACATCTCCGCGCCAAGGCATGCCAACCATGCCAGCCGCACCACTGTGCCAATGGAAAACCATGCCATCCACATCTCTGCGCCAAGGCATGCCAACCATGCCATCCGCACCACTGTGCCAATGGCAAACCATGCAAGCCACATCTCCGCGCCAAGGCATGCCAACCATGCCAGCCACATCTCCGCGCCAAGGCATGCCAACCATGCCACCCGCACCACTGTGCCAATGGAAAACCATGCCAGCCACATCTCCGCGCCAAGGCATGCCAACCATGCCAGCCGCACCATGCGCCAATGGCATGCCAAACCCTTGTCCCCACCATGCCAAGCCAACCGCACCTTAACTTGGCCCCAACCATGCTAGCCGCACCATGCGCCAATGGAATGCAAAACCCTTGGCCCCACCATGCCAAGCCAACGACACCTTGCCTTGCCCCACCATGCCAAGCCGTCCGTGCCAAACCCTTGGCCCCACTATGCCAAGCCATCTGCGCCATTTGCCTTGGACCCACCATGCTGGCCTTCCATATGCGGCAACCAAAACGAAGGCGTGCGACGATCAACAACCACCCTTCCATCCTAGATGCAAATCCTAGCCGTCCAAGGTCGCCAAACAACGCATGGTAACCTTTGGCCCAAAACCATAGTTTTGGCCACGCCAAACCGCGCCAAGGCATGCCATGCCACATGTACCAATGGCATGCCAACCACCTTGCCGCGACATACCATGTCGTCCTTCCCTATGCGACTAACAAAATGAAGGCGTGCGACGATCAAAGACCACCCTTCCATCCTAGATGCAAATCCTAGCTGTCCAAGGTCGCCAAACCACGCATGGTAACCTTTGGCCCAAAACTCTAGTTTTGGACACGCCAAACCGCGTCAAGGCATGCCATGCCACATGTGCCAATGGCATGCAAACCACCTTGCTGCGCCATACCATGCCGGCCTTCCCTATGCGACTACCAAAACAAAAGCGTGCAACGATCAACGACCACCCTACCATCCTAGATGAAAATCCTAGCCTCCAAGGTCGCCAAACAACGCATGGTAACCTTTGGCCCAAAACCCTAGTTTTTGCCACGCCAAACCGCGACAAGGCATGCCATGCCACATGTGCCAATGGCATGCCAACCACCTTACCGGGCCATACCATGCCGGCCTTCCCTGCGCGGTTACTAAAACGAAGGCGTACGATGATCAACGGCCACCCTTCCATCCTAGATGCAAATCCTAGCCGTCCAAGGTCTTCAAACCACGCATGGTAACCTTTGTCCCAAAACTCTAGTTTTGGCCACGCCAAACCGCGCCAAGGCATGCCATGCCACATGTCCCAATGGCATGCCAACCACCATGTCGGCCTTCCCTATGCGGCTACCAAACCGAAGGCGTGCGACGATCAACGACCACCCTTCCATCCTAGATGTGAATCTTAGCCGTCCAATGTTACCGAACAACGCATGGTAACCTTTGGCCCAAAACCCTAGTTTTGGCCACGCCATACCGGCCTTCTCTATGCGGCTACCAAAACGAAGGCCTGCAACAATCAACGACCACTTTTTTATCTAAGGTGCATATCTTAGCCATCCAAGGTTACCAGCTACCGCATGACAACCTTTGTCCCTAGTTTGGTCGCGCCTAAACAAAGACAAAACCCTAACTTTTGGACGCGCCTAAACTAGGCCATATTAAAGCCATACTGATCATGCTTTCATGCCACTGGCTACCAAACGAAGGGTTGCAATAATCAACGGCTACCTTTCCTCTTAAGATGCAAAATCTCGACCGTCGAAGGTCACCACCGAGCCGGAAAGTCTCCCAAGCTCAACTTTCAAGAAACAACAATGTGCTACATGTTTTCCACGAAAACACTCGAGACATAAACGCATGTCACAAACTGGGGGATGCTCATTGGGTATTGGTTTGGCCGTTTACAGCGTGCGGCTTACACTACGCCCGTTATAAGAAAGTATCATAATGATGAGGCGGTTAGTAAAATACAGGGAGTAATGGTGAAACGCTTTCTTTTATGGAAGATCAATTCCAGGCGTTACCGGTTACCACCTCCTCCCATTTTCCCATTTCTTAATGAGACCAGAGTACATTTCACTTCGACTTGTATAAATGGGCATTACCTATTTCCAGCGAAAACAAGTTTTGGTCAGGAGCATACAACACTCAGAAATCACATGTTAGCTTTCCCATGTGTTAGCTTACGCTTTATGATACAAGTCAAAACAACTACTCTTCCAGAATCAAATATTCTGGTCTCAACACTCTCTTCGCTTCCCTCCCCAAAACCAACCCTTCTCCTCCACTTTGTGATCGAAGCAAGTCTGGAACGACCATTTCTTGGTTTAGGACGGACTTGTACAGATTGATCTCTCGAACCTAAAGTACTCCCTTGCAGTACATTGGTTAGGGTTTAGACTTGTTTCTCACCCACATCACACGAAATTACCGAAACCAGCAGAAACTGTTTTCACTCTCAAACAAAAGCTTACACCAATTTTCCAAAAGGGGATGAAAATGTGTAGCACTCATGAACCCTTTTTTTATAGTGAACAATAACTTGGAAGCTACGCAAAGCTATTTTCCTTTTTCAAGACTCTCCTAATTTTGGGAGTCTTTCCTAAGTTACAACTCTTGCCACAATATAATTAAATAAATAATTAATTAACAAATATTGTACTTATGTGAATAAATCACAATTTATCTTAGGAAGGAATCACAAACACTTTAATATGGTAATCAAATATGTTTGGAGAAATAGCTATCTTGCCAAGATAAGGAAACATCAAAAACTTGACCAAAAATGGCTTCTAGTCACGTAATTGGGCTCAAGTACGTGAACCGTTACAAACAGTTCATGGATTGTCTCCTACTAACGAACTGTAACAATTACAACAACATTTCTAATTGTTACTTTAATAAATCACTCATAACTTCATCGTTATAACTTAGAATTGAGTGATTCTTGGCTCGTTGAATTCGTAAGCTCATTCACTATAACATGATAACCTTTCCAGGGATAAAGGTTATTGTCACAAGAGTCGTGGATCAAATAACCTCGAGTATATATACATAAGTGTACATTTACCGTCATAGGAATTTTTCCACAGAGTGAGCATTTGTTTCGATATATTAGAAAGGTAGAATTGAACAAGAATCCAAATGAAATCAATTACCACATACCTTTGTTGATGAAGTCTTTGTTGAGGTCTTCTTGAAGTCTTCAAACTTCATCCGTCAAGGATAGCTTCAATTCTACTTCTTAGACTTAATCTAGTCTGAGTATGCTAAATCAATAATGCATTTTGGAAACTAAAATTGACAACCAACTTGACATACCAACGCTAGTAAGTTCAACCTAGCAATGCTCTAACAATCTCCCCTTTTGTCAATTTTAGTGACAAAACCATTTACATATGGATTGTACTTGTTAAAAGCATTACAGCTCCAAGATCCGACATGCTTGATTTCCTTAGTATTCAACTATGCGTATGTTCATCCTGTACTTGTTGAAGATCCATCATAGTATTATTACACAGCATCAAAGTTCAATTGTATCACAACTTTGACAATAATAGTACGGTGATATGTATCACTCTCCCTTAGTCAATACTTCATCTCACAATGAAAACCACTCACCCTTACATAATAATCTGTAAACCATATCTATATGTAGTGTAAACTACAAAATAATTCTCCCCTTTTTTGTCAATATAAATTGGCAAAGGTACGAAAATTGTGGGATCATAATAAAATTCTCGAAGAGATTATTCATGACTAAAAGAGAACATATCAACTTTACTTTAGATGATGTCATAGAGTCGAAACTTAGTGACTTCATCAAGGAGTTTATTAAGATACAACTTAACCCCCTACATGTTCCACAACCGCTTCTCCCCTCAAAGATATAGCAATTAAGCACGAGTTTAAATAAGAACTCTCCCCCATGAAATGTCATTCTCGAAAGAACAACAAGAGTGACCTTACTCCAGAGAGAAGGATTTATATATTGGATATTAGAAATACCACAAGGAGATATGAACTAAGAACCAATCATTGAAAGTCTCTCATGATATCGTGTTACTAAAAAATATAACTATCTCATGGTAACAATACACAATATGTATCATGAAGATCAAGTATTGTGATCATCTTTTCTAAGATACAATCACAAATCAAGTTAGGTAATTAAGAATCATGCACGTGGTATTTAGCCATATTCATCTTTATCACAACTAGTTCAAATGACTCAATTGAAACTAGTTAGAGAGTTGTTCAATTGCTTAAATCTCATAGAAGTACACAAGACACAATTAACGCAAAATCGATTTTGATTCACTCGAATCACTTCATGAACATTATAGCCACGGTTTACAAAGATTGCATTCCTTATTATATAAATGTTTTAGTTCATGAACAAACCGATTTTAGAAAGTAACCTGCTTAAGTATGCAAACGGGTACGCATACTTAAGTACCCGGATTGAGTTTGTTTTTTACTTCCAAACTCCAGCAGAAATTCACGGACGTGAAATTTCCGCCAGTATGCGCACGGGTATGCATACTTAACCGGATTTCCAACAACCGCCAGTACGCGTACGGATACGCATACTTTAGGTTCCCGGTTTTGGACTTTTACACAAATGTGAGAACACACTATGTTTATATCCAAACATGGTTACTTGTTCTAAACTCTCATTTCAATCATTGAAACTTTCTTATAGGATGTTAAAATAGTTGTTAGACACAAACTATTTTCATCAAAGCGATTTTTCAATTTATTTAAATAATCAATATGACTTTCGTCACGAGTAAAGATGAACTTGGCTAAAGCGAAAGCTTACCAACACATATTTCGAGAAATCTGTAAGCGAGTTAAACTCAGCTCGAAACAATAAATTGTTCCACATATTCAAAAAATACCCAACATAATATGTGCGCCCCAATTCTTTTGCAATCCTCACCGCATTTATTAGGGCTTCTTGGTGAGGATGCACTTCCAACACAATCAGCTTGTGTTGAGGTGAACAAAATCTTGCTTACCACATGTATTTGAAAATAAATCATGCATGAACTCTAGGAATTTAATAACTTCCTTGAAACTTTCAATAATTGTTCCATATCTTTTTAAGATGTTATCCCTTATCGAACTCTTGTCTAGGAGATCCTTCTTAATAACACTCGTTGCTTTAGTGATCTTCTTTGGTACCCATTTCTGAGCAGCTTTTGGAGCAACATATTTCTTTTTCTCCCCAATATAATTATGAAACTTCTTGGAGGGAATACTAGAAGAACTGATATTATGAGACTCAGTTTTTCCCCAGTTTGGAACATCAGATCTTTTCATCTTAACAGAATCAAATCTGGTTTTATCTCGTTTAAGAAATCTGCAATTCTTTTGCAAGTGAGTTGGCTTTCCACAATAAAAGCAATATTTAGTAGAATGGAAAAAGTTATGTTTAGTGTTACCTGGATGTGTATGTGCTTGCTTTGGAACTTGACAAAATTTCCTTTTTTCGTCATTGGCAGTTGGCAGAGATACTTCACTTTTGTCAACCGTGGAAGGTTTTGGTTGAGAAGAATTTTTAGCTCTGACCAATTTTACCTCTTTTCAAATACCAGGAGCATCTATATCCTCGTGTATCACGATGAATTCTACAGGCTCCCAATATTGAGGTTAATTTATCTGAGCTACTATTTATAGAAAACTCTCTTTTAAGCTCGAGTTTTCTTCTTCCAAACTTTTGACCTTTTCAAGCGCAATAACTAGATCATTCTTGGATGATTCACATTGAACTTTGAGATCTTCTCGTTCTGAATCAAATAACAAGTTCATATCAATGTTCTCCAAGTTATCTAGCTTTGCTTGAAGAAAAATTTCCCGATCTCGACCTCCGGCAATATCTTCTTTAAGCTTTCGTATTTTGTTGAGATAATCTCTTGCACCAATAGAATAAAGTTGGTCTTGCAAGTCTTTATTCCGACTACGAAGTCTGTCATATTTAACTTTCTCACTGAAAATGGTACTTTCAGCTTCTGAGAGTTTCTGATGACATTCCTTAAGAAGATTATGAGCAACTGGATCTACATGGAACACTTCTTCGTCAGCATCAGAATCAGTATCCGAAAGAATTATTCCAGAAGCTAATGCAACCTCGCCTACGTACTCTTGGTGGTCATAATGTTCAGGTCCATCATCAAGAGTAGGCAAAGTTGCTGCACATGTCGATTGTCTACGGCTCCAGCTAGGACATGTTGAAGAAAAGTGCCCGAAACCACGAGAGTTAAAGCATTGTACATCATCATTAGGATATGTTGCAACTTTAGAAAAACTCTTTTTCTTGTCTCTCAAGATTTTTCTAAATTGTCGTGGAGTAACTTCCTTAGTATCTGGCGAACCAGATTTATCCTTAGAGGATTTAAAATTGTCTGCAGCTTTAAAGGAAATCACCTCTTTTCCAGACCGGTGTTCATTATCAAAGATCTTTAACTTTCCAACAAGAGTATTTCTGGAGAGTGTAGAAAGATCGTTTGCTTCTTCAGTGGCATGTTTCTTAGACTCCTATCTTGATGGTAGAAACCTGAAAATTTTGCACAAAATAACTTTCTCTGGAATAGTTCTTCCTAATGAAAATGAGGCGTTAACTATTTGAGAAAGTCTTTGGTTAAACTCATCAAAGGTTTCATCATCAGACATGCGAAGGTTTTCCCAGTCAGATGCTAGGTTTTGAAGCCTTGCTTATTTCTATGCGGCATTCCCTTCAAATACAGTTTCTAAGATATCCCAAGCATCTTTAGACTTATTACACGTAGTCACATGGTGCTGAAAATCTGGGGTAATGGCATGGATGATAGCATTTAATTCGTCAGAATTTTACTTTGCAACAAGAATCTCAAGATCATCATAATCACCAATATCATTTGCAACAGTTACACCATCTACTGTAACTAATGGAGGATTATAGCCATTAACAATACGAACCCATGATAAAAAATCTCGAGCTTGTATAAAAGCACGCATAACAATTTTCCACCATAAATAGTTCGTGCCATCGAAGGATGGCGGTACATTTTTTATGAGATACCTTAATCGAAGTTTTCTTTCTAGCTTCCGATTTCGACTAACAAGTATTGGTATATGATCGGAAACTGAAATATATCAAAACCTAGGATTTATGATCAACAACTCTTGAATGGTTTTATATCAGAAGAGAAAACCTTAGAATAGACAAGAGGTGAAAAACCTAGATTACAAGTTGTATAATCGATCACGAAGATTAAATCCAAGTCGGCTTTGTGATCCCCAATACAAATACTTTTATCTCACTCTTGTTAACGAAGAACCGAAGACATGGAAAACAACCTTATGAAGCTTACACCAATTTTCCAAAAGGGGATGAAAACGTGTAGCACTCATGAACCCTTTATTTATAGTGAACAATAACTTGGAAATTACGCAAAGCTATTTTCCCTTTTCAAGACTCTCCTAATTTGGGGAGTCTTTCCTAAGTTACAACTCTTGCCAAAATAATTAATTTAGCAAATATTGTATTTATGTGAATAAATCACAATTTATCTTAGGAAGGAATCAAAAATAATTTAATATGGTAATCAAATATGTTTGGAGTAATAGCTATCTTGCCAAGATAAGGAAACATCAATAATTTGACCAAAAATGGCTTCTAGTCACGAAATTGCGCTCAAGTCCGTGAACTGTTACAAACAGTTCATGGATTGTTTCCTACTAACGAACTGTAACAATTACAACAAAACTTATAATTGTTACTTTAATAAATCACTCATAACTTCATCGTTATAACTCGGAATCGAGTGATTCTTGGCTCGTTGAATTCGTAAGATCATTCAGTATAACATGAGAACCTTTCCAGGGATAAAGGTTATTGTCACAAGAGTCGTGGCTCAAATAACCTCGAGTATATTGTTGATGGTGGATTTTAGTTCAAGGATAAAATTGTAAAACCAAATTTAACGCGCTGACATTTTGCAAAGGGTAAAGCCGTTTGATAAGTGATGTGTACCTCTTTACTTTATTTATTCGAAGCAATTCGATAAATATACAAAAGTCACCTAGAATGGTGCATGTAGCAACAATCCCAAATATTCTGTGGATTTATAGCATTATCAATTAATGCATGATTTTCCTAGTATTTCCTATATTGTTCCTTGCCGAACTCTCATTATTTGCATGACATGACGACTGAGTGTTCACTCTCAGCAGACTAACATGAATCTCCAAGTGCCAATTTTGAGACATGCACGAAATACCCGTACAGGCTACTCTCTGACAAAGAGGATTTCGAAATCGATCGATTTAATTTTCTTAAGGAAAATCTGGACTGTCCAAATCAGTCTCAGAAACGATCATGGCCATGCAAGTTGGTCAAATGATTTAACCATCCTAGTCGAACCCTAGCAGGAGTAGGCGATCATTGTGATGACCACCGGCGGGCCCACTTATGCCCTAGCCGGTCGAACACCACACTGCACTTCCCAGCACGTCAAAACTCCAGCCCTAAAATAGGGTGGTTGCGCTGCTTTGTAAGAAGCTCGACGAGCTTAGACTGTTCAAGGCAGTCTTAAGATTATCACGACCGTCCAACTTCACCAGCCTGGTTGGATGGCTTAGATCATCCCGCGAATGATCAGTGAAGCGCTAATGCATACATTGGCGGGCCCACTCTGTCCCTACCTGATCGGCTTGCTCACGGCATGGTTACGGAACCATGAACGTTTGCCTAAAACATGATGGGCGTGAGGCTTCTCGAGGGTCACGGAAATTCCACTAGCGTCTTAAATTGATCTCAACCATCCAACTTAACCAGCATGTTTGGATGGCTTAGATCGTGCCTAAGACCATCAGGGAGGTGCACATATGTTCACCGTCATCCCAGTGTGGGCCCCACACGATCGACCTCTGCAAAGGAGAGGCATAGGTTTCCAAACCGATTGGACAAAGTCACGCGTGCGTAACCGTTTTAAAACCCTAATTAGGGTTTGCGACGTGGCATACATGTCGTAGTTTGATCACGACCATACATCTTCGCCAACTTGGATGGAAGCTGTAGATATAGATTTAAGAGGTACCGAGAGTGTCAACGTGATCACGATGGGCCCACCTTTGCATGTGGCCGGCCGACCTAGGCTGACTAGGACTCAGCACCTCGAAACGCGCTCCCCAAAGTGGCATGTCACGCGGCTTCCAAATCCTTTGCGGCAATGGATTTCTGTCGCAAATCGATCACGACCACTCATCTTTGCCAGTCAAATTGAGTGGCCTAGATCGATCCTTCATGGTATGGAGAGGTATGCACGTGCACAACAACATGCCGCCTCCATGCATGACCAATCGGTCCCACCAAAATTAACGCCCATGCTTGAGTTCGATCAAGCCAAAGATGGATGCTTGGGCACCTCTTAAAAACCCTAAAATTCCATCAACGGTCGCAGATTTATGCCATAAACCATCTCGTCTGTCCAAATTTGATAGCTTGGTCGGACAGCCTAGGTTGAAAGCTAGACGACCAATGAAATACCTCGATACTCACTTTCCGCCACTCTTCCACATGGAGTGATCGGACAGGAGATGGCTCGCTCATGCGGCCTCCAAACGATCACTCGAAGATGGTTGGACGTGATGCTATTTTAAGACGCTTAATCCGCGACTTATTCAGTTAAGCCTTAAAACATCGATATTTTGTACTTGTTAATTGCTTTCGATGCATTGCATGCATACACGATATTTCATGAATATCAATTTCTTAAATAACTTAGTTATTTAACTTAGCACCGTATGCTACTTCCTGTGGGTCCCATGATCCACTCATTCGAGACATCAAGCATTTCAGAAACTGGGGGATACTTACCGGGGTATTGGTCTGGTGGTTTATAGCGTGCAACATGAAACATGCCATTACGAGAACGTGTCAGGAGGCATGGACGGTTAGCGATGATGGAAGAAGTGGGAAAAGACGTGATCTTGTGACAATCACCTACACGACCCCACTACTCCATCACTTCACTCCCTCCACTTACCATGAGATGAGGGTTACGCTCAATGACTTGTATAAATAGGTTTTCCTATTTCCAAACAAGAAAGACACAGAAAAACCAAGTGTTGTCATCAGTATCCAGAAAACACCCAGAACTGATAGCTTACATCAAGCCAGTTCAACATTCTGATACAAGTCATAAACAACCAACACCTTCACAATCTCAACACCTTCTTCACTTCCCTCCCTAAGATCAACCCCATCTCCTTCACTTTGTGACCGAAGCAAGTCTGGAACGGCCATTTCTTGGTTTAGGCCAGAATTGTATAGATTGATCTCTTGAATCAAAATCACTCCCATGCACTCCATTTGTTTAGGGTTTAGATTCATTTCTCATCCACACACGCCCAAAATTACCGAAACCAGCAGAAATAGTTTTCACACATAAACAATTGGCGACAACAGTGGGAGATTAATCTCTTGGTTGTGCAGTCAATTTCTTCAATACCCAATCCCATTTGGATGATTTCAAAATGGTTGGTCTTAGGACTCCCCCAACAATTTCGAATCCCGGAAGAAGTTCCTCCAATGAAGATACCTCTCTTCCCAACGGTGTATCTAATGGTGTAACCGGAAGAATCCCAATATTGATCGAGTTAGCACGGGTGCAGGAGATTCACACGAAGAACATGGACCTGATAAAAGAAACAATAAACGCCATACTCGATCTCCTCATCAAGATGACTTCACATATGATCGGTTCTCCTGTCACGGAGATTTCTACACTGGGGACTGATCCTCGTGACGATCCTCCTCAAGTCAATAGTTTCACTATGAACCAGAAGCCGGTGGATCAAGAAGCGGCTTTTCTAGTGGAAAGTTTATGCGAACTTTTAAACCTCTCGAAGAATCAGTGGGCGAAGACGTTTGCTGCAATCAACCAGATAGCCCTGGACGTGCATTTGACTCATTTGCGTCCAAAGCCTCAAAAACACCAGAGATGTCTATGAATAATGTTACACTTACAGAAGAAGACATGATGGCGGAAGAAGGTCACAGCCGAGCCCTATACATTACTGCACGCATCAAGGATTCAGAGTTCAAGGGGGCCCTCATCGACACGGGAACGTCTTCGAATATGATTACTCTCAAGACACTCAGGACGACCAAGGTTCTCCCAAGCAAGATCGTGCGACAGCCTACCACGATGACAGACTTTGACGGAAACCAAACCAACACGTACGGGTATGTCAATCTGAATTTATCTGTAGGGCCCGTCCAATCAAAGGTGAAATTAGAAGTCATAGAAAAGGAGCCGGACTATCATATGATACTGGGAGACCATGTCTTCATGACAATAGGATCGTCCCTTCAACGTATCACCAATGTCTGAAGACGATGCTGAATAAAGAAGTCATTTGTATTCCTGCATCATTGTCTCTTTATGCACCAATATGCGGAGTGGAATTGTTTGAACCAAGAGAAGCTCCGCGCTAAGATTCATACAAAGTGCATTGCATCTCACTCCCCATGTGGGCGTCAATCCAGGAGGAGGACCGACTTGCATCATTGAAGGCTAAGCCCCATGATGCATATTTGCTGACAAGGCGTCCCAATTATTCTTCATCATATGAAGCCGCGACCCACGCTCACACTAAGAGGGAACAGACTTTTGTGGAAATCCGTGACCATAAAGGGAAAACCGTGTACCAACGTCGCTGTTAGCAATTAGCAAGGGAGACTGTTTCCCAGTCTCTCCGCCCAACAGAATGCTACCACAACGACGAGCCGCAAGAAGAAGTGCTAGATGCTCTACTATTGCTGCAATATGGCACCAACTCTACAACTCATGAGCTCGAAATCGTTAACATCGCGAATGAGGAATATCTCCATCAGCTCAACCTTGTGTACGAATGAACGCACGAAGCTCGTGGAACTTCTCAAAGAATACCAGGACATATTCGCTTGGGCGTATGAATAAATGCCCGGTTTAGATGAAAAATTGGTCACCCATCTTCTACATGTGATACCTGGATCCAAGACAGTCAAGCAATCTCCGAAGCAATTCAGGCACGAGGTAGAAGAGAAAATCAAGATTGAGATTCAGAAGTTGCTAGTTGATGGCTTCATTAAACCCATTCATCATCCGACCTGGTTGGCTAATGTGGTTCCGGTGAAAAATAAAAACGGACAGATCAGGTGCTGCTTGGATTTCAGAGACTTGAACAGGTGCTTCCCCAAAGACGATTTTCCTCTACCTAACATCGACATGCTATTAAATGCCACCAGCGGACACGACATGTTCTCCTTCATTGATGGATATAACGGCTACAGTCAGATAAGGATGTATGAGCATGACGCAAGTAAGACAGCTTTTCGAACTCCTCTCGGAAATTTTTACTATACTGTAATGCCATTTGGTTTAAAGAACGCCGGTGCAACGTATCAATGCGCTATGACGGCAATCTTCCACGACATGATGCATAAGCAAGTTGAAGACTACGTGGATGATATAATAGTCAAATCAAAAGCTCGGGCGGCCCACACAGGAGTCTTACGACAAGTGTTCGAGTCTCGTGAATACAAGTTGAAGATGAATCATTTGAGATGCACTTTCGGCGTTTCTTCAGGCAAATTTCTGGGATTCCAGGTGACTGCTAAGGGAATCAAAGTGGACCCATCCAAGACCTAACATATCCTCATGATGCCGCCTCCGCGAACTGTGAAGGAACTCCAAAGTTTCATGGGCAAGAAAGGAGCAAGTTTCGTCTGGACCGCACTACAACAGGAAGCGTTTCGGAAGATTCAACGAATATTGTCATCTCCAAATCATCATAAAGGGTTCGCATATTATGTCAGATCGAACGAGAGCGAGCCCAGGACATCTTCAGATCTACTGAAGCCGACACCTCAAGGGAGCATCCTCAAGAATATAGCGATATGTGCAACATCAATGAGAGGCGCTCTCAGAATTTCGTCTCCCGTAGAAGAAGTAGTTGTGTTACCAAAGGAGATTGCACCTGGGACTTGAGAGGTACATACAAATTCTCCATGAAAAGAAATTCATCATATTTGCAGAGCCTAATAATTAAGTCATTCGAATGAAGGAACTTCCCTACTCCTCAAAGACACGATCCAAAGGTGATAATATCAAAGGAGTGTGACTGGGGATTGATTAGCACTGCCCATATCGAAGATGGTGAATTTAGAGAGATGCAAGCACGCTATCATTATGATTCCAAGATGTCCAAAGACGAGGATATACTCAAGAGACCATACGTATTGTCAAAGACCAGTGATATTCTTGGACGTCTATGAAACACAACGCAGACGTAAAGACGGCCTCATGAACCCAGTGTGACGACGTCCATCAAGTAGAAGGCTCAGTGGATACTCGTGGGCAGGGGACTGTCTCTATACCGCCCCCTAAGCTAGTAGCTGACTAATCCAAGAGATTAACTAAATAAAGAGGCACTACGAATCTAATTCAAATACTTAAACATTCAATTAAGAAATCTGCTACAAAACTTATCCCAAAACTAACCCCGCTCAGAATATATATACATGAACTTCTCTCAAATGATACATATACAATAGTCAATTGGTTTACAGATACACTAAACAACATAATAAACATAACAGAAGTTAACTAATTAACGGAGTCAACACTTGTGGCTTTCGCTGCGCAACTCTGACCTGTCTCTGAAAACTGAAAGTGAGAATAATTAACATTTAACTTCTAAGTAATCATAAACAATATTAAGAAAAACAATAATGTATTCCCAGACATTAAATAGTGACCAAGTCACTAAGATACACAAACACGAATATGGACAAGCTCTTTCTTCAAACAATGTATCCTATGGTTGTGCAATTCCGAACTCGCAAATCCACACCTAATCGTAAATATGGATGTTGACAATTCCGAACTCACAAACTATCGACCGATATAAGCATAAAAGCTGAATTCATGTAGATATAAATGTGAAGGAGCGTATCCTATATACCACAAGTGGAAATTCGTATTTCCCATAACAATTCACGACAAACAAACATTACAAGTCCTTTCCAAACCATGGAAAGATTAACAAATCAACAGAAGTATAGTAATGCAATTTAAACAAAACATGGAATGCACACTAGACAATACATGAGTTTGTTAAGCATAAACTTTTTTAAAAGAAACAACAATGGTTACAAAAGAGTCAAATGTATCCCCACCTCTTTTGATGACAAGCCACACCTACATCGAGATCTGCGATCCACTGGTTCATCCTTTGAATCGAACGTTGTTAACAGACTAACTGTTAATCATACAAGAACTCAAATAGTTTAGCCAAAAAGGCTCACACAAGAATCATACAATTCTATTTAATGGTTCTAATCCCATTAAGGTATCTTATTCTCTATCTTTAACATAACTAAAAGTTTACTATTCCAATTAAATTGATTCTAGAATCCATAGCTAAGTCTTATGAATATCTACAACTTTGTAGAAGAAACCAAAGGCTAAATCAGACCATAAGGGTCCAATACATCAAAATGGGAACATTAAACCTAAACCCAAGTCCAACTAAACAATCCCATTACACAAGGCCTGGTCCACTAGGGTCAACTAATGGTCTCTAACAGTCAACAGGGTCAATTAACGGTAAACGTCCAGTCAAGGTCAAGTCCTGGTCCAATGGTCAAGTCTAAATCGGTCAAGTGAGTCAACTCGGGTCAAGACAGGTAACTCGGTCACTAAGACTGATTCATGTGAGTCAGCTACACTGACTGGGATGACTAACAGGTCTCAGTTCAATTGCATCTACAAGAACATATTAAACCTGAATATATCCATTTGATTCAACTATAAACTATCCAAAGTATACAATTCTGTAAATTCAATACAACTCCAAAATTCAATCTTAAATAAAAACTCGGCTTACCTTTAGGTAGCAGAAGCAAGCTTCCATAGATTATCATCAAGATACACATCTACCAATATATAACCACCTAGTTCATTCACTAAAACAAACTACAACCTCATAACACAGACAACCATCAACTCAAACCCCAACATAACTAGACTTCTACGGCAATACTAAAACTCCAAATTACATCCCCTTCATTTAACAACACCAGTATAGACTCAACTCCATCTTCATTTCATTTTACTTACCAAACCAATACTCATTTCAGCATTACCACTAACTGCAGTTTCAATTACATTCTCAATTTCACAAACACACCGATCCAGAACACTATAAAGTCAGTTCAACTTCAATCTTAACACAAACCATTCTGGAAATCATAATTTCATCCACAACATACCATAATACACCTCCACCTTCAAATCCAACTACACAGACAATATCACCATCTCATTCCACTAGATCAAACATAACCATTATGACTTCACTGTAACTCAACTTTTCCCTGCAATTGACAGTTCATACATTTCCTATTTCATTTAATTCAACTTCAATTCAAACACCACAACACACCCATTACCTTTTGCAGTTCACAACAAACTCAGCCTTCAGCCAACATAAACTCATTAACACCAATGCCACAAGAAATCCAATTCAAACACTTCAACAACACATATAAATCTTATCACCACTACTACCACCTGCATCCTTAACTCATAATAAAATTCATCACTACCATTGATAACATTGCTTCCACCAACTAAGCACCAACAACATTTTCAACTCCACATCCTTGCACTTTCTCTATTCATTCTAGTTCATAGTAATTCAACACAACCTACTTCATATCAACAATTCTACTCCATATCCATCTCATAACACGGTTTCAAAAACAATCATATACACTTAACAATTCACTGATTCATCCTTCAAATATCAAGATTAGAACAATTAAAATCTTACCCCAGTAACAACAACCGCTGGATTGGAATCCCCTCATCTACATCTCAAACCCATGAACCCCAAAACTCTGTTCCATCACGAACCCTAAATTCAATTACCTTCATCGATTTCATCCTCTAAAGCTTAGCTTCATTTGTAATACCACTCTACATCCTTAATACACATCAAACACGTCTCAAATCCCCTTTCTTAATCACCTATTGCTTCCCTGAGTTGTTCTTATGAACCCTAACTTCTCAATTCGATCCTCAAATCAACTTCAGATCAACCCCACAACTTCTATCAACCCTATTAAGAACGAACTCATCTTCAATTTCATTTTAATCATTACTAATTCGAAACCCCAATTCATAATCACAGAAAACCCTAATTATATCCAATCCCGAATTCAAACTCAAAACATCACTATAACTCAAATTAAACAACAACCCAGTTGTTCTTTATCCTTGTACAACGCTATATGATCATCAATCCACACAAATCCTCAATCAACTCAAGAACCCTAACTTTTCCTGCATCTTTTCTTCATTACAAATCAAAATGATACCATCTTCTTCTTAATAAACCCTGATACATCAACCCTTCCTTCATCTAAACAATATCACTAATCGACTTTTCTTGAATCTACTCTCAAATTCATCACTCGTCTGAAAATAGAAGAAAGCAGAGAAGAAGAAGAAGAAGAAGAAGAAGAAGGAGAAGGAGAAGAAAGAGAAAGAAGAAGGAAGAATGGGCTTATCTTCTCGGTTCGGTGCTGATAAGGCCAAACCAAAATTACTGAGGCACCCAACAATTGGATAAGGGCTACCAAGGCGGTTAAACTTCAACATGACTATTTTTCCCTTCAAACAAATCTGATGATATCTTCTTTATTCGGTATCCGATTGACACGTTTGAGTAGTCTATACTGCATAACTTTTCGAGACGTATATAACGATACTAGTTTCATATCTGGTTCGTTTTTAGATTAATTTATATTAATTAACGTTCGTGTTAAATGATGTGTTTTGTAGATAGTGGTAAAAGTGGTTTGATTCTCAGACTTGCGAAGGATATTAATTAGACTTAAATTCTAATATTAAAATAGAAAACTCACTAAAAATTATAGCAAACTCAATCAAAGTTGATATCAATATTAAAAGAACACTGAAGCTAAGATTCCACTATTTTCCAAGTTCAAAGTGATTTAATCCAATATTTATATTCATGCAATTTTTTCGTTCAATTTGATTCTACACTATTGCAACAAGTAGATTCTCAAAATAACAAGTGTAAATCCGAAGCATAGAACATCAAAAACCTAGGTCCAAGCATGCTCTATCAAAAGAAATAACAATTGCTTAACAAGAATCATTCAAACAATTTTCACTCAAGGCAAAACAATCATAAAAATAATTGCGATAAATAAATAAGAATATACCAATTTTTGTTGGAAAATAGCTTCCTCTATCGCCTCAGAAATAGGGTTTAGCTCCTCATATTAATCACTTGCTCAAAATACATGTTTGTTGCTCAAAAGTTGATTAAAAAGAAGAGAAGGTATAAAACAACGTGTTTGTAACGGATATAATTGTTACGAACCACTGTTACAAAGTACCCTAACACAAAACTGTTGCGAACTCTGAATAATTGTTATAGAAATTGTGACAAACTGATTGAATTTGGAAGAAAAGGCCACGGATTCTGCGACTGTCTCTTACTGCTGTTCTGATTTCTTCTTCTTCCTCTCGCATGTATCTCTGCAACTTGGTGTTTTTGTGCTCTGTTCTGTTCTAAACTTCTCCAAAGTGAATGTAAGTCTTCTATGAGCTATCCCAACTCCTTTTATAGCCCACAGGTCGATTCCACTTCAAGAAATCTTCGGCTCTTCTTATCTTCCCTCCACCTCAAGTCTCGGGATTTCTTTCCCTGCCAAGCTTATCTATGTCTTCTGTTTTTTTGAAGCTTCTTCTAAAGATAGCAGTAAATCTGGTAGAGTGCATATCCTTCCAATTTCACTACGTACCTTCCACAAATACAACCAAAAATTCCCGTAATATTAATCCTCCCCTGTTTTGACTAAAGTCCGTGTAAATTTCTTTTTATCGAGCCTCAAACACATACGAACCCTGTTTTGAAATATCCAGCCCAAACCAATCGAAATCCATGAGAAAATCCGAGTAAAACTCTCCATGTTTCCGCAAAATAGAAACCCATGATATTTGCCTCCCTGTTTCGACTAACACCGAGTTAACAGCCCAAGTTTCTTGATTTAAACAAACATACCATGCATGTTTACTCCATTCAAGTACGTACCAACGAATTTCTCCGATTGAATCTCTTCGGAAGTTGCCCAGAGATTGAACCCTAAAATCTCCCGTAACTGGGTTTTTTTCCCGCCAATTCTTGTTTTTTCAAATGAAGAAGATGGTCGCCCCCTATCCAGAGTAGGGGTGCGATTAGCAGCTGCCTGGAAATGGGATGCCCCTTAGTAATTAGGTTACCCCTTATCCAAAGTGAGGGTCCGAATAGCAAATGTCCTCCCATGAACGCAAAAAACACTTTTCGAGCCAATTTCGCCGCAAAATCTTATTTTTCCAAAAACACCTACAAAGACATAAAAAACCAAAATAAATACAAAATCGAGCACTAACAATATACATAATTGAGAACAAAATAGACACATAAATGCGTCTATCAAATACCCCCAAACTTATTATTTGCTAGTCCTCGAGCAAATCAAATCTAGAAAATAAAATCCTAACTCACTGTCGCAGGCATCGTCGATTGCATTTAACGTATGCAGTAAGCCTTTAAACCCCTAGGTGTCCCTAGTGGCCGAGTTATAGTCTCGAGAGGGCTTACCAGAGGTATACCCGCAAAACCTTTACTCCAGATCCTAGCTATCTATGCAAAACCTTGGAAGGCACTAAAGAATCTCCTTAGTTGGCATACTTATTGACTACAGAAGGAAGTACCCTGATGCGAAATACCAATTGTTGTACACAAGTTTGCACTCAAGCATACTAAAATTCATATATAAGTGTCAGAGCTCTACTCAGATAGTCGCACTATGGACATCAATATCCGGAGTCAAAACTAATCACATGGATAGATCAAGAAGATGGATGTAGAAAAACATAGATGGTTTTGATGTTTACTAGGTGAACGGTGTTTCTCATATCTGTCTGAAGGCCTCCGCTAAAATGAACCTATCCTAATGGACTGAGATACTAGTCTGACTGATATCAAAACACTGGCATATACAAGGGAACCAATGATTGATAATCCTAACTCTAGGTCAACACACTGGCATATACAAGGGTACCAGTGGTCGACTTTATTGAATTTATTCCGGTTGGTCTGATGGTCTGGTCTCAGTTTTTTTTTAATTATTTTATTTTTATTGCTGGTTTTTTTTTTTTTTTTGTATATCAATCACTCTGATTCACCCTAGCATTGGTAAAAACTTGAATCGTGAGCCCCACCTAATCACTTAGAGAAACATAGTTTAAAAACAAAACAAAATAAAAACAGAAGTGAAAAGGACTCAACGAGATATGGTGAAACTATCATGTTATTTCTAACACCCGAGCTCTGTGCTTTTATGAATAGACTTTTTGGATGTTGCCATCTAGTCAGATTGGTTCCTCAACTCCTACAATCAAAATGCTTCCATCCACTTAGATTGGTTAGTGCCATCCTTAATAGGCATAAATTTCTAGGCTCTGGATTTTATTTATTGTAACAAAAAGGCAACAAAAAGTTTCTACCCCACCCCCAAACTTAAATCTAACATTGTACTCAATGTTTCTAGTGAAAGAACATTATCAAAAGTATAAATACACATGAGGAAATAGTAAAGAGAGAAGTCGGAAGGATAATACCTGGGTGAAGTGTAACCAAAAACCTAAAAGTAATATAAAACATACAAACCGCCTCGATGGTCAATCAAGGTAAACAGGGTCCTCCAGAGGGACCTCCTCAACATCACCTGTAGGAAAAGGTTCTAAAAAGGGCTTCAATCTCTGACCGTTAACCTTTTAAGAACTACTACTAACTGGTGTCTCAATCTCAACAGCGCCATGAGGAAAAAAAGGACGGACCACAAAAGGACCGGTCCACCGAGAGCGCAACTTCTCGGGGAATAGATGCAAACGAGTGTCATACAGAAGAACTTTTTGACCTGGAGAAAATGACTTTCGTAAAATATTCTTATCATGTACAAGTTTCATTTTGTTCTTATACTCCTTAGCACTATCGTATGCATCTCTACGAATCTCGTCCAACTCATTAAGCTGGAGTTTTCTGTGAGCTCCTGCCTTGTCAAGTGAAAAGTTTAGGTTCTTAATAGCCCAATAGTCTCTATGCTCTAACTCAACGGGCAGGTGACATACCTTGACAAACACTAAATGATAAGGTAACATTCCAATGGGTGTCTTAAACGCAGTACGATAAGCCCATAAGGCATCAGTAAGCCTCGATGACCAGTCTTTCCTATTAGGATTAACTATTTTCTCTAAAATACGCTTAATTTCCCTATTGGAGACTTCTACCTGACCACTAGTCTGTGGGTGATATGGGGTAGCTACTTTGTGGGTAATACCATATTATTTCATTAAAAGTGCAAATGGTCTATTACAAAAGTGTGAACCTCCATCACTAATTATAGCTCGCGGCGTACCAAAACGTGTAAGTATATTCTCTTTCAAAAACTGGACTACGACCCTGTGGTCATTCGTTTTACACGGAACCGCCTCAACCCACTTAGACACATAGTCTACAGCGACAAGTATGTAAAGATAACCAAACGAAATAGGAAATGGACCCATAAAATCAATGCCCCACACATCAAAGACCTCAATCACTAAAATAGGGTTCAAAGGCATCATATTTCTACGGGAAATGGTTCCTAACTCTGGCAACGCTCACAAGAAACACAATGACTATGAATCTTTAAACAACGAAGGCCAGTAAAACCACACTGCAAATCTTAGCAGCAGTCTTCTTAGCACTAAAATGACCCCCACATGCATGTTCATGACAAAAGGAGATAATACTAGACTGGTCACTCTCAGATACACATCTCCTAATAATCTGGTCGGACAATACTTAAACAATAAGGATCGTCCCAAAAGAAATGCTTAACCTCGGCTAAAAACCTAGAACGATCTTGTTTACCCCAATGTTGAGGGGTTCGACCAGTAACAAGATAATTCACTATATTTGCATACCAAGGTGATTGGGAAACAGAGAACAATTGTTCATCAGGAAAGCTATCCCTTATAGGAAGGGAATCACTAGGGGAACTAACAACTAGCCTAGACAAGTGGTCTGCTACTACATTTTCTGCACCCTTTTTGTCTCTAATGTCTGGGGAAAATTCCTGTAACAATAGGATCCATCTAATCAATCTAGGTTTGGTATCCTTCTTAGATAAAAGGTATTTCAAAGCAGCATGATGTATAGATTATGATCTTAGAACCTAATAGGTAGGACCTAAACTTATCCAAGGCAAACACGATGGCTAAAAGTTCCTTCTCGGTAGTTGTGTAGTTCATTTGGGCATCATTCAGAGTTTTGCTAGCATAATAAATCACATGAAGTAATTTTTTTCTCGTTGTCCTAAAACGACGCCTATAGCATAATCTGAAGAATCACACATAATCTCAAAGGGTAGGTTCCAGTTAGGTGCCTGGACTAGGGGCAGTAGTGAGTAAAGTTTAAGCTTCTCAAAAGCCTCTAAACAAGCATCATCAAAGACAAACTTAACATCTTTGCAAGCAAATTGCAAAGAGGTCTAGAAATCAAGCTAAAATCCTTAATGAATCGACGGTAAAAACCTGCATGCCCTAGGAATGACCTAATATCTTTTACGGTTTTTGGGACCTGTAAAGTCTTAATAAGGTCAACTTTGGCTTTGTCTACCTCTATACCCTTTGAAGAGACGATGTGCCCTAACACAATTCCTGATTTAACCATGAAATGGCATTTTTCCCAATTAAGCACTAAATTTTTTTCCTTACACCTAGTCAACACTAATGTCAAATGATGCAAGCACTCATCGAAAGATGAACCAAACACTGAAAAATCATCCATAAAGACCTCTAAGAACCGTTCTACCATATCAGAAAATATGCTCATCATACAACGCTGAAAAGTTGCAGGGGCATTACATAGCCCGAAAGGCATGCGTCTATACGCAAAGGTACCAAAGGGACAGGTAAAAGTGGTTTTCTCTTGGTCTTCTGGGGCAATAACGATCTGATTATCCGGAGTAGCCATCTAAGAAGCAAATGACTATGTCCAGCTAATCTCTAGCATTTGGTCGATAAAAGGAAGGGGAAAGTGATCCTTCCTTGTGACCTTGTTCAATTTCCTATATATCAAACACGCCATCCCGTGGTCACTCGGGTTGGGATTAATTCATTATTATCATTCTGGACTACAGTGATACCTGATTTCTTGGGGACAACCTGAACAGGGCTGACCCACTTACTGTCTGAAATTGGGTAATAATACCCGCATCTAACAACTTAAGCACCTCTTTTCGAACTACCTCTTTCATGTTAGGGTTCAGTCGACGTTGCATCTCCCTAGAAGGTTTGGAGTCTTCCTCTAAATGAATCTGATGCATACACCAGTAGGACTTATACCCTTAATGTCTGCTATAGTCCACCCTAAAGCTTCCTTATTGTCTTGAAGTACATTTACTAGCCTACTTTCCTGATCACTATCCAAATCGGAAGCTACAATCACAGGTAAAGTCTCAGATGGGCCTAAAAACACATACTTTAGAGTATCGGGTAGTGGTTTAAGGTCCAACTTTGGGGGCTTTCTAAAGAAGGAATTAGGGTAGTCTCAGAAACTGGTAATGGTTCGAACCTAGCTTTCCATCTATCAGTGTCTAACAGGGGTAGAATCTAATAGAGCATTCACCTGTTCAATAGTGCTATCGTCGTCAAAATCTAAACCAAAATGGGATAGACAACTTTCTAATGGGTCTTCAGACAAAATGTTTGGTAATGACTCCTGAAC
This sequence comes from Papaver somniferum, assembly GCF_003573695.1. Classification (NCBI taxonomy): domain Eukaryota; kingdom Viridiplantae; phylum Streptophyta; class Magnoliopsida; order Ranunculales; family Papaveraceae; genus Papaver; species Papaver somniferum. The sequence goes on from NC_039359.1 coordinate 192,603,377, forward strand.
TAAGGCTTCTATCATGTTCACCTCTTCAACACATGTGTCATCTAGCTCATGAGGTTGCTTACTGACATTAAAAATGTTCATCTCCATAGTCATATTACCAAAAGATAAACTCATCACACCATTTCGACAGTTAATGATCGCATTAGACGTAGCTAAAAATGGGCGACCTAAAATCACAGGTATCTGGTTCTCTGGGTCAGGGACAGGTTGGGTATCTAGGACCACGAAATCCACTGGATAAATAAACTTGTCGACCTCAATAAGAACATCCTCGATAACACCTCGAGGGATTTTAACAGACCTATCAGCTAACTGCAGTGTCATCTGAGTAGGTTTCATTTCACCAAGTCCTAGCTGTAAGTATACATGGAATGGCAGTAAGTTCACACTGGCTCCTAAGTCAAGTAAAGCTTTTTCTACCCGGAAGTTACCTATTGTGCAAGCAATGGTAGGAGAACCTGGGTCTTTGTACTTTGGAGTTGTGGTGTTCTGAATGATTGAACTTACGTGACTAGCTAAAAAGGCTTTCTTATGGACGCTAAGTTTTCTTTCGCGTACACATATCCTTAAGGAACTTGGCATAAGCAGGAATTTCCTAATTGCATCTAATAAGGAAGGTTTATGGTAACTTGCTTAAAAACCTCCACTATGTCATTAAAGTTCGATTCCTTTTTGTTGGTATAGCTGGGAAATGGGGCTCTAGGCATAAAATCAGACCTTTCAGGAACCGAATTCACATCATCAGAAACTTTATCAGTCTCCTCAGCTACTGGTCCTGAGAGGTGAGATCTGAGGGGTGAACTACAGTATGTTCACTATCGGGCATGGTTACCTTATTGTCTACAACTCTACCACTTCTAAGGGTTCTAACACATTCAATTGATTCGATGGTTTTGCACCTAATTCATGAACTCCTCTAGGGTTGGGTTGTGTTTGACTAGGAAACTTACCTTTTTCTCTCAAAGAATCACTTATCAGACCAACCTGGGTTTTTAACTCGGAAATAGCCTGACTATTTTCTTGTCCTATCCTGTTACTAGCTTGTAGACTCTGTTCTACGGATAACTGAAATTTTGCAGTTTGCTGAGTTAACAAGGCGAGAGATTCCTCTAAACTTAGGATTTTCTTATCTGACTGATTCTGAAACTGAGCTAGTCCTGAAGGATTCTTAGTATAGCCAAAACCTGGGGGAGCATTAGAATTACTAAACTGACCTTGACTTTGGCCCTTAGACCACGAAAGGTTCGGATGGTTTCTCCAACCAGGATTATAGGTTTCTGAATATGGGTCAATCTTTTGACGGTTATCAAATCTAGTGTTATTATAAAGAGCATTGGCTTGCTCTTCAATATTCTGGCCTTCCCAAAAAGGCTCCACTCTACCACTAGTCTGGCCCACTTCTAAGCTTCTAACCTTTTTGCTATAGCAGCAATTTTGGCATCTGATTCATAGCCTCCTTCTACCCTATTAACGTTTCCTCTACTTAAAAGAATTGTTTTCTGGGGTGCCCTACTATTTTCCCATTGCTGGGTTTTTTCGGCGATTTCATTAAAAAATTCCATCGCCGCATCAACAGTTTGGTTTTCAAATCCACCAGTGCATAGAGACTCAACCATGGTCGTTGTGGAATAATCTAAACCCTCATAAAGGATCTGAACTAGCCTAACCTTTTCTAAACCATGATGAGGACACTGGGATAATAAATCATTGAACCTTTCCAAATACCTATATAAAGATTCTCCTCTTGTTGTGAAAATGTGCATATTTGCGTCCTAATAGACGATGTTTTGTGCCTAGGGAAAAACTTATTGAAAAAGGCAGATGTAAGTTGTTCATATGTCTCAATTGACTCGGAGTCCAAACTAATAGCCACGACTTGGCCTTATCTTTCAGGGAAAATGGGAATAACCTAAGTTTCAAAGCATCATCATCTAAGCCTCTAATTCTTAGAGTACTACAAATTTCCTCAAAATCCCTAACATGGTAATAGGGTTTTCATTTCTTTCCCTAAAAAGATTGGGAGCATCTGTAAGGTCCCAGGTTTCAGTTCATAGGGTGCCTCCGTTTCAGCTAACTTAATACACGAAGGACGAGTAGTCCTAGTGGATTCAACAAAGCTTTAAAGTTGCCATTTTCTATCGGAAATAGGGATTGTCTCCTCAGCAGGACGTTCAAAAACAGACTCTTCAAAAGTACTTTCTAATTGAGGTAATCGAGACGTTTCGAACTACTAGGTTTTCTTTAACAAATCTACCTAGGGCTCTCTTTTACGTTCAGGCATGCAAAAAAAATAAGGAAGGGTATTCAACACAAAACAAGGCCGACTCAACCAAATCAAACCTATTGATTTCTAGCAAACAAAAAGCATGATGGCTCCACTTAGATTGTTTCTAGACCAGCTTCTAATCCTTCGAAAGGGAATTCGTTACAATTTAAGCAAACCCCTCTGGAATCAATCCGAGTTAAGTAAGTTGAATAGAGGCGAGGGAAGCTCGGTGGAGCTTTGATACCCAAGGCCTCACCGGTATTACAAGGCGGCGCAGTCACGCATTCAACTTACAGAAACCGTCAAGAACTTCGAAGTATGCTTAAAAGAGTAACCAATATTTTTCGAATGACTTTCCTGTTAAGCTCGTTACCCTATCGGTCTCGTTCTAGTCAAAATTTTAGGCTTAGGTTCGCGTGGGTACGTGTTTAAAGCGGGCAAGAAGAAGAACGGTGATGAAATCCGAACCCTTATCTTGTATGGCCAGGCCTTGCCCTTTACTAGAAAAATAAAGTCCGTATTCAGTCCTCAACATATATGCATACGAAGAGTCCAGTAACTCGCTGACAGGGGATTCGCGAGTGTTAGAATCTTACCTCCCGTTCCAGACGGGGGATGAATCGGGTAGTCGACTCGGGCCACTGACTCCGATGAGTGTACGAACCCAAGGTGCAGAGACAATATCGTAATTGTCCTCCTTCTCTGCAAACAGTTATATTTAAAGTACCCTTCCGTAGGGTAAAAAAAAAATGTTCCAAAGTCCAAAAGTCCAAAGTCCAAAAAGAAAGAAAAATTACAAAAATAATAACTAACCTAATACAATAATAAAAACAAAAAACTAAATTGTAAAATGTTCTTTTCGTTCTTTTGCATCTTTAGCTCCAAGTCTTTATGAAATCACCAAACCTTGGCTCAATTTTCTTTATGATCCAGAACCTGTAGACACAAGATAAATACCCAAAAACAAAAAAAAAAAAAATAAAAAAATAAAAAAAATAAAAAAAAATAAATCTAAAACCCTAAAAGAAAATCCGCGTCGGCGGCGCCAAAAATTGATGTGTTTGTTAGATAGTGGTAAAAGTGGTTCGGTTCTCAGACTTGCGAAGGTTATTAATTAGACTTAAATTCTAATATTAAAATACAAAACTCACTAAAAATTATAGAAAACTCAATCAAAGTTAATATCAATATTAAAAGAACACTGAGGCTAAGATTCCACAATTTTCCAAGTTCAAAGTGATTTAATCCAATATTTATATTCATGCAATTTTTTCGTTCAATTTGATTCTACACTATTGCAACAAGTAGATTCTCAAAATAACAAGTGTAATTCCGAAGCATAGAACAACAAAAACCTAGGTCCAAGCATGCTCTATCAAAAGAAATAACAATTGCTTAACAAGAATCATTCAAACAATTTTCACTCAAGGAAAAACAATCATAAAAATAATTGCGATAAATAAATAAATAAGAATATACCACTTTTTGTTGGAAAAATAGCTTCCTCTATCGCCTCAGAAATGGAGTTTGCTCCTCATATTAATCACTTGCTCAAAATACATGTTTGTTGCTCAAAAGTTGATTAAAAAGAAGATAAGGTATAAAACAACGTGTTTGTAACGAATATAATTGTTACGAACCACTGTTACAGAGTACCCTAACACAAAACTGTTGCGAAATCTGAATAATTGTTACACAAATTGTGACAAGCTGATTGAATTTGAAAGAAAAAGCCACGGATTCTGCGACTGTCTCTTACTCCTGTTCTGAGTTCTTCTTCTTCCTCTCGCCTGTATCTCTGCAACTTGGTGTTTTTGTGCTCTCTTCTGTTATAAACTTCCCCAAAGTGAAGGTAAGTCTTCTATGAGCTATCCCAACTCCTTTTATATCCCACAGGTCGATTCCACTTCAAGAAATCTTCGGCTCTTCTTATCTTCCCTCCACCTCGAGTCTCGGGATTTGTTTCCCTGCCAAGCTTCTCTATGTCTTCTGTTTTGTTGAAACTTCTTCGAAAGATAGCAGTAAATCTTGCAGAGTGCATATCCTTCCAATCTCACTACGTACCTTCCACAAATACAACCAAAAATTCCCGTAATATTAATCCTCCCCTGTTTTGACTAAAGCCCGTGTAAATTTCTTTTTATCGAGCCTCAAACACATATGAACCCTGTTTTGAAATATCCATCCCAAACCAATCGAAATCCATGAGAAAGTCCGAGTAAAACTCTCCCTGTTTCCGTAAAATAGAAACCCATGATATTTGCCTCCCCGTTTCGACTAACACCGATTTAACAGCCCAAGTTTCTTGATTTAAACAAACATACCATGCTTGTTTACTCCATTCAAGTACGTACCAACTAATTTCTCCGATTGAATCTCTTCGGAAGTTTCCCAGAGATCGAACCCTAAAATCTCCCGTAACTGGTTTTGTTTCCCGCCAATTCTTGTTTATTCAAATGAAGAAGATGGTCGCCCCCTATCCAGAGTAGGGGTGCGATTAGCAGCTGCCTGTAAATGGGATTCCCCTTAGTAATTAGGTTACCCCTTATCTAAAGTGAAGATCCGAATAGCAAATGTCCTCCCATGAACGCAAAAAACACTTTTCGAGCCAATTTCGCCGCAAAATCTTATTTTTCCAAAAACACCTACAAAGACATAAAAAGCCAAAATAAATACAAAATCGATCACTAACAATATACATAATTGAGAACAAAATAGACACATAAATGCGTCTATCATTAAACTAATCGAATTATTATCAGATAACAGTCTCTTGACTAATCTAATAGCGTTGACGAGCTTGAGGGTCCTTACAGTCTCCCTCTCTTTTCATTCCATGAGGCAACATCAAGGAAGCTAACGGTTCCATCATTAGATTCTCCCTCTAATAACGATACAAGCTCTACCACTATATGAAGACCGCCAAGTTCGTAGCTATCACGCCTCTTCCTGCCAGTATCTTCTGATCATAGCTGCAGCTAAAAAACGTTGTTCTTTTGTTGATACCAGTGCCCGAGCTTACCCTAGCAACAACCAATACGGACAGACGTAATCCGAACTTCTGCATATTTTATTTTCCCACGGAGAAGTAATAGAGTTGCGGAGGAGAGATGGAGATATCTTTATTATGTCAAGGGCTTCTCAACACAAGAGAGAGGGTCAATCAAGGAGCACGTAATTCGCAAGGGAAAATTAAACTGAAGAAGAAGACGCTTCAACGCTCTCTTCAGAAGAAGAATACGGTTCAACGCTCTCTCCAGAAGCCGCTTCGACGTTCGCTTCAGAAGATGCTACAACGCTCTCTCCAGAATAAGAAGCTGCTTCAATGCTCTCTCTAGAAGCCGCTTCGACGTTCTCTTCAGAAGATGCTTCAACGCTCTCTCAAGAAGAAGAAGCTTCTTCAACGCTCTCTCCAGAAGCCGCTTTGACGTTCGCTTCAGAAGCTGCTTCAACGGTTTCTCCAGAAGCCGCGACGCTCTCTTCGGAAGAAGAAGCTGCTTCAACGCTCTTTCCAGAAGCCGCTTCGACTTTCGCTTCAGAAGATGCTTTAACGCTCTCTCCAGAAGAAGAAGCTGCTTCAACGCTCTCTCCAGAAGCCGCTTCGACGTTCGCTTCAGAAGCTGCTTCAACACTCTCTCTGGGACCCGCTTCGACATTCGCTCTAGAAGCTGCTTCAACACTCTTTCCGGGACCCGCCTCGACGTTCGCTTCAGAAGCTGCTTCAAAGCTCTCTCTGGGATCCGCGTCAACGTTCGCTCTAGAAGATGCTTCAACACTCTCTTCAGGAACCTCCTCGACGTTCGCTTCAGAAGTCGCTTCAACACGCTTTCCGGAAGCTACATCAACGTTCTCTTTGGGAGCTGCTTCAACACCTTTTTCAGAAATTGCTTCAGCTGCCTTTTAAGGATATTACTCATGATAGGGATCGTCCTTATCAGAGTCGGAGATTACGATATCGTCATGAATAGTTTGAGAATCCAACCAACCATATGCCTAATCTACCAGGGGCCAACCGACATCATGCAAGGGGAACGCTCACCTGGACGCCTCTTGAACGTGACATGCTCCAAGGACAGGACGACCCATCTCTCCTGGTAACATTTAACTTTGTCTCATAAGTTTTATCTTTATTTGTCACCATCTAATGCCTACCTCACAATAGTGCAACCATTGCGTGCTAGGCAGGGACTTAATGTTGATGGTGGATTTTAATTCAGGGCTAAAATTATAAAACCAAATTTAACGCGCTGACATCCTGCAAAGGGTAAAGCCGTTTGATAAGTGATGAGTACCTCTTTACTTTATTTATTCGAAGCAATTCGATAAATATACAAAATTCATCTAGAATGGTGCATGTAGCAACAATCCCAAATATTCTGTGAATTTATAGCATTATAAATTAATGCATGATTTTCCTAGTATTTCCTATGTTGTTCCTTGCCGAACTCTCATTATTAGCATGACATGACGACTGAGTGTTCACTCTCAGCAGAGTAACATGAATCTCCAAGTGCCAATTTTGAGACATGCACGAAATACCCGTACAGGCTAATCTCTGACAAAGAGGATTTCGAAATCGATGCACTTTCAGATCGATTTAATTTCATTAAGGAAAATCTGGACTGTCCAAATCAGTCTCAGAAGCGATCATGTCCATGCAAGTTGGCCACATGATTTAACCAGCCTAGTCGAACCCTAGCAGGAGTAGGCGATCATTGTGATGACCACCGGCGGGCCTTCTTATGCCCTAGACGGTCGAACACCACACTGCACTTCCCAGCACGTCAAAACGCCAGCCCTAAAATAGGGTGGTTGCGCTTCTTTGGAAGAAGCTAGACGAGCTTAGACTGTTCAAGGAAGTCTTAAAATCATCACGACCGTCCAACTTCACCATCCTGGTTGGACGGATTAGATCATCCCGCGAATGATCAGTGAAGCTCTAATGCATACATTAGCGGGCCCACTCTGTCCCTACCTGATCGTCTTGCTCACGGCATGGTCGATGAACCATGAACCTTTTCCTAAAACATGATGGGCGTGAGACTTCTCGAGGGTCACGGAAATTCCACTAGCGTCTTAAATTGATCTTAACCATCCAACTTAACCAGCATGTTTGGATGGCTTAGATCGCGCCTAAGACCATCAGAGAGGTGCACATATGTTCACTGTTAGCCCAATATGGGCCCCACATGATCGACCTCTCCAAATGAGAGGCATAGCTTGCCAAACCGATTGGCCAAAGTTACGCGTGCGTGACCGTTTTAAAACCCTAATTAGGGTTTGCGGCGTGGCATACATGTCGTAGTTTGATCACGACCATCCATCTTCGCCAGCTTGGATGGAAGGTGTAGATATAGATTTAAGAGGTACCGAGAGTGTCAACGTGATCACGACAGGCCCACCTTTGCATGTGGTCGTCCGGCCTAGGAAGACTAGGATTCAGCACCTCGAAACGTGCGCCCGAAGGTGGCATGTCATGTGGCTTCCAAATCCTTTGCGGCAATGGATTTCTGTCGCAAATCGATCACGACCAGTCATTTTTTCCAGTCAAATTGAGTGGCCTAGATCGAGCCTTCATGGGACGGAGAGGTACATGCATGCACAACAACAGGCCGCCTCCATGCATGACCAATCGGTCCCACCAAAATTAACGCCCATGCTTGAGTTCGATCAATCCAAAGAGGGATGCTTGCGCACCTCTTAAAAACCCTAAAATTCCATCAACGGTCTCAGATTTATTCCGTAAAACATCTCATCCGTCCTACTTTGACAGCTTGGTCGGACAGCCTAGGTTGAAAGCTAGACGACCAATAAAATACCTCGATAATCACCATCCTCCACTCTTCCACATGGAGTGATCGACCAGGAGATGGCTTGTTCATGCGGCCTCCAAACGATCACTCAAAGATGGTTGGACGTGATGTTATTTTATGACGCTTAATCCGCGACTTATTCGGTTAAGCCTTAAAACATCGATGCTTCGTACATGTTAATTGTTTTCGTTGCATTACATGCATCGAGCATACATGATATTTCATGAATATCGATTTCTTAAATAACTTAGTTATTTAACTTAGCACCGTATGCTACTTCATGTGGGTCCCACGATCCACTCATTCGAGACATCAAGTATGTCACAAACTGGGGGATACTTTTCGGGGTATTGGTCTGGTGGTTTATAGCGTGCAGCGTGCAACACTCCATTACGAGAACGTGTCAGGAAGCATGGACGGTTAGCGATGATGGAAAAAGTGGGAAAATACATAATCGTGTGACAATTACCTACACGACCCCACTCCTACATCACTTCACTCCATCCACTTCCCACAAGATGAGGATTGCGCTCAATGACTTTTATAAATAGGTTCTCCTATTTCCAAACAAGACAGACACAGAAAAACCAAGTGTTGTCATCAGTATCCAGAAAACACCCAGAACTGATAGCTTACATCAAGCCAGTTCAACATTCTGATACAAGTCATAAACAACCAACACCTTCTTCGCTTCCCTCCATAAGATCAACCCCATCTCCTTCACTTTGTGACTGAAGCAAGTCTGGAACGACCATTTCTTGGTTTAGGCCAGAATTGTATAGATTGATCTCTCGAATCAAAATCACTCCCGTTCAGTGCATTTGTTTAGAGTTTAGATTCATTTCTCATCCACACACGCCCAAAATTACCAAAAACAGCAGAAATAGTTTTCACCCATAAACTATTGGCGACCACAGTGGGAGATTAATCCCTTGGTTGTGAAGTTAATTTCTTCAATACCCAATCCCATTTTGATGATTTCAAAATGGTTGGTCTTAGGACTCCCCCAACAATTTCGAATCCCGGTCGAAGTTCCTCCAATGAAGATACTTATCTTCCCAACAGTGTATCTAATGGTGTAACCGGAAGAATCCCAACATTGATCGAGTTAGAACGGGTGCATGAGATTCACACGAAGAACATGGACCTGATCAAAGAAACAATAAACGCCATACTCGATCTCCTCATAAAGATGACTTCAAATATGAGAGGTTCTCCTTTCACAAAGATTTCTACACTGGGGACTGATCCTCGCGACGATCCTCTTCAAGTCAATAGTTTCACTATGAACCAGAAGCCGGTGGATCAGAAAGCGACTTTTCTAGTGGAAAGTTTATGCGAAATTTTACACCTCTCGAAGAATCAGCGGGCGGAGACGTTTGCTGCAATCAACAAGACTCCTTTGCGTCCAGAAGCCTCAAAAACACCAGAGATGTCTGTGAATAATGTTACATTTACAGAAGAAGACATGATGTGATTTGTAGATAGTGGTAAAAGTGGTTTGATTCTCAGACTTGTGAAGGATATTAATTAGACTTAAATTCTAATATTAAAATAGAAAACTCACTAAAAATTATAGCAAACTCAATCAAAGATGATATCAATACTAAAAGAAACACTGAGGCTAAGATTCCACTATTTTCCAAGTTCAAAGTGATTAAACCAATACTTATATTTATGCAATTTTCTTGTTTAATTTGATTCTAAAATATTGCAACAAGTAGATTTTCAAAAGTAATAATTGTAAATACCAAGTATGAAGCATCAAAAGTCTTAAAACTAAGCATACTCCATCAAAATAGATCACAATCACTCAAATAAAAATCATATTCAATAATAGTTCAAGGCAAATAATCATATAATTATTGCAAATAAAAAGATAAAATAGAATATACCACTTTTTGTTGGAAAAAATAGCTTCCTCTATCGCCTCAGCAATGGGGTTTAGCTCCTCATATTAATCATGATCTCGAAATATGTGTTTTTTGCTCAAAAGATGATTAAAAGAGTGAAAAGTAATAACACAGACTGTTTGCAACAGTGTATTGGTGTTGCAAAACAGCTGTTACAATGGAACTGTTATAGAAAAACTGTTGCTTTGTCGCTGATTTTAAGACCCTAGAATACGACTGCCCTGCACAGCTTAATGTTTTTCAGCTGTTAAACAACGACACTGTTCTGCGACTGTTTCCCGTGCGTCAATGTTCTTCGCGTTCTTCTTCCTCAGCAGCAGCAGCAGCAGCAGAAACAGAGTTTGGTAAAGCTCTGATTTCTTCTTCTCTGGCTCTCCTTAGGTTCCCAAACTCTCGACACCTCTTTTATATGACCCAAGACGTCTATTTATATCAAAAATACCGATTAAATCTCTCCCAAATCTTCCAAAATCTCTTTCCTTCTCTTCACGGCCAAGTTGCGGCAATTTCTTGTTTTAGAATTTCTACGCGTTTCTGAGCTTTCCTTTTTATTCTAAACTCTTCCTTAGATAGATACAAATCTTTGGGAAGGTTTACAGCGCTTTAATCTCTCTAAAATTCCCTAAAACAGGTCACACACGTGACTTTCCATATTTTCTGTTGTGAGAAAAATCCGTCGATTGACCCCAGTCTAATCGATTTAAACACCCATATCAGATTTCTAGACCCATAAGGAGTCTATCCTATGAAAATCAAAGGTTTAATCGACTTCAAACTCCTCCAAATCACGATTTCCAAAACTGTTCTTCACTGCACCTATTTTCCCGCCAAAAACCTGATTTTTGAAATGTTGAAGATGGTTGCCCATTATCCAGAGTAGGGGTGCGATTAGAAACTGCCTGGAAATGGGATGACCCTTAGTAATTAGGTTACCCCTTATCCAAAGTGAGAGTCCGAATAGCAAATGTCCTCTGGGTGCTTTCCGATAACTTTTCGAGCCAATTTTTTTCCAAAAATGTTTATTGGATAAAAATACCTACAAATAAATAAAACACCATAATAAGTACAAAAATGAGCCCTAACAATATATAGAATCGAGACAAATCGGACACAAAAATGTGTCTATCAAGACATGATGGCGGAAGAAGGTCACAACCGTGCCCTACATGTTACTGCACGCATCAAGGATTCAGAGTTCAAGAGGGCCCTCATCGACACGGGTGCGTCTTCGAATGTGATTACTCTCAAGACACTCAGGACGGCCAAGGTTCTCCCAAGCAAGATCGTGCGACATCCTACCACGATAACAGACTTTGAAGGAAACCAAACCAACACGTACAGGTATGTAAATCTGAATTTATCTGTAGGGCCCGTCCAATCAAAGGTGAAATTCGAAGTCATAGAAAAGGAGACGGACTATCATATGATACTGGGAGACCATGGATTCATGACAATAGGATCGTCCCCTCAACGTATCACCAATGCCTGAAGACTATGCTGAATAAAGAAGTCATTCGTATTCCTGCATCATTGTCTCCTTACGCACCAATATGCGGAGTGGAACTGTTTGAACCAAGAGAAGCTCTGCACGAAGAATCAGACAAAGTTCATTGCATCCTACTCCCCATGTGGGCGTCAATCCAGGAGGAGGACCGACTTGCATCATTGAAGGATAAGCCCCATGATGCATCTTTGCTGACAAGGCGTCCCAATTATTCTTCATCATGTGAAGCCGCGACCCACGCTCACACTAGGAGGGAACGAACTTTTGTGGCAAGCCGTGACCAGAAAGGGAAAACCGTGTACCGACGCCGCTGTTAGCAATTAGTAGGGGAGACTGTTACCCAGTCTCTCCACTCATCATAGTGTTATCACAACGACGAGCCGCAAGAAGAAGTGCTAGATGCTCCACTATAGCTGCAAGATGGCACCAACTCCACAACTGATGAGCTCGAAATTGTTAATTGATATAAACAACTCATACAATACTTTGCTTTATCTTATTTGATATAAAATCTTTAGCCATTTTCTCTTCTCTTGATTTTATTATGGCATCAGACTCCTAGGGGAGATATCGATTTTTCCATTCATCTTTATTTATTTCTTTCTTTTTTATCCTTTTTCGTTTTATTCTCTGTAAAAAAAATTTAACAGCATCTCCAATGAGGGAAGAGGGAATTTCCTTAAATTCCGAGGTGGTGTCAAATATAGCGGATGTGTAAAGCAATAGGGGAAGATCATGTCTTATGGTGTGAAAAATCACTTGTTCGCCGATCGATTAAAAGTTATTGAATCGGTTAATAGTCAACCGGTCCCTGAATGGTACATTGATAGCCATTCTTTCCATTATTTTAATACTTAGCTTGTTGCATCTACATCCTTTATTTGTGGCATTTTTAGTTTGTGGCACTTTTGGTTTGTAACAGTTTTTATGTTTTGTGCCGGTTTGTATTTTGTTGTTTTCTATACTTGTAAGTAGGAAGTTGGAAACCGGATTTGGATTTCCTTCCCAAACTCAATATTTTGACTTAACACAAACAAATATTTTTTTTTTTTTTTGCATTTAACTCAGACCTTTGTATTGTTCGTTTTAGTTTCATGGTGTTGCTGAAAGAGAAACCGTGCCCATATAACGCAATATAGAAGCCCGACATAGCCGGAAGAATACGAAATAACGCCTATACTGAATGGTCTAGCAATCAGTTAATCATTAATCGATCAAGTAATTGTTTAGTGGGAGTGAAATAGTCACGTCGGTGAATGGTACACTGATCGCTGGAGTGTATACCGATTGCATAACAGGTCGATTAACGATTCACAATCGTTGAATATTTCACTATCGCTGCATGCTTCACCAATCGCTGAATGATCTATCATCAATCCCTTATTCCCCAATTCCCCTCACAATTTCCCCATATATGGGATAGAGAACAAGGGTGTACGAGAATTCTCTACTCCGTGTTATTCTCCTATATAAGGGAACAAATCCCTCGTTGGATATGGTCTGAGTGATCTTGCCTTCATCAATAGTGATTGATAATAGCTTACAGACATCTTCACAATCCTATATTATACTCAAAAAACTTATACTCATACTGCTTCACATTTCCAGAACATCTCAAATTTTGTTTCTATCACTCTTCAAGTTGGTTGATCAAATTATTTGATCTGGAAAAATCAATTTGAATTTGTTCCAATTACAACGTATCTATACAATTATGTACATGGATTTTCTATGAAACCTACTCAGTTTGCCACAATTGGCGGTGTAAAATGTTTGAGTCCCGAATATAAACTTGGTGTAAACTCAATGATTTGTTAGTTTTGTCTTAATCTATGTTCCATGGCTTGTAAAACTCCACTGGGTACCCATCAAGCCTTGAAATTTTTGTTTTTGAAAGTTCTGATAATTTCCCATACCTCCTCTTTTTAATTTCTCTCTCAAGCCAAATCTTCTCTTCTTATGTGATTTTGGTAAAAACAAAAATGGTTAACTTCACTTGGACCCGTGTTTTGGTACTTATCTTGAAACACTCGAGTAAAGTACTCTAATGGCTCAGTTTTGATATCTTCTTGATTGGGGCTGCATGATAGACGCATTTATGTGTCTAATATAGTTCATTTGTATATATTGTTAGTACTCGATATTGTACTTATTTGGTTATTTTATATATTTGTAGGTGTTTTTGGAAAATAATTTCTTGCGGTGAATTTGGCTAAAAATGTGGCATTTGGACCTCCGTTGATAACGTACCGGAAGAGCCTCAGAAGTATACCGGAAGTATCCCAGAAATACCCCGGAGGAACCCCGAAAAAAGTGCGGAAAATGCCCCAGAGGACACTTGCTATACAGACCTTGATTTTGGATAAGGGGTAACCTAATTACTAAGGGGTGACCCATTTCCAGGCATCTGCTAAAGGGAGACCGGAACTGGATAGGGGGAGGTCATCTTCAAAGTTTCAAAACTGGATTTTGGCGGGAAAAGAACTCCGCAGAAGAACAGTTTTAGGGGTTCGAATTTGAGCGAGTTTTAAGGAGATTCAACATCGTATTTTCACTGGGCTGGACTTCTTAGACTATAAAAAGATCAGTATAAGCAATTTAACCCAACCAATTGGGCTGGATAAGCCGGAAGAAGAGATCAAAGCTCAAACAGGTCATGTACGCTGCTGTTCAAGTTTCAAAGATTTGTGAGAGATATTTGGGAGAGTTTGACGCTGGAAATTAATGTATTTAGTATTGTTCACGTCTTAAGAAGAGTTTGGTACCTATTTAATAGCTAACAGAGCGTGAAAAAGCAAAAGAGAACGGATTATCGTTCCAACTGGCAGATAATAGAAATCAGATATTTGATCGAATTTAAGGGACTCTATTGAGATATAAATAGGTGGTTTTCGAGTCTTAGAGGAGTTAGAAAAGTTTAGAGAGAAATAGGAGAGAGTTCAGAGCCGAAACGAGGAAGATACCATTGATTGTTGCTGCTGCTGCTATTGTTCAAGAACACGCTGTGTCGCTGTTTACAGCACACGACTTGTATCGTTCTTTCCAGCAGCTTACACCCTGTGTCCCTATTTACAGCACTTTAATCTATCGTTTCTTCTCAGCACTTACACCATTTGTAACAGTGACGCTGTAACACTTCTACAGCGTTGCTAATTCCTATTTCATCATATAATCATCAATAAAAACACCTATTTTAGCCATGAATTTATCTCGTGAGTGTGTTTTTGGGATGAGGAGCTAAACCCATTAGCCGAGACGACGGAGGAAGCCATTGGCACAAAATTTATTGGTATAATTCTAATTTTTACATTTATTTGCAATATTATTATTTGATTATTTGCACGAATTAAAATTGAATTAATAGTTTTTATTGAGTAATTGTGAATTGACTTGATGAAGCATGCTGGGTTTTAGTAACTTTTGATGTTTTATACTTTTTAATTACAATTATTACTTCAAAAACTTATTTGAGGCAAATATTAGAATTGATTTTAAGGATAAAATTGCATAAGAACTATTTAGAGTTTACTATTAAAATGGTCATTGGTGGAATCCTAGTCTTGGTGTTTTTCTCTATAACTTTGAACAACTCTTTTTATTTGCCTGTTTAAATTTAAATCTAAAAACTGTTTTCTTCACAAGTCTGATACGAATCCGTTTTACCACTTCAACTACAATCACTATTTGAAAAACCATCAAATTTTTGGCGCCGCCGACGCGGATTTGTGTTTAGGTAGCATTTTTTTATATATTTTTTTATTTATTATTTTTGTTCTTCTTTACGTTTTTGGATTTTTTGTTTCCTTGCAGATTTTTGAAGTTGGAGCGAAAGTCAATTTTGCCAAAGCTTGTGGTGATTTACTTAAAGTTTGGGAGTGAAAAGCAAAGCTAAAGGAGCGAAAGAAGAAGATTTTCTTTATTTTGTAAAAAAGAGATTTTTTTATTATTAGTTTTTTTTTTAGGCTTTCATTTTTTGTTTTTGCACTTTATTTTTGGACTGTGAACTTTGGACATTTGGACTCTTTATTTTTATTTATTTTTAAACCCTGCGGAAGGGTAGTTAAATATCACTGTTTGCAGGGAAGGACGACGATTACAATATCGTCTCGGCCCCTCGGGTTCGCACACGGCATAGGAGTCGTGGCCCGAGTCGACTTCAGCGGTTCTTCGCCCGTCTGGTACGGGAGGTAAAATTCTAAACACCCGCGAATCTCCTGCAAGCGGGTTACTGGACTCCTTAAGGTGAATATATGCTGAGGACTTGAATATGGACTGTTTTTAAATTCTTAGTAAAGGGCAAGGACTGGACCATATAAGATAAGGGTTCGGATTTCATCACCGCTCCCTTCTTGCCCGCCTTAGGAAAACGAAACCTAAAGCGAACCTAAGCATAAAATTTGGACTAGAAAGAGACCTATAGGGTATCGATCTTAACAGGACAATCATTCGAAAAATATTGGTTACTCTTTTAAGCACACCTCGAAGTTCTTGACGGTTTCTGCGAGTTGAATGCGTGACTGCGCCGCATTGGATCGGTGAGGTTTTGGGTATCAAAGCTCCACTGAGCTTCCCTCGCCTCGATTCAACTTGCTTTAACTTGGATTGATTCCAGAGGGGTTTGCTTAAATTGTAACGAATTCCCTTTCGAAGGATTAGAAGTTGGTCTAGAAACAATCTAATTGGAGCCATCATGCTTGTTGTTTGCTAGAAATCTTTAGGTTTGCTGTGGTAAAGTCGAGTCAGCCTGCTGTGTGTTTGCTAGAACCTTCCTGTTAGGATTTTTATTTCTTTTTGAATTCTTTTTAGTGTATGCCCGATTTTGTTAGGGCTTGGAAAAGAGATACTCTAGGTCGATTGATTAGCGAAAAACCTAGTAGTTCTTCTGATTTAAGCAGGGAGCTCGAAGATTCTTCTTTTGAGAGCCCTGTTTTTGGAAACTTCTGTTTTGAGAATCTGTCTCTTTGTGAGGATAGTACCCCTAGTACTTCTGTTGTGCCAGCGATGGCAACTTTGAAAGATTACATGTTCCCAACTAGGACCAATCGAGCTTCATGCATTAAATTGCCAGCCACTACGGCTAATTTTGAGATAAAACCTAGTATTCTTCAGATGATCCCTATATTGTTAGGAAAAAATGATGAGAACCCTTATTTTCATATTAGGGACTTTGAGGAAATCTGTGGGACAATTAGGATAAAGGACCTTACCGATGAAGTCTTGAAACTTAAGATGTTTCCCTTTTCCTTGAGAGACAAAGCCAAGACCTGGCTGAACAACCTACCGTCTGAATCCATAGAAACATGGCAGGAACTTATCGCTGCCTTCTATATGAAATTCTACCCTAAGCATAAAACTGCAGCTGTTAGGCAGAAAATTAGTGCTAGTGTACAACAAGAGGGAGAGTCTCTTCATAGGTTTTTAGAGCGATTCAATGATCTCCTATCTCAGTGTCCTCACCATGGATTTGATAATATGAAACTTGTACAGATTATTTATGATGGTTTAGACTATTCGACCAAAGTCATGGTTGAGTATATGTGCGCTGGTGAGTTCACTAGTAAAAATGCTGATGATGCTTTTACCTTCTTAGGAGCTATCGCTGAAAAATCCCAACAGTGGGAATCTTGTGTTGAACCCCCTAAAAGACTCTTGGTCAATAGGAGTAGCACCAATATGGTAGATACGAGATTTGCGTCATATGCTAAGTTTGCTGCTTTGTTCAGAAGGTTAGAAGCTTTAGAAATGGGTCAGTCAAAAAATAGGTCCCTTGTTGAACCTAATAGAGCCTCTCAAGTCTCTAGTTGTGGAATAGAGCCCTATAATTCATTTTGGGAAGGTCAAGTTAGTGAAGAACAAGCCCATGCTGTCTATAACAACTCTAGGTTTGAGAACCGTCAGAAGTTTGACCCATACTCAGAAACCTACAACCCTGGTTGGAGAAACCATCCTAATTTCTCTTGGTCTAAGGGCCAGAATCAAGGCCAGTCTAGTAATTCTCAGCCTCCCCCAGGTTTTGGTTATACTAAGAACTCTTCAGGTCAGACCCAGAACCCATCTGAGAATAGAATAGCTAGCTTAGAGGAAACCCTTAATATATTAAGGAAGAGCCAGGAGATGCTATCACAAAGCCAGGAAATGTTAGTAAAAAGCCAGGGTAATTTTCAAGAGGAAACCAAACATAATTTTAAGAATAGTGCCCAGTCTTTTGCTAAATTAGAGCTTCAAGTCGGCCAAATAGCTAAGTTTATCAATGAGAGAGAAGAAGGAAGGTTCCCTAGTCATACTGATCCTAACCCCAAAGGAGAGAAATCGTACAATCATATGAATGCTGTCACAACCCTAAGGAGTGGAAAGAAAGTTGACAACAAGGTCGCCATGCCTGATAATGAACATGCTGTAGTTCACCCTGCTGAGCCAGAAAATGAGGAGACTAATAGAGTCTCCAAATAGACCAATGAGGGTCCTGTTAAGCACGGATTTGTTCCCAGAGCCCCGTTTCCCCAGCTGCTAGTTCCGACTAAGAGGGAGTCCAACTTTAATGATATATTGGAGGTTTTTAAGCAGGTTAATATCAACCTTCCATTATTAGATGCAATTAGGCAGATTCCCTCTTATGCCAAGTTCCTTAAGGACTTGTGTACGCGAAAGCGTAAGCTCAGTGTCCAGAAGAAAGCCTTCATAGCTAGTCATGTGAGTCATATTATTCAGAATACCACTACTCCTAAGTATAAAGACCCAGGGTCCCCTACCATTGCTTGTACAATAGGTAAGTACCGTGTTGAGAAAGCTTTGCTTGACTTAGGAGCCAATGTGAATTTACTTCCATATCATGTGTACCTTAAGCTAGGACTTGGTGAGATGAAACCTACCCAGATGACACTTCAGTTAGCTGATAGGTCCGTTAAAATTCCTCGTGGTGTGATCGAGGATGTTCTCATAGAGGTTGACAAGTTTATTTATCCAGTGGATTTTGTTATCCTAGATACCCAACCTGTCCCTGACCCAGAGAACCAAATACCAGTGATTTTAGGTCGCCCGTTTTTAGCTACATCCAATGCGATCATTAACTGTCGAAATGGTATTATGAATTTGTCTTTTGGTAATATGACTATTGAGCTGAACATTTTTAATATTAGTAAGCTACCCTCTGAACTAGATGACTCGAATATAGAAGAGGTGAACATGATAGGAACATTAGTCGAGGAGTCATTACCAAACACTTTGTTAGAAGATCCATTAGAAAAATGCCTAGCTCACTTTGGGATTGATTTTGATGATGATAATGTAATTAATGAGGTGAATGCTTTGTTAGATTCAACCCCTTTGTTAGATACTAGTAATGGATGGAAACCTAAGTTCGAACCACTACCAGTTTCTAAGTCTACCCTAGTTCCTTCTTTAGAAGAGCCTCCTAAGTTGGACCTAAAACAATTGCCAGATACCCTGAAGTATGTTTTTAGGCCCGTCTGAGACTTTACCTGTGATTGTTTCTTCCGACTTGGATATAGATCAGGAAAGTAGGCTAGTAACCGTCCTTCAAAACAACAAGGAAGCTTTAGGGTGGACCATAGCAGACATTAAGGGTATAAGTCCTACTGTTTGTATGCATCAGATCTATTTAGAGGAAGACACCAAACCTTCTAGGGAGATGCAACGTCGACTAAACCCTAATATGAAAGAAGTAGTTCGAACTGAGGTTCTTAAGCTATTAGATGCAGGCATCATCTACCCTATTTCAGACAGTAAGTGGGTCAGCCCCGTTCAGGTTGTTCCCAAGAAATCTGGTATTACTGTAGTCCAGAATAATAACAATGAGTTAATCCCGACCCGAATGACCACGGGTTGGCGTGTTTGTATTGACTATAGGAAATTGAACAAGGTCACTAGGAAGGACCACTTTCCCCTTCCCTTCATCGACCAGATGCTAGAGAGATTAGCTGGACATAGTCACTACTGCTTTTTAGATGGCTACTCTGGATATAATCAGATCGTTATTGCCCCAGAAGACCAGGAGAAAACCACTTTTACATGTCCCTTTGGTACCTTTGCGTATAGACGCATGCCTTTCGGGCTATGTAATGCCCCTGCGACTTTTCAGCGTTGCATGATGAGCATATTTTCTGACATGGTAGAACGGTTCTTAGAGGTCTTTATGGATGATTTTTCAGTGTTTGGTTCGTCTTTCGATGAGTGCTTGCATCATTTGTCATTAGTTTTGACTAGGTGTAAGGAAAAGAATTTAGTGCTTAATTGGGAGAAATGTCACTTTATGGTTCGTTCAGGAATTGTTCTAGGGCATATTGTATCTTCAAAGGGTATAGAGGTGGATAGAGCAAAGTTGACCTTATTAAAACTTTACCGGTCCCAAAAACCGTAAGAGATATTAGGTCATTCTTAGGACATGCTGGTTTTTATCGTCGTTTCATTAAGGATTTTAGCTTGATGTCTAGACCTCTTTGCAATTTGCTTGCAAAAGATGTTAAGTTTGTTTTTGATGCTTGTTTAGAGGCTTTTGAGAAGCTTAAGTCATTACTCACTACCGCCCCCATAGTCCAGGCACCCAACTGGAACCTACCCTTTGAGATCATGTGTGATGCTTCAGATTATGCTATTGGTGTTGTGCTAGGTCAGCGAGAAAATAAGTTACTTCATGTGATTTACTATGCTAGCAAAACTCTGAATGATGCCCAGTTGAACTATACCATACCGAGAAGGAACTATTAGCCATTGTGTTTGCCTTAGACAAGTTTAGACCTATCTCTTAGGTTCTAAGATCATCATATATGATCATGCTGCTTTAAAATATCTTTTGTCTAAGAAGGATACTAAACCTAGATTGATTAGGTGGATTCTGTTGTTGCAAGAGTTTTCTCCAGACATTAGAGACAAAAAGGGTGCCGAAAATGTTGTAGCAGATCACTTGTCTAGGCTAGTTGTTAGTTCCCCAGATGATTCCCTTCCTATAAGGGATAGCTTTCCTGATGAACAATTGTTCTTTGTTACCCAATTACCTTGGTATGCGAATATAGTGAACTATCTTGTTACTGGTCGAATGCCCCAACATTGGGGTAAACAAGATCGTTCTAGATTTTTAGCTGAGGTTAAGCACTTCTTTTGGGATGATCCTTATTTGTTTAAGTATTGCCCAGACCAGATTATTAGGAGATGTATACCTGAGAGTGACCAGTCCAGTATTATTTCCTTTTGTCATGATCATGCTTGTGGGGGTCACTTTAGTGCTAAGAAAACTGCTGCTAAGATATTGCAGTGTGGATTCTATTGGCCTTCGTTGTTTAAAGACTCCCACAGTTACTGCGTTACTTGTGAACGATGCCAGAAATTAGGAACCATTTCCCGTAGGAACATGATGCCCTTGAACCCTATTTTAATTGTTGAGGTCTTTGATGTGTGGGGTATTGACTTTATGGGTCCGTTTCCTAATTCTTTTGGTAACCTATACATCCTTGTCGCCGTAGACTATGTCTCTAAGTGGATTGAGGCGGTTGCGTGTAAAACCAATGACCATAGGGTTGTGATTGAGTTCTTGAAAAATAATATACTTACACGTTTTGGTACACCGCGAGCTATAATTAGTGATGGAGGGTCGCACTTTTGTAATGGGACTTTTAGACTTCTGATGAAGAAATATGGTATTACACATAAGGTAGCTACCCCGTATCATCCACAGACTAGTGGTCAGGTAGAGGTTTCCAATAGGGAGATAAAACGTATATTAGAGAAAACAGTTAATCCTAATCGGAAAGACTGGTCGTCTAGGCTTACTGATGCCTTATGGGCTTACCGTACTGCGTTTAAGACACCCATTGGAATGTCGCCTTATCGGCTTGTTTATGGCAAGGAATGTCACTTACCTGTTGAGTTAGAACATAGAGCTTATTGGGCTGTTAAGCAGCTAAATTTTTCACTTGACAAGGCAGGAGCCCATAGGAAACTCCAGCTCAATGAGTTGGACGAGATTCGTATAGATGCTTACGATAGTGCGAAGGAGTATAAGAACAAAATGAAACTTGTGTATGATAGAAACATATTACGGAAGTCATTTTCTCCAGGTCAAAAATTTCTTCTGTATGACACTCGTTTGCATCTATTCCCCGGGAAACTGCGCTCTCGGTGGACCGGTCCTTTTGTGGTCCGTACTGTTTTTCCTCATGGAGATGTTGAGATCGAGACACCAGATGGTAGTAGTTCTTCAAAGGTTAACAGTCAGCGATTGAAGCCCTTTTTAGAGCCTTTTCCTACAGGTGATGTTGAGGAGGTCCCTCTGGAGGACCCTGTTTACCCTTGATTGACCATCGAGGCGATTTGTATGTTGTATAATTTTTGTATTCAGTTTTTGGTTTCACTTCACTCAGGTACTATCTTTCCGAACTCTCTCTTTACTATTTCCTCATGTTACTTATATTCTTAGTACTGTTCTTTCATGAGAAACATTGAGGACAATGTTAGATTTAAGTTTGGGGGTGGGGAAGAAACTTTTTGTTAGCTTTTAGTTGCAATAAATAAACTCCAGAGCCTAGAAATTTATGCATATTGAGGATTGCACTAACTAATCTAAGTGGATGGAAGCATTTTGATTGTAGGAGTTTGAGGAACCAATCTGATTAGATGGAAACATCTAAAGAGTCTATTCATAAAATCACAGAGCTCAGGTGTTAGAAATAACATGATAGTTTCACCATATCTCGTTGAGTCATTTTCACTTCTATTTTTATTTTATTTTGTTTTTAAACTATGTTTCTCTAAGTGATAGGTGGGGCCCACGATTCAAGTTGTTACCAATGCTAGGGTGAATTAGTGTGATTGAGATACCATGAAAAAAAAAAGTTGAAAAAGAAAAAGAGATGAAAAAAAAAAAAAAATGAGACCAGACCATTTGACCAAAAGGAATAAATTCAATAAAGTCGACCACTGGTACCCTTGTATATGCCAGTTGTGTTGACCTAGAGTTAGGTTATCGACCACTGGTACCCTTGTATATGCCAGTGTGTTGATATTAGTCAGACTAGTATCTCAATCCATTAGGATAGGTTCATTTTGGCGGAGGCCTTCATACAGATATGGGAAACGCCGTTCACTTAGTAAACATCAAAACCATACATGTTTTTCTATATCCATCTTCTTGATCTATCCATGTGATTAGTTTTGACTCCGAATATGATGTCCATAGTGCAACTATCTAAGTAGAGCTCTGTCACTTTATATGAATTTTAGTATGCTTGAGTGCAAACTCGTGTACAGCAATTGGAATTTCGCATCAGGGTACTTCTTCCTGTAGTCAATAAGTATGCCAACCAAGGAGATTCTTTAGTGCCTTCCAAGGTTCTGAGTAGATAGCTAAGGTCTGGAGTACAGGTTTTGTGGGTATATCTCTGGTAAGCCCTCCCGAGACTATAACTCGTCCACTAGGGCCACCTAGGGGTTTAAAGGCTTATTGCATACGCTAAATGCAATCGACGATGCCTGCGACAGTGAGTTAGGATTTTATTTTGTAGTTTTGATTTGCTCGGGACTAGCAAATAATAAGTTTTGGGGTATTTGATAGACGCATTTATGTGTCTAATATAGCTCATTTGTATATATTGTTAGTACTCGATATTGTACTTATTTGGTTATTTTATGTATTTGTAGGTGTTTTTGGAAAATAATCTCTTGCGGCGAATTTGGCTAAAAATGTGGCATTTGGACCTCCGTTGATAACGTACCGGAAGAGCCTCAGAAGTGTACCGGAAGTATCCCAAAAATACCCTGGAGGAACCCCGAAAAAAGTGCGGAAAATGCCCCAGAGGACACTTGCTATACGGACCCTTGATTTTGGATAAGGGGTAACCTAATTACTAAGGGGTGACCCATTTCCAGGCATCTGCTAAAGGGAGACCGGAACTGGATAGGGGGAGGTCATCTTCAAAGTTTCAAAACTGGATTTTGGCGGGAAAAGAACTCCGCAGAAGAACAGTTTTATGGGTTCGAATTTGAGCGAGTTTTAAGGAGATTCAACATCGTATTTTCACTGGGCTGGACTTCCTAGACTATAAAAAGATCAGTATAAGCAATTTAACCCAACCAATTGGGCTGGATAAGCCGGAAGAAGAGATCAAAGCTCAAACAGGTCACGTACGCTGCTGTTCAAGTTTCAAAGATTTGTGAGAGATATTTGGGAGAGTTTGACGCTGGAAATTAATGTATTTAGTCTTGTTCACGTCTTAAGAAGAGTTTGGTACCTATTTAATAGCTAACAGAGCGTGAAAAAGCAAAAGAGAACGGATTATCGTTCCAACTGGCAGATAATAGAAATCAGATATTTGATCGAATTTAAGGGACTCTGTTGAGATATAAATAGGTGGTTTTCGAGTCTTAGAGGAGTTAGAAAAGTTTAGAGAGAAATAGGAGAGAGTTCAGAGCCGAAACGAGGAAGATACCATTGATTGTTGCTGCTGCTGCTGCTGTTCAAGGAGGAAGAAGAAGAGGAAGAACAAACCTACTAAGGCAGTCGTTCTTCATCACTGCACATCTGCCGATCTGCTCGGTTTTTAGCCAAATTTGGCCACCGAGCCAACCACCATTCGTTTCTATTTTAAACTGGTCCGAGTCGGCTCGGTTCGGTACCGATCCCAATCAGTCCTAAACCGGCGGCGCAATTGGAAATAAAAAACGGTTTACAATAAAGAGATCCTTAGAACAATACACTCGTTCTTGTTATTTATTTGTTACATTTTAATCTTCGAATCTCTAACTTTAAATATGTGACACGGTAAAAGAAAATGAAGAATCTGATGGAGTTGATCCTGGTGAACCTGATGATGGAGTTGGTGATTCTGATGAAGAACGTTGTGCCTGTGCTAGTGGTAACCGATAAGAGTGGAGAAAGAAGAAGATAAAACGAGTAGGGTTTCACCAATTTTCTTATATATATTATAAGATTGGACGGTTAAGAACAAAATATCTAAGAATATATCTAAGGCATAAAATGGTTCAGCTTTGCCGGTTTGGAAACTCAAATCTTAAGACGAGCCAAAGAATCAATATTATACCTCCGATCACTGGATGTTTGGTTTGGCTCGGTTCGGCACTGGTTTAAGAAGTTTCGGTCTACTTTGTCAGTCTAGCCTGTTTTCTGTGCATCCTCATTCTTGACAGAAGTTGTCTTCACCATTAATAACCAATTATTGACTGTACACCATTTTCCAAGTGGAAGTACTTGGTGTTAACATCTCCTTCTTTCAAATGTTGTACTTTTGATCTTGTCAGTAATTTTCTAGCATTGTCAAAAAAAATTCTGCTTCAATTGATCATTAAAATTCTTTCATTGAATTTCTATTGAGGTAAAAGACAATTTCTTCCCCTGCATTAAAGCCATCAATCTTGCTTGTCAGTTCCTGCTTTTTTAATCTAATTTTTCCCTATGTTGCTTTAGCCAAAAACTTTAGATTCTATAACTTCTTGGATATTAGTATGTAGCTTGAGTGCCATTAATACCATAAAATACCATCATAGTTTCATGTTAGGCAAGAAAGTTGGGTTAGACAACCAATAACCTTTGATTCTAAATGATGTACCATCTCTGTTTCTGCAAAGCGGTAGTAACACTTTTACAAAAACAGAGCTAGTACATGAAAAAAGTAGTTAAGAGAAGTGCAGAATGATCTGAAATGGTTCTTGAAAGTAAAATTTGGGTAGCGTTAGGAATATTATGCTTTCAAAGTAGTGACACTTCTCTCTCCTCTCTCAAACCCCTTCTTTCTCCAAACCTCAAGTCTCTTCTGTTCATCGCATCCCTGCTCAGATTTGATCTTTAAGACCAGATCCGAGCAGGATAGTGTAGTTAATGTTAGATTTAGTTTAGTTTCTTTGGACGCTTTCCATGCTTCTTCTTTGATTTCTTCTCTTTTCTCCTTTCACCCTTTTCTCATCTCGGCATCTCGTCCACATCAACAAATCTTGGAGGCCGCTTGCGGCTAGTGGAGGTGGTGGTGATAGCAGACCTGCTCTCCCATGTCCTTCTTCTTCTACAAATCTTTCTATTGATGACTCATTTGGGGTTTCTGTTCCAATACAGAAGTGATTTCATCTGTTCATATACAGTGATTGAGTTCATCATGGGAGTAAGATACGGGTGTTCATAGTTGAGGGTTGTTGATTTTGCTTCTGAGATTGCTTATCCATCTGCTCCCTTTTCTTCTTCTTGGTTCATTCAACATCAAATCGAAATCACTGATTTCATCAACCCTAGGTACTTTTTTATGTTGATGAAATCAGTGTCGACGGATTTCGTTATGGTGGATTGGTTGTGGACGTTGATGAGCTTCTGCAGTGGATTCTTAGTTGATGGTGGATCTGGAGATAGTGGCGGCGGAGGAGTTAAGGTTCAGGTTGCTGGAAGACTTTTCTATCTTTTTTAGGGATAGGGTTTCTATGTAATTTTGGGAAAATTATTTGTCCCGCTAGGGTTTGTATGTGATTTTGGGCAAATCATTTATCCGAAATAGGGTTTTCTATGTTGGGCTCTCACGATTAAATAATGTGAGTTAGTATTCCTTGGGCATTGTATTTATTACATTAGGCTAGGTTTTTCCTTTGTTGGGCTTCTTTCTTCGAAGCATATGTTTGGGGACGGCACGGGCCATGATGTTGGTTCATTTTCAATATATTGTATAATTTGTGTCCTGAATACTTATCAACTCCTTATGATTTATTATGGGTTTAACATAAAAATAGTTGGGAATTTCCTCTCTTTTTTTTCCTTTAATATTTTACCGCCGGAGATTTGCTCAAACGAAAGAAATATAATCTTAACTTCCAGACACTTTTTTATTTAGGTTCATTGCTTATAATGATATAATGCTCTACATGAACATGGAAGTTTAAATATTTTTTGTAAATATGTCGTCAGCAGCGCTCATCTCAGTGAAATCAACTAATCAATATCGTCCATAAAAGTCTCCCCATGATCCTGTTTCGCTCCAGCTGACTCATCTATCATGGTCATGTTTTCGATCCTCAAAATAGGCAGAGAATTGTATTTTTTTGCATCGAACGGATGATACAAACTCTCCAATGTGACATGATTTTCCTGTAATTTTTCAACACCCATTAGATGACAATATTTAAAATGTGTACCCATTACCTTTTCGAAGGGATTGTATATATGCGAACCTCTGCCATTAAATCTTCAACAAAGTATTGTGCCCAGCAGTTCGTCTTAACGAAGGCTTTGGTAACTTTAAAAGTCTTGGATATTTTGTCACTTCTATATGTTCCTACCTTCACTTGGAATACAATATGGCGACACGTTACCACATAAAGAACCTTGAACACATATTGTACCCCCTGATCCTATTTCAAATTAATAGGTTGTCAATAGATCCTTTACCAAAAGTTGAAATCTTTTACGTTGAATATTTATTAAAAAAAAATTATGGTATTCTGGATCGTTGCTTTCTAAGATTGTAGTTTTTAAAATCGGCCTCTTCAAGTCCCACGGCTTTCTAAGTTTATATATTTTGTTTGTTTTTAACATTTTAGTTAGCCATATTATGTTTGTTACTAAATTTAAACTTGATGTCATCTTCTACTGTGAACTTTATGTGATTTCAGAATCGAAATAGTTATACCTCTTTCATTCGTATCAAGTAGTCTGTTGTATATCCCAACAATTCTTTACAGCAATTCCTTTCTTTTGTCGTTTCCGGACCATCAGTAGCCATTATTGTCAAACGCAATCTGTCTAATTGTTGTTGATGTTATGTATTTGCAATGTTCATTTTTCTTAAATAAATAGATTATAAAAAAACTAAAAAAAAAAACATAAGTATTACATCGGGTCTAAGTTACTATATCCAAAATACTCCGGAAACTGCTTCTGGTGCCTTGTTTCCTCAAATTCCTCGTTGCATTCTAGACAGTACATGCAACACCAATCATTTGCGAAGTGAGATATTTGTGCAAGTGTGGTCAATGTATCCCTTACTTGTAATAATAATAACAACACGTCAATTTTTTCAAGGCGTCCGGTTGTAAATGGTATGAATATAATAGATTTGAATTGTACCTCAATCTTAGATATCACCTTCTTCTCACATAACATAGAAATTGAGGAAGGACAAAACTTGACCACTCTTTACATAGGCAGAGTTAGCCAAACTATGTTTTGCAATTGTCTTACATGGAAATTATTATTAATCCATATTTTAGTGGGATCCTATCGAAGCCGGTCTAATTAGTCCTGTAGAAAGTTAATCTTAAATTTTTGGCCTTATTTTTTGACCAAATTATTGAAGTATTCTCAGTCATGTTCTGCTTTGTGTGATCTACCCATCTGTATCTACTATACCTTCTAACCTAGTGAATGAAACCTATACATATTGATCTGTAATTTGATATTGTTGATTTGTAATCAAGAGGTCGCATGATTTGAGAATGTAAAACATAAAAAATATTCTATAAACATCGGAGGCGAAATTTAGATTTATGATTTAGAGTTTTTTATGATGATTTTGATGATTAGAATGCAAATACATTTTCCCGGTCAATAAGGTTTTATATCAGGAATTGAGTGAAAGTTGTTATCTTTGTAGGTAGTTGTCGCGAAACAACTCGACATTGATGGTCTTTTAGGAAAAAGAATGTAATAGTACTTGAGAGAGCGATAATGTTCTCTTACGCGGGTACACCAATTTCCTTTATATAATACAGATACCGTTTCGATGATCCAACAATCATGATCATATTGTCTTATACGTTCCGGTATCATCCTCGAAATATTTGGTTTTTGTCCTTATCAATCGTGCTAAAAACAACCAATTACATCTTTCACAAAAAGCAAAAACTATTATTATCCACTACTATTAACAACACCCACCACCATAAAAACCATCCACCGCCACTATTTCTTCCACCAATAGTAATGTTACCGCCTCCACCATTCACAAACACCCGCCACCGTTTATACTAACCCTACTTCCACTACCACCATTAGAATTAATATAGTTTAGTAAAATTATTTATTAATAAACTTATGTATTGTAGTTAGATTATTAAAGGAACATTTATAATAGAAATTTAATTAATCATTATGAACAATCAATGAGACACTAATTGTAGATGGGGAAAAACGATTTGCTGGTTTTTACGGAATTGAGGAGATGACCATGTGGAGACTCCTTGAACCGAGCAAATGCTCAACCTCACACAGATGCACTGCAAGAAGGGAGTGCTTTAAGTTCGAGATATCAATCTGTAGAACTCTGGCCTAAACCAAGACAATGGTCGTTCCAGAGTCAATTCAGTCACAAGAGAGGATGGGTTGATCTGTAGGAGGGAAGCTGAGAAATGTATGGGATCAATGGTGATCGAGATTGTAGGTGTATTGTGTATTCTGTGTAAGAAAGTTCTGAATGATTGAATTTACTCAGTTGAGAGTGATTGCTCAGACGATGAGTTCGTGTAGATGAAAGATTGTATGTGTGAACTTGTCGAGAAATGCTTCTCTTTTTCAATCATGATTCAGAAGCCTTTTATATTGCTGAATTGAAAACACCATGATCCCATGAAGTGTGACAGTTGCTGGAGTCAAAGAGTGGGGAAGTGGAAAATCGTGTTGAAACCAGTTTCTCATCGTGCGGAGACTTGGTTAAATTTCCACCCAGTACTTTGCTAACTCCTCCAACTGATTGCACGACTTTCTTACATTCTCATCGTATATATGAACACACGTTCCGTAGACCGCCAGACCAAAACCCTAGTTAATATCCCCCCATGTGACACGATTGATATCTCATGAATGTGGAGTCTGCAAGACAGATGTGTATTTAGTTAGTCAGTTGTTGACTTTATGGGACATGAGTCCTTGTATTACTGAGTTGAATATAATTTTCAAATGTTCTGAGACTCATGAATCGAATATGTCTGCTGAGACAGAAAATATCATTATCGAATAAATGTTGATAACCTGAGCAAATTGTGCTGCTGAATCGTTGAATATTGATAGTTGAACCAATATTCCTTAGTCTGAGCAAATATTGCTAGTCTGAGCAAATGTTGCTCATCTGATGAATTATTGAATATTGATAGTTGAACCAACATTCTTCTGCGTGAACAAATATTTTCCATTTGAGCGAATGTTGCTCATTTGATAAATTGTTGAATATTAATAATTGAACCAATATTCTTTGGTGTGAGCAGATGTTGCTCATTTAAACAAATGTTGCTCGTCTGAGCAAATGTTGATTCAAGATGCTGGCATCTGAGCCCATGGGATCAACGTAAAATTTTTAATGTTTGAATCTGCTCAAAATTATGTTTTTTGCAGAGCTCTGGATTCGAAACCCAAATTTTGCTCAATTGCTAAATTGATGATTAATTGATGATTTATCGAAAATCGTTCATGATATGAAGGATGGACCGGCTACATGGGATGATGAATCGACCGTGTATCTCCCAAATGCTCAAGTGATCAAAATACCAAAGTCTCCTGAAGACCAGTTGGTGAAAAGAAGATTAAATGCTAGTTTAATCATTTATTAAAATAATGCTCGTGTGAGCGTTAGGTAGTAAAACCTAGTTACGAAAATATGAGGGAACGATCAAGAGAGCATAAGAACGGCCCTTGGTGGTTGTGGGACTAGCTGATGGTCGTTTGAGCAAACTCCAAGTTGTTTGGGAAGAGTTTGTACCCAATATGAGCAATTGAGCACATTAGGTCAAAATCGTTAAAACACGTGGGACCGGATCTTTGCAAGACTCAGGGCCAGCCTTGGTCGGCCAAGGAGACATGCATGTGTCACCATAATGTTTGTGTCTCAGTCCTGAGAGTTTCGATGTTTTCTAATGCGCGTTTGAGCAACATTTTGAGAAAATATGAAGGATTCAGGGTTTTGCTGAAACTGGGGAATCTTCATGAGATGATGAAAAAATAATTAATAAAATAGGGAGTTGCAAGGTATGGGACCGTCCTCGGCTAGGGAATGACGGTCCATCTAGCAAGCTCTGTCCCGCAGCACCTTTCCCAATTTTATGTAATTTTATGTATTTTCCCTGATGTGAGGGAAATACCATGAAACTGAAGAATTTCATGAGATTAAGGAGTTTCCATGAGATTAGGAAAATAATAATAATAAAAAAAATAAGGAATGATGAAGTGTGGGACCAGCTATGGCCAAGGCATGGCCGGCCGGCCAATGGGCACGGTCCCAAGGCACTCTTCCCAATTTTATATAATTTTTCATGATTTTAGGGAAATATCATAAAATCAAAAAGGTTTGTTGAAACCAGGGAATTTTGTTGAAATCAGGGAGTTTCCATAAGATGAGGAAACATAAAAAATAATATTAATAAAATAAGGGGCGTGTGGGATCGGCTAGGGCATGACCGGCCGGTTAGATCCTGGTCCCACGAGTTTCCCTAATTTTATATTATTTTTCATGGGTTTAGGGAAATTTCATGAATTCAAGGAATTTTCATGGGATGAGGGAAATAATAATAAAATAACAAGGAGTCATGAGGTGTGGGACCGGCCACGGCTAGGGCATGGCTGGACGGCTAGTGAGCCCGGTCCCACGACATCTTTTTTAATTTATTGTTATTTCTTTAATACGAGGAAACACCATGAGACTGGGGAGTTTCCTTGAGACGGAGGAGATTTGCTCAAATGAAGGGATTTTCATGGGATCAGGGAAAATAATAAAAATATGATAAAATATAAAATTGGACGTGGGACTGGCCACGACTCGACTGGCCGGCCGGTGGGCCCAGTCCCCCAGCGCCTCGATTAATATTTTATTATTTATTTTCCTACTTTGCATAGGTTCATCGTTCCTTCGTGTTTTAGAATGCTCGTTTGTGCATTCAGGTGCTCGTTTGTGCATTATTGCTGAGTACACTTGCACCATTTTGGTCAGGGCTTACTCGAGAGCTGCTCAGATGCCAGTACGTTGAATATTTATCACTAACCCTTGGAATTATTCTGGGAAGAGCCACAAATTGAAGTGACGAAATATTACGAAAAATCGTAGAATATTGTTGAATATTCAGTTAACGATTAGAGATAATTAATTGATGGCTCTATACTAGCAGGCATGCTGTCTAGGAGCATTAATTATCTGAAAATTGAGAGATATGAGCTTGTTGAAATGTCATATTTCTCTTATATAGTCAGGGAAAACCTTGTTGCATCCTGAAGAAGTTATTGCTCTATACTAGCAGGCATGCTGTCTAGGAGCCGTCCAATCTTTCGATTAAATATAGAAACAATTACTGAAATTGCTCAGTATTCATGAGATGTGTCGTTGCCTCAGCTGAGAGACTACACATCTTCATATACTCCGAGAGACAGCATTCTCAGTCAGAGATTTTATGGCATGAGATTTCATGCTTTAATGAGAGACATGAGCCTCAATACTCATCTGATTGCCGGATCAGGAGCATGTATAATTATGGTTTTACGATTTTAACCCTTGTAGAAAATCCACCATCTGCATTAAGTCCCCTGCTTAGTGAGGAACAATCATGTTCCTCAGTCAGCACTGAATGGTAATTTTCCAGTTACAGACAAAATAAGTAATTGAACTTAGTCGTAAAATAAGACGTTACTGGATTTTTGACTGAATGAGCAGACCATGGCTTGAATGAAAAACCTCAGTGGCCTAATAGAGCGTCATCCAACGAGCATAAATTGGTATAGAACCGCTGATTTGATGGTGGAACCTTGGTTGGCCTAGGATTCACGGGCCGGGCCCGAAAAGGAAATCCTTATAGAATTAGGTTTTGGAAATAAAATTGATATAAAAGGGAATTAATCCCTCTTTCTTTCTTTTTTATTTCTTCCCACGACCGACCACCACCTACCTCCCTTCATCACCTTCACGCCTGAGTTCTGAGGAGAGGGGAGAAAAATTGTCGGAGCTGCTGATTGTCGGCGACGTCCGGCCATATTATGAAAATTTATTTATGATGAAATATTGTCTTGGTGTAAATTTCATAGCCCAGCTGTGGATGTTTATATTATGAAAATTATGTTCATGATTTTATGAAAAAATCAGTTTCAATCTTCTCATGATAAGGTTTTGTTCGTTATTGCAGGTTTCAAGGAACAAACTAATTTTGGAATGTTAACTCTTATATCGCAATCACTGCTAGTGGAATTGTAAAAAGGTAAGAGTTAAGGATTACCATTTTGTAGATGTCTGCATAAGTATTCTGCTGTCAGATGATATAACTCCATCATATTGTCAAAGTTTGCACCTTGTATGATGTAACACTGAAGTAGAATGCTTTGTGCACATTACATCTACTTCGCAAAGATGTCTGGCTCCCAGGAAAATGATGCTTCTAGAGACGATATATGTATGGATGAGACTTCCCTGGTGAAGAAGAAGAAGAAACTCCTGGGCTCAAAAACGTTCCAAACATAGATGATGCATTTTTCGAGGTTCGGCAGGGGATTGAAAAACGTCTTCAATCTCCAGCATTTCGTCTTCTAATAAATCCCAGAGAGGTTGTTCAGAAGAAACTAGTGACCCCTCGAGCAACTATTCGATTTTGTCTTGAACGAGGACTTTTTCTTGCGTCAATTATAGAATTCAAGCTTTCTCGACGACCTTTAGAAAAATTCTCTGGATGGGCGAAACATATGCTGGGTTTTCCTCATGTTAGATCCATGTTGGATAGAACACAGGTAACCAGGGCTATCCAAGCATCTGGAGATTTATTCATTTTCCATGACGCGCGAGATATTGTAGCTCTACTTGCTTGTTGGTGCATTCCAACTCACACCTTCATATGCAGATGGGGAGAGTTTACTATTACCTTAGAGGATGTAGTTGCTTTGTTGCATCTCCCAATCATAGGTAATGATGGTATTTTTGATAGTGGTAAATAGAGTTGTCGTTCACTCGGACTTAGTTTAGATTGATTCTAGGCTTAAATATAAAAATAAGAAATTATATACAAAATATGTCACGGGATGAAGAATTCGCTGGGACTCGGGATTTCATTGTTTTTCATATTTAAGTGGTTCAGAATTTAACCCTAGGCAATTATAGCTCCAACCACAAGAAATATTAACTTTATTCTTTGCCAAAATAGATTTCGTAAAACATCAGTTGTAAATTACAAGCATAGTGTATCAAAAGCACCTAAGACTAAGCATACACTATAAAACAAGATAACAATTGATTAATAGAAATCATAAATCATTTATAATCGGTGCAAAAAGTAAATAAGGAATTAATTAAATTTACCACATGATGAAATTCATCTTCGTCCGTCGTCCCAGCGATGGGGTCTAGCTCATCATGTTGAAAACCCTCTCAAAGATTTATTTATGCTCAAAAATGGTTTACAAATGATGAAAAGGGGAGAAATGATGAAAAACCGGGTTTGTAACAATTATGCATGTTACAAAGAACAATACAACTAATGTGTCACTGTCACTGTAGCATGAACGATTGTCTACAAACGTCTTATGTTCTTCGTGTTCATCAATGGCAGCAGCAGCAACAGGTTTCTCAAACTTGATTTCTCTCCATTTTGTTCTTCCCCCTAACGCTCCATACCCTTATCTGACTCCAAACTCAGCTATAAATACACCACAGGACCATCAGTCTCTCGAATAAATACCAGAAAATATCGTATTAAAGTTTAGGAGATTTTATTCTCCTTTCCTCTATTATACACGTCTGAGTTGTCCGAAACTTTTCAAACTCTCTTTGGATTGGATAGAAACAAATTTTCAGATTTTATATCCTCTTAAATCCCACGTAATATGCTCTTATAACTCAAGCGTAATCCGAGAATATTTGTTACCCTGTTTAACGCAACAACCATTCATGGGCAGATTTTATTCCTTGTTTTCCTTCCAAAAACACGTCATGTGACCTATTGATTAAGTGACAACATAATCGCAGCATAATATCCATGAAAATCTCCCATAAACCTTTCCCAAAATCTCGTGCAGTGGTGATGAATTATTTCCCGCTGAAAATGATTTTCAAATGAAGAAGAAGGGGGTGCCCCCTATCCAGAGTAGGAGCGCCTTTAACAGCAGGGGTGCCCTGGGGTGGCCCTTATCCCAAATTAGGGTGCCTTTAGTACTTCTCCGGGATGCCCCGAGCAACTTTTCGAGCCGATTTTTTCAAAAATGTTTATTTCCCAAAAATACCTACAAACACATAAAATACCATAATAAGTACGAAATCGAGTACCAACAATACAGAACATCGAGGACAAATTAAACAGAAAAATGTGTCTATCAGGTAACTTCCTTGAAGAGCTTTCATCAGAGGAGATAGCAGTTTCCAATATCTTGACAGCCCAGATAGAGAGAATTAATACGGCGTCTGGCAAAGGTTGTTATGCCCACTGGTTAACACATTGGTGGCCACGAGATATTCCTCTTGATGAGCCTGACGGTATGTCATCTATTGCCGCTTTCTTGTGTTTATGGCTGTCCAGGGACATGTTTGAAGACATCGGAACTTTGCTAAAATAATTTGTAATCCCTTTTGCTATTAAGATGGCACAAGATGAACAACTTCCCATAGGTAGTTGATAGACACATTTTGTGTCTGAATTGTCCTCAGTGTCTCTATTGCTAGTACTTGATTTTGTACTTATTATGGTGTTTTTATGTTTGGGTAGGTGTTTTTGGAGAAATACACTTGTGTGGAAAAATTTGTTCAAAAAGTTTTTTTTGGACCCCAGGAGGACATTTGTTATACGGACCCCAGATTTGGCTAAGGGGCACCAAGGTTATGCGTAGCCCAAATTCATCCTCAGCACCCAAATTCATCCTTAGCACCCATCTTCTTCTTTTGAATTTCATTTTGGTGGGAAAATGAAAAAACAGAACTGTGTAATTTTCGATCGAAGTTTGAAGGAGTTTTGTGTCGATTAAAGGGCTGAAATTTTTTGGGTAGTTGCGATATGTCCCAACAAAACTATCATGAGTGATTTGATCGATTAAAATTGGATGTATTCTCGCGTAGAAGTGAACAGAGAAACACGTACACCGGGAGAAGATATTCATGGGGTTGTGCGTGTTTTTCTATGCATGACGTGAGATGGAATTTGTATAAATACATCTGAGGTGTGTAGATGACGATTTGGAGCGCGCTGGAAGAAGTTTAACGCGTGGTGAAGATAAAAATGGGAATTATTTCTGTTTTTGGCAGAGAAGAATAAGAGCAATTAATGGAGATATTACGGAGTTATTGGAGGTCCTTTCAAGTATTTATACACTGTTGAGGAGTCAGAGAGGGGTTACTGAGAGTTTGGGAAAGTTTTCGAGAAGACAGAGGCGATAATCAGAACCAGCATAAATACTTTTCTGCTGCTGCTCATCTGAAGAACGCGAAGAACATACCATCCAAGACAGTCGTTTTTCAACAGTGGAAACGACACACATGCGTGGGTCGAGAGCTACAGAATCAGCGACAGCACTGTTCTATCGTTCTTTTCAGTTTGTAACACATATAATTGTTACAAACCCGGTTCTATCATTGTTTCTCCCATTTCATCATTTGTACACCACCTTTGAGCAATAAAAAAAAATGAATTTTGAGCGTGTTTTCCTAATGATGAGCTAAACCCAATCCTTGGGGCGACGGAGGAAGCCATTCTTTCAAGAATTATGTGGTGATATTTATTTTATAAATTTATGCAATATTTTTATATGATTAATTACATTGATAAAAAAAATAAATTAAATGATTCTTATTAATCAAATGTGTTTTCTCTTGATGATGCATGCTTAGTTTTAGACTCTTGATGCGTTATACTTGCGACTAATATTTGATATTTTGGGAATCTGATTTTGGCAATACTTTAGAATCGAATCAATTGTTTAAATTGCATGACATAAATTAATTTAGAACCACATAAGTATTGATGAATGGTGAAATCCTAGATCCAGCCTCTCCATAATTTTCACAACATATCAACATTTATTTGCTTTATTTTCTTTGCTTTAAAATTAACTCTAAAATCTATTGCTTTCACAAGTCTCAACGAACCTACTACTACAAAACAACTTGAAATCACATCAATTTTTGGCGCCGCCGACGCGGACTTGTCTTTAGGCTAGAGTTTTTAGATTTTTAGGTTTTTATTTGTTTTTCATTTTTATTTTATTTGTTCTTCTTTGCTTTTTTGGATTTTTGTCTTTTCCTTACAGATTTTGGAATTTGGAGCGAAAGAAAAATTTGCCAAAGCTTTTGGTGAATACTTAAAGATTTGGAGTAAAAGCAAAGCGAAAGGAGTGAAAGAAAAGGAGAATAAAAATTAATTAAAAAAAATAAAAGAGAGAGAGACAACTTGTTTTTTTTTTTTTAGAATTTCTTTTATGTTATCTTTTTCTTTTGCACTTTATTTTTGGACTTTGGACTGTGGACTTTGGGACTTTTTTTTTTAAACCCTACGGAAGGGTAGTTTAAATATAAACTGTTTGCAGAGAAGGACGGCGATTACGATATCGCCTCGGCCCCTCGGGTTCGTACATGACATAAGAGTCGTGGCCCGAGTCGACTTCAGCGGTTCATCCCCCGTCTGGTACGGGAGGTAAGTTTGTCGAAACACTCGCGAATCCCCTGTCAGCGAGTTACTGTATTCCTTCGTTTGCATATATGCTGAGGATTTGAAAACGGCTGCTTTAATTTCCTAGTAAAGGGCAAGGACTGGCCATACAAGATAAGGGTTCGGATTTCATCACCGTTCCCTTCTTGCCCGCCTTAGGAAAACGAAACCAAACGCGAACCTAAGCCTAAAATTTGACTAGAACGAGACCTATAGGGTAACGAGCTTAATAGGAAAGTCATTCGAAAAATATTGGTTACTCTTTTAAGCATGCTTCAAAGTTCATGATGGTTTCTGTGAGTTGAATACGCCGCCTTGTAACGCCGGTGAGGCCTTGGGTATCAAAGCTCCATTGAGCTTCCCTCGTCTCGATTCAACTTACTTAAACTCGGATTGATTCCAGAGGGGTTTGCTTAAATTGTAACGAATTCCCTTTCGAAGGATTAGAAGCTGGTCTAGAAACAATCTAAGTGGAGCCATCATGCTTTTTGTTTGCTAGAAATCAGTAGGTTTGCTGTGGTGGAGTCAGCCTTGTTTGTGTTTGCATAGAACTTCCCTTCCTTTTAGGATTTCTTTCTTTTCTTTTGTTTTTCTAGTGTATGCCCAAGGTATTAAAGACGGGCTTGGAAAAGAAACATCTAGGTCGTTGATTAGTGAAAACCTAGTAGTTCTTCTTGTGAAGCGGGGAGCTCGAAGACTCTTCTTTTGAGAGCCCTGTTTTTGGAAACTTCAGTTTTGAGAATCTGTCTCTTCGTGAGGAAAATACCCCTAGTACTTCAGCTGTGCCAGCGATGGCAACTTTGAAAGATTACATGTTCCCAACTAGGTCCACCCGAGCTTCGTGCATTAAATTGCCAGCCACTACGGCTAATTTCGAGATAAAACCTAGTATTCTTCAGATGATCCCTATATTCTTAGGGAAAGATGATGAGAACCCTTATTTTCATATTAGGGACTTTGAGGAAATTTGTGGGACAATTAGAATAAAAGACCTTACTGATGAAGTCTTGAAACTTAAGATGTTTCCCTTTTCCTTGAGAGATAAAGCCAAGACCTGGCTGAACAACCTACCATCTGAATCCATTGAAACATGGCAGGAACTTATTGCTGCTTTCTATATGAAATTCTACCCTAAGCATAAAACTGCGTCTGTTAGGCAGAAAATTAGTGCTAGTGTGCAACAAGAGGGAGAGTCTCTTTATAGGTTTTAGAGAGATTCAATGATCTCCTATCCCAGTGTCCTCACCATGGATTTGATAAGATGAAACTCGTAGAGATTATTTATGATGGTTTAGACTATTCAACCAAAGCCATGGTTGAGTCTATGTGCGCTGGTGAGTTCACTAGTAAAAGTGTTGATGATGCTTTTACCTTCTTAGGAGCTGTCGCTGAAAAATCCCAACAGTGGGAGTCTTGTGTTGAACCCCCCAAAAGACTCTTGGTCAATAGAAGTAGCACCAATGTGGTAGATACAAGCTTCGGGTCTGATGCTAAGTTTGCTGCTTTGTCTAGAAGGTTAGAAGCTTTGGAATTGAATCATCCTAAACATAGGTCTCTTGTTGAACCTGATGATAGGTTTAGAGCCTCTCAAGTGTCTAGTTGTGGAGTAGAACCCAATAACTCGTTTTGGGAAGGTCAGGTTAGTGAAGAGCAAGCCCATGCTGTCTATAACAATGCTAGGTTTGAGAACCGTCAAAGTTTGACCCATACTCAGAGACTTACAACCCTGGTTGGAGAAACCATCCTAATTTTTCTTGGTCTAAGGGTCAGAATCAAGGACAGTCTAGTAATTTCACTCCCCCAGGTTTTGGTTATGCTAAGAACTCTTCAGGTCAACCCCAGTTTCAGAATGAGAAAAAGATCTCCACCTTAGAAGAAACCCTTACTATGTTAGCAAAGAACCATGAGATGTTATCAAAGAACCACTATGGTTTTCAAGAAGAAACCAGGCAGAATTTTAAGAATAATTCCCAGTCTCTTGCTAACTTAGAACTTCAAGTCGGCCAAATAGCTAAGTTTCTTAGTGAAAGAGAAGATGGAAGTTCCCTAGTCAAACTGATCCTAACCCTAAAGGAGAGAAATCGTACAATCATGTGAATTCTATAACAACCCTTAGGAGTGGAAAGAAAGTTGACAATAAGGTTGCCATGCCTGATAGTGAACATGTTGTAGTTCACCCTTCTGAGCCAGAAAATGAGGAGACTGATAGAGTCTCCAAAGAGACCAATGAGGGTCTGCTGAGCCCGGCTTTGTTCCCAGAGCCCCGTTCCCCCAGCTGCTAGTTCCAACTAAGAGGGAGTCCAACTTTAATGATATATTGGAGGTTTTTAAGCAGGTTACTATCAACCTCCCATTGTTAGATGCGATTAAGCAGATTCCCGCTTATGCCAAGTTTCTTAAGGATATGTGTACGCGAAAGCGAAAACTTAGTGTCCAGAAGAAAGCCTTCCTAGCTAGTCATGTGAGTTCTATTATTCAGAATACCACTACTCCTAAGTATAAAGACCCAGGGTCCCCTACTATTTCTTGCACAATAGGTAAATACCGTGTCGAGAAAGCTTTGCTTGACTTAGGAGCCAGTGTGAACTTACTGCCATACCATGTGTACCTTAAGCTAGGACTTGGTGAGATGAAACCTACCCAGATGACACTTCAGTTAGCTGATAGGTCCGTTAAAATTCCTCGTGGTGTGATCGAGGACGTTCTTATTGAGGTCGACAAGTTTATTTATCCAGTGGATTTTGTTATCCTAGATACCCAACCTGTCCCTGACCCAGAGAACCAAATACCAGTGATTTTAGGTCGCCCGTTTTTAGCTACATCCAATGCGATCATTAACTGTCGAAATGGTATTATGAATTTGTCTTTTGGTAATATGACTATTGAGCTGAACATTTTTAATATTAGTAAGCTACCCTCTGAACTAGATGACTCGAGCATAGAAGAGGTGAACATGATAGGAACATTAGTCGAGGAGTCATTACCAAACACTTTGTTAGAAGATCCATTAGAGAAATGCCTAGCCCACTTTGGGATTGATTTTGATGATGACGATGTGATTAATGAGGTGAATGCTTTGTTAGATTCAACCCCTTTGATAGACACTAGTAATGGCTGGAAACCTAAGTTCGAACCTCTACCCGTTTCTAAGTCTACCCTAGTTCCTTCGTTAGAAAAGCCTCCTAAGTTGGACCTTAAACCATTACCAGATTCCCTGAAGTATGTGTTTTTAGGCCCATCTGAAACTTTACCTGTGATAGCATCCGACTTGGATAGTGATCAGGAAAGTAGGCTAGTGACGTCCTTCAGAATAACAAGGAAGCTTTAGGGTGGACCATAGCAGACATTAAGGGTATAAGTCCTACTGATTGTGCATCATATCTATTTAGAGAGTGACACCAAACCTTCTAGGGAGATGCAACGTCGACTGAACCCTAATATGAAAGAAGTAGTTCGAACCGAGGTTCTTAAGCTGTTAGATGCAGGCATTATCTACCCCATTTCAGACAGTAAGTGGGTCAGCCCGTTCAGGTTGTTCCCAAGAAATCCGGTATTACTGTAGTCCAGAATGAACAATGAGTTAATCCCAACCCGGGTGACCACGGGTTGGCGTGTCTGTATTGACTATAGGAAATTGAACAAGGTCACTAGGAAGGACCACTTTCCCCTTCCCTTCATCGACCAAATGCTAGAGAGATTAGCTGGACGTAGCCATTATGCTTTTTAGATGGATACTGCGGTTATAATCAGTTGTCATAGCCCCAGAAGACCAAGAGAAAACCACTTTTACCTGTCCCTTTGGTACCTTTGCGTATAGACGCATGCCTTTCGGGCTATGTAATGCCCCTGCGACCTTTCAGCGTTGTATGTTGAGCATATTTTCTGACATGGTAGAACGGTTCTTAGAGGTCTTTATGGATGATTTTTCAGTGTTTGGTTCGTCTTTCGATGAGTGCTTGCATCATTTGTCATTAGTTTTGACTAGGTGTAAGGAAAAGAATTTAGTGCTTAATTGGGAGAAATGTCACTTCATGGTTCGTTCAGGAATTGTTCTAGGGCATATCGTATCTTCGAAGGGTATAGAGGTAGATAGAGCCAAAGTTGACCTTATTAAAACTTTACAGGTCCCAAAAACCGTAAGAGATATTAGGTCATTCTTGGGGCATGCAGGTTTTTATTTCATTAAGGATTTTAGCTTAATTTCTAGACCTCTTTGCAATTTGCTTGCAAAAGACGTTAAGTTTGTATTTGATAATGCTTGTTTAGAGGCTTTTGAGAATCTTAAGAATTTACTCACTACCGCCCCCATAGTCCAGGCACCCAACTGGAACCTACCCTTTGAGATCATGTGTGATGCTTCAGATTATGCTATTAGTGTTGTGCTAGGTCAGCGAGAAAATAAGTTACTTCATGTGATTTACTATGCTAGCAAAACTCTGAATGATGCCCAGTTGAACTATACCACTACAGAGAAGGAACTATTAGCTATTGTGTTTGCCTTAGACAAGTTTAGATCCTACCTCTTAGGTTCTAAGGTCATAATCTTTACTGATCATGCTGCTTTGAAGTATCTTCTTTCCAAGAAGGATACTAAACCTAGATTGATTAGATGGTCCCATTGTTGCAGGAATTTTCCTTAGACATTAGAGATAAAAAAAGGTGCAGAAAATGTAGTAACAGACCACTTGTCTAGGCTTGTTGTGGATACCCTTAATGATTCTCCTCCTGTTAGGGATAGTTTTCCTGATGAACAACTGTTCTTTGTTACCCAAGCACCTTGGTACGCGAATATAATGAATTATCTTGTTACTGGTCGGATGCCCCAACATTGGGGTAAACAAGATCGTTCTAGGTTTTTAGCCGAGGTGAAGCATTTCTTTTGGGATGATCCTTATTTATTTAAGTATTGTCCAGACCAGATTATTAGGAGATGTATACCTGAGAGTGACCAGTCCAGTATTATTTCCTTTTGTCATGATCATGCTTGTGGGGTTCACTTTAGTACTAAGAAGACTGCTGCTAAGATATTGCAGTGTGGATTCTATTGGCCTTCGTTGTTTAAAGACTCTCATAGTCACTGTGTTACTTGTGAGTGTTGCCAGAAATTAGGAACCATTTCTCGTAGGAACATGATGCCCTTGAAACCTATTTCAGTTGTTGAGGTCTTTGATGTGTGGGGTATTGACTTTATGGGTCCGCTTCCTAATTCTTTTGGTAACCTTTACATCCTTGTCGTTGTAGATTATGTCTCTAAGTGGATTGAGGCGGTTGCGTGTAAAACCAATGACCATAGGGTTGTGATTGAGTTCTTGAAAAATAATATACTTACACGTTTTAGTACACCGTGTGCTATAATTAGTGATGGAGGATCGCACTTTTGTAATGGACCTTTTAGGCTTTTGGTGAAGAAATATGGTATTACACATAAGGTGGCTACCCCGTATCATCCACATACTAGTGGTCAAGTAGAGGTTTCTAATAGGGAGATAAAACGTATATTAGAGAAAACAGTTAATCCTAATCGGAAAGACTGGTCGTCTAGGCTTACTGATGCCTTATGGGCTTACCGTACTGCGTTTAAGACCCCCATTGGAATGTCGCCTTATCGGCTTGTGTATGGAAAGGCATGTCATTTACCTGTTGAGTTAGAACATAAAGCTTATTGGGCTGTTAAGCAGCTAAATTTTTCACTTGACAAGGAAGGAGCCCATAGGAAACTCCAGCTCAATGAGTTGGAAGAGATTCCTATAGATGCTTACGATAGTGCGAAGGAGTATGAGAAAAAAACGAAACTTGTGCATGATAAGAATATTTTAAGAAAGTCATTTTCTCCAGGTCAAAAATTTCTTCTGTATGATACCCGCTTGCATCTTTTCCCTGGGAAGTTACGTTCTCGGTGGACGGGTCCTTTTATTGTTCGCACTGTCTTTCCTCATGGAGCTGTTGAGATCGAGACACCAGATGGTAGTAGTTCTTCGAAGGTTAACGGTCAGAGAATGAAACCCTTTTTAGAGCCCTTTCCTACAGGTGATGTTGAGGAGGTCCCTCTGGAGGACCCTGT
This sequence comes from Papaver somniferum, assembly GCF_003573695.1. Lineage (NCBI taxonomy): Eukaryota > Viridiplantae > Streptophyta > Magnoliopsida > Ranunculales > Papaveraceae > Papaver > Papaver somniferum. Next base: position 192,646,518 of record NC_039359.1, read on the forward strand.
TTACCCTTGATTGACCATCGAGGCGATTGTATGTTGTATATTAGTTTTTGATTTCTCTCTTCACCCAGGTACTATCTTGCCGACTTCTCTCTTTACTGATTCCTCATGTTACTTTGCTTTTTGGTATTGCTCTTTCATTAGAAACATTGAGGACAATGTTAGATTTAAGTTTGGGGATGGGGAAGAAACTTTTTTGTTAGCTTTTAGTTGCAATAAATAAACTCCAGAGCCTAAAAATTTATGCTTATTAAGGTTGGCACTAACCAATCTAAGTGGATGGGAACATCTTGGTTGTAGGAGTTGAGGAACCAATCTGATTAGATGGAAATATCTAAAGTGTCTATTCATAAAAGCACAGAGCTCAGGTGTTAGAATTAAAAAAAAAACATGGTAGTTTCGCCATAACTCGTTTAATCCTAATCCCTTCTGTTTTTATTTCTTAAGTGATTTGATGGGGCACACGACTCAAGTTGTTACCATTGCTAGGGTGAAATAGGGTGATTGAGATACCAAAAAAAAAAAGTTTGAGACCAGACCATCAGACCAACCGGAATAAATTCAATAAAGTCGACCACTAGTGCCCTTGTATATGCCAGTTGTGTTGACCTAGAGTTAGGTTTATCGACCACTGGTCCCCTTGTATATGCAAGTTGTGTTGATATTAGTCAGGCCGATATCTCAGTCCATTAGGGTAGGTTCATCTTGGCAGAGGCCTTCAGACAGATATGGGAAACACCGTTCACTTTAAACCATCTATTTTTCTCTTTATCCATCTTCTTAATTTTTCCATATGATTGGTTGACTCCGGTTATGATGTATAGAAACTATATGAGTAGAGCTCTGTCACTTATATATGAATTTTAGTATGCTGAGTGAAAACTCGTGTACATAAATTGGAATTTCATATCAGGGTACTTCCTCCTATAGTCAATGATTGTATGCCAACCAAGGAGATTCTTTAGTGCCTTCCAAGGTTCTGCGTAGATAGCTAGGGTCTGGAGTAAAGGTTTTGTGGGTACACCTCTGGTAAACCCTCCGGAGACAACACTCCGTCGCTAGGGCCACATAGAGGTTTAACGGCTTGTTGCACGTGCTAAGTGTAGTCATTTTATATTAGATTTGCTTGAGGACTAGCAAATAATAAGTTTGGGGGTATTTGATAGACACATTTTTGTGTCTGAATTGTCCTCAGTGTCTCTATTGCTAGTGCTTGATTTTGTACTTATTATGGTGTTTTTATGTTTGTGTAGGTGTTTTTGGAGAAATACACTTGTGTGGAAAAAGTTGCTCAAAAAGTGCTACTTGGACCCCCGGAGGACATTTGCTATACGGACAATAGATTTGGCTAAGGGGCACCCAAGGTTATGCGTAGCCCAAATTCATCCTCAGCACTCAAATTCATTTATAGCACCCATCTTCTTCTTTTGAATTTCATTTTGGTGGAAAAATGAAAAAACAAAACTGTGTAATTTTCGATTGAAGTTTGAAGGAGTTCTGTGTCGATTAAAGGGCTGAAATTTGTTGGGTAGTTGTGATATGTCCCAACAAAACTATCATGAGTGATTTGATCGATTAAAATTGGTTGGATTCTCGCGTAGAAGTAAACAGAGCAACACGTACATCGGGAGAAGATATTCATGGGGTTGTGCGTGTTTTTCTATGCATGGCGTGAGATGGAGTTTGTATAAATACATCTGAGGCGTGTACATGACGATTTGGAGCGCGCTGGAAGAAGTTTAACGCGTGGTGAAGATAAAAATGGGAATAATTTCTGTTTTTGGCAGCGAAGAATAAGAGCAATTAATGGAGATATTACGGAGTTATTGGAGGCCCTTTAGAGTATTTATACACTGTTGAGGAGTCAGAGAGGGGTTACTGAGAGTTTGGCAGAGTTTTGGAGAAGACAGAGGCGATAATCAGAACCACCAGAAATCCTTTTCTACTGTTGCTCATCTGAAGAACGCCAAGAACAGACCATCCAAGACAGTCGTTTTTCAACAGTGGAAACGACACACAGGCGTGGGTCGAGAGCTACAGAATCAACGACAGTACTGTTCTATCGTTCTTTTCAGTTTGTAACACATATAACCGTTACAAACCCGGTTTTATCATTGTTTTCTCCCATTTCATCATTTGTACACCACCTTTGAGCAATAAAAAAAAATGAATTTTGAGCGTGTTTTCCTAATGATAAGCTAAACCCAATCCTTGGGGCGACGGAGGAAGCCATTCTTTCAAGAATTATATGATAATATTTATTTTATAAATTTATGCACTATATTTATATGATTAATTGCATTGATAAAAAATAAATTAAAGGATTCTTTTTAATCAAATGTGTTTTCTCTTGATGATGCATGCTTAGTTTTAGACTCTTGATGCGTTATACTTGCGACTAACATTTGATATTTTGTGAATCTGATTTTGGCAATACTTTAGAATCGAATCAATTGTTTAAATTGCATGATATAAATTAATTTAGAACCACATAAGTATTGATGAATAGTGAAATCCTAGCTCCAACCTCTCCATAATTTTCACAACATATCAACATTTATTTGCTTTATTTTCTTTACTTTAAAATTAAGTCTAAAATATATTGCTTTCACAAGTCCCAACGAACATACTACTACAAAACAACTTGAAATCACATCAGTAGTCTATTCTTGGATTCTTTGTACTCTAACCTGGATTCCTTGGTTATAGACTCCAGTGTTTCGAATGGCTTTATGAAGATTGAATGCTACGCCAATACGATGTTTCTCCAAGCCTTGATGTGGGAACGTTTCAAGAGTTATGCACCTATTCCCCGCAGCATCTTGCAAGGGCTGAATGCTGCTGATTCTCTCCGTATTTTTCCTGAGAGGGATAATGCCAGGATTATGCGCTGGTCTACGAAGCAACCTCAATCCAACACACGCTTCATTGATGTGTTCGAAAATGAATCTGAGTTTAATTTCCACCCCTGGGTGCTTATTCCTCCTTATGTTTCTCAGTTGTAAACTTTCAATACCGGAGAAAGTATGACTTTGAAATCTGGCGTTGAATTGAGCTATGGCAAGAGATCTTTTATGTTGAGTTGTACTCCAGGTCACTTGATATCAACAATATATAGAGAATTTTCAGTAGAAGAATACAACATTGATAGAGTGGCTCGTCAGATGGGCATGAATCAATGCGTTCCAACTTTTCGAAGGAAGAAACCACCAGTGGAACAGCTTAAAACCTGTTTAGATCGCACACATGTGGAAGGAGGTTCTTACTGGTTCCCTGGTTCTGAACGAATTACATATGTAACTCCAGGTTACATAGACTTCTAGGATCAGCAGATTGAGCGTTTACACGACTTCGAAATGGTTGGCCAACCTTTAGTGAAAGAGCCTCCTTCTGCTCATATGATTGCTTCTCGACCAAGATTGAAACACATCTCCGGCGGTGATAAGAGAAAGACATCTACAGGGTGTTCATTAGTATGTATCTTTTTTCACATTCTTTATAAAATTAAAATAAATGCCTTTGATTATCGCATCAAATTCTTTTTGCAGGACGGTCGTGCTGTGAGACCTCGTCTTGAAGTGAATTTCTCGGAAGCAGAACCAGTCATTCACGGTGGAGAAGGTAGGAACAAGAATTGTAAGCTGCTGCCTAACACCATAAAGTCCCCGGTTGTTTCTTTGGTGAGTTGTCAACACTTTTCCTATGTGACTTATTCTATCCGCACTTCCAGGATCGTAAAACCAATATTTGTTATTTGGTTACAGAACTTTGCTCCGTCAAGTATTGACGGTCTTCAATTCTCTGCTGCTGGGCAGACAATTTCTGATTTGAGCGTTGAAGAAGAAAATGATGTGAGTACTCTTCCATATAGCCAAATATGATGCTTGACATATAAAATGTTAATTGTTTGAGAATATGTACAGGAGGATGTCGTCACGGAAGCGGAGGGTGTTGATGCCCGTTCATCCTCGGATAATAGAGATAAAGAATTCTCAAGGTTCGAAACCGAATGGAAGTAATGAGCCTCTTGATGCTGACACGGGCAATTCCAATTCCTTAAATGCTTCGGAGACTCCCAAAGTAAGTATATCTTCCGTAACCTCTTCACAGGATTATGGAATTGCTGATTTTTGAATGAATGAATGAGAATCCATGTGAGTATACAAGTAATTTTGTCGAAATACGTCACCAGAAAATTTCAGACTTCATCTTTTAGTAGAAACGCCGTAGAGTATTCGTTTGAAGTCGGATTTTCATGATATGCATATGTATCTTTAAGCCCGGAGAATTTCCAAGCTTTATAATAGAAGCTTTTTAAGTTTTGAGCACGTTCAGGGCCTGAAAAAGGCGAAGCAGTAAACTTCCAGGAGACTTTCAGGACTTTTTCAGACTGTACGTTGTCCAATGTTTTGACCACATCTCCTTGCTCGTTCATCGGATTATTATAAAATTTTGATATGTAATAGATAACATCAATACGAAGAGAACGGTATATAAATCATCCTGAGATTCCTTGTGGATTGCTCCCAGTCCGTCGTCTTGTACAGGGCAGAGTAAAATCTCTTCGGCTGAGCTTGTCGCAAAACGTGTTTTCATGACTTTCACGCTATTTGTTCGTATCTTGAGTGTATAATGATGAATTTTTCTGATTTTGGACTTATTGCATGTTGTTGTTTATGATCCCATTTGGTTTCCATGTTTAGAGTGTTCTAACCTCATGTAATCTTCGTATTAGGTGCCAAATACCGAAGTTGAGGATACTGAAACCAATAACGATAACACGAGCAGCCCTGGAGTTATTGATGAAGATACAACCATCCCTGAACTTCAAGGACATGAGAGGGTTGTTACTGAAGTTATGGAAACCTCGATTGTTGCTACTCATATAGTAGAAGAAACTTAGCCACAAGTAGAGGAGACTGAAGAAACTGCTGCCATGACCGTAGAAGTTGCTCCAGTAATTGAGAACCGTATAGTGGTGCATGAATCTCCAAGTGAGGGAGTTGCTTTTGATCCTCCATTTGATGCACCGCTTCCATATCATGAATTATTTGGTGGATTCAGCGTTCCTATTGGATATGCAGGCTTGTACAAGAATATATGGAGGAAGTTTGGTCACATCATTGTTACCAGAGACCCTGGACGCGCTTATGCTTTAACAATGCAAGTAAGTGTCATCTTACGTGTTGTAAGTGATATATGCGCTAGGGCAAGAAATACTGTGACTCCAGATGTACTTTTTGATTGGGAGTTCAACATGAAGAATTCTGAAAGACTTGGCTTCAACGTGAAATGGCTTCGTAATAAAATAGATGCAATCAAGAACTCGTGTGAGAACAACATACCCTTTACCAATGATGCTATGAAGGAGAAGGAAGATAAGATTGCTAAGCTGACTGAGGAGATGAACATGGAAAAGGTGGCCTTGCAAGTCTTGAAGGATGCAGAGGAGCAAAAATACTTCTTTGCTGATTTTCTTTGATTTCTTTTTCATAATCTCTTGAACTTCTGGACTTCTGAGAGATGTGAGGTTTTATTTTGGTTTTGATATCGACTGGTTTTGGATTGGTAGATGAGTGAGGATTTTCTTTTGGATTTGATAAAGATTTTCTTTAAGCAAAATGAACTGAACTTTGATAAATTGTTGAATTCAAATACTGAATGCAAGTATTGCAAACGTTTTGGAGAAATTGAAATACAATGAAATAAATTCTTAAACACCAAATCCCAGACGTCATGAATGCTCAAACGCCCAGTACCTCAAATGTCCAATAACTTCAGGCGTCAAATGCCTTAAGCCAATTCTCATGGATCACCGGCAGGGTCCTTCCATCTGTGTTGATCAGTTTGTAGTAGCTTCCAGTTATGGATCTTACGACTACGAAAGTTCCTTCCCAATTGGAGCTCCTTGCAGAATGGAGATCACGCTTAGTTTACTTAAGAACTAGATCTCCTTCCTTGAATTTGTTAGGCTTGGTCGTCCGCGCCTTTAATATCTTCTGCTGATTTAGAATTCCTTGCATGATGAGATTCCAGGGTTGCGGCACATATGGACACTCGTGCAGAGTTGAGTATCGGCATACTGTTTGTCATGCTTAGCCAAATCTTCAACAATAAATTTTTTGATAGAACGATCAATTTGAAGAGGCTCTGTACTCAACCATTTGGTGTAATATTGTTGAGGTGAGGTTATCCACTCATAGAACTTTGCGACGGCTAAGCTTTTGGTGGGAAGGAGTCCCCGGACCAGGGAAATATGATTAAACATTGGTATTATAGGTGCATGAAGGGGAATCAGACTTGCCTGAGTACGGAACCTTTTGATGAAAGAGTGTGCACTTTATCCAGGCTTCTGCGTAAGTTTCGTCAAGGCTTTAACTTCCTCCAGATGCTCAAATGGTGGAGTATCCTATATTTCTTCTGAGTCAGAGTCCTCTTCCACAGCGGGATGTGCTGAAGGCGTTGGAACCATCTTTCCAGCGTGAATCCAAGTTCTTCCGAGGATCATGCCGTATCCTGGATCCTCTCGAATTATGTAAAACTTGGTCTCAGTGCAGACCGAGATTTCTTTGACCTTAAGGGTGATGTAGCCATACGCGTCTCTGGCAGTCCCTTTGTGATCTCTGATTGCTATGGGAGCATGAGTAGCCTCTTGCCGGGTAATGCCAGCGGTTCTAGTAGTTTTCAGAGGAATGATGTTGATGGAAGTGCCAACATCAACAAATGCTCTCTTGAACTCATTTCCTTTAATATGCACTGTGGTGAGCAGTCCCCAGTCATACATTTCTTTGTCAGTCGCTGGAGGCTCAGGAGGTACTTCTGGAATTGGTATATGCTTCCCAGATACAATGTAGTTCAAAGCCATGAACATGTCTCCCCATTGTACCTTCGACAGATAGAGCAATTCGCAGACATGCTCGATCAACGACTGAACTGGTTTTTTGACTGGTTGTTCAGAGATGGAGAAAGTCCTGACTGGGAGAGGATCTCTGTGTACTCCTTCAGTCCCCAAGTTAAGCTCCCCGGATTCAACCTTTTACCTGAATATGCATTTCAAAACTCTGCAGTTACTTGTGGGATGGTTGACGAACCTGTGGAAGCGACAGTAACGAGGAATTTTCGTGTCTTCTTCAGTTGGTTCTTTCTTGATATATGGCAACTTGATTGCACCATCTTGGATCCAGGCATCCACGAGTTCGAGCACCTGTTCAATGGGAAGGGGAAAGTCAGGTGCATCTTGATCAGGAGTCTCTGTGTGTTGGTCAGGATCTTGTGCATTTTTCTTATCTTTCCTTTGTGTTTTTGCAGGAGATGAGTTATGTTTGCGCGGAGGTTCAGCTTTCCGTTTGCTCCATCCTGTAACAACGTTTGTGAAAGGCTGAAGGTTGTACTGCTTGTTGATCAGACGTCTGCTACCTCGAGTATTTCGCGGTTCTTCAGCCTTTGTAGTTTTTGCTCTTTCCAATAGAGCAGGCGCAGTAGCTTCCAATTTCTTCGCCACTTCATGAAGCTCTGAGAAAGTATGGAAACAAAGATTTTCCAATAAAGCTCTGTAGACCGGGATCATGCCGTTGATACACAAGTCCACCAGTTGTTGCTCCGTGACATTTAGGTCATGGCAGTCCAGAGCTTGGACTCTGAATCTTTTCACGTAGTCATTCGGATGTTTATTGACCCTCTGAAACATTCTTCCAAGATCAGAGAGAGTAACTTGCTCTGACACAAAGAAGTACTTTCTGTAGAAGGCATTGATCATTTCTCCCCAATTTTTGATAGTTCCTGGTGCGATGTTGTTGTACCAGGTGTATGCGCTGCCTTTCAAGGATTTTGAAAATTCCTGAGTCGAACAACATGATTTTGTTCATGTTCTCCCAAGGCCTCCAGAAAATGAGAGACATGTTCTCGAGCATTGCCTCTTCCATCATACAGCATGAAGGTTGGAGAGGTATAACCTTTTGGAAGAGGAATCTTTTGCGTAGTAGCAGGGTATGGAGGCTGGTGACGATGGACATGTGCTTGTCTTTTCCATGGTTCTCCAAGAGGCGTTCCAAATCTTCCCGAGTAATGAAATTTGATGATTCCTTTGTCGATGAATCGTCTGCAGCTTTGCGGACTTCGTTGTTATCTACTGCATGAATTGGAACTACTTCAGGATCAGCATCTGGGGATGTCTCTTTTTATTTTCGTTTTCCTTGAGTCTTCTCTGACATCTTGTCAGTGAGAGTCCTGAGATAATTGAATAACTCCTTTTTTGTCGCAGTCATGTCAGTTTGATTCTTTGCAAGAGTCTCTTGCACCTTGATAAGATCAGCCATGGTAGGTGGTGGATTCCCTCTGACTTCCTCAGGGTATCAGACGAATAAAGGATGACCTTCCATGTTAGCGTGAGGAGGAATAACATTACCATCGTCAATGTTAGAGGCCGGAATGGTTTCCGGGATATCCTCATTGTTATTGTTGCTAGTGCTAGCATCGTTTGTGTTAGGCTCTGCGATCGTGCGTGACCTAAGATCAACCATCCTGTAAAAGCTTGAGATTGCAACCGAGAGATTAATCTCCCACTGTGGTCGCCAATCTGTAGATGGGGAAAAATGATTTTATGGTTTTTACGGAATTGAGGAGATGACCGTGTGGAGACTCCTTGAACCGAGAAAATGCTCAACCTCACACAGATGCACTGCAAGAAGGGAGTGCTTTAAGTTTGAGAGATAAATCTGTAGGACTCCGGCCTAAACCAAGACAATGGACGTTCCAGGGTCGATTTGGTCACAAGAGAGGCTGGGTTGATCTGTAGGAGGGAAGCTGAGAAATGTGTGGGATCACTGGTGATCGAGATTGTAGGTGTATTGTGTATTCTACGTAAGAAAGTTCTGAATGATTGAATTTACTCAGTTGAGAGTGATTGCTCAGAAGATGAGTTCGTGTAGACGAAAGATTGTCTGTATGAACTTGTCGAGAAATGCTTCTCCGTTTCAATCATGATTCGGAGGCCTTTTATATTGCTGAATTGAAAACACCATGATCCCATGAAGTGTGACAGTTGCTGGAGTCAAAGAGTGGGGAAGTGGAAAATCGTGTTGAAACCAGTTTCTCATCGTGCGGAGACTTGGTTAACTTTCCACCCAGTACTTTGCTAACTCCTCCAACTAATTGCACGACTTGCTCACATTCTCATCGAGTGTATGAACACACGTGTCGTAGTCCGCCAGACCAAAACCCTAGTTAATATCCCCCCATGTGACATGATTGATATCTCATGAATGTGTAGTCTGCAAGACAGACGTGTATTTAGTTAGTCAGTTGCTGACTTTATGGGACTATGAGTCCTTGTATTGCTGAGTTGAACATAATTTGCAAATGTTCTGAGACTCATGAATCAAATATGTCTGCTGAGACAGAAAATATCATTATCGAATAAATGTTGATAACCTGAGAAAATTGTGTTGCTGAATCGTTGAATATTGATAGTTGAACCAATATTCCTTAGTCTGAGCAAATATTGCTAGTCTGAGCAAATGTTGCTCATCTGATGAATTATTGAATATTGATAGTTGAACCAACATTCTTCAGCGTGAAAAAATATTGTCGATTTGAGCGAATGTTGCTCATTTGATGAATTGTTGAATATTAATAATTGAACCAATATTATTTGGTGTGAGCAGATGTTGCTCATTTGAACAAATGTTGCTCGTCTGAGCAAATGTTGATTTAAGATGTTGGCATCTGATCCGAGCATAATTATCAAAATGTTTACCACGAGATCAACGTAAAATTGTTAATGTTTGAATCTGCTCAGAATTATGTTTTTTGCATAGCTCTGGATTCGAAACCCTAATTTTGATCAATTGCTGAATTGATGATTTATCGGAAACCGTTCATGATATGAAGGAGGGACCGGCTACATGGGATGATGAATCGACCGTGTAGATCCCAGATGCTCAAGTGAGCAAAATACCAAAGTCTCCTGAAGACCAGTTGGTGAAAAGATGATTGAATGCTGGTTTAATCATTTATTAAAATAATGCTCGTGTGAGCGTTAGATAGTAAAACCTAGTTATGAAAATATGAGGGTCCGATCAAGAGAGCATGATACCGGCCCTTGGTGGTGTTGGGACCAGCTGATGGTCGTTTGAGCAAACTCCAAGTTGTTTGGGAAGAGTTTGGACCCAATATGAGCAATTGAGCAAATTAGGTCAAAATCGTTAAAACACGTGGGACCGGCTCATTGCAAGCCTCAGGGCCAGCCTTGGTCGGTCAAGGAGACATGCCCGTGTCACCATAATGTTCGTGTCTTAGTCCTGAGAGTTTCGATATTTTCTGATGCGCGTTTGAGCAACATTTTGAGAAAATATGAAGGATTCAGGGTTTTGCTGAAACTGGAGAATCTTCATGAGATGATGAAAAAATAATTAATAAAATAGGGAGTTGCAAGGTGTGGGACCGTCCATGGCTAGGGAATGATCGTCCAGCTAGGAAGCTCGGTCCCGCAGCACCTTTCCCAATTTTATGTATTTTTCCTGATGTGAGGGAAATACCATGAAACTGAAGAACTTCATGAGATTAAGGAATTTCCATGAGATTAGGAAAATAATAATAATAATAAAGTAGGGAGTGATGAAGTGTGGGACCGGCTATGGCCAGGGAATGGTCGGCCGGCCAATGGGCACGGTCCCAAGGCACTCTTCCCAATTTTATATAATTTTTCATGATTTTAGGAAAATATCATAAAATCAAAAAGGTTTGTTGAAACCAGGGAATTTTGTTGAAATCAGGGAGTTTCAATAAGATGAGGAAACATAAAAAATAATATCAATAAAATAAGGGGCAAGTGGGACCGGCTGAGGCATGACCGTCCGGCTAGAGCCGGTCCCACGAGTTTCCCTAATTTTATATTATTTTTCATGGGTTTAGAGAAATTTCATGAATTCAAGGAATTTTCATGGGATGAGGGAAATAATAATATAATAACAAGGGGTCATGAGGTGTGGGACCGGCCACGGAAAGGGTATGGACGAACGGCTAGTGAGCTCGGTCCCACGACATCTTTTTAATTTATTATTATTTCTTTGATACGAGGAAACACCATGAGACTGAGGAGTTTCCTTGAGACGAAGGAGATTTTCTCTAATGAAGGGATTTTCATGAGATCAAGGAAAATAATAAAAATATGGTATAATATAAAATTGGACGTGGGACTGGCCACGGCATGACTGGCCGGCCGGTGGGCCCAGTCCCCCAGCGCCTCGATTAATATTTTATTATTTATTATTTTCTTTCTACTTTGCATAGGTTCATCGTTCCTTCGTGTTTTATAATTCTTTTTTGTGCATTCAGGTGCTCGTTTGTGTATTATTGCTGAGTACACTTGCACCATTTTGGTCGGAGCTTACTCGAGAGCTGCTCAGATGCTCGTACGTTGAATATTTATCACTAACCCGTGGAATTCTGTTGGGAAGAGCCACAAATTCAAGTGACGAAATATTACGAAAAATCGTAGAATATTGTTCAATATTCAGTTAACGATTAAAGATAATTAATTGATGGCTCTATACTAGCAGGCATGCTGTCTAGAAGCATTAATTATCTGAGAATTGAGAGATATGAGCTTGTTGAAACGTCATATTTCTCTTGTATAGTCAGGGAAAACCTTGTTGCATCCTGAAGACGTTATTGCTCTATACTAGCAGACATGTTATCTAGGAGCCGTCCAATCTTTCGATTCTATATGAAACAATTACTGAAATTGCTCAGTATTCATGAGATGTGTCGTTGCCTCAGCTGAGAGACTACACATCATCATATACTTTGAGAGACAGCATTCTCAGTCAGAGATTTTATGGCATGAGCTTTCATGCTTCAATGAGAGACACGAGCCTCAATACTCATCTGATTGCCCGATCAGGAGCATGTATAATTATGGTTTTATGATTTTAACCCTTGTCGAAAATCCACCATCTACACTAATTAATAAAACATTTAAAAATGGTTAAGTTGAACAAACCCCAGTGGTAAATTTTTCTTTGCCAATGAAAAATCCTGACCACTCTTTACATAGCCAAATCGATAATAAATAATTTCATATGTTCTGATCTTGATTCGTGTCGTTCGTTTAGTTATTACATAACACGGCAATTGATTGCACCAATTTTTTAAAATGGGCATGTGTTTTATCGAGTTTATTTTAACATTAGAATGATCAACCACGTTTTATACTTTATAATATAACGTTATATATTTTGTGGCGTTACGAAATTAGCATAATACGTTTTTGTTCACCAATACCCGCCATCACCATAAAACCATATGAATCCATTTTAGTGGCATATCCAAGGGCTGACTAACTTGGCTCTAACCCCTTAAATTTTTAATAATTACATAATTTTTAGTTTATTTTATAAATAGTACTTTGTTCATATATATTTATGGTTCAGTCCACCAAAGTTTACATGTTTCTTTAAAAAAAAAAATAAGCCTCCTCAATGTCAATTTTTGACTCCACCACTGCCACCATCACTGCCGCCCACCCATGTAAGTTGTTGGACGCAATTCTAATTTTCAATCACAATTGTCATGTATGAGGTTTAGATTGAACAAAATGTCGTCAATTGATTAGTTTCATTATATTTTTCCGTGTATATATTCTTTTTTGTATTGCAATCAATTTTATTTTAACATTAAAAAATCACGATTTATACGATATAGTACCAAAGATAACAGGGGTACCATTTGGGTGATCCAACTATGATCATGAAAATATTGTCTTGTATGATATCATCCCTGAAATTTATGGTACCTTCATTTATCAAATTTTTTAAAAACAACCAACCACATCTTCCACACTACGATGTTATCGATGTTATAACGACAACATAAAATTAATATTATCCATCACTACTCGCCAGCACTCACCGTCACTACTTCTTCCACCACAAACCAAGGGCGGAGCCAGAATTTTGAGGAAAGAGGGAGAAAAAAATTCTTGGCAAGTTGGATACATGTGGAAAATGGACTTTGTATCCCATTTTACGATAAGAACAAAAATAAATATAATTGTACTTGGCTCCGCCCTTAACCACCACAATCTTTCGGCTTCCACCTCTTCTATTACTCATTGTTGCCAAAAATGTCTATTGATATTATTTATCAAAATTACTTATCAATAGAAATAAATATTATAATCATTAAGAAAACATTTATAATTAAAAAATGATTATGTTATAAACCAAGTTTATTTACTAAGATGCGCTTTGTGTCTAAAATTAGGGTTTACGTATCTTGGAAACCAAGTCTTCTATCTATATAAATAGAGGCTTAACCCATTGTAATTCTCTACGCATCTAATGAGAACTCTCTTCTTCTTCCCCTCTACTTTGATGTCTCCTTATTCTCTTTCTCTAATTTACAACACGTCATCAGCACGTAGCTCTATCCGAGCATAAACACCAAGCATGGCATGAAGCGATATAAGATAACAGTCGATGGATATGATATATCTCTGCATAAAAGAGGACGAAAAGGGATTTTCTTTCTTTTCCAACACTAGTTGTATTCTTTATTTTAATATCATATGTACGATCCAAAACTTTCATGTTACCAACTATTTTGTGCAATAACTGTTCGTAGGACATGAGGTGTCAATAAAACCTCAAGATATCAGCTATGCACGTGATCATATAAGCCTTCTATCTTATGATTTTGGAGCAGCAAACAGGTGCGTGGATTATTTCTTTTAACCTACCTTTCAACTCCAAGGCTGTTATTATAACCATTCTTTTGGGAGCAATTGATATCCATAGGTGAATATTGATTAGACGTAGTCTTTAATTCTCAGGATATGGGTGATCAACTATTTTTTTGAATAAGTTGATTTCCCTTTCTTATATATTTTTTTTCAAGAAGGTTTAAAGTTTCTATTTCTCTTATGAAACTATAATCATCAAATTAAAATTGGTGTCATCGGGGATATTCATCGTCATTTACGTTAATTAATCACATTCATGATTCATGAACCTCCGGCCGATTTACTCCGGCATCTTTGTCCATTAGAAAAAGATCATGTGATTTATCATATGGTTTATATTTATTTGCCCGAAACCGTATGACAATAATAAAAATTCCCATAAAATGGATTTTTTCCTTCCATATGCGATGATTAAACAACATTTTTTTAGTTTGTCGAAACGATTTCGATAAATCATACAAACCAATCGAGTTGGTGTTAATTTTCTCCATCGTTTCCATAAGAAAAGAGAAAATATATTGGCATATTTTCTAATTTTTTGTCAATATGGTGCGATTTCGAAAACCAACTTGTACCATCAAATATGGTTTTATCAAATAATAATCCATTGGTTTCTATCCCTTTAAAGAAACTATTTATCAACCATAACATGGTGTTTTTCCTAGAAAAATAACGATTTATGGTTTCTTTATCTTCTTAAAAAGAAACTTTCTATCAATCAATCCCAAAAGAGTTGAAATCGTTATTCGTAATATTTGCAAATACCAGTGAATCAAAAATTGCTACATTTTTGAGGGATATCGAGCAATTTTAATTTTTTCCTTTTAATAATCTACAAATTTTTTTTTGGACCGTTCCACTTCTAGTTGGAATATGGTAGGACACTAAAGGTCAGTGCGTGCGCACCCGGCTTGTTAGCCAATATCATTAGTCCTTGAGCGACTTAATTGATATTTCTATAAATTTCTTTTGCTAACATAAGTGTCCATAGTTTTATTCTCATTTTTTTTTGGAGAGTACGCATATTTTATATGCTTTTATACCAATTAATTTTGGGTTCCAAACGTAACACATGGTTGATGTTAAATATGTATGTCTATTAAGACTACATTTTTTTATGTCGAAAGATATATTTTATAATAAGTATATGTCTCTAATTAATCGGATAATACTTTATAAAACTTATTTTCGTATATGAGATGACAGTATCTCCGCCACAACCAGGGGGAGACCATACACTACCGGTAGGGGTGTAAATAATACCCGAAAATACTCGGCCTGCCTGTATCCGCCCGAGCCCGCCTGTACCCGAAGTAGCCCAAAGCCTGTTATGGCCCGTCATGGACCACCCTGCCTGGCCTGGATTAATTTATTGGGCGGTCTCGGGCTTTGGATTAATTATGATGCCCGTCCTGATACCCGGCCTGGTGCCCGGCCTGAAAGCCTTCTATGTGTCATTAATCATTTAATATCCTCTTAAAAGACTTAAAAGTTACAATTTTATAATTGTCAATTTTGTGTCAAGAAAAATAAAATATATAATTGCTTTTTTACTTATAATTAACCTTTTCAAAACATTAATGGTAATATATTTTCTTATTAGAAAGTTTATTGTACTCTAATTAATTATTTATTATAGGCTAAATTAAATATTTGTCAGTGTAATTTAAATATAAAATAATACTATCACTTATGATATGCGATGTTGGAAAGGAAATGATATTGTATTTAATACCGTTCATTTGAAAATTTAAACTTAAAAAAAATAAATCAAAATAGTGGCATGTCCGGCCCGATCTGGCCTGCCCGTATAAAAAGCGGGCTTTGGGCGGTCTTTGGGTAGCAAATTATCTACTTGTGCCCGGCCTGTCCGGTCTGAATTTGTTTACGGGCTCACAAATATTAAGCCTGGCCTGCTCGGCCTGTCTTAGTTTTTGGGTCGGGCGGCCCGGCCTGCCCGAATTTACACCCCTAACTACCGGAGTTTGGTGTTCATTAATTTAAAGGTTATATTAATTTGTCTCACATCAATCAAATCGATTAAGGTTGTCATTATATAATTGGCGTGAAATTTTTCTCATTTTGCTTTTATATAGCTTTGCCTCTTACGAGGAAATCCAGTCACATCTAGCAAATAAGTAGTGTTCTAGAAAAGGCTACAGGTAGTGCTTCAATTGAGTGTACCAAAATCACATTCTCAAATATAATAATCTCTTCTCACATGAAAACGAGGGGATTATAACGCCTGCGGGCGCTGGTACCAGTAATTGATTAATTTTTCAAGATATGCATAAATTTGAGAATCGTGTGGGCTCTTAGTAAGCCAATTATTTTCGAAAATTTATTAATAGTAGCTACTCAAATAATAAAGATGGTGGTTGTTAACCCCTCTGCAGAGGAATATCGACATATGTGATTGGTTGTCATACAATCCAAATTTGGTTGGATTAATCTCTATTGATTGACGCAATTTTGGATCCAAGACTAACACCTTTAAATTGCCAAACCTATTAATTACAGGTTGGTGTAGTCATTAATGCGTCAAACGAGAAATATATTCGTTGTAAAAACGATTGGAGAGTTTTATTTTTTTATTCAAACCCTATGATTGATTAGATAATGTTTTGTTCTCCATGTATGGTGTATTTAGCGTGGTAGTCCTTGAAGGACTCATATTGCATTTACACAAGATTTGTGATTGGGAACATATTCAAATTTGTAATCCATGTATGATTCAAAATATACTCAGACAGCCACCTGACTCGATTGTGTTAAGTTTTAACAATCCTTTATGTGTTTTTTAGAAATTTTGGTTCCAAACCAAAAATCCGGATTAATTTTGTAGGTCTCTTGAGGAGTCCTTAAAAACACAAAAATCCATGCTTTTGCAGCAATAATTCTGTTTTCTTTCCTTTCTTCAATCTGCAGTTAGAATTATGCTAGCATAAACTCATCTTTGATATAAAATAGAGTTATTATTTTGATGCTTACTTTTTGTAATACTCATATAGTTGAGTTAACATCCGTAAATTGACAAAAGTTGTACTCTTTTTCCCTTCGTTTCAGGTTTTGTCCCATGTTATTTTTCTGACAAGGTTTTAACGAGGCAACATGTAGCGCCCCCTAAGCTAGCAGCTGACTAATCCAAGAGATTAACTACAATTCAAATACTTAAACATTCAATTAAGAAATATGCTACAAAACTTATCCCAAAACTAACCCCGCTCAGAATATATATATATATATGAACTTCTCTCAAATGATACATATACAATAGTCATTTGGTTTACAGATACAATAAACAACACAATAACATAGCAGAAGTTAACTAATTAACGGAGTCAACACTTGTGGCTTTCGCTGCGCAACTCTGATCTGTCTCTGAAAACTGAAAGTGGGAATAATTAACATTTAACTTCTAAGTAATCATAAGCAAGATTAAAAAAAACAATAATGTTTTCCCAGACATTAAATAGTGACCAAGTCACTGAGATACACAACACGAATATGGACAAGCTCTTTCTTCAAACAATGTATACTATGGTTGTGCAATTCCGAACTCGCAAATCCACACCTAATCATAAATATGGATGTCGACAATTCCGAACTCGCAAATTGTCGACCAATATAAGCATAAAAGCTGAATTCATGTAGATATAAATGTGAAAGAGCATATCCTCACAGAAGTAAACAAACATGTATATTGAAAAACTCCTTCTTCAAATAATGTATACTATGGTTGTGCAATTCCGAACTCGCAAATCCACACCTAATCGTAAATATGGATGTCGACAATTCCGAACTCGCAAACTGTTAACTGATATAAGCATAAAAGCTGAATTCATGTAGATGTAAATGTGAAGGAGCGTAGACTATATACCACAAGTGGAAATTCTCATTTCCCATAAAAATTCATAATCACATACCTTAAAAGTCCTTTCCATTTCATGGAAAGATTCAAAGAATCAACAGAATTATCATAATGAAATTTAAATAAAGCATGGAATGCATAGACAGACAATGCATGGTTTTTTAAATATAAACTTTTGTAAAAGAAACAACAATGTTTGCAAAAGAGTCAAATGTATTCCCACCTCTTTTGATGACAAGCCACGTCTACCTCGAGATCCACGATCCACTGGTTCGTCCTTTGAATCGATCGTTGTTAATAGACTAACTGTTAATCACACAATAAGTCTAAGAATCTAGCCAAAAGACTCACACATGAATCATACAAGTCTTTCTAATGATTCTAGGCCCATTTAAGGTTCTACATATTTTATTTATCTATCTTTAGCATAGCTAAGGTTTACTAATTGAATTGGGTTGGTTCTATAATCTATTAGATAAGTCTTGTGAACATCTACAACTTTGTAGAAGAAGCCAAAGGTTAATTCGGACCATAAGTGGTCCAAACACTAATTAAGATTGATGCCCCTAAGCCCAAACCCATGGGCCTGATCCGGTACGACACACTATTCCGACCCACTACACAAGACTTGACCCCAACTGGGTCAATCTAACGGTCACTGACTGTCAAAGGGTCAACTAACAGTCCACGTCAAGTCAAAGTCCGGGGTCAATGGTCAAATAAGTCAAAGACTAAATCGGTCAACTGAGTCGAGACTGGTCCACTGAGTCAAATCGGATCAACTCAGTTAGATACCCTGAGTCATCTAGGTATAAAAACAGTCAGATAATCTGACTAGGATGTCTAACAAGCCTAACACCCAAGAACCTAAGTTTATACAATCATTATACATTTCATTCATTCAAAACAAACTTCAAGATTAATACACAAATACAACTGCAATTTAAGCCTACCTGCAATTGCAGTAGCAAGCCTCTAGTGGAGCTATAAGCTATTCCTTACAATCGTCAATGTAGTTACAATCTTTCACTAGAGAGGTTCAACTCAACACCCTAATCTAACCTTCATCCCAGAATCTATGTTCCTGCAATATAGCTCAACCGCAACACAATCTGGCCCAATTACATTTCAACTCTTCTTCTTTCTTTTCAGTTATAACTGCCCAGTTCAACAACATCAACACATAACCAAATCTCAATTTCTATTATCTTCAATCCACACAACCCCAACAATAACATACACTCAACCAGACCAACCCATAACATATTCTCCAGTTCACTACCATCTCGATTTAACAGAACCATTACCCTTCCTCTAAAACAAACCTTTCCTTGTATTTAACATCATTCCAGTAGCTACCACATCAACAACAATACTCAAATCGATCCCACAACCAATTCTGTTCACAACATCTGCAATCTCCATCAAGAACAAGTCCTCTTAAAAAGAAACACAATACTCAACTGATATTCAATCCCCAATTCATTCATACCACCACCAATAATCAACACCACAATCAATCCATCCAAAATAACTTCAATTCAACATGCACATAATAGTTACCTAAATGTCAGTTTCATTATACTTTCATTAACAACTCATAACTCATCTCCAACTCAGACATATTCACAGAACCTCAACAATTGTAACCATTCAAATCAAAATATTAAAATTCAGATAATTTAGAGGCTTACCCATAACACCAATCACCACCATTTGCAATTCAGAGTTTCACACATCTCAATTCCACAGTTAAGGCAAAAGTAAAACTCCAACAGGCTCAATTCAGTTTCAATCTAAGCGACACATATCTACAATTATCAATTCATTCAATTGGAAGGGTGCCTTAAATTACCTTTTCTTCCTTTTCCTGAGTTTGCATAATCGACTGAATCAACAACATCTCCAATAACTTAGATAACCCAACTCTTCTTCTATCGATTTCAGCCTCATAATCACCTTCATCACTTTCTCAAGAACACAGCGAAACCTTAATTTTATTAACATCTTCAATCGATCTCATCTTCAAAACCTTAACCTTAATTTGATTATAATGATATCTTTAAATTCAACCGTTGGAATATGATGAAATTTGAGTATGTCGTAGTTTACCTTATTATAGAAGTACAGTAAAATTTTCACGCGGATCAGGTCACGTTTGCTACTACAAAGCTTGCACAATATATGACTATGGTCTGCTGAGTTTAAATCCCGAATAGGGGACTGATTCCTATTTATCTCATTCTCCGCTTATCGGACAAAGCTGAAATTTTAGTATGATGTTTGTATATATGAAGGTTACCTACTGTAGAAATTTCATGAAGTTCTGATCACTTTAGGTACACCAAAGTGTGAGAAATCCGGAACTGAATTCTGTATGCACGTATTGAAAGTAGTCGGGTTCTGAGTAATGTATCTTTTTAATGAACAGATGGAATGCTATGATTTTTGAGTGTGTTGTGGAATATTGAGTTGTAAGTGTACCATAAAAATTTAAAGAGGATCAGGTAAGTATTAGTACTGCAAAGATTGGACAATCTTAAACTGTGTTTCGGTGAAACAGAATTCCTTTACAGCTATCTTCATAATTTGTTATGTCATCATGCATTAATTGGCTTGCTACTTTGCATGGGTGTCATTGAGAATCACTATCACTTGTTAAGTCATCTTATTTAGACACATACTTCTCTTCTATTCTATATGCCAAAGTTCAATACAGTGGCGTACTTCATTCCGTATTGGCGTGTTTTAGCCAATTCATACGGTGCTTTTGTTGCAAGGAGTTGCTAAGGGATTTTCTTTGATTAACAATTTGGATAAGTAGCTCTGCGTGTTAGTACTGTGTAATCTAGTATCACATTTTTTTATCATGTTTACATTAGACTGTTTGGTGTTATTACTATCCTTGCTTTGTTAAGTTCTAGTATTAGTCTAAATACTAATGTAGCTAACATGTCACACCATAGAAATGGAAAAATCCAGCCAACCTGCTGAAAACAACAAGAAGAAAAATAATGTTAGGAAGAATAAGAATACGGAACCGGAAACGGAAGTGACTACGAATTACAAACAATGGACAACTCGAGAGACTGAGAAATTATTGGAACTGTTGCTAGAAGCTACACTTGAGAAGAAGAAAGACACTAGTGTATGTTTTACTAAGAGAATAGTGGAAGAGGATATACTTCCAAAACTTAACCAAGCATGTGGTTGTGAGAAATCTTTTTAGAACTATAAAGGGAAACATAGATGGCTGAAGACTAGATTTGGTCAATACCAGGATTTGTTTATATCTTGTACTTCTGGATTCGGTTGGAGAAAGAGTATAGCGGATGATATGTGGGAAAATGTTCGTGAACAAAGGGAGTTAGAATTACATGGAGACCGTTAAATTGAAGGGAAAAACAAATTATATCGTTGCACAAAATAACATACTATTGATATAGAGATATGATCATTTTCATTTATTTTTTTCTTTTTGATTAAAGATCAATGTTATTTGCAAATAAGGGTTTATTGTTTCTTAAAAGAGAATGAGTTAGGAGTGAACTCTCTCAAACTCCCCCAAACTCCCTCTAATAAACTCTCTCAAACTCCCTACACTCCCCCAAACTCCCTGAACTCAAAAACACAAAACTCTCTCAAACTCCCTACACTCTCTCAAAATCCCTGATATTTAAAATACACTCAACTCCCCCGAAATCACTCGAGGACTAACCCCCTGTAAGTTTATACAATCATTATACATTGCATTCATTCAAAACAAACTTCAAGATTAATACACAAATACAACTGCAATTTAAGCCTACCTGCAATTGTAGTAGCAAGCCTCCGGTGGAGCTATAAGCTATTTCCTACAATCGTCAATGTAGTTACAATCTTTCACTAGAGAGGTTCCACTCAACACCCTCATCTAACCTTCATCCCAGAATCTATGTTCCTGCAATATAGCTCAACCGCAACACAATCTGATCCAATTACATTTCAACTCTTCTTCTTTCTTTTCAGTTATAACTGCCCAGTTCAACAACATCAACACATAACCAAATCTCAATCTCTATTATCTTCAATCCACACAACCCCAACAATAACATACACTCAACCAGACCAACCCATAACATATTCTCCAGTTCACTACCATCTCGATTCAACAGAACCATTACCCTTCCTCTACAACAAACCTTTCCTTGTATTCAACAACATTCCAGTAGCTACCACATCAACAACAATACTCAAATCGATCCCACAACCAATTCTGTTCACAACATCTGCAATCTCCATCAAGCACAAGTCCTCTTAAACAGAAACACAATACTCAACTGATATTCAATCCCCAATTCATTCATACCACCACCAATAATCAACACCACAATCAATCCATCCAAAATAACTTCAATTCAACATACACACAATAGTTACCTAAATGTCAGTTTCATTATACTTTCATTAACAACTCATAACTCATCTCCAACTCAGACATATTCACAGAACCTCAACAATTGTAACCATTCAAATCAAAATATTAAAATTCAGATAATTTAGAGGCTTACCCATAACACCAATCACCACCATTTGCAATTCAGAGTTTCACACATCTCAATTCCACAGTTAAGGCAAAAGTAAAACTCCAACAGGCTCAATTCAGTTTCAATCTAAGCGACACATATCTACAATTATCAATTCATTCAATTGGAAGGGTGCCTTAAATTACCTTTTCTTCCTTTTCCTGAGTTTGCATAATCGACTGAATCAACAACATCTCCAATAACTTAGATAACCCAACTCTTCTTCTATCGATTTCAGCCTCATAATCACCTTCATCACTTTCTCAAGAACACAGCGAAACCTTAATTTTATTAACATCTTCAATCGATCTCATCTTCAAAACCTTAACTTATCCAATCTCGAATTAATAATTCAGTCTAACCCTAATTCACAGCAAACCCACCTCTAATCATACTTCAGAATTATCAACTTCATCTTCCATGTAACTTCATACAAACCCTAAATTCTTCAATTCATCAACGGAACCAGCTTTGCTCAAGCATCAAACAGATCGGCACTGGAATTAATTCCATCATCTTCTTATTAACAGAATTGAGCCCTAGTTTATCAATTTTAAACTATTCTTCAACCTTAACTCTGATTCTGCTTTTCTCTGATTCATCTTTATTTTAATATTCTTCAACAACAACTCGACTCCGCCATCATCTATAAATATTCATCACTGAGTTTCTTTAATCAATCCTCACTCACAGCTCATAAATCTCTCGGAGGAAGAACATAAAGAAGAGAAGAAAAATAAAAAGAAGAACAGAGAATACGAGAAAAATAAGAAGAGAAAAGAAAAGAGAAAGAAAGAGATATGGTCTCATCTTCGACCGGGGTTTATATAATACCAAGGAAATATTATTAGGACACGTGACGTACAGATAAGACATCCACCCGGTGCTTTGGAAAATGACGATTCTACCCTTCAAACCAATCTACTAATATCGTCTTCATATGATATCCAAATGACGCGTTCGACTAGTCTATTCCGCATAACTTTTCGAGACCTATGCAACGATACTAGTTTCGTATCTGGTTCGTTGTTTCATTAATTCCTAATAATTAACATACATTTTAAATTAGTCGAGTTATTATCTGCTAAGATGTCTCTTGACTAGTCTAATAGCATTGACGAACTTGAGGGTCCTTACATTCTCCCCACCTTATAAAATTTTCGTCCTCGAAAATCAAACCATTCTTCTGGTCTTCAAAAACTCCTCACCTTGAACAAAAATACTATCTCTTGTCTAAGCGCAAACAACATAAAACAAAGCACAAACCTAAATGGCTTTCTACTACTACGATTTGAGGCTCTAGGTTCAACTATACTAATTTCTATTTCATAAGATAATTGTCTCTAATTACAAGGGAGATTCCCTACGAATCTTTCTAATTGAGTTTGTAATTATCGGTTTTTTTAAAAGGACTAAACTATACTTCTATGATCAGTCATTTATTGGTTTCTAAAATAATTATACTAAACTTGTATGATCGGTCCTCTTTGAATGCAGTTGTCCTGTCAAGGTTGGCCAAGCCCAACAATGCCTTCTTACGAACAGAGAAAACACAACCTTCACTACTCCCCGGTGCTGGATTACTAATTATTAATCTATTAAAATTAATTAGTTTCTAAACTTTTACCGTAATTCTTATTAATTTACTTCGTAAATATATAAATGGTTCACGGCATTTTAAACAACTTAGTTATCAAAATTTATTTTATTTTATTTTATTATTTGTCATTATTTTTATTTATTTATTTTATCAAGATAAATAATCCAAATTCGATTCACGTCAATTTATAATATCTGATATTTTAACTTTAGTCTAATACATATACAAATTTTCTAAATATTATTTACTATAGATTTGCTACTAGTCTAATTCTTGAATATTATTATCAATTGCATTATCATTCTCATTATTCTTAAGTTGATAGTCCAGTTGGTATACTAAGTATTAATCTTCTAAATACAATTTCACATTCACGTAAGGGTTAGTATGATAGATTTTACTTATTCATACTGAGTCCATATACTATATCTCGTTAAATGTTGGCATTGGTAATTTAATATAATTTAAATTTGAGTCTGCATAAAATTATGATATATCATAATAGTCTTTAGATTTTGCTATTAATGTAAAATATCCATGAATATACGAAATTATTTTTCTTTTAATTCTAATACTAAGTATCCGAATGCCACTATTTATACTTCATATATATTTATCCTATTTTAAAGATTTATTGGATCATTTGTTAGGCTAAACATAATTTCAGTACAAAATTACTAGCAAGTTGAGTCTTTTTATTTTATACATTATATCCTTATTGAAATTTTAACTAAGTTTAATATGGTAGTAATTGGTAAATGCTAACATTACTTTATTAAAATTATTATTACCGTTTTTATCATCTATAATAACTATAATAATACTTTTATTATTAACATCGATGGTCGAACTAATATTCTAACTACTCTTTCAATTATTATTGAGTCCCAAAAATATTATTAACATTTATGTGATTATAAATTATGACCCTACGTATAAGTCAAGGTGCTTAATAAGTTTATATGTGACTTCCAAGATTTATAAATAATATTAATCTCACTATTTCTTTAATATTGTATTGTGTACCTGTTCATACTATTTATATCAATTATTCTCAAATCCATATCAGCTAAATCTATTGGTGTACCCTACAACTTTTACTTCGTTACAAACAAACAAATCAATCAATCAAATAATTCTTTTAATTGTAGATAGTTTTTAGTGATTAAGATTTATCTCACAACCCAACCCAGTTCTAAACTAATCTAGTTCACTGACTGGCACTGGCTATTCCTATTGTCACCCATATAAGATCTAATAGTGAGCTCTGATTCCAACATTGTAGCGCCCCATAAACTAGCAGCTGACTAATCCAAGAGATTAACTAAATAAAGAGGCATTATGAATCTAATTCGAATACTTAAACATTCAATTAAGAAATATGCTACAAAACTTATCCCAAAACTAACCCCGCTCAGAATATATATACATGAACTTCTCTCAAATGATACATATATAATAGTCATTTGGTTTACAGATACAATAAACAAAAAAATAACATAGCAGAAGTTAACTAATTAACGGAGTCAAAACTTGTGGCTTTCACTGCGCAACTCTGATCTGTCTCTGAAAACTGAAAGTGGGAATAATTAACATTTAACTTCTAAGTAATCATAAGCAAGATTAAGAAAAACAATATTGTTTTCCCAGACATTAAATAGTGACCAAGTGACTGAGATACACAACACGAATATGGACAAGCTCTTTCTTCAAACAATGTATACTATGGTTGTGCAATTCCGAACTCGCAAATCAACACATAATCGTAAATATGGATGTCGACAATTTCGAACTCGCAAATTGTCGACCAATATAAGCATAAAAGCTGAATTCATGTAGATATAAATGTGAAAGAGCATATCCTCACAGAAGTAAACAAACATGTATATGGACAAACTCCTTCTTCAAACAATGTATACTATGGTTGTGCAATTCCGAACTCGCAAATCCACACCTAATCGTAAATATGGATATCGACAATTCCGAACTCGCAAACTGTCAACCGATATAAGCATAAAAGCTGAATTCATGTAGATATAAATGTGAAGGAGCGTAGACTATATACCACAAGTGGAAATTCTCATTTTCCATAAAAATTCATAATGACATACCTTAAAAGTCCTTTCTATTTCATGGAAAGATTCAAAGAATCAACAGAATTATCATAATGCAATTTAAACAAAGCATGGAATGCATAGACGGACAATGCATGGTTTGTTAAATATAAACTTTTGTAAAAGAAACAACAATCGTTACAAAAGAGCCAAATGTATTCCCACATCTTTTGATGACAAGCCACGTCTACCTCGAGATCCACGATCCACTGATTCATCCTTTGAATCGATCGTTGTTAATAGACTAACTGTTAATCACACAAGAAGTCTAAGAATCTAGCCAAAAGGCTCACACATGAATCATACAAGTCTTTCTAATGATTCTAGGCCCATTTAAGGTTCTACATCTTTTATTTATCTATCTTTAGCATAGCTAAGGTTTACTAATTGAATTGGGTTGGTTCTATAGTCTATTAGATAAGTCTTGTGAACATCTACAACTTTGTAGAAGAAGCCAAAGGTTAATTCGGACCATAAGTGGTCCAAACGCTAATTAAGATTGATGCACCTAATCCCAATCCCATGGGCCTGATCCGGTACGGCCCACTAGTCCGGCCCACTACACAAGACCTGACCCAACTGGGTCAATCTAACGATCACTGACTGTCAAAGGGTCAACTAACAGTCCACGTCAAGTCAAAGTCCGGGGTCAATGGTCAAATAAGTTAAAGACTAAATCGGTCAAGTGAGTCGAGACTGGTCCACTGAGTCAAATCGTATCAACTCAGTTAGATACCCTGAGTCATCTAGGTATAAAAACAGTCAGATAATCTGACTGGGATGTCTAACAAGCCTAACACCCAAGAACCTAACAGGGGGTTAGTCGTGGGAGAGTTCGAGAGATTTTAATGTATTTAGGTTTTCTCCTGTTAGTCCTGAGGGAGTTTGAGGGAGTCTCTCCAAATCTCCGTTAGTCGTGGGGGAGTTTAGAGGAGTCTCCTAAATTCTCTAGAAAACACATGTTAGTCGCTGGGGAGTTTAAAAAAAGCTCTTGAACTCCCTGTTAGTCATAAAACCCTACAATACTAGGGAGTTGGTTGCTTTAGGGAGTTCGAAGGAGTTTTTAGTGTATTTTGGTCTCACAACAAATCTCTCAAAAGAGTAGAGATTTGGGAAGGAATTTGGTGCGTAGAAAACCATAGGAGAAAGAAGAGGAAACGTTTTTTTCCAGGTATGTTTTTTTTCTTCTTTGATCTCAATGATTGTTTATAATAGTTTTATTTGTGTACTATTTTGATTTTTTTTCATATCTTTGATATCCATGATTGTTTATTTTGATTGTGTGTATAGTTTTTTTTTGTGGGTACTCTATCTCTGTCAAAACCCTAATTTGTGGTTCAAAAGATCTTGATAAGAAATTGCATGATTTGATTATAATGATATCTTTAAATTCAACCGTTGGAATATGATGAAATTTGAGTATGTCGTAGTTTACCTTGTTATAGAAGTACAGTAAAATTTTCACGCGGATCAGGTCACGTTTGCTACTACAAAGCTTGCACAATATATGACTATGGTCTGCTGAGTTTAAATCCCGAATAGGGGACTGATTCCTATTTATCTCATTCTCCGCTTATCGGACAAAGCTGAAATTTTAGTATGATGTTTGTATATATGAAGGTTACCTACTGTAGAAATTTCATGAAGTTCTGATCACTTTAGGTACACCAAAGTGTGAGAAATCCTGAACTGAATTCTGTATGCACGTATTGAAAGTAGTCGGGTTCTGAGTAATGTATCTT
The DNA here is from genome assembly GCF_003573695.1 of Papaver somniferum. NCBI lineage: Eukaryota > Viridiplantae > Streptophyta > Magnoliopsida > Ranunculales > Papaveraceae > Papaver > Papaver somniferum. Next base: position 192,674,148 of record NC_039359.1, read on the forward strand.
TTTAATGAACAGCTGGAATGCTATGATTTTTGAGTGTGTTGTGGAATATTGAGTTGTAAGTGTACCATAAAAATTTAAAGAGGATCAGGTAAGTATTAGTACTGCAAAGATTGGACAATCTTAAACTGTGTTTCGGTGAAACAGAATTCCTTTACAGCTGTCTTCATAATTTGTTATGTCATCATGCATTAATTGGATTGCTACTTTGCATGGGTGTCATTGAGAATCACTATCACTTGTTAAGTCATCTTATTTAGACACATACTTCTCTTCTATTCTATATGCCAAAGTTCAATACAGTGGCGTACTTCATTCCGTATTGGCGTGTTTTAGCCAATTCATACGGTGCTTTTGTTGCAAGGAGTTGCTAAGGGATTTTCTTTGATTAACAATTTGGATAAGTAGCTCTGCGTGTTAGTACTGTGTAATCTAGTATCACATTTTTTTTATCATGTTTACATTAGACTGTTTGGTGTTATTACTATCCTTGCTTTGTTAAGTTCTAGTATTAGTCTAAATACTAATGTAGCTAACATGTCACACCATAGAAATGGAAAAATCCAGCCAACCTGCTGAAAACAACAAGAAGAAAAATAATGTTAGGAAGAATAAGAATACGGAAACGGAAACGGAAGTGACTACGAATTACAAACAATGGACAACTCGAGAGACTGAGAAATTATTGGAACTGTTGCTAGAAGCTACACTTGAGAAGAAGAAAGACACTAGTGTATGTTTTACTAAGAGAATAGTGGAAGAGGATATACTTCCAAAACTTAACCAAGCATGTGGTTGTGACAAATCTTTTTAGAACTATAAAGGGAAACATAGATGGCTGAAGACTAGATTTGGTCAATACCAGGATTTGTTTATATCTTGTACTTCTGGATTCGGTTGGAGAAAGAGTATAGCGGATGATATGTGGGAAAATGTTCGTGAACAAAGGGAGTTAGAATTACATGGAGACCGTTAAATTGAAGGGAAAAACAAATTATATCGTTGCACAAAATAACATACTATTGATATAGAGATATGATCATTTTCATTTATTTTTTTCTTTTTGATTAAAGATCAATGTTATTTGCAAATAAGGGTTTATTGTTTCTTAAAAGAGAATGAGTTAGGAGTGAACTCTCTCAAACTCCCCCAAACTCCCTCTAATAAACTCTCTCAAACTCCCTACACTCCCCCAAACTCCCTGAACTCAAAAACACAAAACTCTCTCAAACTCCCTACACTCTCTCAAAATCCCTGATATTTAAAATACACTCAACTCCCCCGAAATCACTCGAGGACTAACCCCCTGTAAGTTTATACAATCATTATACATTGCATTCATTCAAAACAAACTTCAAGATTAATACACAAATACAACTGCAATTTAAGCCTACCTGCAATTGTAGTAGCAAGCCTCCAGTGGAGCTATAAGCTATTTCCTACAATCGTCGATGTAGTTACAATCTTTCACTAGAGAGGTTCCACTCAACACCCTCATCTAACCTTCATCCCAGAATCTATGTTCCTGCAATATAGCTCAACCGCAACACAATCTGATCCAATTACATTTCAACTCTTCTTCTTTCTTTTCAGTTATAACTGCCCAGTTCAACAACATCAACACATAACCAAATCTCAATCTCTATTATCTTCAATCCACACAACCCCAACAATAACATACACTCAACCAGACCAACCCATAACATATTCTCCAGTTCACTACCATCTCGATTCAACAGAACCATTACCCTTCCTCTACAACAAACCTTTCCTTGTATTCAACAACATTCCAGTAGCTACCACATCAACAACAATACTCAAATCGATCCCACAACCAATTCTGTTCACAACATCTGCAATCTCCATCAAGCACAAGTCCTCTTAAACAGAAACACAATACTCAACTGATATTCAATCCCCAATTCATTCATACCACCACCAATAATCAACACCACAATCAATCCATCCAAAATAACTTCAATTCAACATACACACAATAGTTACCTAAATGTCAGTTTCATTATACTTTCATTAACAACTCATAACTCATCTCCAACTCAGATATATTCACCGAAAAACAATAATGTTTTCCCAGACATTAAATAGTGACCAAGTCACTGAGATACACAACACGAATATGGACAAGCTCTTTCTTCAAACAATGTATACTATGGTTGTGCAATTCCGAACTCGCAAATCAACACCTAATCGTAAATATGGATGTCGACAATTTCGAACTCGCAAATTGTCGACCAATATAAGCATAAAAGCTGAATTCATGTAGATATAAATGTGAAAGAGCATATCCTCACATAAGTAAACAAACATGTATATGGACAAACTCCTTCTTCAAACAATGTATAATATGGTTGTGCAATTCCGAACTCGCAAATCCACACTTAATCGTAAATATGGATGTCGACAATTCCGAACTCGCAAACTGTCGACCGATATAAGCATAAAAGCTGAATTCATGTAGATATAAATGTGAAGGAGCGTAGACTATATACCACAAGTGGAAATTCTCATTTCCCATAAAAAATCATAATGACATACCTTAAAAGTCCTTTCTATTTCATGGAAAGATTCAAAGAATCAACAGAATTATCATAATGCAATTTAAACAAAGCATGGAATGCATAGACAGACAATGCATGGTTTGTCAAATATAAACTTTTGTAAAAGAAAAAACAATGGTTACAAAAGATCCAAATGTATTCCCACATCTTTTGATGACAAGCCACGTCTATCTCGAGATCCACGATCCACTGGTTCATCCTTTGAATCGATCGTTGTTAATAGACTAACTGTTAATCACACAAGAAGTCTAAGAATCTAGCCAAAAGTCTCACACATGAATCATACAAGTCTTTCTAATGATTCTAGGCCCATTTAAGGTTCTACATCTTTTATTTATTTATCTTTAGCATAGCTAAGGTTTACTAATTGAATTGGGTTGGTTCTATAGTCTATTAGATAAGTCTTGTGAACATCTACAACTTTGTAGAAGAAGACAAAGGTTAATTCGGACCATAAGTGGTCCAAACACTAATTAAGATTGATGCCCCTAAGCCCAAGACCGTGGGCCTGATCCGGTACGGCCCACTAGTCTGGCCCACTACACAAGACCTGACCCAACTGGGTCAATCTAACGGTCACTGACTGTCAAAGGGTCAACTAACAGTCCACGTCAAGTCAAAGACCTGGGTCAATGGTCAAATAAGTCAAAGACTAAATCGGTCAAGTGAGTCGAGACTGGTCCACTGAGTCAAATCGGATCAACTCAGTTAGATACCCTGAGTCAGCTAGGTATAAAAACAGTCAGATAATCTAACTGGGATGTCTAACAAGCCTAACACCCAAGAACTTAAGTTTATACAATCATTATACATTCTATTCATTCAAAACAAACTTCAAGATTAATACACAAATACAACTGCAATTTAAGCCTACCTGCAATTGCAGTAGCAAGCCTCCAGTGGAGCTATAAGCTATTCCCTACAATCGTCAATGTAGTTACAATCTTTCACTAGAGAGGTTCAACTCAACACCCTCATCTAACCTTCATCCCAGAATCTATGTTCCTGCAATATAGCTCAACCGCAACACAATCTGGCCGAATTACATTTCAACTCTTCTTCTTTCTTTTCAGTTATAACTGCCCAATTCAACAACATCAACACATAACCAAATCTCAATCTCTATTATCTTCAATCCACACAACCCCAAAAATAACATACACTCAACAAGACCAACCCATAACATATTCTCCAGTTCACCACCATCTCGATTCAACAGAACCATTCCCCTTCCTCTACAACAAACCTTTCCCTGTATTCAACAACATTCCAGTAGCTACCACATCAACAACAATGCTCAAATTGATCCCACAACCAATTCTGTTCACAACATCTGCAATCTCCATCAAGCACAAGTCCTCTTAAACAGAAACACAATACTCAACTGATATTCAATCCCCAATTCATTCATACCACCACCAATAATCAACACTACAATCAATCCATCCAAAATAACTTCAATTCAACATACACATAATAGTTACCTAAATGTCAGTTTCATTATACTTTCATTAACAACTCATAACTTATCTCCAACTCAGATATATTCACCGAACCTCAACAATTGTTACCATTCAAATCAAAATACTAAAATTCAGATAATTTAGAGGCTTACCCATAACACCAATCACCACCATTTGCAATTCAGAGTTTCACACATCTCAATTCCACAGTTAAGGCAAAAGTAAAACTCCAGCAGGCTCAATTCAGTTTTAATCTAAACGACACATATCTACAATTATCAGTTCATTGAATTGGAAGGGTGCCTTAAATTACCTTTTCTTCCTTTTCCTGAGTTTGCATAATCGACTGAATCAACAACATCTCCAATAACTTAGATAACCCAACTCTTCTTCTATCGATTTCAGCCTCATAATCACCTTCATCACTTTCTCAAGAACACAACGAAACCTTAATTTTATTAAAATCTTCAATCGATATCATCTTCAAAACCTTAACTTATCCAATCTCGAATTAATAATTCGGTCTAACCCTAATTCACAGCAAACCCACCTCTAATCATACTTCAGAATTATCAACTTCATCTTCCATGTAACTTCTTACAAACCCTAAATTCTTCAATTCATCAACAGAACCAGCTTTGCTCAAGCATCAAACAGATAGGCACTGGAATTAATTCCATTATCTTCTTATTAACAGAATTGAGCCCTAGTTTATCAATTTTAAACTATTCTTCAACCTTAACTCTGATTATGCTTCTCTCTGATTCATCTTTCTTTTAATATTCTTCAACAACAACTCGACTCCGCCATCATCTATAAATCTTCATCACTGAGTTTCTTTAATCAATCCTCACTCACAGCTCATAAATCTCTCGGAGGAAGAACATAAAGAAGAGAAGAAAAAGAAAAAGAAGAACAGAGAATACGAGAAAAATAAGAAGAGGAAAGAAAAGAGAAAGAAAGAGATATGGTCTCATCTTCGACCGGGGTTCAGAAAATACCAAGGAATTATTATTAGGACACGTGACGTACAGATAAGGCATCCACCCGGTGCTTTGAGAAAATGACGATTCTACCCTTCAAACCAATCTACTAATATCTTCTTCATCTGATATCCAAATGACTCGTTCGACTAGTCTATTCCGCATAACTTTTCGAGACCTATGCAACGATACTAGTTTCGTATCTTGTTCGTTGTTTCATTAATTCCTATTAATCAACATAAATTTTAAATTAGTCGAGTTATTATCTGCTAAGATGTCTCTTGACTAGTCTAATAGCGTTGACGAACTTGAGGGTCCTTACATTCTCCCCACTGATGAGTGCCAAATAATGTATATATTTATCCCTTTTTGTTGGCAATTTAACTCATCTTTTATGCATTAATTCTACATTTTATCCCATATTCTGTATTTTCATTGTTTTCAAGAATAAATATTTTTATTAATTCATTTTGCATTTTTAGGTAATAAATAAAGTTCGGATGAGTCGCGGAGCGAAAAGAGCAGAAAAGCAGTGAAAAGCCGGGAGAAATCACGCAAGGAAGCCGCGAAGAATGGAGCGCACGTCCAAAAAGCTGGAAATGGGCTCAAGAAGAAGAAAGTTGTTCTTAAAGAAGAAGTGGGCTCAAGGTTTTCCAAGCCCAAACCCATATTCTATACCCAAAAGCCTAAAACCCAAATCCATACCCGCTTGCGTCTTCAGCCATCAGATCAGTTCTCAGAAGCATCCGACGGTCGCTCCCTTGCTGTGCATCGAAGTTTGATATCTCCGCCTAACACTACAACACCTAACTCCATCTGGCGTCGTTGATTTTGTTGTATTATATAATCCAGCGGTCGCTACAAGCTTCACTTCATCTCACCGTCCGATTGATCTTTCATCTCCCTATCCCACGGCTCAGCGTCGCAGAGCATCAAACTCGATACACTCGCCTCACACCCTAGCGACCGAGCACCTACACCCCAAACAAACGCACCCTTCCCCTTTCTCCATCGAACCCATCTCCTCCATCACCCCCCTATGCAGAACCACCATACCCCGTACCACCACCATGTCCGTCTCCATCACCACCACCTCACCCCAAATCACTCCACTATTTTCTCCCCAACTCTACTCTACCTAAGCCCATCATCACCATCACGTACCATCTCTTTAGCATCACTAATAACCTCAATTTCTCATCTCTCTGCTCACTGAAACCCTAGGTGAGAAATTGGGGATATAAGTGATGATTAAAGCATCAATTGGAGCATGGGAGGAACGAGAAGAAGCAGGAGAAGAGTGGGTCGACGAGATGGAGCGAGTATCTCATCAACAGTAGGTAAATCAATTTCACCAAACCCTAGTTCTACTGATTTTGGGGGAAAATTGGGGGAAAACCCAAAAATGTGTAATGGGTATAAATTGATGTTATGTGAAGTGTGTAGGGGACACTGTATACCTCTCTGGACTAGCCAGTAGAGAATTGGCCACATAATTTTTATGAATTTCAATTTCAGTGCTTATCTGTTGACAGTTGAAATTTGCTTATGTTTGTAGTTGTCTGATATGTTGCAAATTGTGTCTAAATTATATCTTATGATGAATGTATGTTGCTACTTCATGGTTAGCATGAGCTAATCAGCTTCAGGCCAAGGCTCAGTGAAGCCTTGTGCACTGTCAAGTGTAAATGAGCTAGGATAGTTACTTCCTTGTATGTTTTGATTGTGCAAATGAGAGATGCCAATGCTCATAGAGCCTGTGATTGGCTGTACTGTCAAAAGACAGCCAATGCTAGGGGTAGACTAGTGAGCAATTTGGTGTTCTTCCATTTCTAGTTGTATGCTTAGGAATGAACATAACCTAGAAACATGTCATTTGATTAGGACACAAGGTGGATCATAAGCCTTGGCTTACCCACCAATTCCCTCTCAGAAACTTTCATTTTTCAGTCCTGTGTGCTTGTATTTCAGTTATTTTCTTGCCTTTTATTTTCTTGCACTTTGAAGCCTTTTGTGCACTGAAGTCAGTGCACAAACTCACCCTGCCCTTGGCTTCCAAGCCTTGGTTATTTGCTGCTTTTCTTGGCTGTTTCTTTGCTGCTTTACCTTCCAAGCCTTGGTTATTGTCTGTGCTTCTTTTCCTAGCTTGTTTCTTTATTGCTTTACCTTGCATCTTTGGTTCATGCCATTTACATGCCCTTAGCTCACTGCCATAGTGCATTGTCACCATTGTTAGCCTAGGAAAACTTCTTATATGCTCCTCTCCCTGTGGACAAACCCCTACTCACCCTTTTATTACAAATCTTGACCTTGTATACTTGCAAGTGTTTCTGTGTGCTTTCTAATCATCACACCAAGTTTTTGGCGCCGCTGCCGGGGAGCTGGCTGCCATATTTTTGAAGTTTTCATAGCTGTTGTGGCCTTGTTGTGCTTGCCTAGTTGTGTGTGTTCATTGCTATCTTGTTCACTTGCTAACTGCTGCTGGAGCTGTGCATTATTTGTTGTTGCTGCCAAGCCTGCTGCAAAGCCTGCTGCTGCTGTTGCTGCTGCTGTTGCTGTTGCTGCTGGTGCTGGTGCCTTCTCTGCCAAGCTGTGCTGTGCTGTTGCTGCCAAGCCAAAGTCTGCTGCTGCTGTTGCTGTTGCTGGTGAACCAAAGCAACTGCTGCTGCCAAGTGAAGCTGCTGGGCTGCCAACTGAAGTGAAGCTGCTGGGCTCTGCCCTCTTCTAGTGGGCTTGTACTTTTCTGAATTGGGCTTCACCAAGTGCTGCTGGGCTCTGCCTCCTTTTGTTGCTGGGCTCGTGGTCTTCTGTGAGCTGGGCTTCGTTGCTGCTTCTGCTGGGCTCTGCTCCACCTGTTGCTGCTGGGCTTGGACGTGAGCTGCTTAGGACGATCCTAAAGCCCAACTGGGCTGTGCAACTAAAAGGGGACTAAAAGCCTATTTTTGGGCTTCCCTCCAAAAACAAGTAAGCCTAACCCATGAGTTAACCCACTTGGGCCTCATTTAAATTCAAATTTGGGCTTGTAATAATTAATTTAATTATTTATTTGGGATTGTAATAATTTTTATTTTCTTTTTCTTTTTTCTTATATTTGGGACTGTAATTATTTTTTTTTGTTTTCTTTTATTTTTCTTTTTTCTTTTATGGGTTTGTTTTAATTATTATTATTGTTTTTTATTTATTTTCTTTTATGAGTTGTGATAATTTATGCTAGGTTTAGTTCAAAATTTTTTTTTCCAAAGCCCAATTTTTTTTAAAAAAAACCAAAAACAAAACCCCTTCTTTAAACCAAAACCCATTCAAAACCAAATCTTCATAACCCTTGTGGGCCAAATTGTTTCCGATTGCTCTATCTGACCAACATGTTAGTTAAGGTACCTACTAGGACATGATTGTGACCTACAGAGACCAGACAAACAGACTTGTTAGAATTAACCCAGACGAACCTATCGAAATTCTAAGTTCTGAGGGAGACAGTCCAGATCAACCAGAAACAATGGGAGAACCACGTACCCTCAAGGATTATATGTACCCAACTAGAGCCAGTCAACCTTCTTGTATTTTGCTTCCCGAGGCTAATGGCCATTATGAGCTGAAATCAAGCACAATACAGATGCTTTCTATTTTTAGAGGTGTTGAGAATGAAAACCCGTACTACCACGTGAGAGAATTCGAGGAAATTTGTGGAACTCTGCGTTTCACTCAAATGACCGACGAAACCCTGAAGTTAAGGCTTTTTCCTTTCTCCCTGAAAGATAAGGCAAAGGCCTGGCTCTATGCTTTACAGCCTCAATCCATCATGACATGGGATGACCTCATAAAGGAGTTTTTCAAAAAGTTTTTCCCGAACCACAAGACTGCGACAATTCGTCAAAGTCTGAATAGCTTTGTGCAATTAGAAGGTGAGACCTTAGCTAGATACCTGGAGAGATTCAATGAATTATTGCTCCAATGTCCCCATCATGGTTTTGAAAAATGGAGACTTGTGCAAATTTTGTATGAAGGTCTAGATGTGTCCACCCGAACAACGGTTGAGTCGATGTGTAATGGTCTATTCGTAGATAAAACTGCTGACGCGTCTTGGGACTTCTTATTGAAGTAGCTGAAAAGACGCAACAGTGGGAATCCATCCGTGAAACCAGAAAGACTACATCCGAAGCAAAGGCTTTTAGGATTGAAGCGGATTTTGAGGGTAGAGCAAACATGGCATCAATAGTTAGGAGATTAGAAGAGTTAGAACTACATAAAAATTCAAAACCTTCCACCACTACTCTCCGAGAACATGTCGCTTCATCTGTTTGTGCTGCTTGTAACGACCCCAACCATCAATTCCAAAATTGTCCAGATTTGCTTGCAGTCCAGGAGTCTAGGCTTGAACAGGCACATGCCATGTTTCAAAACCAGAGCATAACCCTTATTCACAGACCTACAATCCAGGATGGAGAAACCACCCTAACTTTTCATGGTCAAAAGGACCCACTCAAGGAGGACCATCTCAACCCAATCAGAGCTATCAAAACAATCAGGGATATCAGAACAATCAAGGTTATCAACACCCGAGAAACCCTCAACAACAATCAAACTCTCAACAACAATCATATCCTCAACAAATACACAAGAGATTATCCACCCTAGAGGAAATGTTCCAGAGTTTGATGCAAAGTCAGAAAAATCTAGATCAAAAGATGGATCAAATATGTGAGAGAGAAAAGGGTAAACTTCCGAGCCAACCCCAACAAAATCCAAAGAGGATATTTCAAACAGGCACAACATCCTGCACTGAAACCTCACCTGATCAAATCCATGCCATTACCACCCTCCGAAGTGGTAAAGTCATCGAGAACAACGTGGGCGAACCTAATGAATCTGATACAAATTCCACGCTGTCTCCACAACCCCAGAAAACCAAAGAATCTGAGCAAGTTGGAAAATCTGACAATTCTACTGCTGTGAATGTCCCTTTGCCAACTCATCTTCCTGTTGCCCATTTCCTCAAAGATTGATCTATCAACAGAAAAGTACCCATTACAATGAGATGTTAGATCTGTTCAAGAGAGTCAACATCAACATTCCTTTTCTTGAAGCAATCAAGCAAATCCCTGCTTATGCCAAATTCCTCAAAGACTTGTGACTCAAAAGCGCAAGCTCAATGTGCAAAAACGTGCTTTCTTAGCTGAGCAGGTAGTTCCATCATTCTGAACAAAACTCCACCCAAGTTTAGGGATCCAGGATGTCCAACAATTTCTTGCACTATAGGAGAACACACGGTCAATAAAGCGTTATTAGACCTAGGTGCAAGTGTTAACCTACTGCCATATTCTGTTTATGAGCAGTTAGGTCTTGGGGAGTTGAAACCAACATCTATCACTCTACAACTGGCAGACCGATCTGTCAAGATTCCTCGTGGAGTGGTCGAAGATGTTTTGATCAAGGTTGACAAATTCTATTTTCCCGTAGACTTCATTGTCTTAGACACTCAACCTGTACAAAACCCAGACTGTCACATTCCTGTCATCTTAGGACGTCCTTTCTTGGCTACGTCCAACGCGTCATCAACTGTCGGAATGGAGTGTTAAAACTGTCTTTTGGTAACATGACGGTAGAATTGAATGTGTTCGATATTAGTCAACAACCTGTGAATCTTGATGATGATGATGTACATGAAGTTAATATGATTGAAGGATTAATGCAAGATTCGTTGACTAACATTCTATCCGTTGACCCCTTTCAAGCATGTATGGAGAACTTTAACCCTGATTTCTATGATGATGCATACTGTAGTGACGTCCTATCTCTGCTCGAATCTGTACCTCAAATGGACGTCACTGAAAGGAAATATGAAGTGGAACAACCCCTATTCTCTGATTCCAAGCTTATTCCATCCATTGTTGAGCCACCCAAGCTTGAATTGAAACATTGCCTAGTACGTTGAAGTACGCATTCCTAGGTTCTTCTGATACTTTACCTGTCATTATTTCATCATGTTTAGACACGGAACAGGAAAGTAAGCTTTTAGAAGTACTTAAGGAACACAAAGAGGCCTTAGGATGGACCATCTCAGATCTCAAAGGAATTAGTCCCACCATTTGCATGCACCACATTAACCTTGAAGAGAATGCCAAACCATCGAGGGAAATGCAAAGGAGACTTAATCCTAACATGAGAGATGTAGTCAAAGGAGAGATCCTGAAACTACTTGATGCGGGTATCATATACCCAATTCCCGATAGCAAATGGGTTAGTCCCATTCAAGTTGTGCCTAAGAAGTCAGGCATTACTGTTGTTCAGAACGACAAGAATGAATTAGTCCCTACTCGTACAATCACAGGATGGCGAGTATGCATCGACTACAGGAAGTTGAACACAGTAACAAGGAAGGATCACTTCCCGCTCCCTTTCATTGACCAAATGCTAGAACGTGTGTCTGGACACAGTCACTACTGTTTTCTAGATGGCTTTTCCGGTTATAACCCCATTTTGATTGTGGAGATTTTTGATGTTTGGGGGATAGACTTCATGGGTCCATTTCCCATGTCTGACAGCAAGTTGTACATCCTAGTCGCAGTTGATTACGTTTCTAAGTGGGTAGAAGCCATAGCAACCAGAACAAATGACCACAAGGTGGTACTTTCATTTCTAAAGGAGAACATATTTTCACGTTTTGGTACCCCTAGAGCTATCATCAGTGACGGCGGTTCACATTTTCGTAACAAGTACTTTGAGTCTTTAGTACGCAAGTATGGCATAACTCACAAGGTTGCTACTCCGTACCACCCTCAGACTAGTGGACAAGTGGAAGTGTCTAATAGGGAAATTAAGCACATTCTGGAGAAGACGGTCAACCCGTCCAGGAAAGATTGGTCATTGAGATTGAATGATGCTTTGTGGGCCTATAGAACAGCTTATAAGACACCAATTGGCATGTCCCCCTATCGTCTAGTGTATGGAAAGCCGTGCCATCTACCTGTGGAATTAGAACATCGTGCCTACTGGGCAATCAAAGAGCTGAACTTTTCTCTGGACGAAGCTGGAATTCAAGGAAACTTCAACTCAACGAGTTGGAAGAATTGAGAAATGAGGCTTATGACAGTGCCAAGCTGTACAAGCAGAAGATGAAGATATTTCATGATAAGCGTATTCTGCGCAAATCCTTCACTCCTGGTCAGAAAGTCTTGCTGTATGACTCCCGATTACATCTTTTTCCAGGAAAACTGCGTTCCAGATGGAAGGGTCCGTACCTAGTACGCACAGTTTTTCCTCATGGAGCTGTAGAGCTGGAGGATGTCTCCAACAAGAACGTTTTCAAAGTCAACGGGCAGAGATTAAAGCCATTCCTTGAGCCATTTCCACCCGACATTGAAACAACCAACCTGGAGGACCCAGTCTATGTGGACTAAACTGGTCCACTCTTTCCCTAAATAACCAAACAGTTTTCCAAATTTCCCTAAAAACCAAAATTTTCGTTTTCCCATCAAAACCAAATGTTTTTCCCAACAAAACCAAATTTTTTCCAAAAAGTCCAATCCCATTAAAAACCAAATTTTCTTGTAGATAATGTGTTAGTTAAATTTCCCTTTTGTATATATTTTGTGCTCATCCATTGTGACTCTAATATGAGGATAATGTTAGTAATTCCCTTGAATAACGGAGTTTTAATCGAGCTCCCGTACAATCGGGTATTCTCTCTCCTTTTACTCTCTCAGCATGTTCCTCTTCATATATTGTTTTATAATTCTTTCCATATTTGAAACATTGAGGACAATGTTTAGTTTAGGTTTGGGGGTATAGAGTAGATACCATGATAATTTGCTATAATTGAAAACGAACTCCTTCTTCTTTTGAAAAAAATTGAAAAATTCAAAATTCAAAAAAATTAAAAAAATGAAAAAATCATAAAAATGGAGCTCATTTACCTTGAAATGTTGACTCTTGTGCAAATATGTATTTTTATTAGGAGTCTTAGTCTAGATATTTAGGCACCCTGATTCTAGCACAATTCACATAGTGATAAGAAATTTGCACGCGCACGATCTACCAATACATGTATGGCCTCGATCTTCAAGGTGTTTGATAGGAAGTTACGATTGCCAATCACTTTAGAATACTGAACGAAACTGACTAGCTTGTTCTTTGGTTGGTTGGGATAGAAGGTGGAGGTTACATTAAGAAAGACAACCATCGAATTTAACTGGGTGCATCAAAAAGGGCTACCTCTTGCAAAGTGTCATGTAATTTTTGTTTCCTTTTGTATTGTATCAAAAGTGTTTCCTTCTTAAAAAAAAAAAAAAAAAAAAAAACGATGTATATATTCAAAAAAAAAAAAAAATCAGAAAAATACCAAAAAAAAATCAAGTATTTATCAATTCCATCATCTCTTGTTCCAAAAATAAAAGAGAATTGTCAATGTAAATAAGAGTCATGTAAAGAGTTATTTTGTTGTTTTTTTTGTAATAAGCAAGGAAGGGTGTATGCCATTGATGTACAACGCGAGCAATTGTGAAATACCTCCAACTCATTCACAATTCTCGTAAAGTCCGGACAGCTAGCTAGATTTCGACCTCAGTTCTTAGCCTGAGAAACTATCTCTTGGTGATTAGTAGTCATGACTTCAGATCTTTCTTTACACATGTGTAGATACACTTTACACTCTTATCACATGTCTTTTTTTGTTATCAGTGCTAGGATTGTGCCTTTGATAGCTAGATTGACATATCCATTTTGCTGGGAGCTTAACTGTTTTGCACATGTCACATTTGATGGAATATGAGCTCATATTTTGTCCTTAGGTTTTGTAGGCACACCTCTGGTAAACCTTCACGAGACTTCAACTCGTCCACTAGGGACACTTAGTGGTTTAAAAGGCTTAGTGCATACGCTAAATGCATTCGAGAGACCAGCGACAGTGGTATAGTTAGGATTTTCTTAGTTTTGTTTTACTTGAGGACAAGTAAAATTCAGGTTCGGGGGTATTTGATGAGTGCCAAATAATGTATATATTTATCCCTTTTTGTTGGCAATTTAACTCATCTTTTATGCATTAATTCTACATTTTATCCCATATTCTGTATTTTCATTGTTTTCAAGAATAAATATTTTTATTAATTAATTTTGCATTTTTAGGTAATAAATAAAGTTCGGATGAGTCGCGGAGCGAAAAGAGCAGAAAAGCAGTGAAAAGCCGGGAGAAATCACGCAAGGAAGCCGCGAAGAATGGAGCGCACGTCCAAAAAGATGGAAATGGGCTCAAGAAGAAGAAAGTTGTTCTTGAAGAAGAAGTGGGCTCAAGGTTTTCCAAGCCCAAACCCATATTCTATACCCAAAAGCCTAAAACCCAAATCCATACCCGCTTGCGTCTTCAGCCGTCAGATCAGTTCTCAGAAGCATCCGACGGTCGCTCCCTTGCTGTGCATCGAAGTTTGATATCTCCGCCTAACACTACAACACCTAACTCCATCTGGCGTCGTTGATTTTGTTGTATTATATAATCCAGCGGTCGCTACAAGCTTCACTTCATCTCACCGTCCGATTGATCTTTCATCTCCCTATCCCACGGCTCAGCGTCGCAGATCATCAAACTCGATACACTCGCCTCACACCCTAGCGACCGAGCACCTACACCCCAAACAAACGCACCCTTCCCCTTTCTCCATCGAACCCATCTCCTCCATCACCCCCCTCTGCAGAACCACCATACCCCGTACCACCACCATGTCCGTCTCCATCACCACCACCTCACCCCAAATCACTCCACTATTTTCTCCCCAACTCTACTCTACTTAAGCCCATCATCACCATCACGTACCATCTCTTTAGCATCACTAATAACCTCAATTTCTCATCTCTCTGCTCACTGAAACCCTAGGTGAGAAATTGGGGATATAAGTGATGATTAAAGCATCAATTGGAGCATGGGAGGAACGAGAAGAAGCAGGAGAAGAGTGGGTCGACGAGATGGAGCGAGTATCTCATCAACAGTAGGTAAATCAATTTCACCAAACCCTAGTTCTACAGATTTTGGGGGAAAATTGGGGGAAAACCCAAAAATGTGTAATGGGTATAAATTGATGTTATGTGAAGTGTGTAGGGGACACTGTATACCTCTCTGGACTAGCCAGTAGAGAATTGGCCACAGAATTTTTATGAATTTCAATTTCAGTGCTTATCTGTTGACAGTTGAAATTTGCTTATGTTTGTAGTTGTCTGATATGTTGCAAATTGTGTCTAAATTATATCTTATGATGAATGTATGTTGCTACTTCATGGTTAGCATGAGCTAATCAGCTTCAGGCCAAGGCTCAGTGAAGCCTTGTGCACTGTCAAGTGTAAATGAGCTAGGATAGTTACTTCCTTGTATGTTTTGATTGTGCAAATGAGAGATGCCAATGCTCATAGAGCCTGTGATTGGCTGTACTGTCAAAAGACAGCCAATGCTAGGGGTAGACTAGTGAGCAATTTGGTGTTCTTCCATTTCTAGTTGTATGCTTAGGAATGAACATAACCTAGAAACATGTCATTTGATTAGGACACAAGGTGGATCATAAGCCTTGGCTTACCCACCAATTCCCTCTCAGAAACTTTCATTTTTCAGTCCTGTGTGCTTGTATTTCAGTTATTTTCTTGCCTTTTATTTTCTTGCACTTTGAAGCCTTTTGTGCACTGAAGTCAGTGCACAAACTCACCCTGCCCTTGGCTTCCAAGCCTTGGTTATTTGCTGCTTTTCTTGGCTGTTTCTTTGCTGCTTTACCTTCCAAGCCTTGGTTATTGTCTGTGCTTCTTTTCCTAGCTTGTTTCTTTATTGATTTACCTTGCATCTTTGGTTCATGCCATTTACATGCCC
This sequence comes from Papaver somniferum, assembly GCF_003573695.1. Classification (NCBI taxonomy): domain Eukaryota; kingdom Viridiplantae; phylum Streptophyta; class Magnoliopsida; order Ranunculales; family Papaveraceae; genus Papaver; species Papaver somniferum. Next base: position 192,690,007 of record NC_039359.1, read on the forward strand.
TTAGCTCACTGCCATAGTGCATTGTCACCATTGTTAGCCTAGGAAAACTTCTTATATGCTCCTCTCCCTGTGGACAAACCCCTACTCACCCTTTTATTACAAATCTTGACCTTGTATACTTGCAAGTGTTTCTGTGTGCTTTCTAATCATCACACCACCCACCCTATAAAATTTTCGTCCTCGAAAATCAAACCATTCTTCTGGTCTTCAAAAACTCCCCACCTTGAACAAAAATACTATCTCTTGTCTAAGCGCAAACAATATAAAACAAATCATAAACCTAAATGGCTTTCTACTACTACGATTTGAGGCTCTAGGTTCAACTATACTAATTTCTATTTCATCAAATAATTGTCTCTAATTACAAGGGAGATTCCCTACGAATCTTTCTAATTGAGTTTGTAATTATCGGTTTTTCTAAAAGGACTAAATTATACTTCTATGATCAGTCATTTATTGGTTTCTAAAATAATTATACTAAACTTCTATGATCGGTCCTCTTTGAATGCAGTTGCCCTGTCAAGGTTGGCCAAGCCCAACAATGCCTTCTTACGAACAGAGAAAACACAACCTTCACTACTCCCCGGTGCTGGATTACTAATTATTAATCTATTAAAATTAATTAGTTTCTAAACTTTTACCGTAATTCTTATTAATTTACTTCGTAAATATATAAATGGTTCACGGTATTTAAAACAACTTAGTTATCAAAATTTATTTTATTTTATTTTATTATTTGTCATTATTTTTATTTATTTATTTTATCAAGATAAATAATCCAAATTCGATTCACATCAATTTATAATATCTGATATTTTAACTTTAGCCTAATACATATACAAATTTTCTAAATATTATTTACTATAGATTTGCTACTAGTCTAATTCTTGAATATTATTATCAATTGCATTATCGTTCTCATTATTCTTAAGTTGATAGTCCAGTTGGTATACTAAGTACTAATCTTCTAAATACAATTTCACATTCACGTAAGGGTTAATATGATAGATTTTACTTATTCATATTGAGTCCATATACTATATCTCGTTAAATGTTGGCATTGGTAATTTAATATAATTTAAATTTGAGTCTGCATAAAATTATGATATATCATAATAGTCATTATATTTTGCTATTAATGTAAAATATCCTATGAATATACGAATTTATTTTTCTTTTAATTCTAATACTAAGTATCCGAATGCCACTATTTATACTTCATATATATTTATCCCATTTTAAAGATTTATTGGATCATTTGTTAGACTAAACATAGTTTCGGTACAAAATTACTAGCAAGTTGAGTCTTTTTATTTTATACATTATATCCTTATTGAAATTTTAACTAAGTTTAATATGGTAGTAATTGGTAAGTGCTAACATTACTTTATTAAAATTAGTATTACCGTTTTTATCATCTATAATGACTATAATAATAATTTTATTATTAACATCGATGGTCGAACTAATATTCTAACTACTCTTTCAATTATTATTGAGTCCCAAAAATATTATTAACATTTGTGTGATTATAAATTATTGACCCTACGTATAAGTCAAGGTGCTTAATCAATTATTCTCAAATCCATATCAGCTAAATCTATTGGTGTACCGTATAATTTTTACTTCATTACAAACAAACAAATCAATCAATCAAATAATTCTTTGAATTGTAGATAGTTTTTAGTGATTAAGATTTATCTCACAACCCAACCCAGTTCTAAACTAATCTAGTTCATTGACTGGCACTAGCTATTCCTATTGTCACCCATATAAGATCTAATAGTGAGCTCTGATACCAACATTGTAGCGCCCCCTAAACTAGCAGCTGACTAATCCAAGAGATTAACTAAATAAAGAGGCACTATGAATCTAATTCGAATACTTAAACATTCAATTAAGAAATATGCTACAAAACTTATCCGAAAACTAACCCCGCTCAGAATATATATACATGAACTTCTCTCAAATAATACATATACAATAGTCATTTGGTTTATAGATACAATAAAAAACACAATAACATAGCAGAAGTTAACTGATTAACGGAGTCAACACTTGTGGCTTTCAGTTCACAACTCTGATCTGTCTCTTAAAACTGAAAGTGAGAATAATTAACATTTAACTTCTAAGTAATCATAAGCAAGATTAAGAAAAACAATAATGTTTTCCCAGACATTAAATAGTGACCAAGTCACTGAGATACACAACACGAATATGGACAAGCTCTTTCTTCAAACAATGTATACTATGGTTGTGCAATTCCGAACTCGCAAATCAACACCTAATCGTAAATATGGATGTCGACAATTTCGAACTCGCAAATTGTCGACCAATATAAGCATAAAAGCTGAATTCATGTAGATATAAATGTGAAAGAGCATATCCTCACATAAGTAAACAAACATGTATATGGACAAACTCCTTCTTCAAACAATGTATAATATGGTTGTGCAATTCCGAACTCGCAAATCCACACTTAATCGTAAATATGGATGTCGACAATTCCGAACTCGCAAACTGTCGACCGATATAAGCATAAAAGCTGAATTCATGTAGATATAAATGTGAAGGAGCGTAGACTATATACCACAAGTGGAAATTCTCATTTCCCATAAAAATTCATAATGACATACCTTAAAAGTCCTTTCTATTTCATGGAAAGATTCAAAGAATCAACAGAATTATCATAATGCAATTTAAACAAAGCATGGAGTGCATAGAAAGACAATGCATGGTTTGTTAAATATAAACTTTTGTAAAAGAAACAACAATGGTTACAAAAGAGCCAAATGTATTCCCACATCTTTTGATTGCAAGCCACGTCTACCTCGAGATCCACGATCCACTGGTTCATCCTTTGAATCGATCGTTGTTAATAGACTAACTGTTAATCACACAAGAAGTCTAAGAATCTAGCCAAAAGGCTCACACATGAATCATACAAGTCTTTCTAATGATTCTAGGCCCATTTAAGGTTCTACATCTTTTATTTATCTATCTTTAGAATAGCTAAAGGTTTACTAATTGATTTGGGTTGGTTCTATAGTCTATTAGATAAGTCTTGTGAATATCTACAACTTTGTAGAAGAAGCCAAAGGTTAATTCGGACCATAAGTGGTCCAAACACTAATTAAGATTGATGCCCCTAAGCCCAAGACCGTGGGCCTGATCCGGTACGGCCCACTAGTCCGACCCACTACACAAGACCTGACCCAACTGGGTCAATCTAACGGTCACTGACTGTCAAAGGGTCAACTAACAGTCCACGTCAAGTCAAAGTCCAGGGTCAATGGTCAAATAAGTCAAACACCAAATCGGTCAACTGAGTCGAGACTAGTCCACTGAGTCAAATCGGATCAACTCAGTTAGATAACCTGAGTCAGCTAGGTATAAAAACAGTCAGATAATCTGACTGGGATGTCTAACAAGCCTAATACCCAAGAACCTAAGTTTATACAATCATTATACATTTCATTCGTTCAAAACAAACTTCAAGATTAATACACAAATACAACTGCAATTTAAGCCTACCTGCAATTGCAGTAGCAAGCCTCCAGTGGAGTTATAAGCTATTCCCTACAATCGTCAATGTAGTTACAATCTTTCACTTGAGAGGTTCAACTCAACACCCTCATCTAACATTCATCCCAGAATCTATGTTCCTGCAATACAGCTCAACCGCAACACAATCTGGCCCAATTCAGTTCAACTCTTTTTCTTTCTTTTCAGTTATAACTGCCCAGTTCAACAACATCAACACATAACCAAATCTCAATCTCTATTATCTTCAATCCCAACAATAACATCCACTCAACCAGACCAACCCATCACATATTCTCCAGTTCACTACCATCTCGATTCAACAGAACCATTACCCTTCCTCCACAACAAACCTTTCCTTGTATTCAATAACATTCCAGTAGCTACCACATCAACAACAATACTCAAATCGATCCCACAACCAATTCTGTTCACAACACCTGCAATATCCATCAAGCACAAGTCCTCTTAAACAGAAACACAATACTCAACTGATATTCAATCCCCAATTCATTCATACCACCACCAATAATCAACACCACAATCAATCCATCCAAAATAACTTCAATTCAACATACATACAATAGTTACCTAAATGTCAGTTTCATTATACTTTCATTAACAACTCATAACTCATCTCCAACTCAGATATATTCACAGAACCTCAACAATTATAACCATTCAAATCAAAATACTATAATTCAGATTAGAGGCTTACCCATAACACCAATCACCACCATTTGCAATTCAGAGTTTCACACATCTCAATTCCACAATTAAGGCAAAAGTAAAACTCCAGCAGGCTCAATTCAGTTTTAATCTAAACAACACATATCTACGATTATCAATTCATTCAATTAGAATGGTACCTTAAATTACCTTTTCTTCCTTTTCATGAGTTTGCATAATCGACTGAATCAACAACATCTCCAATAACTTAGCATAACCCAACTCTTCTTCTATCGATTTCAGCCTCATAATCACCTTCATCACTTTCTCAAGAACACAACGAAACCTTAATTTTATTAACAGCTTCAATCGATCTCATCTTCAAAACCTTAACTTATCCAATCTCGAATTAATAATTCGGTCTAACCCTAATTCACAGCAAACCCACCTCTAATCGTACTTCAGAATTATCAACTTCATCTTCCATGTAACTTCTTACAAACTCTAAATTCTTCAATTCATCAGCAGAACCAGCTTTTCTCAAGCATCAAACAGATCGGCACTGGAATTAATTCCATCATCTTCTTATTAACAGAATTGAGCCCTAGTTTATCAATTTTAAACTATTCTTCAACCTTAACTCTGATTCTGCTTCTCTCTGATTCATCTTTTTTTTAATCTTCTTCAACAACAACTCGACTCCGCCATCATCTATAAATATTCATCACTGAGTTTCTTTAATCAATCCTCACTCACAGCTCGTAAATCTCTCGGAGGAAGAACATAAAGAAGAGAAGAAAAAGAAAAAGAAGAACACAGAATACGAGAAAAATAAGAAGAGAAAAGAAAAGAGAAAGAAAGAGATATGGTCTCATCTTCGACCGGGGTTTAGATAATACCAAAGAAATATTATTAGGACACGCGACGTACAGATAAGGCATCCACCCGGTGCTTTGACAAAATGATGATTCTACCCTTCAAACCAATCTACTAATATCTTCTTCATCTGATATCCAAATGACGCGTTCAACTAGTCTACTCCGCATAACTTTTCGAGACCTATGCAATGATACTAGTTTCGTATCTGGTTCGTTGTTAGATTAATTCCTATTAATTAACGTTCATTTCAAATTAATCGAGTTATTATCTGCTAAGATGTCTCTTGACTAGTCTAATAGCGTTGACGAACTTGAGGGTCCTTACACAACATCTTGTTGACATTTAATTTCTTTCAAAATGTTGATATTTGTGCTCTTTTTCCTTTGTCCAAATTTTTTTCCCATTGGGTTTTACGAGCAAGGTTTTAGTAAGGTAATTTATTTCAACATGGTGGTCATCCAAGGGGGAGTTGTATATATCTTTGTTATTCGGTGGATTCCCACCATTAACTAGGTCATCTTATTAGACCAAATCAACATAACCATCTCCTAGAAATTTGGATGTCCTTATGAACCCCATTAAAGAGTGTTAGTAAATACAGTTTTGTTCATATACAAAAATGTATCTATATCTTGGCACATCGTTGAAGAAACTACATCAAATATTTCTGCAAATCATCTCCAAGAAGTTAGCAACCCAAGACACAAGTCATCAATGCATTTAAGCAAGCATGAAGACTCGAGAAAACTACTATCAGAAGACTAGCGCAAAAGAACACTTCATCAAGTTGCAATTTTCTTCACGAAAGACACAAGAAACTTCTGCATTCAAGAACTCCGTTCGTCAAATTGGAAAGTCATGACTCAAGATTTGCAAGCCAAGATTTAATTGAAGTACTAATCAGGGGGAGCGCCATCATCAAAGGTGCATTTACCGGACTTATCGTGTTGTACTCTTTTTCCTTCGTCAAGGTTTTGTCCCACTGGATTTTTCCTTGTCAAGGTTTTAACGAGGCAACATTTGCATGTCCAACACTGTTTCAAGTCTTTACGTGCTTATGTAATTTCAGGTTTTTCTCTTTTGAGTTTTCCTGATATGTTTGTAATGATTTAGACACGGTGGTCATCATGGAGAGTGTTATAAACCAAGTTTATTTACCAAGATTCCCTTTGTGTCTAAGATTAAGGTTTACGTATCTTGGAAACCAAGTCTTCTATCTATATATATATAGAGGCTTAACCCATTGAAATTCTCTACGCATCTAATGAGAACTCTCTTCTTTTTCCCCTCTACTTTGATGTCTCCTTATTCTCTTTCTCTAATTTACAACAGATTAGTCATTTATTATGAGCAATTAGTGAAACACTAATTAAAGAACACTTTATAATGAATATATTATTTATTATTAATTCCAAACCACCACCGTTGATTTATCTTTTCTATTAATTCCAACGAAGGTGGAACACTGGTTAGAGGCCACTCTTATGACACAATAGGTCATGAGTTTGAACCTCCCCGTTATAACTTTTGAAAATCCATATCTTGACTTGAGTATTCATTTTTCATTCATAATATTGGAATTAATGCCACGCGTGCGAGTTGTAGGGGTGGTCAGGAGAACCACAACCCTTGATTTATTTTGTCTGAACAAATCCTGACCACCACTAACAAAGGCAAACTTAGCCTAGCTTTGTTTTGTATTAATGATTCTTTATAAAATTAATCTTTACCGAGCCAAAAAAAAAAAAAAAATTGAGGTGTGATCAGTATTCTATCTAGTCTGAACAGCAATGTCTCTGGTTGCGTATTGGATCAGGTGAATTGCCCCCATTCAGTGGAAGATCTATCACTTCATGCTCCTCCAAAAGCTCATTTTATAATCTTCTTCTCCAGGCTTATTCTCTCTCTTCTTCTAGGGACACTGAAATTACCTGTTGTACAACATGATTCAGATACCCATCCAACCAGTTCTTCTAATTCTCCCAATATGTAAAAACACTAAACATTAGTTACACCATTCTACGTTATCTGCTTTACATTTGAACCTGTGTTAAAGTGTTTGGTCCCAAGACTCGATCCACACATCTTAACCGAACCTGGGAAGCTTTATATGAAACAACACCTTAAGAATGTCCAATTGAAGAGAGAGAAGACTGATGAATCAACCCTTCTTGGTCGAGTATTTCTTGCTATGACTTTCAGCAAGTATTTCTTAATTGTTACTCGATTCCCTCAGGTTTTCCAGGAACGAGGCTACTTGAAGCTCTTTCTTGGCAGGTTAACCTCACTGACGAGAAACATAAACTCTTGAAATAGCCTGCCCATTCCACCACTCCCTTGCTCGCCTTACAAATTCTTTGCAACTCAGCGAGAAGACAAATTCTTATGAGCAAGACTGAATTTAATCTTGCAATCACCAGACAACGGCAAAAAGATAAAAATATATATAACTGCAGTCGCATGACACAGCTGGGAATGGCTCCTAGTATAATTAGAGAATGGTTCAAGACTTGATTGCAGTAAGCTTCACCAAGATTCTTAGCTACAGATCAAACTAAACCAGTTTTCCAGTTCTTTAGCATTTAGTCTACAACATAGTTAAAAATCAACTTAAAACTGATTACTTTTCACAGCGACCTATATTAGCTACAAGTTCCAACTATAACCTGGGAAACATTCAACAACAACAAACACACCCACATTTTGCTAAAATTCGTGGTTAGGACTTAGAGATTACAAATAGACTGTTCTTTCTTCAGATCAAATGAGTTTCTTGGGGTCATCATCAGTGTTACCATCCTGAACGAGCTATAATATCCAGTCAAGAAATTCTGATATCATGAAGTATGATCAAACACCTCCCCTTATCGGTAATATGTCTGCTGATACACTGGTACACCGTTGCCATATCCTCCATATGCTGGATAACTCAAGGCGGGTCCTGTGAACGGAGAAGTCATCATGACAGGGGAAGAGTGTTCTGGAGAATATCCATAAGGGTCTCGGACGCAAGGTGGGCTTCTGCTACCGTACATGGCAGGACCAGTGGCCCTATTATCATATGTGTAAGTTGGGACCCCAGCAGGATATGGAACATGGGTTGGTGACCGGATGTATGTGGTGGTACTGGCCGGGAAAGAAGAGACATAAGCAGCATTTGTAAGTCTACCAGCCTTGGCAGGAGGCATGGGGCCTCCATTGTTGTTAGCTCGTGTTCTCTTATTGGCAGGGACCACAACTGGCTTTTTCTTCTCCACTTTGGTCTTCTCTAGTTGTTCAAGACGCTTCTTAAGGCTTTCAGCAGGGAACTCAGCGTCAAGCTTGTATTCCTCAATGCACCTGATGACAGCTCGAAGCGCCGATTGTTCTTTGCGCCCAGCTAGGTGCTGCAAAAAAAAGGTTCTTCACTAGCATTTTTCTCGAGAATAAATTCAATTAAGTTGCACAGCACACCTACTTAGGCTTATATTAAACTAAAACATATTAACCACAGTAGAGACATGTAAAGCTTTAAGATGTGGATCGATATGTTAGCGCTTCAAACATTTTTTGAGGTCATGAAAAGCAGCAACAGAACCTGCATCAGTGAAAGGTTAACAAACCCATGAAAATAATGGGCAGCCCACTTATTATTCCATGATGACGTTTGCCGACAGTTGAAGCGTTGATGACCATCTTATGTAATACGTTCATGATTTAATAGGTGATAAGATTAGTCGGCCAATTGATTCAAAGGCTGCATTCCTTGGCTAATAAGCATCACATTAAATTGATAACACCAGCATGGACATGCCGAACTCAACAAATTTCCTACTTCAGATATCAGCATGGCATACCATTGTATACATTTGTTTTATATAGTTCCTCCATTTGCAGACTAATTACTGTGTTCTTCTAGAAGAAGACAAGTGCCTAGGACTCAAAATCCGGAGCTAGTTGCAACAACTCTGATAGAATCTTGCTAATGAGGGCCGACTAAAAAAGTAGAAAATAAGATAATACACATACCGCAGCTTTGCCATTGTTCGGATCTTCCATTAGAGAAGTAGCAGCCTTCTTTGAATCAATCAGATAAGCTTTCAGCAAGGGAACTGGAGGGAACTTATCCACTAGACCCACTTCATAAGTGAAGTGCACCGCATCAACCTGTTGCCCCTTGCTTATTAATTCTTCAATCATATCTGCGAGTAATAGCAGCAACCCATCAAGCATTCAATAACACGACATTTATATAAAACAGATAGCTGTATAAAATTATGAACTCTCATTTTAATGATTAAATCCACCAAAATTTAAGTCCCCCCAAATTGTTGTATGGCGATGAAAACTACATCAGTTGACTAGTTTATTTTTAAAATGAAGTGGTAACACAGGACACAGGAGAGAATCCACATACGCCTTCAACTTGCGTACCCTATAAACACTACGCTGATCAATGGACTAGATGTCTTGGGATATTTAGCTTTCCGAAAACAAATGTTAAGAATTTATTTACAATAACCTACAACGTAAAAAGTGATAACGTGCAAACCAAAGTAAAGAAGCTGAGCCACCTATTCCTATACGCTAGATCAACCGCATATTCTGAGAATCATTTATGAAAACCAAAATGTGTCTAAAAGGGTTTATTTAGCAAGATGCTCAGTCTGGTTCGCCAAAACATTCTCTCACTTCTTAAAACTGAATTAAAGAAATTTATGTATCATGTTAAAATTAAGAGAATATACCCATAAGTAACAGATTAGTGAGAGTATCTGACTGATGGCTTAACATATAATGATATAAAGTATGTGTGAAAACTAAATGACGTGATAATTCGGACAATTCAATCGTGCACGGCAATCAGGATTTGATAGCAAAAGCACAACCTCAACGGATGAGTATAAAATGATTAGAAAAAACTATAGAAGACAACGGTTACCGATCCTAATTGAGTATACTTATTCTTGTGTCTCAGGTTTCCAATTTTAAATTGCTCAGGACACCATATTTTCAAGCATAACATTAGCAATTAACAGAAGCCAATATAACTAAATCGAGACAGATAAAGAACTATACCAGGCATATTATCACCAAGACCAAGAGAAACAGCAAGCTTAGGCATCTGCTTCCTCCAAGCGGAACTCAACACAAGTTTACGGTAAAATATCCCGTCTTCCTTGGAAACGATACCAAAAGTCACCAAGTGCTGCAAAAACGTGTGCACATCCGGAGTCTTTACATTCTCAATACCCCCACGTTGATCCAAACTATCTTTCCAAACATCAGCAATTTTTTGAGCTCTTTTCTTCATAGTTGGTGTCACCATTGGTCTGGTATTCCCAAACACCGGATCAGCAACAACTGGTATAAGTGATTCAAGAAGCAGAACACAAGCCCATCCTAAATCAATTGTTTTCTCATCACTCTTCACTTGTCTCTTATCAACTGGAAACACTTCAGAAATGGCTTCTAGCACAAATTTGGCTGGATCGATACAATCAGATAACGCCAACGGGATCTGAACCCGAAGTACATCCAATTCTTTCTTCCTTACAATCACAAATTTCCAAAACCCACTAAAATCCATTTTCACGCAAAAAGATTTCAACTTACCCAACAAATTCACGACTCCATCATCGAACACTTGAGTGTCTTCGTTTTCGAAAGCGAACAACGCCGCCTCTTTACGTTTTTCAACTTTACCAATTTCGATCTTAACATTTCCTTCAATCGTAACTTCTCTTTCGGTAAGAACATCTAAAGTTTCTTTAGTTTCATTAGCTAAAGACTGAATTTTCTCTTGAATAGCTTCGGATTTCTTCTTAAGATTTTGTTCTAATGTAGTAAAATGATCAGATAATTCCTTCCATAGTAGAGTGCAATTTGTCATCAGAGTAGTTTGTTTCTGAAAATCATCGAAACTCATCTGCAACATCACCTCGCCCGTTACGGCGAGAGAACCCATGACCTATTATCAAACCCTAATTTTGATTTTTCTTTCAAAGGAAAGGAAAAAGGGGAAAGTAAAAGAAACCCTAGAAATGCAAGTGATAGTCTCTGGTAAAGGGAGGGTTTGGTAGTGATGTGGGACAGCGCGGGAGGTGGCTATTCTGATAAAGTGGAGGGAAAAAGTTTAGTGGATTACGTGGGTTAATCATATGATGACATGTGACCTAAATATCTGTTTACTTTCTGTTTAAATATTAGTTAGGCTTATCCATGGGTAACTTTCATTAGTAGGTCGATATGGGGAAGGGAATTTATGTGGTCGAACGCATGTATGATTATTATGGATGAATTTTGGGTTTTGAAATCAAGATCAGCTTTCTCGTCTGTAAGTCATCTGACTCGTTTGGATCTGAGTTATTTGGATTTGAGTGAAATCACCTGACTCATCTGGATCTGACTCGATATGTTTGTTTTAAGTCAGATCTGACTCAAAAAACGTGAATCAGTGGTTTGGTCCCATGAGTCAGGAGTATTTTGCTATTTGATTCAAATGGGTCTGAATCAGGGGTTATGTCTGAATCAGATATCGAGTCAGATCTGACTCAAAATGCAAAACAAACGACCTGACTGCTGACTCGGCCCGAGTCAGGGATTGACTCAGATCCAGACGCTGAATCAGCTGCAAATAAACAAGATCTAAAGGGTTTACCGGTTTCCGATCTAAGTTGAGTCGTATATCAAGCCTCCTCAAACACCCCCACAACTTGGTTAGAAAAACAGTTGCCATTAAGATGCTTAATTATGATCTAAAATCATGATTTATAAATCTTTTGTTATTAGAAACATTAAGCCAAGTATTAAGTTCTTGCATAGTGTCAAGAAAAGTAGGACGTATGTGTGTGTGAGAAGAGAAAAAGATACTCCCTCCTTCCCAAATTAGATAACCTACTTAGTTTTAAATTTGTCCCAAAAGGATGACATGTATCATCAAACAATTGAATATTTCTAAAATTACTCTTTTAATTGATTATTATTAGTATAAGAAATATGTATATTGTAACTTGATAGTCATGTTTATATTCGTTACGTAAGTGTTTTAAAATGCTTTCCAATAGTATAAAGTTTACGAATATCCGTTGGATAATTTGAGAGATAATTGTAAAAAATATTTTTATTTTATTGGATAATGAATACTACATCAAACTAGTTTGAAGCCTAACAAGCTAAGCTCCAACGGCGTACTATTACATTAATTGAACAGGTTGTTGTGCTAACCTACCAGCGAGCCTCATTAATTGTAAAAAACACTTAAAATTTCTCTTTTTTACTTCTTGCCTTAAGAATTGTGCAAACTACTACTAGGTAATCTAATTTGAGACAGAGGGAGTATAGAATAGTATGTGAGTGGGAATACGCACCCAACACCATTATATGTTTTTTTCTACAATTTTTCTTTTTCTTTTGTATCTATTTGGAGCCTATAATTTTCTTCACCCATTTAGATTCTATAGACTAAGGGATAAGAGGTGTCTAAACTAGGTAAAAGTACAAAGTTACCCTTATTATTAAAATCATAAACCTTATCCTTTTAGATTTTAAATCAAAAATGCTATTTAACTCCCTCTTTTCCACCTCCCTACCCATCTCCCTCCAATCTAAACCACACATATGGGTTTAGATTCACATTCAGTTCAGGAGGGGTTCACAACTACCCAGATATGGGATTTAGTACGGAGGAAGGTGAATAGGGAGGTGGAAAAGAGGGAGTTGAATAGTGTTAGAGTATTGCTCGGTCGAACTCACAAGTGTTGCTATCTCAAGCTTGTTGTCAAAACTATATCTTGATTTCTAGTATACAACTAGTCTAGTCTCGGATTAGGATAGAAGTGTAATTGAGAAACGAACATCGCAACAGTCATCATTGCGTTCTACCGTTTGAAGGCGAATATCAACCAAAGATTTTGGAGAACTTCTTCAACAAGAGGAAAGTGCAGACTGCAGACTGAACCACCTATTTCTCAAGATTATTCATCTTTCTACCTATGAGACTTGTTGCATAACTAATTAGAAATATGACTAAGCTTACTGAACATTTGGTCATACTTGATGAATTTCGGTTAAGAACAATTTATTGTTCGCAATCAAAATCATGATTCAAGAATTATCATTCAAAAATAGCCTGGAACAGTGATATGTCTCATTGATGTTCTTTGGGAATGTTTAGAATTGATTTAGAGATAAATATAAAACTAATATAAATTCGGATATAAGACAGTATACATATCAGTCTTACAAACTGGAAAACTGTTAAGGTCTGAAGCCGTGATACATGTACTCGGTACACGCAAAGGAGTAGCTATATGTCGACAAACAACTTTTGTTACGCATACCCGTATGCACACCTCAAAAAGTATGTGACCTCGTGAACCCAGATCGGTTCGCAAACCAGTACGCATAACAGAAAAGAACTGTTGATCCCGGAACCGGTTTGGTATCCATACCGTTATATGTACCATAAAATTTATGTGATCTCCGGAACTGATTATTGTCTTAAGGTATCCATACCAGTACACATACCGTAAAAGTTATGTGAACTCCGGAACTCGGTCATGTCATAAGGTATACATACCGGTACAAGTACTTGGACTTAACTGTTCACGAACATGTTAATTATATGTACCTTGCACATCTACTTACCATATCAATTAAATTCATATGCACATAAATAATTTCTCTGGGATAATTAGCATTTGAATAATCTCTAAAAACACCATAGACATGATTGACCACATAATTATGACTCAAGTTAAAATTCTTATAAGTGTTTATGAAAATGCTCAAGCTTATTGGCTATTTTCGACTAACCATTCGTGAGTGTAGTCTATGTACACGGTTTGGTTACTGTCTATCCTAACCAGAGTGTATATCTTGTTATGTAAATCAGATTCAAATATTCATCTAACGGTGGGTATTGTTTTCTTAGTTCCAAAGCTATCTTAGCATAAACCTGAAGCAACCTACGCTTTGAATGTCTATAAAAGGGGATTCTCAAGCAACTGGGATCTTTGAATCCCGATATTACTTTCTTGGTGTGTCCTAGTTGTAACTAGAGTCGTCATCTTCCTAAAATCCTTTTAGGGTTTAGCGACAACAAATACTTCATGGGGATTCGTGAATCCAGGTCCAGCCATTGTTTATCTGATAGCTCGAGCATCCTGATCTTGTTCGATTGTTGAGCTGCTCACTTGAATAAAATAGATAGAAATATTTAAAGTTCTCTTCGTCTCAGACTTTGTTGATTCCAAAAGTTTAATACTTGTGAGGTGAATAATAATCTAGGTTGCTATTCGGGAAGCATAAGTCTGGATTTTGAGGTTAGCTAGACTTTGGCTATTGCTATCAATTTCTAATCACCTTGATCTACGATCAAAAAGGAAATCACACATATAGGATTATTTGTGGGAGGCAGATTGGTTTAAAGTCTTCAATTGAATTGAAGCAAACTCTTAGGTTGTAAAATACGTCAGTTAAGAGAATCAATTGCGCGGAGTCCTGCTAGGAATCAAGAGGCGTAAGGAGCGCGACTGTAACTGAATTGTTGTGAGGGTTTAATTTGGTCTCAACTACATTCCAGTCCGAAGTTAATTGGTAGCAGGCTAATGTATGTAACGTCTTAATACAGTTTGGTGTTCAATCTGGACTAGGTCCTGAGGTTTTTCTGCATTTGCGGTTTCCTCGTTAATAAATTTCTGGTGTCTGTGTTATTTCTTTTTCCGCATTATATTGTTTATCTTTATAATTGAAATATCACAGGTTGTGTGTTAATCAATCAAAGTAGATACATTCATCCTTGTTAGTCGGATATGACTTGATTGATACTTGAAAATTGATCTTTGGAATCACCCAAGTACACTCACGCAAATCAAGTTCACGGACTTGTCTCTGTGAACTTTCTGATGGTGAGATAAAGAGATATAACTCTGAATTATATTTAAGTTTTTCCATACAGGTTGAACTCTCGGAATTATATTTAAGTTTGTCCGTATATGTTGCCTAAGAAAAAGTTGGTGGTGTATTTTGGTACCCCTCACGTTTTTAATTGGTATCAGAGCAGGCAAGCATGTTTAAGACCTAACAAGTCTGTGTTTGAACCAATCTGACTATATGGACAAGAGTGCAATCTCGATAAACATACCTCCAACATTCGATGGCAAAAATTACTTATGGTGGAAAATTTCTATGCGTTCCTTTTTACAAGACCGTGACTTTGAGACATGGAAACTTGTAGTTTATGGATACGAACCACTGTTGCGAATCCATTAGGACAATATAGTAAAACCGAGATAAGTACTGCAAAGCATAATTTTGACGGGTTAAGCGCTATTATCCACGCCATAAGCCCAGATCTTCAGCACCATGTGACTTCGTGCACTAAGTCTAAAGATGCTTGAGATATCTTAGAAACCGTAATCGAAGGAGATACCTCAGAGAAAGAAGCTAGGCTTCAAAACCTCGATTCTGACTGGGAAAATCTTCGTATGGATGATGAAGAATCGTTTGATGGGTTTAATCAAATAGTGTATGGTATTGTTAATGCTTGTTTTTCATTAGGGAAGACCATTCCCCAAAAGGACATTGTGATGAATTTTTTTCTATCTTTACTAGCAAGATACGAGTCTAAGAAACATGCCATCATGGAAGGAAATAACCTTCAAACTCTTTCCATAAATACTTTAGTTGGAAAGTTAAAGATCTTTGATCATGAACTGCAATCCAAAGAGGGAAAGGATATTTCGTTCAAGGCACTGAAAAACACTAAAACACTTAAATGAAAGTGTTGACAACTATGTGGACAATCTTGTTGATCCTGATATTTCAAATGAAGATCTTGATAACTCGGTTTCATTGATCACAAGAAAGTTTAGAGAACTTCTTAGGAAGAGAAATAAACAGTTCACTAGAGAAATACCTCCAACATCAGTCAAAAACAGATATTCTAACGAAGCTGATGATGGGGATGTTCCACAATGCTTCAAGTATAAAGGGTTCGGTCACTGTGCTAATGAGTGTCCAAATCGTAAGAAATACACTGGCAACAAGACTCTTGCTGAAACGCTTGATGAAACATCTGATCATTATGACTCCGAAGAGGATGATGGATCAAGTGTAACACTCTTGGGAGAAATTATCAATTTTGATGATTATAGCAATACTCATATCAATCTTGATAACTTAATTGATGACTCTTCATCAAAATCATTGGAGGATGTTATGGATTTTTTATATACTAATGAAAATTTTGTTAACGTTTCAGGTACCTTGTGTTTAGCTGCTAACTTCGTTCCCTAATCATATTCAAACCGATATGTCCTTATGGTACCATTGAGGGTAACGGACTCACACAATGTTTCAAGTATAAGCACAAACCAAGGTATGTCAACAAATTGCAACGGAGGGCTAGTCATTTGGAAAATGTGCTTAAACTTTTTCAAAAGTCCAATCTTGAGGTACGTAAATTAACTTTTCTTCTTCTAAAAGATTGATTGATTCAAAGGTTAAGGTAAAATGTCAAACGAAGAAAAGAGTCCGGGCTAAACGTCTCATAAAGAAGGATATTACATATTATGTGCGGGAACCTAGTGGTGAGCACTCTATTGCTCACCTCAACACAATTTAATTGCGTTGAAATGTGCATCTTGTCTCATGTGCCCTTAAAATAAACAAGAACTGTGCACATCAGGGCATTTGATCAAATTTGAATATTATTACTTGGATGTTCATCTCTTATTTGTTCATCTTTGGTTATGTCAAGTATCCTAATGAAAATATCAACTACCTCTTGTGTTCTAAATCTCAATCTATTGAGCTAAGAACAAGGTTGATTATATTTGTCGGCTTAAATGAGTCTGGTCACAAATGTGCTCACAGACCCATAGGCGTGTGAGTTCCATAGCCGGTCCGAACCTATGAAATTAATGAGTTAAAACATCTTCAGAAGATTCTAGAAAGGATCTATCTTCCCTCAGTTTCCTTAACCTAGAAACTGTGATATCTATATATTTTCAAGGTACGCCTACCATGTATTATATACAAAGTGCTAGAATAACTCGTGAACGTTCGCAAACCATGGATGCTTCTAATATTTCAAACAACACAAAATAATATAACAAGAAGATAGAGGATGATGGTTCCACGGGAATTTTTGAGTTTTACTATAATCCCGTCACCATATCCTGTTACTTTGATCAAGAATATACAGAGTCAAGACCAGTTCAGACGTCCCGTGATTTGTTCGGAAACATTATGAGTGACATCAAAGTTGTGTTCGAAAAATTGTGTGTTGTCAAAAGGGATCTCAAGCTTCTAAATTCGGAACTGGGAAAAGCATCTTATGATCTTGTTTCTCTCAAAACACAAGTCGCAGACTACATATGAATAATAGTCCTTCTTATTTTGTTTTATATTTTATTTTCTAAGAAACTTCTTGTGAGAATTTATTCTTGATTTTGAGAAGGATAACTAGGGTTTGGTATTAAAAAAATTGTGATTACACAAATTATTTCCAACAATTTTCATCTTGCATGTTTGTAGATTTATTTATCTACATTTTAGAGTTTTTGGAAGATGAACTTGCAGTATTGGTTTAATTATTGCAAAAGTCTTATGAAATATATGTGCCTTTACGTTTTCGTGAATCGATCTGATATTTCATATATACTTAGAGGTTAGTTAAATCTATTATGTTTATTTATAAACTGAAAATAAAAAAAGAAAATTGAGAAATTTTCTCGCACAATCGATCTACTTGTGATCACACTTTTCTGTTATTATTGCACTACATACTCCGTAAGATTTTCTTATGTTGAGTGATACCGATTAAAATTATCTCTTTGTTCGTAACTGGCGATGAGATTAATTTAAGTCGATATTCAGGATATAAATCCATGTTGTTAGAGCACTTCTTGGTCGAACTCGCAGGCGTTGTTATCTCAATCATGTTTGTCAATGTTAGTGATCAAAACTATAAGTCTTGATTTCTAGTATACTTATAGATTTCTCGGACTAGGACATAGATTGTGTAGTTGAGCCTTAGACTTCACGGTGTTCATCATTTGAAGACGAATAACTACTAAGGAGAGCTTGTGGAACTTCATCAACAAAAGGTATGTGGAGACTGAAACTCATCTATCACTTGGAAAGTATATTTCTACTCTATCTCCTATATTGAGACGTAAGTCGTGTTACAATATAGTTTTCTATTATACACATTTGAGATATCGAGATGAGTTTAACTCGCTTACATATTTCTCGGAATATGTGTTGGCAAGCTATTGCTTCGATCAAGTTCATCTTATATTCTTGACGCAAGTCAAAAGATGATCATGTGAAAATTGCCGAGTAACATTTTACATGGTTTGTGTGATACAATCCTCTGGTGTAGACTTGGAATGTTTCGTTATGATTATTTCAATAACTTGAAATTTTTTTTGATGCTAATAGTGTGTGAAAACGGCTATTGTCATCCTATAAGAACGTTTCAATGATTGAAATAAGAGTTTAGAACACTTAACAATTATTGGATATTAAATGTTGTGTACTCTTACACATATTTAATCCATGTCCGGGAACCATAGTATGCGTACCCGTACGATACCTGTTGGCTTGAGAAATCCGGGAAACTAAGTATGCGCACCCGTTCGTATACTGGCGTAAGGTTCACGTCCGTATATTTCTGATGGGATTGGAAGTACGCGTACCCGTTTGCGTACTGGTGAAACCCAATCTTGGTCCGGGTATTTCAAGTATGCGTACTCGTTTGCATACTTGAAGTTTAAAGTTATAAAATCGGTTGTGTACAAAACTTAAAAATTTATATAATAAGGAATGCAATCTTTGCAAACCGTGGCTATAATATTCATGATTTGATTCGAGTGAATCAAACCGATTTTGCTTCAACTGTGTTCTTGTATACTTCTACGAGATTATATCAATTGAACAACTCTTTAACTAGTTTCATTTGAGTCATTTGAACTAGTTATGGTTAATATGAACAAGGTTTATATGAGAGTATTCATATGGCTAACTTCGGTTAAATATTTTTGAGCCAACATGGTGTACACGTTTAGGCACGGTTACATAAACCTAAATGAGGTTACCTTTCATTTGTATGTAACAAGCTAAATTCGATCTAACGGTTGAAAGATATTAGCTTGGTTGAATCAGGTTTTTCATCTAATGGTGAATATTGAATGCTTTGTTACCAAGGTAACTTGGATTTCAAACCCTGATTTAAAAACTATATAAAGAAGAACTCTAGCAAATGGGAAGCCTAATCCCCACACCTCATGTGTGTTACTAGTTGCATAACTAGAGTCGATTCTCCTTTAACCTTAGGTTTCTCACGAGACCCTGTAGGTTAACGACTTAAAGACTTCATTGAGATTTTGAATCCAGACCCAACTATTTTCTTTGTAGTTGCGTGATCTGATCTTGCTGTTTCTATCATGATTGAGTGCAATCGTAAGATTGGCTTGAGATTTATATCTCCGATAGGCAAGATAAAAAAATAGTCACAAACACCTTAGTATCATCGTTTGTGATTTCACAATATCTAGTTTCGTTAATCGATTAAGATTATTGTGAGATGATTGATAATACTAGGCTGTTCTTCGGAAACTTAAAAACGGTTTATCAATTGGTTCCCGTTCACCTTGATTTATCAAAAGACAGAACAAAACTCTTATGTATTTCTGTAAGAGACAGATTTATCTATTCCAATAAACTTTTCTGTGTGAGGCAGATTTGTTTATCAAGTCTTCGACTCTGGGTCGTAGCAACTCTTAGTTTTGGGTGAGATCAGCTAAGGGAATCAAGTGCGTAGTATCCTGCTGGGATCAGAGACGTAAGGAACGCAACTGTACCTTGAATCAATGTGAGATTGGTTAGGGTTCAACTACAGTCCAGTCCGAAGTTCATTGGTAGTAGGCCAGTGTCTGTAGCGGCTTAATACACTATGGTGTTCAAAACTGGACTAGGTCCCGGGGTTTTTCTGCATTTGCGGTTTCGTGTATGTGTTATTTCTTTTCCGCATTATATTTTGTTATATAATTGAAATATCACAGGTTGTGCGTTGTATCGATCAATTAAGAAATCCAACCTTTGGTTGTTGATTGATCCTTGAACATTGGTCTTTGGTACCGTTCAAGTTACTTCTCTTATACTCAATCGGGCTCGCAAATTTCTATTTGCTGATTGCAGATTGAATTGAGAGATAGAGATATAAACTCTTGTATATAATTTTCTCTAGACTGAGTCTTGTTAGAGCATTGCTCGGTCGAACTCGCATGTGTTTCTATCTCAAGCATGTTTGTCAATGTTAGTGATCAAAACTATAAGTCTTGATTTCTAGCCTATTTGTAGATGTCTCGGACTAGGACATAGATAGCGTGGTTGAGCTTAAATATATCGACGTTCATCTCTTGAAGATGAATAACTACTAAGGGGAGCTTGTGGAACTTCTTCGACAAAAGGTATGTGGAGACTTGAACTTATCTATCACTTGGAAAGTCTATTTCTACTATCTCCTATATTGAGACATAAGTCGTGTTACGATATAGTTTTCTCTATACACATTTGAGATTTCGAGCTGAGTATAACTCGCTTACATATTTTTCGAAATATGTGTTGGTAAGATTTCGCTTCGACCAAGTTCATCTTATATCATGAGAAAATTATCGAGTAACATCTTACATGGTTTGTGTGATACAATCATTTGGTGTAAGACTTGGAAGGTTTCCATAATGATTATTTCAATATCTTGAAAATTGATTTGATGCTAATAGTGTGTGAAAACGGCTATTGACATTATAGAAGAATGTTTCAATGATTGAAATAAAGAGTTGATGATGTAACCATCTTTGGATATAAGCATATATAGTGTGTTCGCACATTAGTGTATAAGTCCATAAACCGGAAACCAAGAGTATGCATATGTGTGTATACGAAATTGGTGAAGGAGACAGGTTTGCGTACCCGTACGCATACTGGCGGAAGTTCTCGAACCGAGAATTTCTGTTGAGTTTGGTTTTGGAAAAACTCTTAACTAGTCACCTTAAGTATGCGTACCCGTACGCATACTGGCGGAAGTTTTTGAACCGAAAATTTCTGCTGAGTTTGGAAACTTTACAAACTCAAAAATGGTTGCTTAAGTACGCATACTCGTACGCATACTTAAGCTGGTTACTTTGTCAAATCGGTCAAGTCTACGAACTTAAACATTTAAATCATAAGGAATGCAATCTTTGCAAACCATGCCTATAATGTTCATGATTGATTCAAGTGAATCAAACCGATTTGATTTCAATTGTGTTTTCTAAACAATGGAACAACTCTTTAACTAGTTTCATTTGAGTCATTTGAACTAGTTATATTTAAGATGAATAAGGTTGATATGAGATTAATCATATGGATAACCTCGGTTAACTATTTGTGAACCAACATGGTGTACACATTTAGGTACGGTTACATAAACCTAAATGAGGGTACATTTCATTTGTGTGTAACAAGCTAAGTTCGATCTAACAGTTGAAAGATATTAGCTTGGTTGAATCAGTTTTTTCATCTAATGGTGAATATTGAATGCTTTGTTACCAAGGTAACTTGGATTGCAAACCCTGATTTAAAAACTATATAAAGAAGAACTCTAGCAACTGGGAAGCCCAATCCCCACGCCTCCTGTGTGTTACTAGTTGCATAACTCGAGTCGATTCTCCTTTAACCTTAGGTTTTTTCTCGAGACCCTGTAGGTTAACGACTTGAAGACTTCATTGGGATTGTGAAGCCAGACCCAACTATTATCTTTGTAGTTGCTTGATGTGATCTTGTTGTTTCTATCGTGTTGAGTACAAGTGAAATAATTGGCTCGAGATTTTATATCTCCGACGACAAGATAGAAAAGTAATCACAAACAAACTTCGTCTCATCGTTTGTGATTCCACAATAACTTGTTTCGCTAGTCGATTAAGTTTATTGTGAGGTGATTGATAATACTAGGTTGTTCTTCAGGAATATAAGTTTGGTTTATCAATTGGTTCCTGTTCACCTTGATTTATCAAAAGACGGAACAAAAACTCTTGGGCGTTTCTGTGGGAAACAGATTTATTCAATCCTATAGACTTTTCTGTGTGAGACAGGTTTGTCTATCAAGTATTCGACTTTGGGTCGTAGCAACTCTAAGTTGTGGGTGAGATCAGCTAAGAGAATCAAGTGCCTAGTATCCTGCTGGGATCAGAGACGTGAGGAGCGCAACTGTACCTTGAATAAGTGTGAGATTGATTAGGGTTCAACTACAGTCCAGTCCGAAGTTAATTGGTAGTAGTCTAGTGTCTGTAGCGGCTTAATACAGTGTGGTGTTCAATCTGGACTAGGTCCCGGGGTTTTTCTGCATTTGCGATTTCCTGGTTAACAAAATTCTGGTGTTTGTGTTATTTCTTTTCCGCATTATATTTTGTTATATAATTGAAATATCACAGGTTGTGCGTTAAGATCAATCAATTAGAATATCCAATCTTTGGTTGTTGATTTACATTGATTGACACTTGAACATTGGTCTTTGGTACCATTCAAATAACTCCTGTTATATTCAATCAGGCTCGCAGATTTCTATTTGTTGATTGCGGATTGAATTAAAAGTTAGAGATATTAAAATCTTTGATATACTTTATTCTAGATTGAGTCTGAGTGTCTAGTTGATTCTCTAGAAAGTATATTGGAGTAAGTCCTCTCATATTGCAAAACGAATTGTTGAATGTGGTTGTTAGTGTTAGAATATAGCTCGGTTGAACCCACCAAGCGTTGGTATATCAAGTTTGGTTGCCATATTTTAGTGAATCAAAACTCATGTTAAGAGTCGCTTGATTATGTACTAGAGTCAACTTCGTATATGTTATCTTGAAAGTATTAGGATATGAGACTTTACAAGTATTGGGAAGACTCGAAGATGTGAAGAAGCAAGGAGGCACAACGATAACATCATCCTTCCACTTGAGGTTATTGATATTTGACTTGAACTATTTCATTCCCTAACGTATCTTTCAAGTCGTGCATATTTAAAACAAAATTGCGAAGCATGATTGAACTCTAGATAGACATGATATTAAGGAATACAATACGAGATTTATTGCTTAACCATTAAAATTTGTAGATAAGACATCGACATAATCGTTTAAATTCTATTTTGATTATGAATGGGTATGAGATGAGGATTTTATCCTAGGGAACAATGTTTTACATGTGTTCTAAGGAAGTAAATTCATGAACTTGGTTTGTGAATCGAAAAGGAAATTGCCAGATGTTATTGGTATTATTATTCATTGCATATCTTATGAACAACCAATATATGTGATTAGTATAACCGTTCATGACTTGTTTGTGTTCTTGGTAAAACTATTCACAAAGGCCTGACTTATGTATTGGTATGACTTTTTTTAGTGAAACTGATCTTAAGTAATCACCCGAGATGGTATGATCGAATTTGTGATTTTATGTCTGACCAAATCTGGGTAAAGGGGAGTCGATCCTAGTAAGAGGTGCAGTACATCACAAAGGGGAATCGATCCTTGTATGAGGTGCAACAAGTTTATAGCAGAAAGGGGAACCGATCCTATGGACATGTGTAACACGTTTTTAGGCAAAGGGGAACCGATCCTATGGACATGTGCATCACATATAAGTTAAATACCATATATAATATGGAGAACCGATCCTAATACCTAGTCAACCAATTTTTGGAAAGCTAGTGTGACTAAGCACGGTACTTACATCGGGTAGAACCGAAACTTGTTTTGGTAGAACTGTTACACCCATGTTTTGTGATTGAATGTACTTTTATCAATCGCATAGTTCTTGAAAGTCATATGAACCAATTCTAAACTTGTTTGGAAGTATGGAAAATCGGTTTCAAGGTTGTAAGTATGAAAGAGGACTTACAAAGTAAGGATGTCGACATACTTTGAACACGTGCTGTGAATGTTAATCTTTAATTATTCAAAGTTATTCCTTAATATCTAAGGAAAGAGAATCCCAGGATCGAAACATAAATAAGTTAAGAATCTTTTAATTAAGGTTATTAATTTCATTTTTAGGAAAATAAGAATTAGTAATGTGCATTTACTAATTAGAGATTTTCCAAGAGATTTCGATCATTATTTTTGACAGAGCATTTCCAGAAATTATGGAAACCGAATTTGTGCCTTAATGAATATCTTGAGAATATTTTCGGTTTTGGAAATTCCTTGTTGTCCAAACTTCCTTGTCTATAAATACTGAAGTTTGCATTTCTAGCAAACTAATCCTTCGTAACAACAAACTACCTCTTGTTGTGCTGCTACTAGTGAAGTCGCCTATTCGGAGAGGAGAGTAACCTAATTAGGCTAAATCTCTTATGGCCGCTTGTTTTAAAGTCTTCTTTGGGATTGAGAAGTTCTACTAGTACCGTTGGTGGGAAAACTAGATAATTGTGGTTTATCTTTTGTTTTCGGTTGATTTGATTGACTAACGGTGGTTGAACTTTGATTGCACCTAGTTTAATTATGCTTGAGGATCTTCTCTTATGATATTAGATTCACTCAAACTAGTTCATATTTTCGACAGGGATCTTTATACTGTTGTTAGTTCTAAAGACAATCTTGTGATAATTCATTGTTAACAGACTATGTTCTGTGCGTGATTGATGACAAGAGATTCAAGTGATTGTGTACAGGTGTTTATTGAATATCTAAGAAGATTTGAAGACAAAGAAGATATTGAAGATTTCTGATTTGAGGTTCATAATCTTTGGTGTGTACAATACTTGTTTCGGTGAAAAGAGGATCCAACTATAATCAGTTTTATCCTTGTGATAGAATTAGATTGATTAGTTGAGTAGATCGGCATCAATACAATTCTTTGGATTAAGAGTGTTGATTGCAAAATCTTAACGATTACTTTGGTAATTGAACTTAAGATAGATCTAAGGACTTCACGAAGGAGTTTATGTTAAGTTAAACAGAAGAGCCTTTGTCCAACTCATATCACTTGGTTGAAGAGAGTTGGTACCTAACAGATCTGTTGTTCCTTTACTGTTTGGAATACGAACCAAAGAAATTGTTCCAAGTACGTGAATTATTCATAAGTTGGAGGCGTGGGAATACATACAGAACTAGGTGAACTATAGGTTTAGTTGCCTGGTCTCAACTATACGAAGTTAGGTTATTTTGTATAGCGGCTTAATCCTGAGAGTATTCAATTCTGGACAAGGTCCCGGGGTTTTCTGCATTTGCGGTTTCCTTGTTAACAAAATCTTTCTGTGTCATTTACTTTTATTTTTCGTATTATAATTGTTTTATTATAATTAAAGTAAATTACACAAAACATTAATTCCTATTTACTTGATAAGGGATCTCATTGTGTTTGGTTAAGTCCGAACCTTTTTATCAAGTAAACATACTTCGTTGTTGTACTGTCTCGATCTCGTATCCATAGACGATCACACGAAGTGTGAACCGATTAGTTGCATTGTCTCGACTCAGTCCATACACAATCACTTCCGGAGAAAGGACTTACATGTAGTAAAGGTTTTAGATTGAGGTATATTTGGGTACCCTCATATTTTCAATTGGTATCAGAGCAGGCACACAACAAAAGATCTAACAATCCGTGTTTGGTGCGATCCAACCTATAAGAATGAATCCAAAGGATGGTTCAGTTAACGTATGTAAAGATAATTAAAATAAGATCTCAAGGAAAATCAATGGAAATTGGTCTCGTAAGTTTTTTCGAAAATCGAAGAAAAAGTCTATGACTAATAAATTGATTGCGAATCATGATCCTGATCAGAAAAGGATGAATCCAAAATTTAAGAAACATGTTTTGGATCCGAATCCAATTCCTAGTGAAAAATCTTTTTTTACAGAATGTGAAAAGAGATTAGAATCACTAGCATACCCAAGCTCTGAATTTCGTAAAATGTTGGTAAGGTTTTTCAAACATATCGACACCTATTCGGAGAAAGGGAAAACCATTGACATCCTAGATGATGTCATTGAACTTATTGTTCGATTAAATGTAAGAGTATGTGAAGGAATACGATAAACACTAAGTCTTCAAAATAATCTGACAGATTATATGGAACAAAAAAATTGGCCTTGTGCAATGAAGTTCATCAAAAGACTATTGAGTGTGAAATACTCAATCGATCACTAGAACATTCGCAGATAAGGAATAAGATCCTTATTGAACAACTTCTTATGGTAACATGTCGAGAGGTATCTAAACGGGTGTTTAGAAAAACATTTCCAATGAGGAACGGATACCTTAAGAGGACATATAGAATCTCGTGAACAAGAGATTTTAGAGACTTGTCGTATGACAAATCTTAATCACACGGGTTCAAGTTCAGAGGACATTCCATCCTGGGAACATGATATAATTGAACATATTGCATCTCGCAATTTTTCTAACTAAGAGGATGGGTTCAAGAACCAAGAAAAGGAACATGATAATGCTCCTAAGAAAAAGGAGGAAGAATATCCTTTAAAGGTATTTGATGAGGAAGTTCCTCATCCTAATGCTTAATTGCATTAGAATGTGCATCCATACAATGCCCAATCTTCGGATATAAGGAAGCACACATACCTGGGCAATCAGAATCCTACGAATATCTCTTATTCAATATAGAGAGAATACACAATCTACATTAAGTATACTTTAATCACTCTTATGTATAGAAAGGTTGTCTTACAGCGACTTATGTAAAAATGATTTGTGTAGTTGTTTGAAGTATCTCTTGACACCGATTTTGGAGATAATCTCTTTGGAGAATGTTGTGTAACACATGAGATGCGAAATATCTTGTCAGAATTATTTATTTAAGGATGATATCTATATTTGGTATGTGTTAAAGGTATTTCAAGTATATGTATTCATCATGTCTGAGAACATATACTAAAGGATGAATTCTCAAACCAGATCTCAAGCAAAACTCATGAAAGCCTTGAGTGGGATGACTTCTAAGGAAATCGTTCATCTTGATGATACCTTCAAGAAATATGGTTGTGAAGATGTCGAAAATGAAAAAGAAGATGTGACTCATCTCCTTGTACAAAACAGTTTGGATGCTAAGATTGATATTATCAATCTTCGACAAATCCTCAGTACCATTGAAACTCATCATAGACAGGAAGCATTACTAAGAACTGTTATCCGTAACCAATGGATACTGAATAAATTTGGAATCGGCAATAGGGAGTATGCTCGGAATATTAATCGAAAGGTTAATGCTTTAGCTTGTGAACATAACCAAGGTACTGTGTGCAGAATCCGAGATATCATTCGAGATGTTGTTGATGAAGATCCTGAAAAATTTGAGGAAATTTAAGATGATCTTTGAAAGATCTGTTGGAAAAATAGATATCAATTTTTGATTTTTTTCCAATGATTGTATTGGTCTATTATGAATAAAACTATTATGAATAAAATTATTTGATTTATAATTTTTCTTGTGATAGTTTTCGGTTTACTGTGCTTGAATGCTTTTATCTTATTGCTATGTATGTTTATGGGATGTTTGATTTAGGTTTTCTAACCTTGATATTCGATCTCATAATGTTGTGAACCCTTGTGGTTCGGGTGATTTTTTGATTTAGCAGGATGAATTTCTAGCCCATGTTGGTAGGCTTTATCAAAGAATCATGAGGGGTTCTGGTAAAAACAATACGTAAAAAAGTCATAATATGTTGAATCGATTTTGGTTTAGCATAAAAGCATATGTGTTTCGACAATTTTCAACTTTTGTTTGCAATTGTTAAAACCGATTTTCAACCTTTCTCTGGTAAAGGTTGGTTGTTGTTATTCTTTTGTTTTGCATAAGGATGACAACATGATGATATTTCGATATCAATTCTCCCTGGGCGAATATGCAAACATATTGGAGAAGTGGATGCGAAATTTGAGGTAACAATGTTGTTAATTAATTGTTTTCCTGTTTAAGAAAAGCCTGAGTTTATTTCACATATATTTATTGCTTTTGTTTAACAAAATTTCGGTACAATTGATGTTTATTCCATTATGTGTGTATGGATGTTTGTGTGATTAAATTGGTTTCGGTTAAGAAAAACTATTGTTATCTTGCTTTATTGTGTGGTATCAATTGTTTAGGCTTATAAAATTTCGGTGCAATTGCGGTGCTTTAATGTCTATGTTGTTTCAATTGCTTCTGGTTGAGGTGAATAATTATGCAAGTTGATTTATTTGGTTTGTATGAATTATTTATGGCTTAACGAAAGAAAATGTTTACGGGATAAATTGTTTAGTCCAATTCGATTCCGGATAAGAGAAACTAAGTTAATTCTGATCTTAGTTAGACTTATCAAAGCGAGGTTTCGGTTATTCAAGTCTAATCGAATGCCTTAACAAGAAATGCTAATTAACTAATCTAGTACTTGTCTTGTTTAAAATTGAGAGGTCTAAGTTTATGGATAATTAGAACCTGATGAAAAAATATAGTTATCTTTATTTTGGTCTTATCGAATAAGCGATTTTTTTTGTACAATCGGTTTAGCAAAGGAACTAAGGTGCTTAGTTGATTTTTGGTTTGCTAAACTAAAATTGGGAAAATTATTTTGGACAATTGTTTCCTTGGTAACATATCAAAATAAAACTACTTGTAGTTTCGGTTTTTGATATTGGTTATCAGAAATGGTGTGTGGAACCCTCCTGCTTAACTCTACAGGTTGCAAGTCTATTTTGAGATTTGTAAGATTCTTTTCGGTTTGTCCTTTATTTTTTCGTTCTTTGTCATTTTGTGACAAAAAGGGAGAGAAATATATGGAGTAAACAAGTGATACTTGCATTGATTTTATATTGATTGGTATCACTAAGGAAGAGAACATTGGTAACATTTATCTAAACGAAAGAGTGAAAGCACAGACTAAGGGGAGTAACATATCATTAATTGGTATAACAAAGACGTGCGGATTGAAAATCTACCTATCTCACCTTTAGGGGGAGTATTAGCTTTGTTATTATAATGTCAACAACGACATTTTTAAGGATTGAATGTATGCAGATTACTGTGTTGTTGAATTCGGGAATCAAGTGTATGTGTAATGAATTCTTGTAATTTGTTTATCCATATGATGTAAGAGTTTTGTCACTAAAATTGACAAAGGGGGAGATTGTTAGAGCATAGCTTGGTTGAACCCACCAAGCGTTGGTATGTCAATTTTGGTTGTCATATTTTATTGAATCAAAACTCATGTTAAAAGTCGCTTGATTATGTACTAGAGTCAACTTGAGACTTTACAAGTATTGCGAAGACTTGAAGATGTGAAGAAGCAAGGAGATATAACGACAACATCATCCTTCCACTTGAGGTTGGTGATATTTGACTTGAACTGTTTCATTCCCTAACATATCTTTAAAGTCGTGCATTTGAAAACAAAACTGCGAAGCATGATTAAACTCTAGATAGACATAGTATTAAGGAATACAATACGAGGTTTATTGATTAACCATTAAACTTTGTAGATAGGACATCGACGTAATCGTTTAAATGCTATTGTGATTATGAATGGGTATGAGGTGAGGATTTCATCCTAGGGAACAATGTTTTACATGTGTTCTAAGGAAGTAAATTCATGAACTTGGTTTATGAATCGAAAAGGAAATTGCCAGGTGTTATTGGTATTGTTATTCATTGCCTATCTTGTGAAAAACCAATATGTGTGATTAATATAATTGTTCATGACTTGTTTGTGTTCTTGGTAAAACTATTCACAAAGGCCTGACTTATGTATTGATATGACTTTTATTAGTTAAACCGATTTTAAGTAATCAACTGAGATGGTATGTGATAAGTGCATAATTCAAATGATTTTAGTATCCATTCCATACTTGTTTTAGCTATATTTCTTGCAAATTATCCTTGTATTACTCTTGTTTTGTGTTTTATTTGTTTCTTTAGGTGAATCATCCAAAGTCAATGGAATCGGGGTTGAAAGAGCTAAAAAGAAGAAAGGACCAAGTTCTGGAAATACATACGGTGGGGAAACCCAACCGTACGCAAACTCAGGGAAACTTACGGTAGGAAAGTGCTACAAAACCACACTGTATGCCTGGAAAGAAGAGCACATTTTCTGTCAGAGTTACGGTTTGGAAATCATATCAACCCAACCGTAGATGAATCAGGTTCGCAAGGAATTGTCAGAGTCATAGTTACGGCGAGGAAGGCAAACCGTATGCAAATCCAGGGAAGGTTACGGTTTGGAAAGCATTCTCAACCAAATCGTAGACAAAAATGAGAAGATATTAAGGATTTTAAGACACCATCTTGTAGAGGACGACAAGACAAAAAGAAAAAAAGAATGAGCTTAATCGGACGTCGTGTGAAGAAGTTGTGGCCAAAATGGTGAAACAATATAAAGTAGGAGAGTCAGAAGTACATACGGTTGGGAAACCCAACCTACGCCAACACAGATGGACTTACGGTTTGGAAACTCAAAATTCCCAACAGTACGTAATCTCAGGGGACATTATGATGGGAAAACATATAAAAACCCAACCGTAGCCAGGTGCTTAAGGTGTGACTTTTGACTTCTAAAACGTGTAAAACCCGGTCCCGGACGGATTCAAATCCCTATATTTCGTGGGTACTATATAATGAGAGCCTCAAGACATTAAGAAGATATCTTTTACACAACTTTGCAAGTTGGAGAGGAAAAACAACAACAGAGCTAGGGTTTCGGAGCGGTTCTCATCAATCGTAACGATATCTCTTTACTTTTCTTATATGTTTAACATGGATGCTCCTACATCCATGAGTAGCTAAACTCATAATTGATTGAGGATGAATTCTAAGTTCTAGAAAAGATTTGAGTTATTATAGTAATCTATTTTGAAGTTCTTCATATGATTATCGTTTGTTCATACTAAAAGAATGTTTATGATTAATTGATTGATCGTTTAGGTGGCCAACTGTATTGATTAGTTGATTTAATCTAATGTTAGTATTGAGTTAGGAGATAAGTAATCGTCGAATAAATCGTACACAAGTAGAAAACACGAGACCTTGCAGAGGGATTCTGCGGAGCAATTGTGTGTATAAACAACACTAAAAAGTGGACCTTGATCTAAGAGTCTAACTAGTAGGATCAATCTATAAATTCATAGAGATTAAATCATTTGATTGGGTTACACCTTGAGTGATCTACTACTTGGTGGCTTAGTTGAATAGAATCTGGTAGTCGAGAACTTCCGTGTCCAGTGACTTAAGGGATTTAGGGGATAAAACTGATCTAGCTGCTTTTTTACGGTTGATGATAATCTGTACTAAGGATGAATGGATTGATATAATAACTTGATGACGGTTTAGTAACGAAGAAGGATTCCTCGATCAAATCTCTCTCTCTATTGCTTACAACTTAATCTTTCAATTGCTTTGTTTATTTACTTTGAAATCTAAAAACCAAAACCCCCCATTTGTGACCTTTTTGACAACTAAACTCCCTGCTTTTCGTGGGAACGATCCTTGTTTCCATTATATTACCAGTTAATTGTGTGGAAATAAGTGATTTAATTTGATTGCACTCACGACACGCATCAAATTTTGGCGCCGCTGCCGGTAGCTTTAGTTGTTTCTTTTAGTTTTATATTGTTTTTAGATTTTCTTTTTAGTTTTTAACTTTGTTTTTTTAGATTTTTGTTT
Organism: Papaver somniferum; assembly: GCF_003573695.1. NCBI lineage: Eukaryota > Viridiplantae > Streptophyta > Magnoliopsida > Ranunculales > Papaveraceae > Papaver > Papaver somniferum. The sequence continues at coordinate 192,721,769 of NC_039359.1, forward strand.
TAGGTACTTAATCTCTGGCATCGAAGGATTGGGATTACCCGAGGTGCGGAATTCAAACTCGAAAAGTAATGGTACTGCAAGCACGTCCAAAGTTGCAAAAAGAACCTTCTACATCAACAATGGTAGGTGGTACAAATAATCAACCACCACCTCCACCTGCAGAGAGGAAGTTAGGAGAGTTGACATCTCCATGCTTAGATTCGCAACCGCTGTGCTTTACAATCACTAACCCAGTGGAGCTGAAGTCGAATCTACTTCATCATCTACCAAAGTTCAAGGGACATCCTGGTGAAGATCTGAACCGTCATCTTCAAGTGTTTCAACACAAGATTACAAGTCTTAGGAAAAGTACCGAAGATAGGGATACGACTTTGTTACAAGCCTTTCCATTCTCCTTACAATACTTAGCCGAAGAATGGTTGTATTATCTTCCTTCAGGGAGTGTTACAACATGGATTGTGATGAAAATGCTATTTTTAGAGAAGTACTTTCCTGCTTCTAAGGCGGCTCCTGCTCGTAAAGAGATTAGTGGTATTCTACAGATCACTAGAGAATCTCTTTATGAATTCTGGGAGAGATACAATAGGTTACTGTCGAGTTTCCCTCATCACAATATATCCTCAACACTTATTATTCAATACTCTTATGAAGGATTACTTCCAGAACAGAGGAATTTTATTGATGATATAGCCGGTGGTTCACTCACTGAGAAGACAATCTCGCAAGCAACTAGTCTGATTGAGAGTATGGCCTCAAATGCACAACAATTTTATACAAGGCATGACTCAAATATTAGAAGAGTTAGCGAGATGGGAGAATCTCCAAATACAGAGAACCGGTTAAACACCATTGAAAAGGCAATTCATCGTATAGCTTCGACGGTTGCTCCACCATACGAAGAGGAGGCCGGGGTAAATGCTTTATTCCCTAATAAGAGGCCAAGGTATGATCCATACTCAAATACTTATAACCCTGGTTGGAAAAATCATCCTGATTTCAGTTATGCAAACAAGCAAGCTGCAGTTCCTAATCCTTATGCAAGACAAGGTGGTTTTCAACAACACTTTCAACAACCACAACAAGTTAAAGATCTGGGGACTTCTATCGATGACAAGTTCAACATGCTAATGTAAAGCATGCAGGTGTCACATCTACAACCCAAAGTCTAAAGGAAACGGTTCAACAAAATCACCAACAACATGAAATGGCTATTAAGGACTTTAGGATGCAGATGAGACAATTGGATACGGATGTGAATTTACTAAAAGCACAAAAATCAACAAAATTGCCATCACAACCTTTTGTGAACCCAATAGAGCACGCTAATGCGGTGACTTTAAGAAGTGGGAGACAAACTGAAGAACCACAACAACATCAACAACAAGTGGTTAGTAACGACATCAAAAAGGAAGTAGAGGAGGAAACCGTCCCAAAGGAAAAGCCAACCTCAACCGGCCAACCTAAGGACACGGTTCCCACTTTTACCATACCACCTCCTTTCCCTAGTCGTTTTGCCAAGTCAAAGAAGCAAGTTCAAGACAAGGAGATCATGGATATTTTTAGCAAGATAGAAATCAACATCCCATTTATTGAGGCCATCAAAACAGTACCCAGGTATGCTTAGGTTTTGAAGGATTTGTGCACAAGGAAGGATAAGTTGATTGCCAACGAGATTACACAAGTGGGCGAAAGTGCTACAACTATGTTACTAAAGAAGATTCCTGCAAAGTGTGAAGATCCGGGTGGCTTCAAAATTCCAATTACTATTGGCAAACAACGATATGAGCATGTTTTGCTTGATTTGGGAGCATCCATAAGTGTTATATCAGCCGATGTTTATGAGTCTTTAAATCTTGGACCTTTAAAAGAAGCAAAAATTACTATTCAATTAGCAAACAAGTCCAATATATATCCTAAGGGAGTCGTGGAGGACGTATTAGTTCAAGTGAATCAGTTAATTTTTCCGGTTGATTTATACATTGTGGATATGCATAATGGAAATAATTGTTCATCTACGTCGTTATTACTTGGGAGACCATTTATGAAAACTGCAAAGACGAAGATTGATGTTGACAATGGTACACTCACTATGGAATTTGATAAGGAGATGATTCGCTTCAACATATTTGAAGTCATGCGTTATCCTAGTGATGTGTACTCCGCTTTTTGTATTGATGTTATTGAGTCGTTAGCGCAACAAATGTTTGATTTGAGCAATGAAGATGTACTTGGATTTGTGTTGCGAAATAGCATTGATTTGGACGTCGATTTAGTCAAAGATCTAGTGGAGATGTGTGGTTATTTAAAAACATTACAAGAAGCTAAAACGGGTAATATCTCTTATATTTCTTTACCCGTAACTAATGAGGTTCCTTTACCTTCTATTGTGCAGGCACCTAAGCTAGAATTGAAGCCTCTTCTCGATCACATAAAGTATGCATACTTGGGTGATAAAGAGGAGTTTCCGGTGATTATTGCAAAGAACCTCACTGCCATACAAGAAGAACGTCTGCTCCGGGTTCAGAAAGAGCACAAAACGACCATTGGTTGGACTATTGCTGACATCAAAGTGTAGATGGGGAAAAACGATTTGCTGGTTTTTATGGAATTGAGGAGACGACCTCGCGGAGGAGACTCCCTGAACCGAGTGAAATGCTTAACCTCACACAGATACACTGCAAGAAGGGAGTGCTTTAAGTTCGAGAGATCAATCTGTGGGACTCCGACCTAAACCAAGACAATGGCCGTTCCAGAGTCAATTCGGTCACAAGAGAGGATGGGTCGATCTGTAGGAGGGAAGCTGAGAAATGTGTGAGATCAATGGTGATCGAAGATTGTAGGTGTGTTGTGTATTATGTGTAAAGAAATAAGATAAGCTCTGATTGATTGGATTTGCTCTATTGGGAGTGATTGCTCAGACGTTGAGTTGTTAATCTCGTGTTGTCTGTTTGACGAAAGATTGTCTTGTTCCTCCAATCATGATTCAGGGACTTATTTATATTTCCAGAATTGTAAACACCTTGATCCCATGAAGTGTGACAGTTGCTTAAGTCAAAGAGTGGGGAAGTGGGAAATCGTGTCAAAACCAGTTGCTCATCGTGCGGAGACTTGGTTAATTTTCCACCTACTACTTTGCTAACTCCTCCAACTGATTTCACGACTTGCTCACATTCTCATCGTGTGTATGAACACACGTGCCGTAGACCGCCAGACCAAAACCCTAGTTAATATCCCCCCATGTGACACGATTGACATCTCGTGATTGTGGAGTCAGTTGCTGACTTTATGGGACGATAGGTCCTTGTATTGTTGAGTCGAACGTGATTTGTAAATGTTCTGAGACTCATGAATTGAACATGTCTGCTGAGACAAAGGTATAATTATGTTGATTTTTAAGGTGAGCAAATATTGCTCGTATAAGCAAATGTTGCTCATTTGATGAATTATTGAATATTGGTCGTTTAACCAATATTCATGGACTGAGCAAATATTGCTCATCTGAGCAAATGTTTCTCATTTGATGAATTATTGAATATTGATAGTTGAACCAATATTCATGGACCGAGAAAATATTGCTCATCTGAGCAAATGTTGTTCATTTGATGAATTATTGAATATTGATAGTTGAACCAATATTCATGGACTGAGCAAATGTTGCTCATCTGATGAATTATTGGTAGCAGGACCAAATAAAATATTAATTTATAATACTGGAAATTGAACCGAATATAATTAATTAAGATGTTTATCACGGGATCAACGTAAAATTATTGGTGTTTGAATCTGCTCAGAATTATGTTTTGCAGAGCTCTGGATTCGAAACCCTAGTTTTTTGATCAATTGATGATTTATTGAAAATCAACCGCAGAGTGAAGGAGGGATCGACCATATGGGACGATGAGTCGACCATGTAACGCCCAGATGCTCAAATGAGCAAAATACCAAAGTCTCCTGAAGACCAGTTGGTGAAAGGATGATTAAATGATGGTTTAATCACTTATCAAAATAATGCTCGTATGAGCGTTAGGTAGTAAAACCTGATTATGGAGAGATGAGGGACCGACCAAGGGGTCATGGGACCGGCTCTTGGTGGTCGTGGGACCAGCTGATGGTCGTTTGACCAAACTCCAAGTTGTTTGAGAAAAGTTTGGACCCAATATGAGCAATTGAGCAAATTAGGTCAAAATTGCTGAAACATGTGGGACCGGCTATTTGCAAGCCCTAGGGCCAGCCTTGGTCGGTCAAGGAGACATGCCTGTGTCACTATAATGTACGTGTCTCTGTCCTGAGAGTTTCGATATTTTCTGATGTGCGTTTGAGCAATATTTTGAGAAAATATGAAGGATTCAGGGTTTTGCTGAAACTGGGAAATCTTCATGAGATGATAAATAATAATTAATAAAATAGGGGATTGCAAGGTGTGGGACCGGCTATGGCTAAGGCATGGTCGGCCGGTCAATGAGCACGGTCCCATGGCACTTTTCCTAGTTTTATATTATTTTCATGATTTTAGGAAAATATCATGAAATCAAGGAGTTTGCTGAAACTAGGGAATTTCCTTGAAGTGAAAGAGTTTCCATGAGATGAGGGAAACAAATAATATTAAAATAATGAGACAATGGCGTGCGGGACCGCCACTGTTAGGGCATGGCCGACCGGCCAATGAACCCAGTCCCTTGAGCTTTTCCCTAGTTTTATGTAATTTTCATGAGTTGAGGGAAATATCATGAAGTCGGGGAATTTTCATGGGATGAGGGAAATAATAAAATAACAAGGAATCATGAGGCGTGGGACCGGACACGGCTAGGGAATGGCCGGACGGATAGTGGGCCCGGTTTACGCGACACCTTTCCTAAATTTTATTATTTCTTTGATACGAGGAAACACCATGAGACTGGGGAGTTTCCTTGAGACGAAAGAGATTTGTTCGAATGAAGGGATTTTCATGAGATCAGGGAAAAATAATAAAATAAGATAAAATATAAAATTGGGCGTGGCACTGATCACGGCGTGACTGGCCGTTCGGTGGGCCCAGTTCCCTGACGCCTTTGCTAATATTTTTTTATTATTATTTTTCTTCCTACTTTGCATAGGTTCATCGTTCCTTCGTGTTTTGGAATGCTCGTTCGTGCATTCAGGTGCTCGTTTGCGCATTATTTCTGATTACACTTGCACCATTTTAGTCGGGGATTACTCTATAGCTGCTCAGACGCCCGTATATTAAATATTTATTACTAACCCATGGAATTCTGCTGGGAAGAACCATGAATTGAAGTAGCGAAATATTATGAATAATTGTATAATATTTTCCAGGGATTCAGTTAATGAATCTAATAATTTAGGAATAATTAATTGATGACTCTATACTAGTACGATCGTCTAGGAGCATTAATTATTCAGGAATGGGGTGATATGAGATTGTTGAAGCGTCATATTTCTCTTTTATATAGTGAGGGAAAACATTGTTACATCCTGAAGTCGTTATTGCTCTATACTAGCAGGCAAGCTGTCTAGGAGCCGTCTAATCTTTCAATTCTATATAGAAGTAATTACTGAAATTGCTCGGTATTCATGAGACATACCGTTGCCTCAGCTAAGAAACTACACATCTACATATACTCCGAGAGACAGTATTCTCAGTCAGAGATTCTTGTGGCATGAGCTTTCGTGCTTCAGTGAGAGACATGAGCCTCAATACTCATCTGATTGCTGGATCAGGAGCATGCATAATTATGGTTTTACAATTTTAGCCCTTGTCGAAAATCCATTATCTACATTAAGTCCCCTTCTTAATGAGGGACAGTCATGTTCCTCAGTCAGCACTGGATGGTGATTTTCTAGTTACAGACGAAATAAGTAATTGAACTTAGTCGTAAGATAGAATGTTACCGGATTTTCGATTGTACGATCGAACCATGGCTTGAACGAAGATCCCAGTAGCATGATAGAGCATCATATGACGAGCGTAAATTGGTGTAGCACCGCTCTCTTTTTTTATTTATTTTTCAGAACTTGATAACTTGTTCATGATTTTTTCATGTAAAAGAAATAGAAAAAAATCCCTAGTGTAGGAGAGATTTTTTTCTAGTAGACTTGCGTCTAATGATAAAAATTTTGTCTATGAGCTGTCATGAAAACCAAAATTTTATCTTTTAAATATGTGAGATTTCACAAAATGAAATAAACTCTCGTTCCAAAGGTGGATGCACGTACGAGAGAAAAGTTTTTTTTTTTAAATAGACGTGCATCTGTTAGTAATAAAAAATTTATTTATGAGCTTTCATAAAAATTTTTGTCTTCGAGCTTTCAGAAATCTTTGAAAATAGACTCTCGTTTCAAAGACAGATGCTCGTGCGATGGAGCAAAATATATATATATATATATATATAAATATATTGTTCAAATTTACGTGAGTTTCACGTTAAAAAATGTATATATTTTTGTAAAATCAATGTTTTGATTTTGAACAACTGTTGAAAGTAGAAAATTATAAATGGTGAAATAATGTTTGTATGTGAGTTTTCACAATTGTAAAATAGACGTCTGTCCAGTTTTGAAAAAACAGTGAATGTTCACACAATAGAAATTTGTGTGGGTTGTTCACAGTTTTATGAAAATCAAGTCATGATGTTGAATAATGAATTTTGCTCGTCTTTGCAGGTTTGAAGGAACGAGCAAGTTTTCGAAATTATGACGTTATAATCACTACATCTAGTGAAATTGTAAATAGGTAATAGTTGTATTGTTACCATTTTTGTTGCGTGTTTGTTATTGGTATATCCATGACTCCATGTCTTTCGCCTCAGATAGTGGTGACTTTTGGTTACAACCACCATTCCGGCTCTTCCGGCGAATGCTCCAGAAACATGAAGTCAAAGATGAAGACTTCTGTAGATGTTCATCCTGAGGTGAATCAACCTTTCGGAAAGCTGGTACTTTGTATGTCTCTCGGTCATCTGGTAGTCGTCCCTTATCAGTAGAAGCACCGCCGACTTCAGCAAATGAGACTATCGGCTGAAGATGAAGTCAGGATTTGCGTTGATGGTGTAGATCTTGATTCGGATGTGGATGAACGAAGAATTTTGTCATAATTCGTCATCAAAAAATTTAGAAGTAGGTCTTTCAATAAAAACGTTGTAGAATCTTCGCCCGATGTCGGATTTTCGCGGTCTACCCATGTTTTTTCATCCTCAGAAGATTTCCAAGCTTTAACATAGAAGCTTTTCGAGTTTTGAGCATGTTTAGGGGCCAAATTAGGTGAATCAGTAAACTTCCAGGAGATTTCCAGAAAATTTTCAACTGGCATGTAATCCAATGTTTCGATCACATCTCTTTGCTCGTTCATCCAATTTCTATGAATTTTGGATATGTTGTAGAGGAAATCCATGCAAAGAGAATGGCATATGATCCATACCATTCTCCACCAATTGCTCCCAGCTCTCCTCTTTGTGCAAGACAGTGTAAAATCTTCTCAGACGAGCTTGTTGTAAAACGCCCTTGTTGTGTCTTTAGACCATTTGCTTGTGTCTGGAACACTTGATGAAGGATTTCAATGCCATTTATTAATTTGAAATCTAAACCCCTTGATTGATACATGAGCATGGTGCTTGCAGTGCCATCTTGTTTCTGTCAATCGTAGAAATATCACTTCTGAAACCCTGGTCACGGGACCATAGCCGAGGTTCCTCTCGAGAGGGGATGATGTAATGACCATGGTTTCATGCCCGGTGGTAGCATTCCTTTTATGATGAATGATTAGCACATGAGAGTCTGGTGCTACAGGTCTTGGACTGTAAAACTGATCGTCATGATCAGTGGACCGTCAGTCCCCGGTATTTTGTTGAATCTCTCCTTTTCGTTTTCTCTTCTTCTGGCGAGACTTGGATAGAGGACCCTGGTAGAAAATTGATGTAAAGACCTAGGTGGTCTAAGTTGGAGGTACCTTGATGAAGTACTTAGTGGAAAGACCTGGTGGACATCGATCGACTGTGGAAGTTATGAATTCCGTCTAAGAATTGCTGCTTGCATGTTGTACGCTCTGGAAGCTCTACGAACCTCATACGACATCGGAATTTGATGCTTGACCCTAACTTTTGAATATAAAAGTCTGAGTTATCACATGAGAAAAGAATCACTCAATTTGGAGTTGTAGAGGTCAGCCAACGAATCGTGCACATTTGTAATTTGTAATCCCGTATAAATTTTTCAGATTTCGTATACCTGACGGTAAAGGTCATATCTTTCATATCGTATGTCCGATTGATGCGACCTTTTGGAATATTGTAGAAGATACATAGAAGAACATCTTTCTTTGAGGAAGCATTGCCACATTCCTCACCCATTGGTACGTTTTTGTAAACCCATGGGCTGAAGTATGTTGTATCTCATTTGTAGAGGTGATGAGAACATCTTGTAGAAGACTTGGGATTGTGCGCGCCCATTGTGCAAGTTTCGGAAAGACTTTCATGTGAACATATTTCATGTCTACACACCTTGATATGAATCATCACTGCTTGGAGAAGTCCGATTCATCGAGCAATACTTCAGAGAATGGTTAATTGATGAAGCCATGTCATGAGGATGTTACTCTTGAGACCGTTGTTGATGTTGAGATCACGATTGAATTTTTCTCCAGAAATTATTGTGGATGCTGAGACCATGAATGGATTTCCTCCACGTATCCTTGTTGATACCGATACTATGGTTGGAGTTGCTCCAAAAAACCGAAAAGGCTAGATTATTGACATGGTCTTTGCTCCTCCATCCAGTGAGCCTTTACATGCACGAACTAATTAGTGAGTTGAGCATTCCTAAGATGAAGGTGTACTAGGATTTCAACCCAAATTCTCCTGAATATGACTTTACTGTGAAGCGGCTTCATCAGGGAATCGATGTTGTTGTGGCAGATAGCAGCGACAGTCTCATTCTGGATGTGAGGAGAACAGTTCCTTGATCGTGCAAGATTTGTGATGTAGAGAGGTTCCGTTGATGAAGTTTCATGGAATCAGATAAGGTCGCAACAACTTGTTATGTAGATAACATTTATTGATAGATTTGAATCGATTTCTCCAATACGATCAAATCCCCAGTGTATGTTAAAGGAGTTTGTGTCATCCATGGATAAATGATGTTGCATCTCCTTCAGAAGCCTTATCATGGGATAATGAAGGAAGCATGTGAGGAAGTAAACGACATAGACATGTAAGGAATGAGACTTGCCTGAGTGCGGAACCTCTTGATGAATGTGTATGCATATTTTGAAGGTTCTTGCTTCAACTTTGTCAAAGTTCGAAATTCTTCCAAGTGCTCAGATGATGGAACGTCATCCAAATCTTCTGGATCAGAACTTTCTTCATTGGAGAGATGTGCAACCAAAGACGCTTTGTCAATTGTTGATGGTGGATTTTCAACAAAGGGCAAAACCGTAAAATCACGAGGAAAGTTTTTGACACGGCTTTCAGGCATGCAACGATTCATATTTACGAAGCCATGAAGAATATGTTTTCGAAAAGCCTCCACCAGCTGAGCGTTCGATCCCTGGCATTTCGTCGTGACCTCTATGCAGAATAACGTATTTGGGCGGTTCTCCGTAGATTGAGAGCTTAACGCCTTCAGGACGTCGGTGATACTCACTGTTCCCTAACTGCAGGAGAGAGACCCACCTCCACATATAAGAATAGTTGGGCGGCGGATGCCTTCAGGACGTCGGTGACACTCACCGTTTCCTGATTATGTGGAGAGACTGTGCATAGATTCAGGCGGTTCTCCGTAGATTGAGAACACTAACGCCTTCAGGTCGTAAACAGCATCGTGAATCCCTGACTATGCACCATTCAGAATATATATGACGCTTTAACTGGATAATATCTTTTCTGCAATAGATTAATTCTGATGCGACATTCACCACTGAATTCCCAGAATAATCTATTATTACTCCTATTCCATGGTCGAATCCACAGCTTGATCCCATGGAATGGCAATAACAATTGCTCCTATTTCATGGTCAAATCCACGGCCCGATCCCATGGAATGGAAATAACAATTGCTTCGATTCTAAGATCGAATCCACGGCTTGACCTCATAGAATGGCAATAAAACACCTGTGTTATCTCATTACTCCGATTTCATGATCGAATCCACTGATCTCATGAAATGGTAATAGATAATCTTAATTACTCCGATTCTATGGTCGAATCCACGATCCCATTGGATCGTAATGCTTATTTTATTATTCTGAATTCATAGTCCAATCCACAGCTGATCCAGCGAATTAATAATGAACAACTATTCATTTTTATTACTCAGTTTCATGAATTATTCTCCACTGAATTCATAGATTAGTAATAAATACTTAACAACCGGGCATCTGGACCATCACTGAGTAAGCCCCACAAAAATGGTGCGAGTGTACTCGACAATGATGAACGACTGAGCACCCGAATGCACGAACGAGTGTCCAAAAATATGAAATAATGAGGAATCCTTCGCAAAACAGGAGAAAACAATAAATATTAATAAAATAAGAGGCGCCCAAGACCGGGCCCACCAGCCGGCCGGCCGTGCCCTAGCATGGTCGGTCCGTGCCTCTCCCATTATTTTCCTTATTTTTTGTTATTTCGTGAACTCACGGAAACTCTTTGGTTTTAGCAACTTTCCTTGTTTTTGCAAAACCCGTGAATTCTCCATAACTTCGTGGATTCACGAAATAATATTATAAAATAAGGAGAGGTGTGCGGGACCGGGCAACCTAACCGGCCGGCCATGCCTAAGCCGTGGACGGTCCCACACCTCACAATCCTTAGCTTTTTATAATTATTATTCCCTAATCTCACGAAACTCCTCCTTTTCAACAATAACTCGTGGATTCTCCATAACTTCAAGGATTCATGAAAAATAATAAAATAGGGAAAGGTGTGCGGGATCGGGCAACCTAGCCGGCCAGCCATGCCCTAGCCATGGTCGGTCCCACACCTTGCAATCCATAATATTGCATAATTATTATTTTCCTCAATTCATGAAATTCCTGGGTTTGAGCAAAATTCATGATTTCTCCATATTTTCTCAAATATTGCTCAAATCACGAAAAACCAAAAGCCAACATAGTCACACGACCGGCTAGCCTCACACGGTAATTTTAAATATTAAAACACTTTTATTTTAATATTTCTAAAATATTGATGAATTGAGCATACATGCTCATTCCAACAAAAATCGAGAATTCTCAGTCAAGATGAAACTCTTCTGAAAATTCACTATGTTGCTCGAACGCGCATCAGAAAATACTGAAACTCTCAGTATGGAAACACGGACACCACAGAAACACGTGCATGCCTCCATGACCGACCAGAGTCATTCCTATGGCTTGCACAAATCCGGTCCCACATGTTTTCATAATTCTGACTTAATTTGTTCAATAACTCATACTGGGCCCGAACTCTCTCCAACCAACTGGAGAATCCTTCAAATGACCAACAACTGGTCCCGTGACCACCAAGAGCCGGTCCCACGCTCTCTTGGTCGGTCCTCATCTCTCATACCTAGGTTTGTCACCTAATGCTGAATCCAGCAATATTTCAATAAATGATGAAACCTGCATTTAATCATCGTTCTTTCACCAACTCTCAAACTGAGAACCCTGGTGCGTGCTCACTCGATCACTGGGCATCACATGGACGCTCATCATCCCATGTGGTCGGTCCCTCTTCACTCATGACCAATTTTCAGCAATTGACCAATTGTTGAAAGATTGATCAAAAAATTAGGGTTTCGAACAAACGCTCCACGAATCACCATTGTGAGCAAGTTCAAACAAAAAATTATGTTGATTCAGCAATCAACATCCAAATTAATAATATTCGGTAATTCACCAATATTTTTGATTAATATTTTGTTGGGTCACGGTACCAGTAAATAATTCTTTGAATTGAGCAATACTTGCTCAGTTGCTCGAATATTGATCCAACCATCAATATTCGGTAATTCATCAGTAGTTTGTCGAATTGAGCAACACTTGCTCAATTTCACGTCAAATTATCAACATTCAGTGTTTTGGTAAATTGAGAAACACTTGCCCAGTTGCACACCAAAATTATCAAATTCGTCGAATTGAGCAATGCTTGCTCAGTTGCTCGGCAAACTCTCAATATTTGGAAATTCGTCGAGTTGAGCAATACTTGCTCAGTCTCTAGTCAGTAATTCATTGACATCTTAGAGAACTACATGTTCAATCCATGAATCGCCGAGCATTCACCACTTATGCTCGATTCAACAAAATTAGACTCACGGTCTAAATCATTCAACAACTGACCAACTAATACACGTCTGCCTTGAAGACTCCAGGATTCGTGAAATCTTAATCACGTCACAAATGGGGGATATCACTTAGGGTTTTTGTCTAGCGGTCTACGGCACGTGTATTCATCCACAATGATAAATGTGCGTAAGTCGTGTAAACGGTTGAAGGAGTTAGCAAAGTAGTAGGTGCACGATCAGTCAAGTTTCCGCACGACATGGAACTAACTTTACCACGATCTCCCACTTTTCCACTCTTTCACTCAAGAAACCGTCACACTTACAGGGATCAGTGGTACATCATTCTTGCAATATAAATAAGTCTAAATCGAGGACATCAAGATAGGATCAATAGAATATCATCAATCATCGATTATCATCATTATTTGTCAACAACTCGATATAAACTTATTCACAGAACTCAACTTCAGCAGTTCAGCAATATTGCAGAAACCTTCAACACACCCACAATCCTTGATCATCACTGATCCCACATAACTCTCAGCTTCCCTCCTACAGATCAACCCATCTCCCTCTTGCGACCGAATTGACTCTGGAACGGCTATTGTCTTGGTTTAGGCCGGAGTCATACAAATTGATTTCCTGAATCTAATCACCCCCTTTGCAGCGGTGCATCTGTGTGAGTTTCAGTAGTTCGCTCGGTTGAGGAGTCTCGACAGCACGCTCGACTCTCCACTTTCCTAGAAAACTAGCAAACTGTTTCCCTTCATCTACAGATTGGCGACCACAATGGGAGATTAATCTCTCGGTTGCAATCTCACATTTTCGTAAAATGGTTGATCTTAGGTCAGGTTCAGTTACAAATCCTAACGCGAACCTCACTAGCACTAGCAACAACGGTGGTATTCCAGAAACCATTCCTGCTTCCAACAATGGTGGTGACACTACTCCTCCTCGAACCAACATGGAAAACCATCCTCTCTTTGTCCGGTATCCCGAGGAAATCATAGAAAATCCGCCTACCATAGGTGATCTTATGAAGGTGCAAGAGACTCTTGCCAAAAATCAGATTGACATGGCTGCAACACAGAAAGAGCTATGCAATTATCTCAAAATTCTCACTGAAAAGATATCAGACAAAACTCAGGAGAAAGGGAAAGACAAGGAAACATCTCCAAGCATGGATCCCGAAGTTATTCCAGTCCCTGACGATGATGAAACCCGCAAAGCTGCAGAACCTGAACCTGCCAGTTTCATCACCCGTGAAGACCTGGAACGTTTTATGGAGAATCGAGGAAAATTCCATGCACCGTCCGTGCACCGTCACCAACCTCCATATCCCGCAGCTATACAAATAATTACTCTCCCAAAAGGTTACACTTCTCCAACGTTCACACTCTACAACGGAACGGGGAATGCCCGAGAACACGTCTCTCGATTCTTGGAAGCATTAGGAGAGCATGAACACAACCATGTTGTCCGCTTGAAAGAGTTTTCAAAATCCCTGACGGGTCGAGCGTATACTTGGTACAACAACATTGCACTAGGGAGCATAGCTAATTGGGGAGAAATGATCAATGCTTTCTACCGGAAGTACTTCTTTGTCTCTGAGCAAATTACTCTTTCTGACTTGGGAAGGATGGCTCAGAAGGCTGCCGAAAATCCGAATGATTATGTGAAGAGGTTCAGTATTTAAGCTTTGGACTGTCATGATCCAAACGTTACTAAACAACAATTGGTGGACTTGTGCATCAATGGAATGATCCTAGTTTACAGGGATTTGCTGGAGAATCTTCGCTTTCAGACCTTTTTCAGAACTTCATGAAGCATCCAAGCGATCAACGACTACTGCTCCCGCCTTGCTAGAAAGAATGAAAACTGTCAAAGTAGAGGAATCGAAAGACAATCGAAGCAGCAATGCCCGACGTCTGATCAACAAACAGTACAATGTTGAAGCTTCCATGAATGTTGCTGAAGGGAGCAAGAGAAAATCCGAGGCACAACAACATAAGAATGCTTCTTCAATGTCTCACCCTCCGAAAGCTCCAAAGAAGGACAACCAGACTAGAAATGCACAACCACTGAGTCAACAAGATGATCAGGAAGTACCTGATTTCCCTTTTCCCATTGAAGAGGTGATCGAACTACTAGAAGTATGGGTCCAAGATGGTGCAATCAAACTACCTCCTGTCAAGAAGGAACCAACTGCGGAACAAATGTAAAACGCACGTTACTGCCATTTCCATAGGTACGTCAGTCATCCAACAAGTGATTGTAGAAATTTGAAACGAATATTCAAAGAGAAGGCCGACTCAGGAGAACTGAGGACTGAAGGAGTGCACAGAAATCCTCTCCCAATCAGAACATTCGCACCCTCTGAGCAGCCGGTCAAGGAAGCGGTTCAATCCTTAATTAAGCACGTACGCGAGTTGATGTACCTTTCAAATGCCCAGAGATATGATATGTTTGCTGCGCTGAACCATATTGTGTCTGGAAAGCGGATAGCAATCCAGCAGACGCTCCCTGAACCTTCAGTAACAGACAACAAGATGTACGACTGGGGACTTCTCACTATGGTGCATCTCAAGGGAAATGAATTCAAACGAGCATTAGTTTACGTTGGCACTGCTGTTAACATCATCCCTTTGAAAACCCTCAGAGCTGCTGGAATCACTCGACAAGAAGCGACTCATGCTCCTATTTCAGTCAGAGACCACGAAGGAATATCCAGGGAGGCTTACGGTTACATCATTCTCAACATAAGAAGCGATTCAACCTGGACAGAAACTAAATTCTTCATAATTAAGGAGGATCCGGGATATGACATGATTCTTGGGTGAGCATGGGTTCATGATGTAAGAATTGCTGCGGTATCTTCATCCTCAGTTGCACAATTCTCCGTCGAAGAAAGTTATGAATCGGAAGATGATCAACCTTTCGAACATTTGGAGAAGGTCCAAACCTTAATAGGACTCACACAAAAGCCCTAGGAAAGCGCACATGAATTTATCAGGAGATTCCGCATGCAGGCAAGTTTTATTCCCCCTCATAATTCCATATTAGCAACTTTCAAATATGCTACCTTTATCCGGGGACTCAATCATACTCATGACCAAGCTATCATCAAATGATATGAGTGGGTAGTATCGCCTCAGCAGTACTACAATAAATGGTTGGAATCTCTCCGAACTGAGGATCCCATTGGAAGGTTCATCGCTGAAGATCTGGCTCGGTTCCACAAGCATTATCCAACATACTCTCCTCTACGTGAATGTCCACATGTGCCGCAAAATTGGAAAGCTCCACCAATATGGAATCCACGAGGAATTCCAAACCAGCATAAGATATTCAAAGCACGTACAACCAAGCCTAACAAATTTCATGAAGGATATTTGGTTCTTAAGGCAACCAGACGCAATTTGCACTCCACAAAGAGTTCTAACTGGGAAGGACCTTTTATGATTGCTAAGTCAGTTGCTGGAGGATACTACAAATTGGATGACATCAAAGGAAAGACAAGTATACTAGTGATTCATGAGAATTGTCTCAAGACTTTCGACGCATGAAGCATTCAACATTGGATGTCTTATATCCAAAGCAAACGCTAAAGCATCTGGCGTTCACACCTTAGGATTTTCTTTTACTTGTATTTTTTAATTCCTCCAAAATGTGTGCATACTTGCACTCAGTATTTGAAAATTCAGCAATTTATCAAAGTTCCTTATTTAAGAAAAATCTCCATCAAATCCAAAATCCAAAAGAAAATCCTCAGTCACTCAAAACCTGTCGAAAAATCAAAACCCAAATAAAACCTCACATCTCTCAGAAATTCAATGTTCATGAGATTATGGAAAGGAAATTAAAGGAAGCCATCGAAGTATGATTTATGCTTCTCAGCATTCTCCCAGACTTGCAAAGCCGCTCTCTCCAACTCCAGATCTTTGGTCAGCTCATCAATCTTGGTCATTTTCTCCATCACAACATTACTAGTAAAAGGGATGTTCTTCACTACTGCATCCTTGATAATGTTGATCTTCTGACTAAGCCACTTCAAGTTAAAGCCAAGTCTCTCAGAATTCTCTAAGTTGTACTCCCAATCAAAGAGTACATCCCGAGTAACAGTACTTCTGGCCCTGGTTCGTATGTCATCTATAACACGCAATATGTTTCCCAATTGCATTGTCAAGAAGTAGCTACGATCAGGATCCCTGGCAACAACAATATGACCATATATTTTCCACAGCTTCTCATACAGTTGGCATACCCAGTAGGATCGCTGAATCCACCAACATACACATCATACGGGAGTTGAGCACCAAATGGAGGCTCACAAACAATCCCTGTATTGGTATATTCGTGTATTACTACACGATTCTCAACTACTGGAGCATCCTCCATTGTCATTACAACATCTTCTTCTGGGACAGTCTCTTATGTTCTTTTCTCGGTTTCAGTAGCAACTGGAGTCTCAGTTTCCTCTACAGCTTCAAAAATGATATTCTGATAACCTGGAGGTGGAGAGTTGGTGATGTTACTGCTTTGATTCACCACATTGCTCTAATCTTCAACATTGGTTCCGTTATTCTCAACTTCGGTATTTGGTACCTAATACGAAGATTACATGAGATTAGAGCAGGAAAATCAAAGGAGACCATGAAATTCAGAATATAAGTGAACTAACATCATCTAAGTTCCTTATTTTGCACCCAGAACATGAGAAAATGGTGTAGAATCCATGAAACGCGTTTTCAAACAAGCTCATCTGAAGAGATTCTACACTTCCCTGTATTAAACAACGAACTGAGAGCAATTGGTAAATAATTTGAGGTTGTGTCATATACCATTCTCTTCGTATGGAAGTCCTCTACAACATGTCAAAATTTCATAACGATCGGATGAACGAGCAAGGAAATGTGGTCAAAATATTGGACGACATGCAATCTGGAAAAGTTCCGAAAATCTCCTGAAAGTTTACGGTTTTGCCTTTTTCAGGCCCTAAACATGCTCAAAAATCAAAAATCTTTGAATAAAGCTTGGAAATTTCCTGGGATTGAAGATACATATGCAGACATCGAAAATCCGACCCTAAACGAGGATTCTACGGTGTTTTTACTAAAAGCTGAAATCTGAAATTTCCTGATGGCGTATTTCGGAAAAATTAATCGTATACTCGCATGTACCTTCACTCATTCATTCATAAATCAGAAATATCATATATCTATGAAGAGGTCACATGAGGTATACTTACTAGGTGAATCTCTAAACCATTTGAAGGCTCGGCGGTGTTGGAATCTCCGTTGGAAACTCCGTTATCTTCATTCGGTTCGAGATTTCGGGAACTCTCCATATCTCCATGACTCAAATAAGAGTGTTATTCATCAACATGCTGCTCATATACAATTACTTCCTCCTGGATACATCAACAACGATCATCATTATTTCATCCAAAGGCGTGTTACACTGATTAGCTTGAGGAGGGAATACTTACGTCAACTTCCTCGTCAGTGTTGTATCCCTGAATTATTCGATCAGGAGCAAAACGAAGACCATCAATAACAGATGGAGCAAAATTCTGAAACAAATTAACAATATTCTTTTAAGATCCTGATCACAGGGACGAAAAAGTCGCAACAATGAAGAAAAGTATTAACAACTCACCAAAGAAGCGGCAGGAGACTGTATATCGTTCGGGATCATCCTATGAGATGTCTTGCTCCTGCCTTCTCCTCCTTGAGGAATTTCTTGAATGTTTGGAGAGTTTACATCAACTCGAAATCTCACAGCACGGCCATCCTACCTTGGAGTCCACAATACAATTAAGAAGCGTGATTGGCGTACTTTGGCTAAAATTATGAAAAAGGTACTCACATGTGTCGCATTTGGAGACGTCTTCCTTTTGTCGCCACTAGAAAGATATCTCATCCTGGGTCGATCAGAGATCATGTCAGAGGAAGGGAACTCTCGAACTGGGGACTTAACATCCATTGCAAACTCATACACACGCTCAAGTTGCTGATACCAGAAGTCTATGTAACCCGGAGTCACGAAATTACCACGATCAGAGTATGGGAATAAATACTCACTTCCCTCCACATGAGTGCAGTCCAGATTAGTTTTCAAATACTCAATTGATGGTTTGTTCATTCGGTGACCCGGAATACACTGACCAACACCCATCTGTCGAGCCGCTCTATCAATATTGTATTCTTCTACCCGGAATTCTCCATTCATTACTGATATCAAGAAACCAGGAGTATAACTCAAGACAAAAGATCTCTCTCCTTCACTCAGACCAGCACCAGTACTCAACGTGATATTCTCGTCAGTATTATTGAAAGTGATCAACTGTGAGAAAAGAGAAGGAACCGACACCCAGGGGCAAAAATTGAACTCGGACTCAATGTCCAAAACGTCAATAATGCATATCTTGTATTGTGGTTTCTTTATAAACCAGCTCATGATCCTGGAATTATTCTTCTCAAGGAAGGAGTGACGAGTGTCGACCTTGGGGCCTTGCAAAATACTGCGGGGAATTGGGGCGTAACTCTCGAGATGCTCCCACATCAAGGCTTGGAGGAACATGGTATTGTCATATGTCTCGACTTTCATGAAGCCATCAGAAATACTGGAGTCTATAACTAGAGAGTCTAAATTGGCGAACAACGAACCCAAGAATAGACTGCCAATGGGAATTTTCTCACCTTTGGCTTCAGCAAGTGTCCACAATCTTCAAAGATATCCCTGGAAAGCCACTGGCATAAGAAAGCAGCAATTGTTAAAGCGCCATCAACCGGTTCTCAGGAATTCTATCTCTCGTCCACCAATGTGATAACCATTGAGCATAGAAGGATGCGGGTGACTCATTGAATTCGTGCATCTTGGCCTCTAATATGTTAGATATCTCCTTCTCCTCTGACGAAAGCTCTTCAGGGAAATTACCAGTAATTGGAAGGTGCAACAAAGCAACTACATCTTCTAAAGTAATGGTGAATTCTCCCCATCTTCATATAAACGTGTGAGTAGGAACACACCAACGGGCGAGCAAGGATACCATACCTGGTATATCATGGTTGATGATTAAATCTCCAGCAGCTTGAATGGCTCGTGTTACCTTGGCACTACCCAATATGGTCCTAACACGGCTATGACCCAGCATATGTCTTGCCCATCCAGAGAAATGCATCAGGGGCTTTCGTGAAAGCTTGAACTCCACATGAGAAGCCGAAAAGTGTTTTCCTTGCAAACAAAACCGGATTACTGCTTGAGTAGATACCAATTTATGCTAAGTAGTGCTCCTGGGATTTATTAACAACCGAAACGAGGAGCCTAAGGGACGCTTTTCAGGTCTATATAGATACGTAAAGAAATTATCCTCAACAGTTGGAATGTTCTTAGTCTTGGGACTTCCCTCTTTCTCCTTGGAAATCTCATAATCATCATTTCTGGAGGAACCATCACCTCTAGAAGAGGCGTCTGTGGAAACATCCTCTCTCGAAGAAGCATCATCTTCAGAAGGCGCTATGGGACTGAGCCATTTTCGCAAAGTTGCTGTGACGTCCATACAAAAATTTCATCAACAAAATTGAAGCAACAAGACAATTACGATGCTCATATCACGAACTTGCTCGTTATTTCAAACCTGCAAGTCGAGCATAGAACATATTATTCAAGAGTCAACACTGACTTTTCGAGAAACTATGAATATTTCACATAACTTTCCATGTGAACATTCGATGATTTTTACGTGTACATACACTATAAAATCACTAAACTTACACATACACTACGAATTCATCGACTCATGAATTATTTGCTTTCAACAAAACTTGATTTATATTCAATAAATCGAGCATCCGTCTATGAAACGAGGGTATTTTCTATTTTTGCAAAAGTCTACTTATTTCAAACAAAATTTCGAAAGTTCTCAAACAAATTTTCATCATGAACTCCAGATCTTTTTGAAATTCCTTTAACCCTAAGGATCGTTATTTATTACTTATACGAACAAACCTACGTTCCTAAAAGTATTTGCAAAGCTCATGCTTCGAAAAACAAACTTGGGTTTTCATGAAACCTAATAAACAAAACTTTTACTACTGCAACTAGACCATGTCTACTCAAAAGTTTATGAATATCTTTCATGTTAGGGATTTTTGCTCGTTCCTTCAACTAACGAACAAACGGGCATATACATACGTTTTCTAAAAATCCTTCATAAATCCTACGCATGCATGCAACCATGGGGTTTTTGGTTTTATGAACAACTCATCAATCATAAAACCTACAGTAAAAAAAATAAATTCGGACTTACCTGGTCGGCTCCGGTCGGAGCTTGGCCGGATGTCAAACGGCGATGATCGGCGGCGACTAAAATCCGGCAAATTTTTTTTTCTTCCCTGCTGCAACTCGCGTGAGAATGGTGAAGAGAGGAGGTGCTTGGTCGACCAAAATAAAGAATTTTAGGGCTTCTCCCCTTTTATATCAAATTTATTTCCAAACCTAATAAAAACATGAGTTTCCTTTTTTGGGCTTAGGCCCATATGTCCTAAACCGACCATATCTAGGCTTCTCAACACTCAAATCAGCAGTTCCTCATCTCTCAATGATCACGAGATGACACTATGTCTTACTATCAGGGTCCTTATCTGTGCATTTGCTCGTACATGACACCATTGGAGCAAATCGAGGATTTTGAGGCACACCTTTGTAAATTGAGTTCAACCACCGATCTCATCGATTGAAAATCACCATTTAATGCATTACTGAGGAACATGAATGTTCCCCACTAAGCAGGGGACTTAATGTTGATGGTGGATTTTCAACAAAGGGCAAAACCGTAAAATCTTGAGGCATGTTTTTGACACGTCTTTCAGGCATGCAACGATTCATATTTTACGAAGCCATGATGAATATGTTTTCGAAAATCCTCCACCAGCTGAGCGTTCGATCCATGGCATTTCGTCGTGACCTCTATGCAGAATAACGTATTTGGGCGGTTCTCCGTAGATTGAGAACTTAACGCCTTCAGGACGTCGGTGATACTTACTGTTCCCTGACTGCAGGAGAGAGACCCACGTCACATAGAAGAATAGTTGGGCGGCGGACGCCTTCAGGACGTCGGTGACACTCACCGTTCCCTGATTATGTGGAGAGAATGTGCATAGATTCAGGCAGTTCTCCATAGATTGAGAGCACTAACGCCTTCAGCTCATAAACAACATCATGACTCCCTGACTATGCACCATTCAGAATAGATGTGACGCTTTAACTGGCTAATATCTTTTCTTCAATAGATTAATTCTGCTGCGACATTCACCACTGAATTCCCAGAATAATATATTATTGCTCCTATTCCATGGTTGAATCCACGGCCTGATCCCAAGGAATAGCAATAACAATTGCTCCTATTCCATGGTCGAATCCACGGCCTGATCCCATGGAATGGCAATAACAATTGCTCATATTCCATGGTCGAATCCACGACCTGATCCCATGGAATGGAAATAACAATTGCTTCGATTCTATGATCGAATCCATGGCTTGATCTCATAGAATGGCAATAAAACAACTGTGTTATCTCATTACTCCGATTTCGTGATCGAATCCACTGATCTCATGAAATGGTAATAGATAATCTTAATTACTCTGATTCTATGGTCGAATCCACGATCCCATTGGATCGTAATGCTTGTTTTATTAATCTAAATTCGTAGTCAAATCCACAGCTGATCATGCGAATTAATAATGAACAACTATTCATTTTTATTACTCAGTTTCATGAATTATTCTCCACTAAATTCATAGATTAGTAATAAATACTCAACAACCGGGCATTTGGACCATCACTGAGTAAGCCCCACAAAAACGGTGCGAGTGTACTCGGCAATGATGCATGACTGAGCACCCGGATGCACGAACGAGTGTCCAAAAATATGAAATAATGAGGAATCCTTCGCAAAACAGGAGAAAACAATGAATATTAATAAAATAATAAATACGCCCAAGGCAGGGCCCACCAGCCGTCCGGCCGTGCCCTAGCCATGGTCGGTCCATGCCTCTCCCATTATTTTCCTTATTTTTTGTTATTTCGTGAACTCACGAAAACTCCTTGGTTTTAACAACTTTCCTTGTTTTTGCAAAACCCGTGAATTCTCCATAACTTCGTGGATTCACGAAATAATATTATAAAATAAGGAGAGTTGTGCGGGATCGGGCAACCTAACCGGCCGGCCATGCCTAAGCCGTGGCCGGTCCCACACCTCACAATCTTTAGCTTTTTATAATTATTATTCCCTAATCTCACGAAACTCCTCTGTTTCAACAAAAACTCGTGGATTCTCCATAACTTCAAGGATTCATGAAAAATAATAAAATAAGGAAAGGTGTGGGGGACCGGGTAACCTAGCCGTCCGGCCATGCCCTATCCATGGTTGGTCCCACACCTTGAAATCCCTAATCTTGCATAATTATTATTTTCCTCAATTCATGAAACTCCTGTGTTTGAGCAAAATTCATGATTTCTCCATATTTTCTCAAATATTGCTCAAATCACGAAAAACCAAAAGCCAACATAGTCGCGCGACCGGCTAGCCTCACACGGAAATTTTAAATATTAAAATACTTTCAAAATATTGATGAATTGAGCATACATGCTCACTCCAACAAAAATCGAGAATTGTCAGTCAAGATGAAACTCTTCTGAAAACTCACTACGTTGCTCGAACGCGCATCAGAAAATACTGAAACTCTCAGTATGGAAACACGGACACCACGGAAACACGTGCATGCCTCCATGACCGACCAGAGTCATTCCTAGGGCTTGCACCAAGCCGGTCCCACATGTTTTCATAATTCTGACCTAATTTGTTCAATTGCTCATACTGGGCCCTAACTCTCTCCAACCAACTGGAGAATCCTTCAAATGACCAACAACTGGTCCCGTGACCACCAAGATCCGGTCCCATGCTCTCTTGGTCGGTCCTCATCTCTCATACCTAGGTTTGTCACCTAACGCTGAATCCAGCTTGGTGAAACCTGCATTTAGTCATCGTTCTTTCACCAACTCTCAAACTGAGAACCACGGTGCGTACTCACCCGATCACTGGGCATCACATAGACGCTCATCATCCCATGTGGTCGGTCCCTCTTCACTCATGACCAATTTTCAGCAATTCACTAATTGTTGAAGGATTGATCAATAAATTAGGGTTTCGAACAAACGCTCCACGAATCACCATTCTGAGCAAGTTCAAACACAAAATTATGTTGATTCAGCAATCAACATCTATATTAATAATATTCGATAATTCACCAATATTTTTGATTAATATTTTACTGGGTCACGGCACCAGTAAATAATTCGTCGAATTGAGCAATACTTGCTCAGTTTCTCGAATATTGATCCAACCATCAATGTTCAATAATTCATCAGTAGTTTTTCGAATTGATCAACACTTGCTCAATTGCACGTCAAATTATCAATATTCAGTGTTTTGGCGAATTGAGAAACACTTGCTCAGTTGCACACCAAAATTATCAAATTCGTCGAATTGAGCAATACTTGCTCAGTTGCTCGACAAACTCTCAATATTCGTCTATTCGTCGAGTTGAGCAATACTTGCTCAGTCTCTAGTCAGTAATTCATTGACATCTCAGATAACTACATGTTCAATCCATGAATCGCCGAGCATTCACCACTTATGCTCGATTCAACAAAGTTAGACTCACGGTCTAAATCAGTCAACAACTGACCAACTAATACACGTCTGCCTTGCAGACTCCACGATTCATGAAATCTCAATCACGTCATAAATGGGGGATATCACTTAGGGTTTTGGTCTGGAGGTCTACGGCACGTGGATTCATCCACAATGAGAAATGTGTGTAAGTCGTGTAAACGGTTGAAGGAGTTAGCAAAGTAGTGGGTGCACGATCAGTCAAGTCTCCGCACGATATGGAACTGACTTTACCACGATCTCCCACTTTCCCACTCTTTCACTCAAAAAACCGTCACACTTACAGGGATCAGTGGTATATCATTCTTGCAATATAAATAAGTCTAAATCGAGGACATCAGGATAGGATCAATAGAATATCATCAATCATTGATTATCCTTCAACAAATCAATATAA
Organism: Papaver somniferum; assembly: GCF_003573695.1. Taxonomy (NCBI): domain Eukaryota; kingdom Viridiplantae; phylum Streptophyta; class Magnoliopsida; order Ranunculales; family Papaveraceae; genus Papaver; species Papaver somniferum. The sequence continues at coordinate 192,746,153 of NC_039359.1, forward strand.
ACTTATTCATAGAACTCAACTTCAGAAGTTCAACAATATTGCAGAAGCCTTCAACACACCCACAATCCTTGATCATCACTGATCCCACACAACTCTCAGCTTTCCTCATATAGATCAACCCATCTCCCTCTTTGCGACCGAATTGACTCTGGAACGGCTATTGTATTGGTTTAGGCCGGAGTCATACATATTGATTTCCCGAATCTAAGCACCTCCTTTGCAGCGGTGCATCTGTGTGAGGTTTAGCAGTTCGCTCGGTTGAGGAGTCTCGACAGCACGCTCGACTCTCCACTTTCCTAGAAAACCAGCAAACCGTTTTTCCCATATATATCAATAGTAATCTTTTCAGCGTGAATCCATGCTCGTCTGAAGGACATTTCATATCCTGGATCTTCCTGATTATGCGAAACTTGGTTTCTGTCTAGGTTGAAATTATGTTCACTCTGAGAGTGATGTAGCCATAAGTATTTCCGAGTGTTCCTTAAAGGTCTCTGATTGAGATGGGATCACGAGTAGCTTCTTGTCCCTGCGGCTCTGAGGGTTTTCAGTTGAATGATGTTGATGGCGGTGTCGGCATCGATCAACATTCTTCCGAATTCATTTACTCTGAGATGGACTGTGGTAAGAAGTCCCCATTTGTGCATATCCTTGTCTGTGGATGAAGGTTCAAGGAGTATTTTCGGGATGGACAAACTCTGACACAATATAATTCGATGCTGCGATCATGTCTTTCTTTTGTGCCTTAGACACATAGAGCAATTTCACAGATATGCTCGATCAACGATTGAACTACTTCTTTGAATGGTTGTTCAGAGTAAAGGTTCTGACTGGGAAATGATTTTTTTGTACTCCTTCAATCCCCAGTTGAAGCTATTTTGGATCAAACTTCTCTTTGAAGATGTGCTTCAAAATATTGCAGTTGCTTGTTGGATGATTGATGAACCTATGAAGGCGACGGTACATGGGATTCTATACTTCTTATTCAGTTCGCTCTCTCCCGATGAATAACAATTTGATTGCACCATCTTGAGCCCAGACTTCCAGTAACCCGATGACTCCTTGAGAAGAGAGAAGTTTGAGTATGTCTGATCATTTCCCCGTTTATTGATGCCGGGTCGAGGTTTGTGCATTTCAGGATTGGTTATATTTTTTTTTTGCACCTTCAGAGGATCCTGGGATGTTGGATAAGCGCTCTGGTGATGTGTCTCGGCTTCTCGTTTGCTCCCTTCTGCAACAATGTTTGTGGAAGGTTGGAGGATGTACTGCTTGTTGACCAGACGCCTGTTACTTCGAGTCTCTCGTGGTTCCTAAGCTTTTGTAGCCTTAGTCCATTCTAGTAAAGCGGGTGCGGCAGTAACCGATCTCTTAGCCGATTCGTGAAGTTCTGAAAAGGTCTGGAAGCCTAGATTTTCTAGTAAAGCTCTATAGACCGGGATTATTCATTGATGCACAAGTCCACAAGTTGATGCTCCGTAACATTTGGATCATGGCAGTCCAGGGCTTGAACCCTAAATATTTTCACATAATCGTTAGGATGTTTGTTGCTTCTTTGAAACATCCTTCCAAGGTCAGAGAGAGAGATTTTCTCTGAAACGAAAAAATATTTCCTGTAGAAGGCATTAATCATTTCTCCCCAATTTTTGATAATCCCTGGTGTGATGTTGTTGTACCAGATGTATGGCCTGCCTTTCAAAGATTTTGAAAATTCCTTGAGGCGGACAACATGGTTATGTTCATGTTCTCCCAAAGCTTCCAGAAACCGAGAAACATGTTCTCGAGAATTACATGTTCCATCATAAAGGGTGAATGTTGGAGAGATATAACCTTTTGGTAGTGTAATCCTTTGCATAGAAACATGGTACGGAGGCTGGTGGCCGACATGTGGTGTCTTGTCTTTTCCATGGTTCTCTAGGAGACGTTCCAAATCTTCCCGAGTAATGAAATTTGATGATTCCTTTGCTTATGAATCGTCTGCATCTTTGCGGACTTCATTGTCATCCACTGTATGAACTGGAACGACCTCAGGGTCAGCATCTGAGGATGTTTATATTCCTTTTCCTTTTTCTTGAGTTTTCTCTGACACCTTGTCTGTAAGAGTCTTAAGATAATTGAATAATTCCTTCTGGGAGGCAGCCATGTCAGTCTGATTTTTGGCGAGAGTTTCTTGCACCTTCATGAGATCGCCTATGGTAGGCGGATTTTCTCTGACTGCTTCGGGATTTCGACCGAATAGAGGATGATTCCCGACGTTGGGCTGAGGGGGAGTGACACCATCACCGCCACTGTTGGAAGCATGAATGGTTTCTGGAATATCATCGTTAGTGTCGTTGCTAGTGCTAGCATCATTTGTATAAGGATCCGCAATCATGCGAGACCTGAGATCAACCATCTTGTGAAAATGTGAGATTGCAACCGAGAGAATAATCTCCCATTGTGGTCGCCAATTTATAGATGGGGAAAAACGATTTGCTGGTTTTTACGGAATTGAGGAGACAACCTCGCGGAGGAGACTCCTTGAACCGAGCGAAATTCTTAACCTCACACAGATGCACTGCAAGAAGGGAGTGCTTTAAGTTCGAGAGATCAATCTGTAGGACTCCGGCTTAAACCAAGACAATGGACGTTCCAGAGTCAATTCGTTCACAAGAGAGGATGGGTCGATCTGTAGAAGGGAAGCTGAGAAATGTGTGAGATTAATGGTGATTGAAGATTGTAGGTGTTTTGTGTATTCTGTGTAAAGAAATAAGATAAGCTCTGATTGATTTAATTTTCTCTATTGAGAGTGATTGCTCAGACATTGAGTTGTTAATCTCGTGTTGTCTGTTTGACGAAAGATTGTCTTGTTCCTACAATCATGATTCAGAGACTTATTTATCTTGCCAGAATTGTAAACACCTTGATCCTATGAAGTATGACAGTTGCTGAAGTCAAAGAGTGGGGAAGTGGGAAATCGTCTCAAAACCAGTTGCTCATCGTGTGGAGACTTGGTTAATTTTCCACCCACTACTTTGCTAACTCCTCCAACTGATTGCACTACTTGCTCACATTCTCATCGTATGTATGAACACACGTGTCGTAGACCGCCAGACCAAAACCCTAATTAATATCCCCCCATGTGACACGATTGACATCTCGTGATTGTGGAGTCAGTTGCTGACTTTATGGGACGATGGGTCCTTGTATTGTTGAGTCGAACGTGATTTGCAAATGTTCTGAGACTCATGAATTGAACATGTCTGTTGAGACAAAGGTATAATTATGTTGATTTTTAAGGTGAGAAAATGTTGCTCGTATGAGCAAATGTTGCTCATTTGATGAATTATTGAATATTGATAGTTGAACCAATATTCATGGACTGAGCAAATATTGCTCATCTGAGCAAATGTTGCTCATTTAATGAATTATTGAATATTGATAGTTGAACCAATATTCATGGACAGAGCAAATATTACTCATCTGAGCAAATGTTGCTCATTTGATGAATTATTGAATATTGATAGTTGAACCAATATTCATGGACTGATCAAATATTGCTCATCTAAGCAAATGTTGCTCATTTGATGAATTATTGAATATTGATAGTTGAACCAATATTCGTGGTCTGAGCAAATATTGCTCATCTGAGCCAATATTGCTCATTTGATGAATTATTGAATATTGATAGTTGAACCAATATTCATGGACTGAGCAAATATTGCTCATCTGAGCAAATGTTGCTCATCTGATGAATTATTGGTAGCAGGACCAAATAAAATATTAATTTATAATACTGGAAATTGAACCCAATATAATTAATTAAGATGTTGATCACGGGATCAACGTAAAATTATTGGTGTTTGAATCTGCTCAGAATTATGTTTTGCAGAGCTCTGGATTCGAAACCCTGGTTTTTGATCAATTAATGATTTATTGAAAATCAACCACAGAGTGAAGGAGGGACCATCCACATGGGACGATGAGTCGACCATGTAACGCACAGATGCTCAAATGAGCAAAATACCAAAGTCTCCTGAAGACCAGTTGGTGAAAGGATGATTAAATGCTGGTTTAATTACTTATTAAAATAATGCTCGTATGAGCGTTAGGTAGTAAAACCTGATTAAGGAGAGATGATGGACCGACCAATGGGTCATGGTACCGGCTCTTGGTGGTTGTGGGACCAGCTCATGGTCGTTTGAGCAAACTCCAAGTTGTTTGAGAAGAGTTTGGACCCAATATGATCAATTCAACAAATTAGGTCAAAATTACTGAAACATGTGTGGACCGGATATTTGCAAGACCTAGGGCCAACCTTGGTCGGTCAAGGAGACATACCCGTGTCACCATAGTGTCCGTGTCTCTGTCCTGAGAGTTTCGATATTTTCTGATGTGCGTTTGAGCAATATTTTGAGAAAATATGAAGGATTCAGGGTTTTGCTGAAACTGGGAAATCTTCATGAGATGATAAATAATAATTAATAAAATAGGGTATTGCAAGGTGTGGGACCGGCCACGGCTAGGGCATGGCCGACCATCTAGCAAGCTCGGTCCCGCAGCACCTTTCCCAATTTTATGTATTTTCCCTGATGTGAAGAAAATACCATGAAACTGAGGAATTTCATGAGGTTAGGGAATTTCCATGAGATTATGGAAATAATAAAATAGGGAGTCATGAATTATGGGACCGGCCACGGCTAGGGCATGGCCTGCCGGCTAGTGGGCCCGATCCCGCGACACCTTTCCTAAATTTTATTATTTCTTTGATACGAGGAAACACCATGAGACTGGGGAGTTTCCTTGAGACGAAGGAGATTTGTTCAAATGAAGGGATTTTCATGAGATCAGGGAAAAATAATGCAATATGATAAAATTGGGTGTGGGACTGGCCACGGCGTGACTGGCCGGCCGGTGGGCCCAGTCCCATGACGCCTTTGCTAATATTTTTTATTATTATTTTTCTTCCTATTTTGCATAGGTTCATCGTTCCTTCGTGTTTTGGAATGCTCGTTCGTGCATTCAGGTGCTCGTTTGCGCATTATTGCTGAATACACTTGCACTATTTTAGTCGGGGCTTACTCGATAGCTGCTCAGACACCCGTATATTGAATATTTATTACTAACCCATGGAATTCTGCTGGGAAGAACCATTAATTGAAGTAGCGAAATATTATGAATAATTGTAGAATATTTTCCAGGGATTCAATTAATGAATCCAATAATTTAGGAATAATAAATTGGTGACTCTATACTAGTACGATCGTCTAGGAGCATTAATTATTCAGGAATGGGATGATATGAGCTTGTTGAAGCATCATATTTCTCTTTTATATAGTGAGGGAAAACATTGTTACATACTGAAGACATTATTGCTATATACTAGCAGGCAAGCTGTCTAGGAGCCGTCTAATCTTTCAATTCTATATAGAAGTAATTACTGAAACTGCTCAGTATTCATGAGACATATCGTTGCCTCGACTGAGAGACTACACATCTACATATACTCTGAGAGACAGTATTCTCAGTCAGAGATTCTTGTGGCATGAGCTTTCATGCTTCAATGAGAGACATGAGCCTCAATACTCATCTGATTGCTAGATCAGGAGCATGCATAATTATGGTTTTACGATTTTAGCCCTTGTCAAAAATCCACCATCTACACAAAGTCATTAGTCCATCAATGTGCATGCATAGAATCCTTATGGAAGATGATAGCAAGCCGGTACGTGATGCTCAGCATAGGCTTAATCCCCCAATGATGGAGGGAGTAAATAAAGAGATCCTCAAATTACTAAGTGTGGGGGTAATTTACCCAATTTATGACAACAAATGGGTTAGTCCGGTACAAGTGGTGCCTAAGAAATCGGGTGTCACTGTTGTTAGAAATCAAGATGATGAACTTGTTCATACAAGAGTTCAAACAGGATGGAGAGTGTGCATAGATTACGGAAAGATTAATGCCGCAACAAGAAAGGATCACTTTCCTTTGCCTTTCATTGATCAAATGCTAGAGAGGTTAGCGGGACGTTCACACTATTTCTTTTTGGACGGTTATTCGAGGTATAATTAGATTGTTATTGCACCGGAGGATCAAGAGAATACCACTTTTACTTGTCCTTTTGGTATGTTTGCGTATAGACGGATGCCATTTGGTCTTTGAAATGCGCCTGCCACTTTTCAGAGATGTATGGTTAGTATATTTTATGATTATGTGGGAAACATCATTGAGGTATTTATGGACGACTTTAGTGTTTATGGAAATTCATTTGATATTTGTTTACAAAATCTTGAACTTGTGCTAAAAAGATGCATATACACTAATCTTGTTTTAAATTGGGAGAAATGTCACTTTATGGTAAACCATGGTATATTGCTAGGTCACATCGTGTCCTCTCGAGGGCTCGAAGTCGGCAAAGCAAAGATAGACCTAATAAGGAACTTACGATACCCCACTTCGGTGAGGGAGATTCACTCGTTTCTTGGTCATGCAGGTTTTTACAGATGGTTTATCAAAGATTTCTCCAAAATCTCAATGTCGGTGTGCAAATTGTTGCAAAAAGAGGTTGCTTTTGACTTCAAAAGGAATGCAGAGAAGCCTTTGAAAAATTGAAAGAATTATTGACAACTGCGCCGATTATAAAGTCACCGGAGTGGAGTTTGCCATTTGAATTGATGTGTGATGCAAATGATTACGCGGTTGGAGCTGTTTGGGGTCAAAGAGTGGACAAGTTGTCCCATGTGATTTACTATGCATCTAGGACCCTAAACGATGTTGAAATCAACTATTCTACCACCGATAAAGAATTGTTGGCTGTAGTATTTGAACTTGAAAAATTCAGATCATATTTGGTGGGTGCAAAATTGGTTGTATATTCCGATCATGCAGCACTTAGGTACGTACTTAAGAAGAAAGAAGCTAAGCCAAGACTTATACGGTGGATTTTGTTATTGCAAGATTTTGATTATGAAATCAAGGATAAGAGAGGTGTTGAGAATACTGTTGTGGATCATCTCAGTAGACTTGTTGTTTCGGAAGAAGAACTTCCTTTACAAGATCGTTTTCCAGACGAACAACTTTTCTCAATTGAAGATTCAACACCTTGGTACGCCGATATAGTGAATTACTTGGTTACAAGGAAAGTACCTAGTACAATGTCTAATTTTCAAAAGCTTAAGCTTAAGAAGATATCCAAGCAATATGTGTGGGATGAGGCTTACTTGTGGAAATATGGTTCCTATCAAATAATCCGCAGGTGCGTACCTAACTCTGAATTCCAGTCCATCCTTACTTTTTGCCATACCTATGCATGTGGAGGTCATTTTGGTTCTGAACGTACCGCTCTCAAAGTTCTTGAGAGTGGATTTTATTGGCCCACCTTATTTGAGGATGCATATATCTTTTGTAAATCTTGTGATAGATTTCAACGAACGGGAAATCTAGGTGCTCGAGATCAAACGCCACTCACACCGATTCTTGTTGTAGAAATTTTCGATGTGTGGGGAATTGATTTTATGGGCCTTTTTGTCAATTCGAATGGAAAATTTTATATACTTCTTGCTGTGGATTATGTTTCAAAATGGGTGGAAACTAAAGCCACCCCTACTAATGATTCTCAAGTTGTTTGTGAGTTTGTGAAGGAATATATTTTCTCTAAACATAGTACACCAAGAGTGGTTATCAGTGATGGAGGCTCGCACTTCAAGAAATCCTTTCATGCTCTTCTCAAGAAGTACAACATAACTCACAAAGTCGGTACGCCGTATCACCCACAAACTAGTGGGAAAGCTGAAATTTCAAATCGTGAGATTAAATCCATCTTGGAGAAAACCGTTAACACAACATGGAAAGATTGGAGTTATAGACTCAACGATGAACTTTGGGCGTATAGAACGGCATACAAAACACCGATTGGTATGTATCCATATCGGTTGGTTTATGGAAAAGCTTGTCGTCTTCCGGTTGAACTTGAGCACAAGGCTTATTGGGCGATAAAGATGTGCAAAATGGATTATGACAATGCGGGGAAGCAAAGAAAGCTACAACTTAATGAGCTTGAGATACGTAATGATTCTTACGAAAGTTCTCGGATTTCCAAAGAAAAGACTAAGTTTTTCCATGACAAGATGATTTCTCGAAAGAATTTTGTTGTGGGGCAAAAAGTTCTTTTATTTTATTCTTGTCTTAAACTATTTCATGGTAATCTAAGGTCCATATGGATTGGACCATATGTTGTTACTAATGTTTATCCTCATGGTGTAGTTGATATAACTAGTCTCTGAGATGGGACAACTTCGAAGGTCAACGACCACAGATTGGAACCTTATTACGAAAGCATTGCGTATGTAGATATGGATGTGCTAAGATTTCGTGATTTACTCCCTCTGAAGGAGTAGTTTGGAGAATACCAAGTCGGGCTGAGGACGTAAAACTAAGCGCTAACTGGGAGGCAACCCATCGGTTTTGTATTTATATCTTTATCTTATTTATTTTTCTTCGTTTTGCATATCATATTAGGATTTCCCACCTTGACTTTACTTAGGAAGAGTCAATTACATTGAGGACAATGTAAAGTTTAAGTGTGGGGGAGTGTTTGGATATTTTGCATATAAAGTTTTTCAAAATTCTTGCATAAAACCTCCAACTTGTAGAGATTTTAGAATCACTAGCATACTTCTAGGTATGTTTACATAGAGAATTCTGACCGACATAACTGAACTTGGAAGTGTTAGGGAACTACATTGGATTTCTTGCTTGTTAAAGTGTTAAATAATGGATTTAATCATGTCGGTGATGCAAATTAGGAGTAGGGAGAAATGCATTATTAGAGTTGCTGATCAATCATTAGTGGATACTACCTATTTTCATATCAACTGAGGCACCAGACCAGATTTCTTTGTAGCTGACTAAAGAGCTTTCTTTTGAGTGTGTGTCACCGTACGTTAATTCCGGGTAGAATGGTGAGCTACCCAACCTCCCACCAATATAAGCATTACTCTTTGATCTTTTGAGTGCTAATTTTGTCAATCATGAGGGTGACATCTATAGATGAAAACCCCCTTCTAGTAGTTTGATTTCCAGTTAGCACCATTCTCTCTCTCACCAACAACAGATCCATAGAAACACCATCATCATCAACAAGGTAGCGACATCAAAATCTACAAGGAAAGTTGAAGACGTTTGAGGTTTACAAGCAACAATACAAGGAAGAGCAAAATTTCATATCCAAGTAAAGCAACATACAATGAGCAGATTTTTATATACATGTTGAAGACTTACAATACAAGGATAAAAATTCTATATCAAAGTGGAAGACTAAGTACAAGAGCGAAGAAAATCAAAAGATGAGAGTTATTGAAGTTTATGATACGAAGAAAATACAAGTTGTGAAGAGTAAAGTGGTAAAGTACTTCTTTCATGGTCTTGTTAATTTTAAGGGTTATTTGGTTTTTGGTACTTAGTTTTTGACCAAAACCTGGGTTTGGTCTAACATTTGTCCAGCCTTTGCGTTTGGTCTAAAGACCAACGTTGACCCGCGTTGACTTGGTTAGATATTGACTTCCGTTTGGTAAATATTAATATATATATATATATATATATATTTAACGCCGGTAAAGGCACCGTCAGCACGTGTCATCTTCTAAAAAATAAATGCATCTCCTTATCTTCTTCCTCTCGTCTTCTCTGTTATTCCCCTCGTCTATTGCAGAGAAGTGTGTTTGGGAGTTTCGCCGAGATTATGAGATTGAAAAGAGAGATCGAGAGCTATTGGTGGTGCCGCTTAAGGATCTGATGATCGTAGTGGTCGCTGATGGTGGTAGAAACGACATGAAGAACTGGAATCTGTTAAAGAAAAAGATGAGCTGATGATGGTAAAATTAATATGGGTTTGGTGGAGAAGGTCGAGATAAATCAAGAAAAAATGATGAGGGTTTAGTGGAGTTTCTAGACGAGAAGTTAATAAAGAAATTGGATCTGTTGTTATTGAAGTTGAGATGGGTTTGGAGAAGAAATTCGAGAGGGTGCAGTTGAATTAATGTATGAAAGGAAGTGTTAAATGGGGATTTGAGATCTGGCATGTTGAGAACATTGGATTGTAACCCGATTTCATGATTGAGGAGTATGGAGGGGTCTGTTGGCGGTGGAAGTTTATGCAGATATTGAGTGAAGAGTTGATCTTCTGGAAATTGAATCAAGAAAGAAACAAGTATGAAATTGAATTGCAGTTGAAAATGGAAAAATGTTAGACCAAACCCAGGTTTTGGTCAAAAACTAAGTACCAAAAACCAAATAACCCTAATTTTAATTTCGTTATTATTTTTGTAGTTGCAACCTTTTTATCAAAAAGAAAAAAAAAATGAAAAAAAAAAGAGAAGAAAAAAAAAAGAGAAAATACAAAAAGATTTGCATGTAGGTTGTTATTTGTTCAATAAGGCCATGGGGAAGAAATATATAAGGAAGTTTCAAGAAACAAGGAAATTGAAGAGAAAAAGTTACAAATTGTCAAAGTTTTATGAAGTTGAAGAGTTTATCATCAATAGTTGAAGACCGAAGACGAAGACCAAGAAGATGAAGAAGACGATCTAAAGACTACGTTTTTATTGGATGCTGTGAGAGTGGTGTTATCATCATTGCAATCAGATGTGAAGGTGGTAAGTACTCTCATCCTCTATTTTTAATAATAGTGGTTGATTTCCTTTCTTAGATATCATCAGAAAAAAGTCTTTATTTTCCACGATTTTGTGGAGTCTCCAGAAATTATTCGTAAGGTTTCCTTCCCACTATTCAACGTGTGTAGGATTCTCTCTTCATTCCTACCTATACACACGTGAGACCCATAAAAAAGTCGCCTTTTTGAGTGCAATTATCATAAAATCCTTTTAAGTGAGGCAGAAGTCGAGGCGAAATGCTTATTGATCGCTCTCAAACACGCGTTCTCTCATTATGGTGTGGTTATTTCTCACTCAACATTTAAGAATGAGAATATGTTCTTTGGTATTTCTAACTTCTTATTACTAGCATGCAGAAACTCTAAGTCCTCATAGCTCTTTGGATGCTTGGGAAGCTGGAACGCTTTGAAGTTGGAGCAGGTTTTGTGGGTATACCTCTTGTAAGCCCTCACGAGACTATAACTCGTCCACTAGGGACACCTAGGGGTTTAAAGGCATGTTGCATTTGCTAAGTACATCCGTATCCTAGATGACATGGAGTTGTTGTACCTTAGGTTGTTTGCTCAAGGACTAGCAAAAGCTAAGTGTGGGGGAATTTTATAAGTGCATAGTTCACATGATTTTAGTGTCCATTCCATACTTGTTTTAGTTATATTTCTTGCATATTATCCTTGTATTACTCTTGTTTTGTGTTTTATTTGTTTCTTTAGGTGAATCATCCAAATTCAATGGAATCGGGGTTGAAATATCTAAAAAGAATAAAGGACCAATTTCTGGAAATACATACGGTGGGGAAACTCAACCGTACGCAAACTCAGGGCCACTTACGGTAGGAAAGTGCTACAAAACCACACTGTATGCCTGGGAAGAAGAGCACATTTTCTGTCAGAGTTACGGTTGGGAAATCATATGAACTCAACGTTAGATGAATCAGGTTCGCAAGGAATTGTCAGAGTCAGAGTTACGGCGAGGAAAGGAAGTCGTATGCAAATCCAGGGAAGGTTACGGTTTGGAAAGCATTCTCAACCAAACCGTAGACAAAAATGAGAATATATGAAGGATTTGAAGACACCATCTTGTAGAGGACGACAATACAAAAATAACACAAAAAGAATGAGCTTAATCGGACGTCGAATAAAGAAGTTGTGTCCAAAATGGTGAAACAATGTAAAGGAGGAGAGTCAGAAGTACATACGGTTGGGAAACTCAACCATACGCAAACACAGATGGACTTATGGTTTGGAAACTCAAAATTCCTAACCGTATGTAATCTCAAGGGACATTACGGTGGGAAAACATATAAAAACCCAACAGTAGCCAGGTGCTAAAGGTGTGACTTTTGACATCTAAAACGTGTAAAACCCGGTCCTGGAAGGATTCAAAACCCTATATTTCGTGGGTACTATATAAGGAGAGCCTCAAGACATTAAGAAGATATCTTTTACACAACTTTGCAAGTTTGGGGAGGAAAAACAACAACAGAGCTAGGATTTCGGAGCGGTTCTCATCAATCGTAACGATATCTCTTTACTTTATGTAGTGCCCCCAAAGCTAGCAGCTGGCTAATCCAAGTGATTAACTAAACAAAGGGAAACTAAGGGTCTAAAACATTCAATTAGAAAATCTTCTATAGAATTTAACCCAATACTAGCCCCGCTCAGGAATATATATACAAGAACTTCTCTCAAATGATACATATACAATAGTCATTTGGTTTGCAAATAAAATAAAAAACATAATACACATATCAGAAGTTAACTTCTCTCAAACGGAGTCAACTCCTCGAGCTTTCGCTCCGCAACTTTGATCTGTCTCTGAAACTGAAAGTGGGAATGGGTGAGAACATCATCCCTAAAAAGGGTGCCCCGTAGGAATAACATTTAACTTTTAAGTAATCATTGAAAATGATTTGAAAACAATTCATGTTTTCCCTAAACACTAAACACAACCAATTTCACAGAAGTAAAAAATCATGTATATGGAACTAACTCCTTCCAAACAATATATAATAATGGTAACTCGTCCCACACCTAGTTATTGCATAAAAGCTCGAATTCATGTAGATATAAATGAAGGAGCAGTATCCTATATACCACAGATGGAAATTCTCATTTCCCAAACAATTCATAAAGACAAACAAAGCATTACAAATCCTTTCCAAGCAATGGAAAGATTAAAAGAAATAACAGAACTTTCGGAATTTTAAATAAAACAATGCATGGAATACACAATCAGATAATGCATGAATTTGTTAAACTTCAACTTTGCTAACAGAAAACAACAATAATCACAAAAGAGTTAAAGTATTCCCACCTCTTTTGATGAAAATCCACGCTTACCTCGAGATACGCGATTCACTGGTTCATCCGTTGAATCGATCGTTGTTAATAGAGTCTAACTGTTAATCACACAAGCACTCTAAGAATTTAGCCAAAAGGCTCATACAAGGTTCATACAAGTTTGTCTAATGGTTCTAAGCCCATTTATGACTTTACACCTTTTCATTCTCTATCTTTAGCATATCTAAGGTTTACTAATTGAATTGGGTCGGTTCTATAGTCCATTAGATAAGTCTTGTGAATATCTACAACAGCTTAGAAGAAATCAAAGGCTAATTCATATCATAAGGGTCTAACTCATCAAACTAGTAAAACTAGTCCTAAGCCCAAATCTACTCAACAAGCCCAATACCCAATGCCTGGGCCAACTGGGTCAGTTAACGGTCACTGACGGTCAAAGGGTTCAACTAACAGTAAACGTCCAGTCAAGGTCAAGTCCTGGTCAATGGTCAAACTATTCAAAGTCAGGTCAACTAGTCAAGTCTGGTTTTGGCTCACTGAGGCAGTTCTGAGTCGAACTGATTCAACTCAGTCAGATTAACTAAGTCAGCTAAGAGTACAGTTGGTCAGACAATCTGACTAGGATGACTAAATGGTCTAAGTTTAAGAAAATAGAAATTCATACATTCATTATCACAAAATAAACAACTTCAGCAAAACATCCTAATTGCATAGACAACATCTAAGAGATATAACTAATTCCTAGATTGCACCAACTGCAACTCAAACACATCTATCCCATATTCTCTGCATATTCGACTTGAATCCCAGCAACAACATCATTATCACTTCAACCAATTCCAGACGACACCAACTCTGCAACTCCATCTCCATTCTTGTTCTCATTCCAGCTCAACCACAACCTCTATTATCATTTAAAGACAATTTCATAACTCAATCCACTTTACAAAACTTGTATCATTACTTATAACTTGAACTGTAACTGCAATACATTCAACTCAACTCTCTAATCTGTTGAAACTTCAACTCATGAACTGTTATTACTAAATTAAGTTTCAACTCCACCAATTGCATTCATATTTACTACCACCTGAAGTTCAACCAGAAACAATCTCCACCAATTTATCTCTAACTCCAACATCAACTCTAGTACTTCACATTCATTAACCCTATCACCACTTCCATATCTTGATACATTCATATCTAACTGCACCATTTAAACTCCAATACCTACAACCAATTCATAATCTGATTCAATTTAGATTTAGTCTAACACCTCCAAGTTCAGTTCCACCTGCTGCAACACAAAAGCTTCAAACATTCAACAACTCCAACACCACCAGTTCACACCCACAACTGCAATACAACTCTGAATTCATCTTCTACATACTCTATAATTCAACTTATAACTTCGGTTCCATTCACTTAAGCTCCATCAACAGTTGAATAACACAAACAACTTCTTTATGTTCTTCACCTGCAATTTGAGTTTCATCAACAACCATTTCCTGAATCTCCTCTTCATCTGTAATTTAACTATCATCATTATAAACAAAATCCTTAATATGCAATTCTTGCTCAACCAAACCATCCACTCATATCCACCAATTTATACTTCCATTCAAAGATATATCATTACCAGTTCTTCATTTGCAGTTCAACTTCAAAATCAGAAGCTAAGCATTAATACTTCTAAACTGTACCACCAGTACCAATTACAATTCCCAATTCACCAATTCATCTTTCTCATCTGCTAATTCTAATTCAGACACCCTAAATCACAAGAAATCCTAACTTCTGGATTTGGGGGAAAACCCTAATTCCATATGAAACCAAAATTAAACTCCACACAATCATGTCTACCATAATTAATAGCAAACCCATGGAATATAATACCAAACCAAACTCAATTTCATAAAGAAATCAATCAACAGAAGAACCCTAAATTTAAACACTGATTTACCTTCTTCTTTCGATTCCACGGTAGAACAGCTTTGTCACATCAATTCAACAACAACCCTTCTTCTCTTCATCCATTAATAACACTATATCATCATCAGTTCTACACGAACCCTAACTTCAGGAACCCTAACTCCAATCTAACACCAACATCACCTTCTTCTTCTCCTGGAACTCCAACAACTTCAATTCTAACTTCATCTTCTTCAGTTCATCAAGCTAACTAAGTTTCTTTGAATAACTCACAAGATTTAACTCAATTCTATGAATTGAATTCCACAGAGGAAGAACAGAAGAAGAAGGAGATAAGAACGAAGAGAGAAGGAAGAAAAGAGAAAATGAATTTATTTTCGAAACGTTAGGATGATAAGCCCGAAGATAAAAAAAAAAGATGTAAAATGACTACTTTGCCTCCTCGTACAAATCTGATGTTATCTTCTTCGTCTGGTATCCGAAAGACATGTTCGAGTAGTCTAATTCACATAACTTTTCGAGATCTACCTAGTGATACTAATTTCATATCTAGATCGTTGTTTGATTAATTTCTATTAATTACGTTCGTCTCTAATTAATCGAGTCAATAACGGCTTAGTCGTCTCTTGACTGGTCTAATTGCGTTGACGAGCTTGAGGGTCCTTACACTTTTCTTATATGTTTAACATGGATGCTCCTACATCCATGAGTAGCTAAACCCATAATTGATTGAGGATGAATTCTAAGTTCTATACAAGATTTGAGCTATTATATTAATCTATTTTGAAGTTTTTCATATGGTTATCGTTTGTTCATATTAAAAAGAATGTTTATGATTGATTGATTGATCGTTTAGATGGGCAACTGAATTGATTAATTGATTTAATCTAATGCTAGTATTGAGTTAAGAGATAAATAATCGTCGAATAAATCGTACACAAGTAGAAAACACGAGACCTTGCAGAGGGATTCTGTGGAGCAATTGTGTGTATAAACAACACTAAAAAGTGGACCTTGATCTAAGAGTCTAAATAGTAGGATCAATCTATAAATTCATAGAGCTTAAATCATTTGATTGGGTTACACCTTGAGTGATTTACTACTTGGTGGCTTAGTTGAATAAAATCTGGTAGTCGAGAACTTTCGTGTCCAGTGACTTAAGGAATTTAAGAGATAACACTGATCTAGCTGCTTTTCTATGGTTGGTGATAATATGTACTAAGGATGAATGTATTGATATAATAACTTGATGACGGTTTAGTAACGAAGAAGGATTCCTCAATAAACCCTCTCTCTCTCTCTTTGTTTCTTACAACTTAATCTTTCAATTGCTTTGTTTATTTACTTTGAAATCTAAAAACCAAAACCCCCCATTTGTGACCTTTTTGACAATTAAACTCCCTGCTCTTCGAGGGAACGATCCTTGCTTCCATTATATTACCAGTTAATTGTGTGGAAATAAGTGATTTAATTTGATTGCACTCACGACACGCATCAGTATGACCGAGTTTGTGATTTTATGTCTGACCAAATCTGGGTAAAGGGGAACCAATCCTAGTAAGAGGTGCAGTACATCACAAAGGGGAATCGATCCTTGTATGAGGTGCAGCAAGTTTATAGCAGAAATGGGAACCGATCCTATAGACATGTGCAACACATTTTTAGGCAAAGAGGAACCGATCCTATGGACATATGCAACACATATAAGTTAGATACCATATATATGTGGGGAATCGATCCTAGTACCTAGTCAACCAATTTTTGGAAAGCTAGTGTGACTAAGCACAATACTCACATGGAGGTAGAACCGAAACTTATTTTGGTGGAACTGTTACACCCATGTTTTGTGATTGAATGTACTTTGATCAATTGCATAGTTCTTGAAAGTCAGATGAACCAATTCTAAACTTGTTTGGAAGTGTGGCGAATCGGTTTCAAGGTTGTAAGTATGAAAGAGGACTTACAAAGTAAGGATGTCGACATACTTTGAACACATGCGGTGAATGTTAATCTTTAATTGTTTAAAGTTATTCCTTAATAGCTAAGGGAAGAGAATCCCAGGATCGAAACATAAATAAGTTAAGAATATTTTAATTAAGGTTATTAATTTCATTTTTAGGAAAATAAGAATTAGTAATCTGCGTTTACTAATTAGACATTTTCCAAGAGATTTTGATCATTATTTTTGGACAGAGCATTTCCAGGAATTATGGAAACCGAATTTGTGCACTAATGAATATCTTGAGAATATTTTCGGTTTTGGAAATTCCTTGGTGTCCAAACTTCCTTATCTATAAATATTGAAGTTTGTATTTCTAGCAAACTAATCCTTCGTAACAACAAACTACCTCTTGTTGTGATGCTAGTGGTGAAGCCGCCTATTCGGAGAGGAGAGTAACCAAATTAGGTGAAAT
Organism: Papaver somniferum; assembly: GCF_003573695.1. NCBI lineage: Eukaryota > Viridiplantae > Streptophyta > Magnoliopsida > Ranunculales > Papaveraceae > Papaver > Papaver somniferum. The sequence goes on from NC_039359.1 coordinate 192,763,443, forward strand.
CTCTTACTGGCGCTCGTTTTAAAGTATTCTTTGGGATTGAGAAGCTCTATTAGTACCATTGGTGGGAAACTAGATAATTGTGGTTTATCTTTTGGTTTCGATTGATTTGATTGACTAACGGTGGTTGAACTTTGATTGCACCTAGTTTGTTTATGCTTGAGGATCTTCTCTTCTGATATAGGATGCACTCAAACTAGTTCAGAGTTTCGACATGGATCTTTAGACTGTTGTTAGTTCTAAAGACGATCTTGTGATAATCCATTGTTAATAGACTCAGTTCTGTGCGTGATTGATCACAAGAGATTCAAGTGATTGTGTGCAGGTGTTTATTGAAGATCTAAGAAGATTTGAAGACAAAGAAGATATTGAAGATTTCTGATTTGAGGTTCATAATCTTTGGTGTGCACAATACTTGTTTCGGTAAAAAGAGGATCCAACTATAATCGATTTTATTCTTGTGATAGAATTGCATTGATTAGTTGAGTAGATCGTCATCAACAAAATTCTTTGGATTAAGAGTGTTGATTTCAAAATCTTAACGATTACTTTGGTAATTGAACATAAGATAGATCTCAGAACCTGACGAAGGAGTTTATGTTAAGATAAACAGAAGAGCCTTTGTCCAACTCATATCACTTGGTTGATGAGAGTTGATACCAAACATATTTGTTGTTCCTTTACTGTTTGGAATATGAACCAAAGGAATTGTTCCAAGTACATGACTTATTCATAAGTTGGAGGCATGGGATTACAGGCGGAACTAGGTGAACTATAGGTTTAGTTGCTTGGTCTCAGCTATACGAAGCTAGGTTATTTTTTATAGCGGCTTAATCCAGAGAGTATTCAATTCTGGACAAGTTCCCGAGGTTTTTCTACATTTGTGGTTTCCTCGTTAAAAAAATCTTGTCGTGTCATTTACTTTTATTTTCCGCATTATAATTATTTTATTATAATTAAAATAAATTACACAAAACGTTAATTCCTATGTACTTGATAAGTGATCCCATTATGTTTGGTTAAGTTCGAACCTTTTTATCAAGTAAACATACTTCGTTGTTGTATTGTCTCAATCTCGTATCCATAGACGATCACACGAAGCGTGAACCGATTAGTTGCAGTGTCTTGACTCAGTCCATAGACAATCAATTTCGGAGAAAGGACTTATAGGTAGAAAAAGTTTTAGATTGAGGTATATTTTGGTACCCTCGTATTTTTAGTTAGACCCCCGCATTTTCAATTGGTATCAGAGCAGACAACACATTAAAGACCTCATAAGTCTGTGTTTGTAGTGATCTGATATGGAGAAAGGTGTTATCTCTATAAACATACCACCAGTCTTTGATGGCTCTAATTACTTATGGTGGAAAATTGTTATGCATGCTTTTCTTCAAGCGCGTGATTTTCAATCATGAGTTTATGTAGTTAATGGCTATGATGCTCCCGTTGTGGCAGTAGGGAATGTAAACGTTCCAAGGAACATTGGTGAATACAATGCTGCCGAGATACTTGCTGCAAATCAAAACTCCGACGGTTTGAATGCCATCATACATGCCATTACCCCAGATCTTTAGCACCATGTGACTACGTGCACTAGGTCTAAATATGCTTGGGATATTTTAAAAACCGTATTCGAAGGTAATACCAGTGAAAAGGAAGCTAGGCTTCAAAAACTTAATTATGATTGGGGAAACCTTCGTATGGCGGATGAAGATTCATTTGACGAGTTTAATCACAAAGTATCTGAAATTGTTAATGCATCTTTCGCATTGGGTAAGACTATTCCTGAAAAGGACAATGTGATGAAAATTCTCAGATCGCTGCCATCTAGATACGATTCTAAGAAACATGCCATCATTGACGAAAATAACTTTGATGCTCTTTCCATAAACACGTTGGTTGGAAAGCTAAAGATATTTGATCATGAGCACACATCCAAAATCGGAAAGGATGTTTCCTTCAAAGCACAAAAGAACACTAAATTACTTGACAAAAGTTAAAGTGTTTATGTCTCTGAGGATGATCTTTCTGAGACTGATTCATCGGATGAAGATCTTGACAAATCAGTCTCTATGATCACAAGACAGTTTAGGGATTTTCTATTTTTGAGAAGTAAACGGTTTTCAAGAGACAAACCTAGGTCGTCAGTTAAACCTCACAATCGCGTTCCTCCTAAAAACAGGGATGCTGGCGAGGATATGCCGCATTGCTTTAAGTGTAAAGGTTTTGGTCATTTTGCGAATGAGTGTCCAAATCATATAGAATACACTGGAAACAAAGGTCTTGCTGCAACTCTTGATGAAATGTCTGATCATAATGATTCCAATGAAGACGAAAAATCAAGTGTTGCACATCTTTGTGAAGATATCGATTTTGATAATTGTATCAATACATACATCAATCTTGATATTCTTCTAGAAAGAAACTCAACCATTCTGGAAGAAGAAATTAACCTTTCTGTTAGAAACTCTCTGTATGATTTTTCAGGTTCCACTTTGTGCCTAACAGCTTGCACATCTCGGGAGTCCGAATTAACCTATCTCTATACATGTACCACCAGTATTTGATGGCTCTAATTACTCATGGTGGAAAATTCCTATGCGTTTTTTTCTTCAAGCGTGTGATTTTCAATCATGGGTTTATGTAGTTAATGGCTATGATGCTCCCATTGTGGCAGTAGGGAATGTGAACGTTCCAAAGAACATTGGTGAATACAATGCTGTCGAGATACTTGCTACAAAGCAAAACTCCGACGGTTTGAATGCCATCATACATGTCATTACCCCAGATCTTCAGCACCATGTGACTACGTGCACTAAGTCTAAAGATGATTGGGATATCTTAGAAACTGTATTCGAAGGTAATACCAGTGAAAAGGAAGCTAGGCTCCAAAACCTTAATTCCGATTGGGAAAACCTTCGTATGGCAGATGAAGATTCATTTGATGAGTTTAATCACAAAGTGTTGAAATTGTTAATGGATCTTTTGCATCGGGTAAGACTATTCATGAAAAGGACATTGTGATGAAAATTCTCGGATCGCTGCCATCTAGATACGATTCTAAGAAGCATGCCATCGTTGAAGGAAATAACCTTGATACACTTTCCAAAAATACTCTTGTTGGAAAGCTTAAAATTTTCGATCTTGAATAACTGATGTAGTTTTAGTTGTGGTAAGAAAAGGAATTCGTTGCTCGGACTATTTACTAAGGTTCGTTTTAAGAAAAAATAAAGAAAAACTAAGACAAACTAATTGAAACTGATTTTTGGGTTTATCAAGGAGATGGAGAACTAGGGTTAGGATTCCACTATTTTGATTTTGCAAATTCACTAATTATAACTTCTACACAATACTCCAAATTACTCAAGGCAATTTCGAACTCAATCTCATGCCTTGGAGGATAAAACGTTACAAGCTCTATTTTTATAACTCTGTCATTAATATTAGGCCTAACTCTCCTGCAACTATAAAAAATCAATAGTTTAAAACTATTCAAAACCATTTAAATGAGGCATGCAAAGAAGAGAGAATTTTTATGGAATTATTAGCACATCATGGAGTAAATATGATAAAAGAAAATAATTATTTAAATAAACTCATCAAGAAATAACTTCCTCCCAACCCTAGAAAAGAAACTTAGCTACTCATGAATCGCAAATTGGAGAAATTTTTATTATTCATTGTACTCAAATAGTAATGAAAATAACTTACAATGATTCCAGTCGCTAAATCTGTTTAGCCACCAAGTTGTTACAATAGTTTAGTTGCAAATGACCTAATGCAACTAAATGGTAAACGATAAAGCACTTGTGTGGTTATAAAACGATAAGATACTGCGACTGTTTTTTGAAGGCTTTTTTCTTCGTGATCTTCTTTTTGCGGCAGCAGATCATTTTCTGGAACTTTCAAAATAATCGATTCTAAGCACTACTTTCTCCCCAAAACCCTCTGTCCTCTTTCTTGGCATCCCAACCAACATATTTATACTCGACAGACCCATAAAATCTCTTGTAGTAACTCACGATGATCTTATTTCCTTTCCGGTGATAACACGGTAATAGTTCCCATGTTTAATCCCTCCACGCGTCTGTTGTGGATTCTCATGCTTCTTCTTGCAGTAGCACACTTCCACATGTCACATCCTCACCTCAGAAGTATTTATACACACGAAATTTCCCCAAAAATAGCTGAAAATATCTTAAGAATATTTAATTGCTCTGTTTTATCCAAAACCACGTCAACTTCCCTATTTTATCGATTCCAACTCATGTACCAGCCCTGTTTTAGTCAAACAAGATCAAAGCAATCAATTCCAGCGATTAGGTTGTATCAAATCCTTCCCAGAACCCATATAGAACTTTCCGGGCCCAAAAATGGTATTCGTTCTGTTTTTCTTATCTGTGATTATCCAGCCAATTCTAACTGTACCAAAACCCATCACCATAACTGTTTAGCCTTAACAGACCCAATGGGACTAAATCCAGCGATTGAATCTCATTAACTGTCGGCCAAAATTCGAACCCTAAGTCTGGTTCATGAAGAACAACTTTCCCGCCATAACAGTTTTGCTTCAAACTGAATTTCAGAACAATCTAACTAATTTTAAATGATTCTGACAACTACATCATGCCTTTTATGCTGAATATGATCATCCTTATCAATTTATATGATTTAGTCTCACCAAAACACCTTCAACTTTCAAACCCTAATCTGCTGCCATTAAAGATCAGTTTTCCCGCCAGAATTTAAAATTCAAAAGGTTGAAGATGACCTCCCCTTATCCAGTTCCAGTTTCCCTTTAGCAATTTGGGGTATAAATAGCGATTCCTGGGGTGCGAATAGTAAGTTGTGGGGTACAAAGAGTAATTGTGGGCTATAAATAGTAAAAACCTCCTTGGGTGCCTTTATCAACTTTTCTGGTACATTTCTGGGGTGCCTTTAGCACTTTTTCCTGCCGATTTCTCCATAAGAACTTATTTCCTTGAAAAGACTTAAAACAAGTTTATTAGTAATAAAAATGAGTCCTAGCTAATGTAATTATGGGTGAAAAAGCGTCGCACTTACGTGCTTATCATTGAACTTAAACAAAGAGATAAACATCATTTGTTAAGCAATCATATTGTTTCAACTGATAAAAAGTCCCGACACCCTAGATTGATTGATAAAAGAGATGAGAATTGCTTTAACTCTACTTTGTTACTGTTTGTACAACAACTTAAGAAAACTCTTATACGAAGTAAAAGAAAGTCTCAAAAGAGAGTCAGGTCAATCAATAAGAAGGATAATAAAGTTCAGAAAAACTATGTTTGTAAAACTGGTTCAAAGTGCTATAAAAGTATCCACGATACTTATAAAGATTCTGATACGGAGTTGAGTTCGTTAACCAAAGCATGGATGGATACTCTTGAATATTGTCCTGAGAATGAAATCTATGAATGTTCGCTTAACCTCTTTGTTGATAATCACACTTGTCCTCCTAATAGTCCTGATTATTCCATGATGAACAATCATACTTCTCCTGAAGTGTTTCAACTGGAAAAAGAAGCTTTGATTAAAAATGTTGAAGATCTGGAATGTCAACTGTTTAATTTAAGACTGGAGGTTGTCAATTACGATCATGATTACAACAAGACTTGTCGAACCTCTTCGGAAGAGTCCCTTAAACATCATCAGCAAACTTCTCCTGACTCTATATCATACTCAAGTCACCCTGACAAAAAGGATGATATGGATAATCACAAGATCTTAACGAATTCTTTGGTCACTCTGTGTGAACATCAGGATCATCGTAGAGCTAATAACACTGAAGATCAAGAGCAGTTCTCCTCTGCTAAACGATGTGTGCAAAAGAAGAAAAAGAAATTTCCTACGAAACCCTTCTTTTCAAAGGAGATTTCCAAATTGCTCCACAGTTTGCGAAAAACAACAATCAATGTGTTCAAAACTGTGTGTAAAAAAGAAAAGAATGATGTGCACGACTCATCTTTCTTAAAGAAAATACAGAAACAAAAAATAACAAATACTTCATCCCCTCGTAAGAAACCTCCCAGTCCAGTAATGAATTGGAACAATTACATTCTGTAATTTTGTGTTAATGAATTTTTGTCTATCCCTCTTAGACAAGAAGCATAATTTTCAAGAGGGTTGTGATGAAATATTTCTGTTATCTAGGGATTATTCTATTTTCTATCTGTTTTCAACTTAGAACCGCGTTTGTTCACGAACGGTCTTTTCTTTTAAGACCTTTTCTGAGGATAACCTTTTTCTGTTAGGGTTTTTGTCAAAGGTCTTTTTGGAAATTTATCCTCTATTTTCACTCCTTTTTAAGATGAAGATTTCCGCATTTGCATAAACATTTCATTTATCTCTTATATCATGTCCTCTTTAAGTCTTTCAAGAAAAGAAAGTGATGTTTGTACCGTTCTCTTTCCCTCTAAGAAGATTCGTTTTGATTCTTCCGATAATGAAATGTACTCTGACAAACATGGTTCCTCTTATGATGGTAATCCTTCTGTCTCTCATTTTGATAAGCTCTCTTTAACCATGAATCTCGTCTTAGAACAAGTTCGAGCTCTGAAAAGTGAACTTGAAGTTTCTTCCAAGAGACTTGAAGAAAAGATGGATAATCTTGAATCTAGGATTTATTTGATCTAATATGAGCTAGATGAATATAGAGAATATGAGAAGAGTATTCAAAGTAAGTGAAATGCTTCATAGGTGGTGATTTTATTGTCTAGTAAATCTTCTTTTTGGTTTTTAGAAGAATAACTAGGGTTTGGAATAGCCATTATTGTGAGTACACATAGCTATGTCCAACGATTTTCATCTTCATTGTTTTTAGATTTATTTATTTAAATTCTAAAGTATTTTTTGGAAGATGATTTTTGCAACTTTAATCTTTATGATTTTATACATTGCAAATTGTTATGGGATATGTTGTTTACGTCCGTGAACCTGTGACTGTCCATACTTGTTCAAAAGTTATCTCTATTATGTCGATATGAATGTATTGATGGAAGATAGAATGAACTTTTGACATTACAAAAGTTAAAGCCTTTTATGTCATATTTTGATAAAAAGAAAGGATAAAACTTTTGTTTACAAGGATTAAGTCTATTATATGTCATTGTGCAAATAGTGATGAAAAATAGAATGAATCCTTGTATATTCCGCAGTGTTTTGATCGATCTCCGATCCACAATGTTTGTGCATATACTGTGTTGTTCCATAAGGTTTCTTATGTTGAGCACAATCAACTGAGTTATTCATTCTTATGATTAACTTAGTTGTTGCTCCGTAAGGTTCCCTATGTCGAACATGATCAGCTAAATTAATCATTCTCTTTTGGTTATTTTAGTTGTTGCTCTGTAAGTTCGTTTATGTCGAGCATGATCAATTAAATTGATCACTTTTTTTTGGTTAATTTGGTTGTGTATTCCAATTGAATTAATCATGGGTTTTCTTGCGATTAATTTGATTGAACTAACTATGGGTTCTCTTGTGGTTATTTCAATTGAATTTTTTGGATAAAAATTCATGTTTTCATGTGATTTGGTTGTCCAAAGAAATCCTTCTTTTCTTGTGAAAGTAAGGTCGCTTTTGTTGTTCCTTCTGGGATGACATTTTATGGGGGAGAGTTCTTTTAAACCTGTGCTTAATTTCCAACTCTTTGTGGGGAGTGCGGCTGTGGAATTTTTAGGGGTTATCTTGTACCTTCATTAACTCCTTGATGAATGCATTTAGCTTCGGCTTAATGATTGCATCTAAATTTGTTGGTATGTTAATAAACCTTTTGGTCATGATGTATCTTCGTGGAAATTTCATTAGGATCCCACTAATTTTCTTACTTTTGCCAATTTTTTTGACAAAAAGGCAGAGAATTAATGTGTAGTTCACACTACAAATACATATGGTTTACGGATCATTATGTAAGGGGGGGTGGTTTTCATGTTGAGATATGTATTGACTAAGGGGGAGTGATGCATATCACCAAAGTGTTATTGTCAAAGTTGTGATACAATTGAACTTTGATGTTGTATAATAATACCATGACACTGAATAACAATGATTGAGAGCATTTTGTTTTCTCATTGTTATAGCTAGGAATCTTCAACAACTGTGATGCTGAACTGACAACCTTTAGGATCATGGTGTACTTGAAAGTGACGAAGATTTCGAGTCGCGTTGAAGATGCCAAGGATATCAAGCATGTGGACAAGAAGCTACATTTTTTTTTAGCTTTTTTGTAATCCATATGTATTGATAGTTTTGTCACTAAAATTGACAAGGGGGAGTTTGTTAGAGAATTTGTCGGTCGAACTCGCATGCGTTGCTATGTCAAGCATGTTTGTCAATGTTAGTGATCAAAACTATAAGTCTTGATTTCTAGCCTATTTGTAGATGTCTCGGACCAGGACATAGATAGTGTAGTTGAGCTTAAATCTCTCGACGTTCATCTCTTGAAGACGAAAAACTAATAAGGGGAGCTTGTGAAACTTCTTCGACAAAAGGTATGTGGAGACTTGAACTTATCTATCACTTGGAAAGTCTATTTCTACTATCTCCTATATCTAGACATAAGTCGTGTTATGATACAGTTTTCTCTATACACATTTGATATTTCGAGCTGAGTATAACTCGCTTACATATTTCTCGAAATATGTGTTGGTAAGCTTTCGCTTCGACCAAGTTCATCTTATATCATGAGAAAATTGCCGAGTAACATCTTACATGGTTTGTGTGATACAATCATTTGGTGTAAGACTTGGAAGGTTTCAATAATGATTATTTCAATATCTTGAAAATTGTTTGATGCTAATAGTGTGTGAAAACGACTATTGACATTATAAAAGAATGTTTCAATGATTGAAATAAAGAGTTGATGATGTAACCATCTTTGGATATAAGCATATATAGTGTGTTCGCACATTAGTGTGTAAGTCCATAAACCGGAAACCAAGAGTATGCATATGAGTGTATACGGAATTGGTGAAGGAGACAGGTTAAGTATGCGTACCGATACGCATACTGGCGGAAGTTCTCGAACCGAGAATTTCTGCTGAGTTTGGTTTTGGCAAAACTCTTAACTAGTCACCTTAAGTATGCGTACCCGTACGCATACTGGAGGAAGTTTTTGAACCGAAAATTTCTGCTGAGTTTGGGAACTTTACAAACTCAAAAACTGGTTGCTTAAGTACGCATACCCGTACGCATACTTAAGCTGGTTACTTTGTCAAGTCGGTCAAGTCCATGAACTTAAACATTTAAATCATAAGGGATGCAATCTTTACGAACCGTGGCTATAATGTTCATGATTGATTCAAGTGAATCAAACCGATTTGATTTCGATTGTGTTAAACAATTGAACAACTCTTAACTATTTTCATTTGAGTCATTTGAACTAGTTATGGTTAAGATGAATAAGGTTGATATGAGAGTAATCATATGCCTAACCTCGGTTAACTATTTGTGAACCCACATGGTGTACACGTTTAGGTACGGTTACATAAACCTAAATGAGGGTACATTTCGTTTGTGTGTAACAAGCTAAGTTCGATCTAACGGTTGAAAGATATTATCTTGGTTGAATCAGGTTTTTCATCTAACGGTGAATATTGAATGCTTTGTTACCAAGGTAACTTGGATTGCAAACCCTGATTTAAAAACTATATAAAGCAGAACTCTAGCAACTGGGAAACCTAATCCCCACACCTCATGTGTGTTACTAGTTGCATAACTAGAGTCAATTATCCTTTAACCTTAGTTTTCTTCTCGAGATCCTGTAGGTTAATGACTTGAAGACTTCATTGGGATTGTGAAGCCAGACCCAACTATTATCTTTGTAGTTGCATGATCTGATCTTGATGTTTCTTTCTTGTTGAGTGCAATTGCAATAATTGGCTTGAGATTTTATATCTCTGATAGGCAAGATAAAAAACTAATCACAAACAAACTTCGTCTCATCGTTTGTGATTCCACAATAACTTGTTTCGCTAGTCAATTAAGTTTATTGTGAGGTGATTGATACTACTAGGATGTTCTTCGGGAATATAAGTCCGGTTTATCAATTGGTTCTTGTTCACCTTGATTTATCAAAAGACGGAACAAAAATTCTTGGGTATTTCTATGGGTGACGGATTTATTAAATCCTATAGACTTTTCTGTGTGAGACATATTTGTCTATCAAGTCTTCGACTTTGGGTCGTAGCAACTCTTAGTTGTGGGTGAGATCAGCTAAGAGAATCAAGTGCGTAGTATCCTGCTGGGATCAGAGACGTAAGGAGCGCAACTGTACCTTGAATCAGTGTGATATTGATTAGGGTTCAACTACAGTCCAGTCCGAAGTTAATTGGTAGTAGGATAGTGTCTGTAGCGGCTTGATACATTGTGATGTTCAATCTGGACTAGGTCCCGGGGTTTTTCTGCATTTGCGGTTTCCTCGTTAACAAAATTCTTGTGTCTGTGTTATTTATTTTCCACATTATATTTTGCTATATAATTGAAATATCACAGGTTGTGCGTTAAGATCAATCAATTAGAATATCCAACCTTTGGTTGTTGATTTACATTGATTGACACTTGAACATTGGTCTTTGGTACCGTTCAAGTAACTTCTCGTATATTCAATCAGGTCCGCAGATTTCTATTTGCTGATTGCGGATTGAATTAAGAGTTAGATATATTAAACTCTTTGATATACTTTATTCTAGATTGAGTCTGACTGTCTAGTTGATTCTCTAGAAAGTGTATTGGAGTAAGTCCTCTCAGATTGCCAAGCGAAATGTTGGGTGTGGTTGTTAGACCCCTGCATTTTCAATTGGTATCATAGCAGGCAAACACATTAAAGACCTGATAAGTCTGTGTTTGTAGCGATCTGATATGGAGAAAGGTGCTATCTCTATAAACATACCACCAGTATTTGATGGCTCTAATTACTTATGGTGGAAAATTGTTATACATGCCTTTCTTCAAGCGCGTGATTTTCAATCATGGGTTTATGTAGTTAATGGCTATGATGCTCCCGTTGTGGCAGTAGGGAATGTAAATGTTCCAAGGAACATTGGTGAATACAATGCTTCCGAGATACTTGCTGCAAATCAAAACTCCGACGGTTTGAATGCCATCATACATGCCATTACCCCAGATCTTCAGCACCATGTGACTACGTGCACTAGGTGTAAATATGCTTGGGATATCTTAGAAACCGTATTCGAAGGTAATACCAGCGAAAAGGAAGCTAGGCTTCAAAACCTTAATTCTGATTGGGGAAACCTTCGTATGGCGAATGAAGATTCATTTGACGAGTTTAATCACAAAGTGTCTGAAATTGTTATTGCATCTTTCGCATTGGGTGAGACTATTCCTGAAAAGGACAATGTGATGAAAATTCTCAGATCGCTGCCATCTAGATACGATTCTAAGAATCATGCCATCATTGAAGGAAATAACTTTAATGATCTTTCCAGAAACACGTTGGTTGGAAAGCTAAAGATCTTTGATCATGAGCACACATCCAAAATCGGAAAGGATGTTGTCTTCAAAGCACAAAAGAACACTAAATTACTTGAAAAAAGTAAAAGTGTTTATGTCTCTGAGGATGATCTTTCTGAAACTGATTCATCAGATGAAGATCTTGAAAAATCAGTCTCTATGATCACAAGACAATTTAGGGATTTTCTATTTTTGAGAAGTAAACGGTTTTCAAGAGACAAACCTAGGTCGTCAATTAAACCTCACAATCGCGTTCCTCCTAAAAACAGGGATGCTGACGAGTCTGATGACGAGGATATGCCACATTGCTTTAAGTGTAAAGGTTTTGGTCATTTTGCGAATGAGTGTCCAAATCATAGAGAATACACTGGAAACAAAGGTCTTGCTGCAACTCTTGATGAAATGTCTGATCATAATGACTCCAATGAAGACGAAAAATCAAGTGTTGCACTTCTTTGTGAAGATATCGATTTTGATAATTGTAGCAATACATACATCAATCTTGATATTCTTCTAGAAAGAAACTCAACCATTCTGGAAGAAGAAATTAACCTTTCTGTTAGAAACTCTCCGTCTGATTTTTCAGGTTCCACTTTGTGCCTAGCAGCTTGCACATCTCGGGAGTCCGAATCAGCATATCCATTGACATGTTCTTATTTTTCACTTAAGGGTCATGAACTTTCAAAGTGTTTAATGTATAAACACAATATGAGACATGTCAAGAGACTTCAACGAAGAGCAAATCGCCTAGCAAACAAGCTCAAACTTTTTCAAAAAACCACTAAGGTATGTAAGATGTTATCCTCTTCAAAGAAGTTGGTTTCCAAAGATAGGTCAAGACCACTAGAGAAAAGAGTATGGTCTAAACGCTTTGATAGACAGATATCTATGAATTCCTTATAAACGGGTCATGGTGGACAAATTGTTGTTCACCATAATACAACTGAATTGTGTTGTCTTTGTGCATCTTGTCTCATGTGCCTGATTAAAAAGAGACAAGAACTTGCACACCTCAGGCTTAAAAAGAAAAAAAAAATAAACTTTTTTGTTTTACTTTTCTTAGATTTGCCATATGATTTGGAATTCTTTCATATCTAATTGATATTGGAAGGAACCTTCATGTTTATCAAAAGAGGGTTATTCTCGACTATTCCACTCTCTTTAGGGTCGTGAATCGAGCTTGCGTGAACCTATATGGTTAAAAGGTTCCATAACCCTACATTCCTTTTTCCTTCTCTGAAACTCTTTTCATCTTAAGACTGCTTGTTGAGTTTACATTGTGATTTCCTCTCACAAACCCATACACATATGGAGACTCCAAGCATCATGAGTTCTGATGGAAAATATGTTAATATGATTGTTAAGCCATCAATCATGAAGGAAAAAGAAAAATCTCCGTTGCCTCCAACTTTGAAAAGAAAAGAAGGAATGTGAGGAAGCCAAGAGTTGTTCCTTCAAATTCTCAGAAGTTTTCTAATGTTCTTGAAGAGTTGACGGAAGCGAGGAAGGAGATTCAGCAAATAAAGGCTTTTGTTGTGAGAACTCTCGAAATTCAGAAGGCCCTGGTTCGACATCTTCAGCCTAGAAGGTTCGTTGGAATCGACTCCTTTCTCCATGAACCTTATGTTCCTATGGCTGTTGACGACAAGGAGTTCGGGGATGATAAATAATTCTTCAAAGGTCTCAATGTCTAGTAAATTTTCTTTTTGTGTTTTTAGAAGAATAACTAAGGTTTGGAATAGCCATTATTGTGAGTACACATCGCTATGTCCAACGATTTTCATCTTCATTGTTTTTAGATTTATTTATTTAAATTCTAAAATATTTTTTGGAAGATGATTTTTTAATCTTTATGATTTTATATATTGCAAATTGTTATGGAATATGTTGTTTACGTCCGTGAACCTGTGACTGTCCCATACTTGTTCAAAAGTTATCTATATTATGTCGATATGAATGTATTGATGGAAGATAGAAAGAACTTTTGACATTACAAAAGTTAAAGCATTTTATGTCATGTTTTGATAAAAAAGAAAGGATAAAACTTTTGTTTACAAGGATTAAGTATATTATATGTCATTGTGCGAATAGTGATGAAAACTAGAATGAATCCTTGTCTATTCCGCAGTATTTGGTCGATCTCCGATCCACAACCTTTGTGCATATACTGTGTTGTTCCATAAGGTTTCTTATGTTGAGCACAATCGACTGAGTTGTTCATTCTTATGTTTAACTTAGTTGTTGCTTCGTAAGGTTCCATATGTCGAACATGATCAACTAAATTTATCATTCTCTTTTGATTATTTTAGTTGTTGCTCCGTAAGTTCGCCTATGTCGAGCATGACCAATTAAATTGATCGCTTTTTTTGGTTAATTTGGTTGTGTATTCCAATTGAATTGGTTTTCTTGTGATTAATTTGGTTGTTATTTTCCGATTGAACTAACTATGGGTTCTCTTGTGATTATTTCAATTAAATTTTGTGGATACAAATTCATGTTTCCATGTGATTTGGTTGTCCAAAGAAATCCTTCTTTTCTTGTGAAAGTAAGGTCACCTTTGTTGTTCCTTCGGGGATGACATTTTATGGGGGAGAGTTCTTTTGAACTTGTGCTTAATTACCAAATCTTTGTGGGGAGTGCGGATGTGGAATTTTTAGGGGTTATCTTGTATCTTCATTAAATCCTTGATGAATGCATTTAGCTTCGTCTTTATGATTGCATCTAAATTTGTTGGTATGTTAATACACCTTTTGGTCTTGATGTATCTGTGTGGAAATTTCATTAGGACCCACTAATTTTTGTACCTTTGCCAATTTTTTTGACAAAAAGCGGGAGAATTAATGTGTAATTCACACTATAAATACATATGGTTTACGGATCATTATGTAAGGGGGAGTGGTTTTCATGTTAAGATATGTATTGACTAAGGGGGAGTGATGCATATCACCAAAGTGTTATTGTCAAAGTTGTGACAATTGAACTTTGATGTTGTGTAATTATACTATGACATTGTATAACAATGATCGAGAGCATTTTGTTTTCTCATTATCATAGCTACGGATATTCAACAACTGTGATGCTGAACTTACAACCTTTAGGATCATGGAGTACTTGGAAGTGACGAAGATTTCGAGTTGCGTTTAAGATGCCAAGGAGATCAAGCATGTGGACTGTAGATGGGGAAAACGATTTGCTGGTTTTTACGGAATCAAGGAGATGACCGTGCGAAGGAGACTCCTTGAACCGAACAAATGCTCAATCTTACAGAGATGCACTGCAATAAGGGAGTGCTTTAAGTTCGAGAGATCAATATGTAGGACTCTGGACTAAACCAATACAATGCCCGTTCCAGAGTCAATTCGGTCACAAGAGAGGATGGGTCGATCTGTAGGAGGGAAGCCGAGAAATGTCTGAGATCAATGGTGATCGAAGATTGTAGGTGTGTTGTGTATTCTGCGTGAAGAAATAAGATAAGTTCTGATTGATTGAATTTTGCTCTGTTGAGAGTAATTGCTCAGACGTTGAGTTGTTAATCTCTTGTTGTATTTTTTACGAGAGATTGTTCTCCTTTTTTCAATCATGATTCAGAGACTTATTTATATTGCAAGAATTGTAAACACCTTGATCCCATGAAGTGTGAAAATTGCTGGAGTCAAAGAGTGGGGAAGTGGGAAATCGTGTCAAAACCAGTTGCTCATCGTGCAAAGACTTGGTTAATTTTTCACCCACTACTTTGCTAACTCCTCCAACTGATTGCACGACTTGTTCACATTCTCGTCGTGTGTATGAACACACGTGCCGTAGACCGCCATACCAAAACCCTAGTTAATATCCTCCCATGTGACACGATTGATATCTCGATTTTGGAGTCAGTTGCTGACTTTATGGAACGATGAGTCCTTGTATTACTGAGTTGAACGTGATTTGCAAATGTTCTGAAACTCATGAATTGAATAAATTGAATCATGTATGTTGAGACAAAGGTATCATTGTCGAATAAATGTTGATAACCTAAAACGAGCAAACTGTGCTGCTGAATTGTTGAATATGGATAGTTGAACCAATATTCCTTCGGTCTGAGCAAATGTTGCTCATCTGATGAATTGTTGGTAGCAGGACCAAAATAAAATATTAATTTAAGATAATGGCAGATATGTCGAGCATAATAATAAAAGTGTTGATCACGGGATCATCATAAAATTATTAGTATTTGAATCTGCTCAGAATTATGTTTTGCGGAGCTCTGGATTCGAAACCCTAATTTTTGATCAATCGGTGATTTATTGAAAATCAACCATAGAGTGAAGGAGGGACCGGCTACATGGGATAACGAGTCGATCGACCATGTAATGCCCAGATGCTCAAATGAGAAAAATACCAAAGTCTCATGAAGACCAGTTGGTGAAAGGATGATTAAATGCTGGTTTAATCATTTATTGAAATAATGCTCGTGTGAGCGTTAGGTAGTAAAACTTGATTATGGAGAGATGAGGGACCGACCAAGGGGGCATGAGACCGGCCCTTGGTGATCATGGGACCATCTGATGGTCGTTTGAGCAAACTCCAAGTTGTTTGAGAAGAGTTTGGACCCAATATGAGCGATTGCGAAAATTAGGTCAAAATTGTTAAAAAACTGATAGGGTGTAGAATACATCCTATTTATTATCTATTGTTTATGCTTTCTCTGCTATTTTTCTTGTAAGTTATGTATTTTACGCATGTTTTTGAGTTATTAGGTATTTTGGAGTCGCACGGAGGAAAAGAAGAAGAAATCACCCAATTTGTGCGAAATGGGCAATATTGTCGTTTCATAGGCGACTCATTTAATGAAGAATTTTATAGACTCATCTAGACTCATGGGTTTGAATAATTGGGCTTGGATTTGGAAAGAGAAGATGGAAGATTTGATAAAGACTTGGATTTGGAAGTTGAGATACAAAGGGAAAGTGGTGTTATTATGGAATGCGGATTCTATTCCTAAGAGGATTGCTAGGAAATTGAAGCCAATAAATAGAGAAGTTCTCTACACAATTTTGACACACCTTTTACACACACAACACTTCTCTTTTCTTTATTCTTTGTGTGAACTTCTTAGCATGAGTAGCTAATTTTATTGATTGAGTATGAATTCCTAGTTCTTGATATGTTTTGAGTTTTGTTTTAAATCTACTTTGAAGTTTTCACATGATTATCGTTTGTTTTTACTAATAGGAATGTTTATACATTCATGGTTGATTCATAGGTCGTTTAGGATGAATACTAAATTGATTTTTTAATTGATCTAAAGCTAGTGAAAGTTAGGGGATAAGTAATCGTTTCTTGACTCTTTACATAAGTAGAAAACACGAGACCTTGTGAAGGGATTACGTTGAGCAATTGTGTGTGGAAACAACGTTAGCAAGTAGACCTTGAGCTAAGAGTCTAACTACTAATATAAACCCAATAAATTCATAAATATTAATGCGTTTAACTAAATTACATCTTGAGTGAGCTACTACTAGGTGGTTTGGTGAATAGAATCCGGTAGTCGAGAACTTCAGTATCTGGTGATACTAGGGATTTATGGGTTTAGCACTGAGCTAGCTGCTTTACCTACGGTTGGTGATAATCTGTGACTAATAAAAAGTGGAAAAGAACATAACTTGAATCATTGTTTTGTAACGAAGAAGGATTCCCTGATCTAATCTCTCTTATTGATTTCAACTTTATCTTTTTAATTGCTTTGTTTATTCTTTTACTTTATAAAATATAAAACTCCCCTTTTTTGTGACATTATAAGACAACTAAAACCTCTTGCTCCTCGTGGGAACGATCCTTAATATCGCTATATTACTTGTTAATTAGTGAGAAAAATATTAATTAATTTGTTGTGTTATGACACACATCAAATTTTGGCGCCGCTGCCGGGGAGCAGCGGAGCATCTTTAGTTGTTTTTATTTTCGTTTTATTTTTGTTTTTAACTTTGTTTTCTAGATTTTTTATTTCAGGTACCAGTTTTCCATGTACGGTGGACAAGAGCAAGCATATTACAATAATCAATACGGTTTTCAACCTCAACATTATGGCAACTTCCAACCATCTTTAGGATACAATCAAAATTAATCTTTTGGACATGATCAATTTCCTACAAAACCTTATGGATATTCTCATACATATCAACAACCAAGATGGGATAAGTCTACTAATAAATGGCTTCATTCGAGTTGTATGCAGATTATGAAAGAATTGCAAGATATGCGACAAATACTAGACCAACTTGACCGTGATAAAAAGAACGTCGCACAAACCAATTTCTGCAACACTTTTTCTTATCTGACTCTGGATCGTAGTTATGATCATTCACCCATTCAAAGGGAAGAGTCCTGGGAAAGAGAACCTATTGTAGCCGACGGTGGTAATTGTGTGAACGTCAAGAAACTTGCACGGAAATTATACAAGTTGGAAGATGATGGAACCTCGGAAGAGCTTGTCGCAGAAATTAGTAGGACCATTCATATGGAACTTAAACGACGTCTGGATAAAGGTTATGAAACCGAAGAAGATTCTTATTATGGTGAGTCTGAAAGTGAAGATGATTGTCTTGAAAAGGACCAACCTTTGGAGACTTTTGATGACGCTAGTGCAGCCTACTCGAGCCTTGATCTTAATAATGATCAATCACCTATTCAAAAGGTAGAGCTTGAGGAAGATGCAATTAGTGCTTTTAAAAAATTCCTTAGGGAAAGAAATGAGTCCGCGGTAGTGTATGAGCGTTGCAACAATGAGGAAGTTATTCCAACTCCGGATCATAATAACGATCCTTCACTTATTCAAAAAGAGGAGATTGGGTGTGACTTACCTATTGTTATAAACGGTGTAACACCCTCACAAGATCTTACAATTTATACCGATGAAAATCATTTTAGTGAATGGCCCGATTCCGATGATGAGAATGTTGAAGAGATGATGCTAGAGGATGAAACCAAATTCATTGATTTTGTGGAAGACCCAATTGAACTTGCCAATGATTTTAATGATGCCGAGACTTTGGTTAAGGTAGAAAACGACGAAGAATGGTTGCAAGGTTTGATAGAGGACCACGATATACAAGAGGTAAGTAATTCACTTGAATTTTTTAAAGATGAAGAGGATTCCGTAATACAAGAAATTGTGCAAGGTTTGTCAAACCCTTTGCATATTGATTCTTCTCCTTTACCTCTTATTGGTTTGAATGTATGTGCTTCGAAAGTATTTTTGGATGATTTTGTTTCTAGATATCCACCATTGGAAACACTTGATGCTAACACTATGCAGGTTTGCCAAGAAATACATGGAAGTTCCCAAATTCTATGTTCTTTATGCACTTCCGAGTGTGGACAAGACTAAGTGTGGGGGAAATTTCTATCGAGCGATAACATTATTATTTTCTTGTGCTAACATTTGTATGGAGTTATTGTTTGCAAAACAGGTACTTGGGTGGATCCCCAAATTTTCAGATTGTTAGTATATGGGGAGTGAATCTTACAAGAACCAAGTCGGGCCGTCGACTTTAAAACAAGCGCTAAATGGGAGGCAACCCATAGGTTTTGTATTTATTATCCTTTTGTTTTTTGTTTTGTTTATTTATTTTTTCTTATTCCATATCATGTTAGGATTTCCCACCTTTACTTTACTTGGACGATTCCATTACATTGAGGAAAATGTAAGGTTTAACTGTGGAGGAGTGATTAAGCATTTATTTTTAAAAAAAAAAAAAAAAAATTTGCATAAAACCTCCAACTTGTAGAGATTTTAGAGTCACTGGCATACTTCTAGGTATGTTTACATAGAGAATTCTGACCGACATAACTGAACTTGGAAGTGTTAGGGACTACGTTCGGATTTCTTGCTTGTTAGAGTGTTAAATAATGGATTTAATCATGCCGGTGATGCAGATTAGGAGCAGGGAGACATGCATTATTAGAGTTGATGATCAATCATTAGTGGAGACTACCCTATTTATATCATGCGAGGCACCGACCAGATTTATTTATAAATAATTAAAGAGCTTTCTTTTGAGTGTGTGTCACTGTACGTTAATTCCGGGTAGAATGGTGAGCTACCCAACCTCCCACCAATAAAAGAACTACTCTTTGATCTCTTGAGCGCTAATTTTGTCAATCATGAGGGTGACGTCTATAGATGAAAGCCTCCTTCTTGTAGTTCGATTTGCAGTTAGCACCATTCTCTCTCTTGACAACAACGGATCCATAAAAACACCATCATCATCGACAAGGGAGCGACATCAACATCTACAAGGAAAGTTGAAAAAGTTCAAGGTTTACAAGCAACGGAACAAGAAAAGAGTAAATTTCATATCCAAGTAAAGCAACATAAAATGAGCGGATTTTTATATATACATGTTGAAGACTTACATAGCAATGAGCATAATTTTATATCCAAGTTGAAGACTTATTTACAAGAGCAAAGAAAAGCAAAAGGTGAGAATTATTGAAGTTTATGATTTCGAGACGATACAAGTTATGAAGAATCAAGCGGTAAAGTATTTTTCCCACGGCTATGGTTTGTTTTTATTTTCACTTTGTTTTGTATTTTATTTCTCTTGTCTCTAAAAAAAAAAGTAAAAAAAAAAACAAATGATGACAAGAGAAATTTTTGGTTCTTATTTATTTAATAAGCCGTGGGGAAGAAAAATTTATAAAGAAGTTTCAAGCAACAAGGATTTTAAGGAAAAAGGTTACAAAATTGTCAAGGATCTACGAAGTTCGAGAATTTATCATCAATAGTTGAAACCAAAGACGAAGACCAAGAAGAGAAAAACGAGGAGCGGAAGACGTTTCTATTGGATGATGTGAGAGTGGTGTTATCATCATTGCAATCGTATGTGAAGGTGAGTAAGTAATCTCATCCTCAATAATAGTGGTTGATTTCCTTTCTTAGAGATCGTCAGAAAAATGTTTTTTCAAAACGTTAAAAGATGTGGGTTTTTAAAATATTTCGGAAGTTGTCCTTCCCACCATTCAACGTGTTGCAGGAATTCTCTCTTCATTCCTACCTGCACACATGTGAGAACCATAAAAGTACGTCCTTTGAGTGCAATTTCATAAACCCTTTTTGGTGAGGCAGAAGTCGAGGCGAAATGCTTATTGATCGCTACCAAACATGCGTTCTCTCATTATGGTGTGGTTATTTCTCACTCAACATTTAAGAATGAGAATATGTTCTTTAGTATTTCTAACTTCTTATTACTAGCATGCAGAAACTCTATGTCCTCATAACTCTTTGGATGCTTGGGACGCTGGAACGCTTTGAAGTTGTAAGTTTTAGTTTGATTTGCTCGAGGACTAGCAAAGTCTAAGTGTGGGGGAATTTGATAGGGTGTAGAATACATCCTATTTATTATCTATTGTTTATGCTTTCTCTGTTATTTTTCTTGTAAATTATGTATTTTACGCATGTTTTTGAGTTATTAGGTATTTTGGAGTCGCACGGAGGAAAAGAAGAAGAAATCACCCAATTTGTGCGAAATGGGAAATATTGTCATTTCATAGGCGACTCATTTAATGAAGAATTTTCTAGACTCATCTAGACTCATGGGTTTGAATAATTGGGCTTGGATTTGGAAAGAGAAGATGGAAGATTTGAGAAAGACTTGGATTTGGAAGTTGAGATACAAAGGGAAAGTGGTGTTATTATGGAATGAGGATTCTATTCCTAAGAGGATTGCTAGGAAATTCAAGCCTATAAATAGAGAAGTTCGCTACACAATTTTTACACACATTTTACACACACAACACTTCAATTTTCTTTATTCTTTGTGTGAACTTCTTAGCATGAGTAGCTAATTTTATTGACTGAGGATGAATTCCTAGTTCTTGATATGTTTTGAGTTTTGTTTTAAATCTACTTTGAAGTTTTCACATGATTATCGTTTGTTTTTACTGATAGGAATGTTTATACATTCATGGTTGATTGATAGGTCGTTTAGGATGCATACTAAATTGATTTGTTAATTGATCTAAAGCTAGTGAAAGTTAGGGGATAAGTAATCGTTTCTTGAATCTTTACATAAGTAGCAAACACGAGACCTTGCGGAGGGATTACGTTTGAGCAATTGTGTAGGGAAAACAACGTTATCAAGTAGACCTTGAGCTAAGAGTCTAACTACTAATATAAACCTAATAAATTCATAAATCTTAATGCGTTTAACTAAATTACATCTTGAGTGAGCTACTACTAGGTGGTTTGGTGAATAGAATCCGGTAGTCGAAAACTTCCGTATCTGGTGATACTAGGGATTTAGGGGTTTAGCACTGAGCTAGCTGCTTTACCTACGGTTGGTGATAATCCGTGACTAATAAAAAGTGGGAAAGAACATAACTTGAATCATTGTTTTGCAACGAAGAAGGATTCCCTGATCTAATCTCTCTTATTGATTTCAACTTTATCTTTTTAATTGCTTTGTTTATTCTTTTACTTTATAAAATCTAAACCCCCCCTTTTTTGTGACATTATAAGACAACTAAAACCTCTTGCTCCTCATGGGAACGATCCTTACTATCGCTATATTACTTGTTAATTAGTGAGAAAAATATTAATTAATTTGTTGTGGTTACGACACCCATCAAACACGTGGGACCGGATTTTTGCAAGCCTCAGGGCCGGCCTTGGTCGGTCAAGGAGACATGCCCGTGTCACCATAATTTTCGTGTCCCAGTCCCGAGAGTTTCGATATTTTCTGATGCGCGTTTGAGCAACATTTTGAGAAAATATGAAGAAATCAGGGATTTTTGCTGAAACCAGGAAAACTTCATGAGATGAAGGAATAAATAATAAAATAATGGAGGAATCATGAAGTGTGGGATCGGCTATGGCCAAGGCATAGCCGGCCGGCCAAAGAGCCTGGTCCCAAGGCACTTTTCCTAATTTTATAATATTTTTCATGATTTTAGGGAAATATCATAAAATCAAGGAGTTTGTTGAAACCAAGGAATTTGTTGAAATCAAGGAGTTTCCATGAGATGAGGGAAACACAAAAAAAAATAAAAAAATAAAGGGCATGTGGGACCGGCTAGGGCATGACCGGCCGGCGAGGCCCCGGTCCCACGAGTTTCCCTAATTTTATATTATTTTCATGACTTGAGGGAAATTTCATGAATTCAAGGAGTTTGCTGAAACTAGGGAGTTTCCTTGAAGTGAAGGAGTTTCCGTGGGATGAGGGAAACAAATAATATTAAAATAATGAGACAAGAGCATGTGGGACCGGCCACGGCTAGGGCATGGCCGGCCGGCCAATGAGCCCGGTCCCGTGTGTTTTCTCCATAACTTTCATGAGTTTAGTGAAATATCAGGAAATCAGGAAATTTTCAAGGGATGAGAGAAATAACAAAATAATAAGGAACCATGAGGTGTGGGACCGGCCACGACTAGGACATGGCTAGCCTGCTAGTGAGACCGGTCCCACGACACCTTTCCTAATTATTTTATTTCTTTGATGCGTGGAAACACCATGAGACTGGGGAGTTTCCTTGATATGAAGGAGATTTTCTCGAACGAAGAGGTTTTCATGAGATCAGGGAAAAATAACAAAGTATGATAAAATATAGAATTGGGTGTGGGACTGGTTATGGCGTGACTGGCCGGTCGGTGGGCCCAGTCCCCTAGCGACTTTTCTAATATTTTATTATTATTATTATTTTTCTTCCTATTTTGCATAAGTTCATCGTTCCTTTGTGTTTTGGAATGCTCGTTTGCGCATTCAGGTGCTCGTTTGTGCATAATTGCTGAGTATACTTGCACCATTTTGATGGAGGCTTACTCGATAGCAGCTCAGATGCCCGTTCGTTGAAAATTTATCATTAACCCGTGGAATTCTGCTGGGAAGAACAACGAATTGAAGTGACGAAATATTACGAAGAATCGTAGAATATTGCTGAATATTCAGTTAATGATTAGAGATAATTAATTGATGTCTCTATACTAGCAGGCATGCTGTCTAGAAGCATTAATTATCTGAGAATTGAGTAATATGATCTTGTTGAAGCGTCATATTTATTACGTATAGTCAGAGAAAATGTTGTTGCAACCTGAAGACGTTATCGCTCTATACTAGCAGGCAAGCTGTCTAGGAGCCGTCCAATCATAATGATTATATACACATGTCTTTTATATAGTCAGGGAAAACATTGTTACATCCTGAAGACGTTATCGCTCTATACTAGCATGCAAGCTGTCTAGGAGACATCCAATCGTTCGATTCTATATAAAAGTGATTACTGAAATTGCTCAGTATTCATGAGATATGCCGTTGTCTCAGTTGAGAGACTGCACATCTGCATATGCTCTGAGAGACAGTATTCTCAGTCAGAGTTCTTGCGGCATGAACTTTCATGCTTCGATGAGAGACATGATCCTCAATACTCATCTGATTGTTGGATCAGAAGTATGTACAATTATGGTTTTACGATTTTAGCCTTTGTCGAAAATCCACCATCTATATTAAGTCCCCTGCTTAGTGAGGGACGGTTATGTTTCTCAGTCAGCACTGGATGGTGATTTTCTATTCATAAACGAAATAAGTAATTGAATTTAGTCGTAAGATAGGATGTTACCGGATTTTCGATTGTACGAGCGAACCATGGCTTGAACGAAGATCCAAGTGGCATGATAAAGCATTATCTAACGAGCGTAAAGTGGTGTAGCACCGCTGATTTGGTGATGGAATCTTGGTCAGTTTAGGATTCACGGATCCGGGCCCAAGAAAGAAATCCGTTTTAGCGCGGACGTTCGTTCGTTCATTCGTTAGTTTAAGAAACAAACAAAGTAGACCTGAGTCTAATGATAAAAATTTTGTCTATGAGCTTTCACGAAAAACAAAATTTTATTTTTTAAATACGTGAGATTTCACAAAGTGGAATAAACTCTCGATTCAAAGGTGGATGCTCGTACGAGAGGATTTTTTTTTTGAACAGACATGCGTTTGTTAGTAATAAAATTTTGTTTATGAGCTTTCATGAAAATTTTATCTCCGAGCTTTCAGAAACCTTTGAAAATATACTCTCGCTTCAAAGACAAATGCTCGCGCGAGGGAGCAAAAATATATAGATATATTTTTCAAATTTACGTGAATTTCACGTTAAATATTTATATATTTGTAAAATCATGTTTTGATTTTGAACAACTATTGAAAGTAGACCATTATACATGGTGAAATAATGTCTGTATGTGAGTCTTCACAATTGTAGAATGGACATCTGTCTAGTTTTTGAAAAACCAGTGGATGTTAAAATTCACGTGGGTTGTTCACGGTTCTATAAAAATCAAGTCATGATTTTGAATAATGAATTTTGCTCGTCTTTACAGGTTTGGGGGAACGAGCAAGTTTTCGAAATTATGACGCTATAATCACTACAGCTAGTGAAATTGAAAATAGGTAAGAGTTGGATTGTTACCATTTTATTACGCGTTTGTTATTGGTATATCGATGACTCCATGTCTTTCGCCTCAGATAGTGGTGACTTCTGGTTACAACCACTCTTCTGGCCCTTCCGGGGAACGCTCCAAAAATATCAAGTCAAAGATGAAGACTTATGCAGATGTTCATGCCGAGGTGAATCAACCTTTCAGATACGCTGGAAAGAAGCAGAAGAGAAGCAAGGACGAGATGAGTTATTACTGAAAAGGAAAGTTGAAGATGAAAGGCTTGCAGCTTATCAGCAAAACACCGCCGGCTTCAGCAAATGAGACTAGCGGCTGAAGATGAAGTCTGATCTCGCGCGGAAGGCGTAGCTTTTGATTCAGATGTGATGAATGAAGAATTTCGTCATAAGTCGTCATCAGAAAATTCAGAAGTCAGGTCTTCATTGAAAATGCTGTAGATCTTCGTCTGATGTCGGATTTTCGTGATCTACCCATGTTTCTTCATCATCATAAAATTTCCAAGCTTTATCAAAGAATATTTTCGTCTGGTATGTAGTCCAGGAGACTTCAATAAATTTTTCAGCTGGTATGTAGTCCAATGTTTTGACCACAAATTTTTGCTCGTTTCTCCAATTGCTATGAATTTTGGATATGTTGTGGAGGACATCCATACGAAGAGAATGGTATACGACTCATCCCTAGAGTCTTCACCAATTTTCCCCAGATCGCTGCTTTGTGCGTGGCAGTGTAAAATCATCTCAGGCGAGCTTGTTGTAAAACACTCATGTTGTGTCTTTAGACCATTCGCTTGTGTCTTGAACGGTTGGTGAAGGATTTTAATGTTATTGGGTCATTTGAGATCAGGAACCCTTGATTTATACATGAGAATGGTGCTTGCAGTGCCGTCTTGCTTCTGTCGGTCGTAGAAACATTAATTCTGAAACCCTGGTCATATGACCATAACTGAGATCACTCTCAGGAGGGGGTGATGTAATGACCGTGGTTTCATGTCCCGGTGGTAGCATTCCTTTTATGATGAATGATCAGAACATGAGAGTCTGGTGCCACGGGTCTTGGACTATGAAACTAATCGCCATGATCAGTGGACTGTCAGTCTCCAGTATTTTGTTAAATATCTCATTTTCGTTTTCTCTTCTTCTGGCAAGACTTGGATAGAGGACCCAGGTAGAAAAATTGATGTAAAGACCTAGGTGGTCGAAGTTGAAGGTACCTTGATGAAGGACTTAGTGTAAATACCTGGTGGACACCGATCAAATGTGGAAGTTATGAATCCCGTCCAAGAATTGTTGCTTGCATGTTGTACGCTCTGGAAGCTGTAGGAAGCTCATATGATGTCGGAATTCAGTGCTTGACCCCAACTTTTTAAGCTTAGGACTGAGTCATCATATGAGAAAAGAATAACTCAATTTGGAGTTGCATAGGTCATCCAACGAAACGTGCACATTTGTAATTTGTAATCCCGCACAAGACTTTCAGATTTCATAGGCCTGACGGTAAAGGACATATCTTTCAGTTAGTATGTCCGATTGATGCACTCTTTTGGTATGTTGTAGAAGAGACATAGACAAACCTCTTTCGTTGAGGAAGTATTGTCCCATTCCTCACTCATTGTTATGTTTTTGTAAACCCATGGGCTGAAGTATGTTGTATCTCATTTGTAGAAGTGATGCGAACATCTTGTAGAAGACTTGGGATTGTGCCCGAATGTTGTGAAATCTTCGGCAAGACTTTCATGTGAACATATTGTATGTATACACACCTTTATATGCATCATTAGTTCTTGGAGAAGTCTGATCCATCGAGTAACACTTCAGAGAACAGATAGTTGATGAAGCTGGTCATGAGGATGTTGCCCCTGAGTCCGTCGTTGATGCTAGATCACGATTGAAATTTCTCCAGAAATTCTTGTTGATGCTGAGACCATGAAAGGATATCCTCCACATATCCTTGTTCATGCTGATACTATGTTTGGAGTTGCTCCAGAGACCAAAAAAGGCTAGAACCATGATTATCGATATAGCCTTTGCTTCTTCATCCAGTGAGCCTTTCACGAACTAGTTGGTGAGTTGAGCATTCCTAAGATGAAGATGTTCTAGGACTTCAACCCAAATTCTCCTGAATATGACTTTACTGTGAGTGGCTTCGTCAGGGAATCGATGTTGTTGCGGCAGATAACAGCGGCGGTCTCCATTCTGGATGTGAGGAGAAAAATTTCCTTGGTCGTGCAAGGCTTGTGATGTAGAGAGGTTCCGTTGATGAAGTTTCATGGAATCACATCATATTGCAAATTCCAATAAGATCAAGTCCCCAGTGTATGTTGAAGGAGTTTGTGCCATCCATGGATGAATGATGTTGCATCTGCTTCAGAAGTTTTATCATAAGATAATGAAGAATTAGCGATTGTAATTTAGTTACACTTTGATTGCGCTGGTGTTGAATCAGTGTGTCATCGTCGAGATATTTGTGTTGAAGCTAGATGCGCCGTTATAGGAGGTGTACCCTTTGGTTGGAAGTACAATTTGAAGGCTTCTTAGATTCTTGAGTGTTGAAGCGTCATATCCCTTGAGCATGTCTTAGGTTTGATCATTTAGGTCCCAACTATCTTCTGTTGATTCATCATTCCTTTAGTCGCGGTAGTGGGATTCAACACTTGTGCATACATCAGAGCTTTTCTGGTTTTGTGGCACACATGAACACTCCTGCAAGGCTATGAAGAAATACCAAATTGTTATTTGCAGTGCTTGAAATCATCTCAGTAATGAATGTCTCAGTGAGATGCTCGATTCGGAGAAATGTCAGATTCAACCACTTGGTAAAATATTGCTGAAGTGAGATTACCCACTTATAGCGTCATGCAATAGCAGAGATGCTAGCAGAATTGAGTCCCCATGATAGAATAACATGTGAGGAAATAAATGACATAGACATGGGAGGAATGAGACTTGCCTGAGTATAGGACCTTTTGATGAATGTCTATGCATCTTTTGCAGGTTCTTGTTTCAACCTCGTCAAAGATTCCTCCAAGTGCTCTGATGATGGAACTCCCAACAAATCTTCTGGATCAGAACTTTATTAGTTGGAGAGATATGTAACCAAAGGCGCTTTGTAAGTACCCATATTTTCAGCGTGGATCCACGCTCGTCTGAAGGACATGTCATATCATGGATCTTCCTGATTATGTGAAACTTGGTTTCTATCCAGGTTGAACTTATGTTCACTCTCACCATAAGTATTTCCGAGCGTTCCTTCAAGGTCTCTTATTGAGATGGGAGTATGAGTGGATTCTTGTCGAGTGATGCTTGTGGATCCGATGGTTTTCAATGGAATGTTGTTGATGGTTGTGCCAGCACCGATCAACGTCCTTCAAAATTTGTTTCTTCTGAGATTGATTGTGGTAAGCAGTCGCCAATCGTACATCTCTTGGTCTGTGGCTGGAGGCTCAAGAAGTATTTCCGAAATGGACTTCTTGACATGATGTGGTTCAGTGCTGTGAACATGTGTCTCCTTTTTGTCTTCGACAGATAGAAAAATTCACATTTCGACCAAGGATTGAACTGCTTCTTTGACTGGTTTTCCAGAGAGCGTAAAGGTTCTGACTGGAGAGGATTCTTGTATACTCCTGGGATTCTCCATTTCTTCATCAGTTGTCTCTATCCTGATGAACGACAATTTGATCGCACCATCTTGAACCCAGACTTCCAGTAACTCGATCACTCATTCATGGGAAGAGAGAAGTTTGAGTCTGTCTGATCATTTCCCGTTCGTTGATGTCGGGCCGAGGTTTGTGCATTTCAGGATTGGTTATCTTTTCTTTGCGCCTTCAAAGGATCCTGAGATGTTGGAGAAGCGCTTCGATGTTGTGTCTCGGCTTTCCTTTTGCTCCCTTTCACAACAGCATTTGTGGAAGGCTGGAGGTTGTACTGTTTGTTGATCAGACGCCTGCTACCTCGAGTCTCTCGCGGTTCCTCAGCTTTTGTAGTTTTTGTTCTTTCCATTAAAGAAGGTGCACTAGTCGCTAACCTCTTCGCCGCTTCATGAAGTTCTGAAAAGATATGTAACTGAAGATTTTCCAGCAAGTCTCTGTAGACCGGGATCATCCCATTTATGCACATGTCTACAAGTTGTTTCTCTGTGATGTTTGGATCATGGCAGTCCAAAGCTTGAACTCTGAACCTTTTCACATAGTCATTGGGATGTTCATTGCTCCATTGAAACATCCTTCCAAGATCGGAGAGAGTGACTTGTCTTGAAACAAAGAAGTACTTTCTGTAAAAAAGCATTAATCATCTCTCCCAAGATGGAAATGCTGCCTGGTGCGATGTTGTTGTACCAGGTATATGCTCTACCTGTCAGAGACTTTGAAAATTCCTTCAGACAAACGACATGATTGTGTTCATGCTCGCCTAATGATTCTAAGAATCGAGAGACATGTTCTCGAGCATTTCCTGTTCCGTTGTAAAGTGTGAACATTGGAGAAGTGTAGCCTTTTGGAAAAGAAATTATCTGTGTAACTGGAGGATATGGAGGTTGATGATAATGGACAAATGATGTCTTGTATTTTCCTCAATCCTCTAAAAAGCGCTCCGAGTCTTCTCGAGTGTTGAAACTTTCAGGTTCTTTTGTTAGTGGGTTGTCTGCAACCTTGTGAACTTCATCATCATCTGCTACATGGATTGGAGTGACTTCAGGATCAGTGGCCGGAGATGTTTCTTTAGCTTTTCCTTTTTCTTGAGTTTTCTCTGACATCTTGTCTGTAAGAGTCTTGAGATAATTGCATAACCCCTTCTGAGTGGCGGCCATGTCAACCTGATTCTTGGCAAGAGTTTCTTGCATATTCATGAGATCACCTATGGAAGGCGTATTTTCTCTGACTTCTTCAGGAGACCGTCCGAAGAGAGGATTATTGATGGCGCCAGTACCGTCGTTTGTATGGGTGATCACTGGAGCACCAGTATACGGAGGAGTAGTATTGGTAGGTTGCGCCGGAGGAGTGGTATTAGAGGTACCACTAGAGCTTGTAATGTTAGGGTTGGGTGTTGAACCCGAGTTGGTAGCTGAACCAGACCTAAGACCGACCATCTTTGTGAGAATTGATATTGCAACCGAGAGATTAATCTCCCGCTGTGGTCGCCAATCTGTAGATGGGGAAAAACGATTTGCTAGTTTTTACGGAATCGAGGAGATGACCGTGCAGAGGAGACTCCTTGAACCAAAAAAATGCTTAACCTCACACAGATGCACTGCAATAAGGGAGTGATTTAAGTTCGAGAGATCAATATGTAGGACTCCGGCCTAAACCAAGACAATGGCCGTTCCAGAGTCAATTCGGTCACAAGAGAGGATGGGTCGATCTGTAGGAGGGAAGCTGAGAAATGTGTGAGATCAATGGTGATCGAAGATTGTAGGTGTGTTGTGTATTCTGCATGAAGAAATAAGATAAGTATCTTATTTATTGAATTTTGCTCTGTTGAGAGTAATTGCTCAGACTTTGATTTGTTAATCTCTTGTTGTATGTTTTACGAGAGATTGTCCTCCTTTTTCAATCATGATTCAGAGACTTATTTATATTGCAAGAATTGTAAACACCTTGATCCCATGAAGTGTGACAGTTGTTGAGTCAAAGAGTGGGGAAGTGGGAAATCGTGTCAAAACCAGTTGCTCATCGTGCGGAGACTTGGTTAATTTTCCACCCACTACTTTGCTAACTCCTCCAACTGACTGCACGACTTGCTCACATTCTCGTCGTGTGTATGAATACACGTTCCGTAGACCGCCGTACCAAAACCCTAGTTAATATCCCCCCATGTGACACGGTTGCTGTCTCGATTGTGGAGTCAGTTGCTGACTTTATGGAACGATGAGTCCCTGTATTGCTGAGTTGAACGTGATTTGCAAATGTTCTGAAACTCATGAATTGAATCATGTATGTTGAGACAAAGGTATCATTGTCGAATAAATGTTGATAACATAAAACGAGCAAACTGTGTTGCTGAATTGTTGAATATTGATAGTTGAATCAATATTCCTTAGTCTGAGCAAATATTGCTCATCTGATGAATTATTGGTGGCATGACCCAAATAAAATATTAGATTAAGATACTGAAAAGCTAAGCGGAGCATAATAATAAAAGTTCTGATCATGGGATCATCATAAAATTATTAGTTCTTCAATCTGCTCAGAATTATGTTTTGCAGAGCTCTGGATTCGAAACCCTAATTTTTGATCAATCGGTGATTTATTGAAAATCAACCACAAAGTGAAGGAGGGACCAGATACATGGGATGACGAGTCGACCATGTAACGCCCAGATGCTCAAATGAGAAAAATACCAAAGTCTCCTGAAGACCAGTTGGTGAAAGGATGATTAAATGCTGGTTTAATCATTTTTTGAAATAATGCTCGTGTGAGCGTTAGGTAGTAAAACCTGATTATGGAGAGATGAGGGACCGACCAAGGGGGCATGAGACCGGCCCTTGGTGATCATGGGACCAGCTGATGTTCGTTTGAGAAAACTCCAAGTTGTTTGAGAAGAGTTTGGACCCAATATGAGCGATTGAGCAAATTAGGTCAAAATTGTTAAAAAACGTGGGACCGGCTTTTTGCAAGCTTCAGGGACGGCCTTGGTCGGTAAAGGAGACATGCCCGTGTCACCATAATGTCCGTGTATCAGTCCTGAGAGTTTCGATATTTTCTGATGCGCGTTTGAGCAACATTTTGTGAAAATATAAAGAAATCAGGGATTTTTGATGAAACCAGGAAAACTTCATGAGATGAAGGAATAAATAATAAAATAATGGAGGAATCATGAAGTGTGGGACCGACTATGGCCAAAGAAAGTTCGGTCGGCCAAAGAGCCCGGTCCCAAGGCACTTTTCCTAATTTTATAATATTTTTCATGATTTTAGGGAAATATCATAAAATCAAGGACTTTGTTGAAACCAAGAAATTTGTTGAATCAAGGAGTTTCCATGAGATGAGGGAAACATAAAAAATAATAATAATAAAATAAAGGGCGTGTCGGACCGGCTAGGACCCGGTCCAACGAGTTTCCCTAATTTTTTATTATTTTCATGACTTGAGGGAAATTTCATGAATTCAAGGAGTTTGCTGAAACTAGGGAGTTTCCTTGAAGTGAAGGAGTTTCCATGGGATGAGGGAAACAAATAATATCAAAATAATGAGACAAGAGCGTGTAGGACCGGTCACGGCTAGGGCATGGCCGGCCGTCCAATGAGCCATGTCCCGTGCGTTTTCTCCATAATTTTCATGAGTTTAGGGAAATATCATGAAATCAAGGAATTTTCATGGGATGAGAGAAATAACAAAATAATAAGGAACCATGAGGTGTGGGACCGGCTAGTGAGCCCGGTCCCACGACACCTTTCCTAATTATTTTGTTTCTTTGATGCGAGGAAACACCATGAGACTGGGGAGTTTCCTTGATACAAAGGAGATTTGCTCGAACGAAGAGGTTTTCATGAGATCAGGGAAAAATAACAAAGTATGATAAAATATAGAATTGGGCGTGGGACTGGGACTGGCCACGGCGTGACTGGCCGGTCGGTGGACCCAGTCCCCTAGCGCCTTTGCTAATATTTTATTATTATTTTTTTTCTTCCTATTTTGCATAGGTTCATCGTTCCTTCGTGTTTTGGAATGCTCGTTTGCGCATTCAGGTGCTCGTTTGTGCATTATTCATGTGTATACTTGTACCATTTTGGTCGGGGCTTACTCGATAGCAGCTCAGATGCCCGTTTGTTGAACATTTATCACTAACCCGTGGAATTCTGCTGGTAAGAACCACGAATTGAAGTGACGAAATATTACGAAGAATCGTAGAATATTGCTAAATATTCAGTTAACGATTAGACATAATTAATTGATGGATCTATACTAGCAGGCATGCTGTCTAGGAGCATTAATTATATGAGAATTGAGTATTATGAGCTTGTTGAAGCGTCATATTTATTATGTATAGTTCGGGAAAACGTTGTTGCATCCTAAAGACGTTATCGCTCTATACTAGCAGGCACGCTGTCTAGGATCCGTCCAATCATAATGATTATATACACATGTCTTTTATATAGTCAGGGAAAACATTGTTACATCCTGAAGACATTATCGCTCAATACTAGCAGGCAAGATGTCTAGGAGCCGTCCAATCGTTCGATTCTATATAAAAGTGATTACTGAAATTGCTCAGTATTCATGAGATATGCCGTTGTCTCAGTTGAGAGACTGCACATCTGCATATGTCCTGAGAGACAGTATTCTCAGTCATAGGTTCTTGAGGCATGAACTTTCATGCTTCGATGAGAGACACGAGCCTCAATACTCATCTGATTGTTGGATCATGAGTATGTACAATTATGGTTTTATGATTTTAGCCTTTGTCGAAAATCAACCATCTGTAAGGACAAGAAGCTACATTTTTTTTTATCTTTTTTGTAATCCATATTATTGATAGTTTTGTCACTAAAATTGACAAAAGGGGAGATTGTTAGAGCATTGCTCGGTCAAAATCGCATGCGTTGCTATGTCAATCATGTTTGTCAATGTTAGTGATCAAAACTATAAGTCTTGCTTTCTAGCCTATCTGTAGATTCCTCGGACTAGGACATAGATAGTGTAGTTGAGCTTAAATCTCTCGACGTTTTCATCTCTTGAAGACGAAGAACTAATATGGGGAGCTTGTGGAACTTCTTCGACAAAAGGTATGTGGAGACTTGAACTTATCTATCAATTGGAAAGTCAATTTCTACTATCTCCTATAATGAGACATAAGTCGTGTTACGATATAGTTTTCTCTATACACATTTGAGATTTCGAGCTGAGTATATCTCGCTTACATATTTCTCGATGTATGTGTTGGTAAGCTTTCGCTTCGACCAAGTTCATCTTATATCATGAGAAAATTGACGAGTAACATCTTACATGGTTTGTGTGATACAATCATTTGGTGTAAGACTTGGAAGGTTTAAATAATGATTATTTCAATATCTTGAAAATTTCTTTGATGCTAATAGTGTGTGAAAACGGTTGTTGACATTATAGAAGAATGTTTCAATGATTGAAATAAATAGTTGTGATGTGACCATCTTTGGATATAAGCATATATAGTGTGTTCGCACATTAGTGTATAAGTCCATAAACTGGAAACCAAGAGTATGCATATGTGTGTATACGAAATTGGTGAAGGAGACAGGTTAAGTATGCGTACCCGTATGCATACTGGCGTAAGTTCTCAAACCGAGAATTTCTGCTGAGTTTGGTTTTGGCAAAACTCTTAACTAGTCACTTTAAGTATGCGTAAAATTTCTGCTGAGTTTGGGAACTTTAGTACTCAAAATCCGGTTGCTTAAGTACGCATACCCGTACGCATTCTTAAGCTGGTTACTTTGTCAAATCGGTCAAGTCCATGAACTTAAACATTTAAATCATAAGGGATGCGATCTTTGCAAACCATGTCTATAATGTTCATAATTGATTCAAGTGAATCAAAACGATTTGATTTCGATTGTGTTTTCTAAACAATTGAACAACTCTTAACTAGTTTCATTTGAGTCATTTTAACTAGTTATGGTTAAGATGAATAAGGTTGATATGAGAGTAATCATATGGCTAACATCGGTTAACTATTTGTGAACCAACATGGTGTACACGTTTAGGTACGGTTACATAAACCTAAATGAGGGTACATTTCATTTGTGTGTAATAAGTTAAGTTCGATCTAACGGTTGAAAGATATTAGCTTGGTTGAATCAGATTTTTCATCTAACGGTGAATATTGAATGCTTTGTTACCAAGGTAATTTGGATTGCAAACCCTGATTTGAAAACTATATAAAGGAGAACTCTAGGAACTGGGAAACATAATCCCCACGCCTCCTGTGTGTTACTAGTTGCATAACTAGAGTCGATTCTCCTTTAACCTTAGGTTTCTTCTCGAGACCGTGTAGGTTAACGACTTGAAGGCTTCATTGGGATTGTGAAGCCAGGCCCAACTATTATCTTTGTAGTTTCGTGATCTGATCTTGTTGTTTCTATCGTGTTGAGTGCAATTGAAATAATTGGCTCGAGATTTTATATCTCCAATAGGCAAGATAGAAAAGTAATCACAAACAAAATTCGTCCCATCATTAGTGATTCCACAATAACTTGTTTCGCTAGTCGATTAAGTTTATTGTGAGGTGATTAATAATACCAGGATGTTCTTCGGGAATATAAGTCTGGTTTATCAATTGGTTCATGTTCACCTTGATTAATCAAAAGACGGAACAAAAACTCTTGGGTATTTCTGTGGGAGACAGATTTATTCAATCCTATAGACTTTTCTGTGTGAGACATATTTGTCTATCAAGTCTTCGACTTTGGGTCGTAGCAACTCTTAGTTGTGGGTGAGATCAGCTAAGGGAATCAAGTGCGTAGTGTCCTTCTGGGATCAGAGATGTAAGGAGAACAATTGTATCTTGAATCAGTGTGAGATTGATTAGGGTTCAACTACAGTCCAGTCCGAAGTTAATTGGTAGTATGCTAGTGCATGTAGCGGTTTAATATAGTGTGGTGTTCAATCTGGACTAGGTCCCGAGGTTTTTCTGCATTTGCGGTTTCCTCGTTAACAAAATTCTGGTGTCAGTGTTATTTCTTTTCCGCATTATATTTTGTTATATAATTGAAATATCACAGGTTGTGCGTTAAGATGAATCAATTAGAATATCCAACCTTTGGTTGTTGAGTTACATTGATTGACACTTGAACATTGGTCTTTGGTACCGTTCAAGTAACTCCTCTTATATTCAATCACGCTCACAGATTTCTATTTGCTGATTGTGGATTGAATTAAGAGTTAGAGATACTAAATTCTTTGATATGCTTTATTCTAGATTGAGTCTGACTGTCTAGTTGATTCTCTAGAAAGTGTATTGGAGTAAGTCCTCTCAGATTGCCAAACGAATTGTTGGGTGTGGTTGTTAGACCCCCGCATTTTCAAAAACTATATAAAGGAGAACTCTAGCAACTGGGAAACCTAACCCTCACACCTCATGTGTGTTACTGGTTGCATAACTAGAGTCGATGCTCCTTTAACCTTAGGTTTCTTCTCGAGACCGTGTAGGTTAACGACTTGAAGACTTCATTGGGATTGTGAAGCCAGACCCAACTATTATCTTTGTAGTTGCATGATCTGATCTTGTTGTTTCTATCGTGTTTAGTTCAATTGAAATAATTGGCTCGAGATTTTATATCTCCGATATGAAAGATAGAAAAGTAATCACAAACTAACTTCGTCTCATCGTTTGTGATTCCACAATAACTTGTTTCGCTAGTCGATTAAGTTTATTATGAGGTGATTGATTATACTAGGTTGTTCTTCGGGAATATAAGTCTGGTGTATCAATTGGTTCATGTTCACCTTGATTTATCAAAAGACGGAACAAAAACTCTTGGGTATTTCTGTGGGAGACAGATTTATTCAATCCTATAGACTTTTCTGTGTGAGACAGATTTGTCTATCAAGTCTTCAAAGTTGCGTCGTAGCAACTCTTAGTTGTGGGTGAGATCAGCTAAGGGAAACAACTATGTGGTATCCTGCTGGGATCAGAGATGTAAGGAGCGCAACTGTTGCATCAGTGTGAGATTGATTAGGATTCAACTACAGTCCAGTCCGAAGTTAATTGGTAGCAGGTTAGTGTATGTAGCGGCTTAATATAGTGTGGTGTTCAATCTGGATTAGGTCCCGTTTTTTTTTTTGCATTTGCAGTTTCCTTGTTAACAAAATTCTGGTGTCTGTGTTATTTCTTTTCCGCATTATTTTTTGTTACATAATTGAAATATCACAGGTTATGCATTAAGATCAATCAATTAGAATATCCAACCTTTAGTTGTTGATTTACATTGATTGACACTTGAACATTGGTCTTTGGTACCGTTCAAGTAACTCCTCTTATATTCAATCAGGCTCGCAGTTTTCTATTTGCTGATTGCGGATTGAATTAAGAGATAGAGATATTAAACTCTTTGATATACTTTATTCTAGATTGAGTCTGACTGTCTAGTTAATTCTCCAGAAAGTATATTGGAGTAAGTCATCTCAGATTGCCAAACGAATTGTTGGGTGTGGTTGTTAGACCCCCGCATTTTCAAGTATGACTGTCTAGTTGATTCTCTAGAAAGTATATTCGAGTAAGTCCTCTCAGATTTCCAAATGAATTGTTGGGTGTGGTTGTTATACCCCCGCATTTTCAATTGGTATCAGAAAAGGAAAACACATTAAAGACCTTATAAGTCTGTGTTTGTAGCGATCTGATATGGACAAAAGTGTTATATCTAATCACACATCACCAGTTCAGGAACTTTTGGTTAAAAATCCCGATTCACCTGAGAATTCTGTCACATCTCCTTCATCATCTAAACCCATACTTAACTGGGAAGCTCGTCTTGATGAACAGTTAGATGAACTTTCTGATGAAAGTGATTCAGAAGAAGGACAAGATATTTAAGATGAAGTCTCACAGTACATCATTCTCTTGGATTGTCTTCTAAAAAAAAAGAAATCAACATCCTGCTTGGCTGAATTTCTGACTCCTCTTTGCATTGAAAACGGAAGATTGAGAAAACTCTTTAAGGGGTATGATTGTGGGCATAGCTTGTTACAAGTTACTCTTAGAGATCGTGACGAGGATATTTGTATAAAGAATTCTGAATGTGATGATCTTCGTCGAAATCTCTTTGTGTTGAAAGAAAAACTTGCAGAAACTGAAGCAAGATATGACTCTCATCAAAATTGTTTGAATGTCAGAGAAAAGGTTTTTCTCGCCCGAGAAAAACAATTGGAGACTGATTTTTGTGCTGCTCTTGAAAAGGTCAAAGCTTTGGAAGATAATTTGAAAAAATTCAATTCTAGCTCTACAAAACTATCTTCTATACTTGGAGCATGTAAAGAACATCGTCATACAGGTGGTCTGGGATATAAAGGTATAGATGCTCCAAGTACTGGTAAGATAAATTTTGTTAAGGCACATGACTTTCTTCAATCTACAGCTACAGATGTATCTGGGAAAAAAATTTGTCAGCCTACAAGGACGACTCAGTTGAAAACAGATAAAAACATTCCTGTCAACTGCTATTATTGCGGAAACAAAGGTCACATTGAAAGAAAATGTCATATTCGTTTACGGAATGAAAAACTTCACAGCATTCTCATTTGGATATATAAATAAGTAATCAAACTTGTTCCTCATTGTTCATTCAGAAATTCATTCTACAATCTAGAAAAGTGCTGCAATGGGCCATTTCCTGATTATGAACATAACATTTCTTCTGCTTACAATTGTAAAAAGAACAATGTTATATGGATGACTGATAACTCTGAAAGACCTGCAAGAAGAAAAAGGTGTCGAAGAGAGAAAAAATCTTCAAAATTCTCTATTTCCCTCAA
The DNA here is from genome assembly GCF_003573695.1 of Papaver somniferum. NCBI lineage: Eukaryota > Viridiplantae > Streptophyta > Magnoliopsida > Ranunculales > Papaveraceae > Papaver > Papaver somniferum. The sequence continues at coordinate 192,801,785 of NC_039359.1, forward strand.
TAATGATCTTGCTCCTCAAATAGGTGTTCCTGACTACATTCATACCAATAATTGTGTTTCGGAACTCAAGAACAGTATCAACGGTCTCAAGCGCAAGATCAAAAGGGCGAGAAAAGCAGCTGATTCAGGTAACTCATGTCTTTTTCTTGATAATTCTTCTGAAGATGTGCATAAGAATTCTGATATAAATCAAGGGAGTAAAAAGAAATGTGTCAATTCCTCTGATGAACTTCATGTACATCCCCATACAACTTGACTATTGCCGTTTGTGTATCCTCTTTGAGACCAACGAGAGGATACACTTAACTCTCAAGAATATACGTCCTTCTTGACAAATGGTCCATGTTGTACTTTGTTTTCTTTTGACTTTGATCTTCCTCCCTGAACTTTGCTCCGGACAGTTTTATTGTTCGTCTGGTGCTCTTGTATTTGACAGTTGTTTTTCAACCTTGAACCTTTGTTACTGTCAAAACTTTAGAAATTGTTTCTAAATGTTTGCTCCTTTAGTTCTGTGGCTTTTTGATCCCTGGGTCATAACCATGAACTCTGTGCACCCGACCAATTATCAAACTTCTACAAGCAACCTTAGGGTTATCTTGTGTGAAAATTTATAAATATATATATCAAAGTCTTCATTTTGATATATATTGGTTCGGTAACATCAAGTCTTCCTTTGTAATGGTGTGAACAATGGAAGGATGCAAAACGGAAGACAGGTATGATGATGCCAATGCTTTAGAACTTCACGAAGAAGCCATCTCCATTGTCTGCTACAAAGCAATTGATCATGAAAAATATCTTCAATCCAGATGTCCATTCAATTGGTTGGAAATCTTCTTCAATATTTTGAGGTCGTTTTTGAATAGCTTGAGGTTTCATCAAAGAATCTGGCTTTTCTGAAAAAGGAGCTAAAGAAAGCATCTGATGGACTAGCCTTTGTCCGTTCCTTGGTTGCTGCTCAGGTCTAAATCTTTGATTTTGTCTAGGAAACTTCTAATGAGAATTTTATTCTTGTGTTTTTAAGAAGGATTACTAGGGTTTGGAATAGCCATTATTGTAAGTACACATAGCTATGTCCAACGTTTTCATCTTTAATGTTTTTAGATTTATTTATTTAAATTCTAAGTTATTTGGAAGATGGTTTTTGTAGTGTTAATATCTATGGTTTCATATATTGCAAATTGTTATGGGATATGTTGTTTACGTCCGTGAACCTTGACTGTCCCATACTTGTTCAAAAGTTATCTCTATTATATGTTGATATGAATGTATTGATAAAATATAGAATGAACTCTTGAATACAAAAGTTAAGCCTTTTATGTCATTATGCAAATATTGATGGAAGAAAACATGAACTTTTGTTTACAAAGATTAGGTCTATTATATGTCATTGTGCAAATAGTGATGAAAAATAGATAGATCTTTGTTTATTCCGCAGTATTGGTCTTTCCCTGATCCACATCTTTGTGCATATACTGTGTTGCTCCGTAAGTTCTCTTATATTTAGCATGGCCAATTGAATTGATCATTTTTATGGCTAATTCAATTGTGATTTTTGGATTCAAATTCATGTTCTCATGTGATTTGATTATGTCAAAAGAAATCCTTCTTTTCTCGTAAAAGTAAGGTCGCTCGTGTTGTTCTTTCGGGAATAACATTTTATTAGGGAGAGTTCTTTTTGAACTTGTGCTTAATTGCCAAATCTTTGTGGGGAGTGCGGTTGTGGAGTATTGTAGGGGTTATCTTGTATCTTTATAAACTCCTTGATGAATGCATTTAGCTACGGCTATATGATTGCATCTAAATAAGTTGGTATGTTATTCTCTTTTGGTCATGAAGTATCTCTATGAAAATTTCATGAGGATCCCACTAGTTTTCGTACCTTTGCCAATTTATATTGACAAAAAGGGGGATAATTAATATGTAGTTTCATACTACAAATACATATGGTTTACGGATTATTATGTAAGGGGGAATGGTTTTCATGTCGAGATGAAGTATTGACGAAGGGAGAGTGATACATATCACCATAGTATTGTTGTCAGAGTCGTGATACCATTGAACTTTGATGTTGTGTAATGATACTATGACATTGTATAACAATGATTGAGAGCAACTTTTTTCTCATTGTTATCCCTACGGATCTTCAATAACTATAATGCTGATTTGAACACGTTTAGAATCATGGGGTACTTGGAAGTGTTAGAGCATTTCTCGGTCGAACTCGCATGCGTTGCTATCTCAAGCATGTTTGTCAATGTTAGTGATCAAAACTATAAGCCTTGATTTCTAGTCTACTATAGCTAAGTCTCGGACTAGGATAGAAAGTGTAGTTGAGCTCAAGGACTTCATGGCGATTCATCATACAAGAAGAAAAACTACTCAAGGAACCGGTGGAACTTCTCGACAAAAAGGTATGTGAAGACTTGAACTTATTTGTCACTCAAAAGTCTATCTACTCTATCTCCTACTTCTTGAGACAAAAAGTCGTATGCTATATATAGACTTAGATTATACACATTTGGTATTTCGAGCCGAGTATACATCGCCTATCTATATCTCGAAATATGTGTTGGTAAGAATTTCGCTTCGACCATGTTTATCTTTACCTAGTGACGAAAGTCATGATATGTTTCAATCATTTTGAAAATTGCTTTGACGAGAAATGGTGTATCAACTGTAAAACGTCCTCTAAGAATGTTTCAATGATTGGAATGAGAGTTTAGATTAGATAACCAATGATGGAAATAACTATTGTTGTGGAAACACATATGTGAATAAGTCCTATTCCTTGAACCAAAGTTTGCAAACTTTGTTGATCAAGAGAAACCGGAAGAATGGCTTGTTTCCAAGTCATCGAACTGCCGAACTTCTCATACCGAGAAATTTTGCTAGAGTTGACAAACTTTTTACGTGAGTACCATTCCGCGAACCCAGTCCGCGAACCGGCGGAAAGTCTTTGCCGAGATTTTCTGATGGAGTTTGTAAACTCTGCCCGGTTTCTTAAGTCCGCGAACCTAGTGTGCGAACTTAAGAAGGTTATATATCTGAGATGATTTCTGAACTTAAACTTATAAAGACTAAGGAATGCAAATTTCAAACCGTGGCTATAAAGTTCATGAACCGATTCAAGTGAATCAAATCATCTTTGCTTCAATTGTGTCTTGTGTAGTACATAAGATTTCCTTGCAATTGAACAACTCTCTAACTAGTTCATTTGAGTCACTTGAACTAGTTATGGTGAAGAAGAATATGGTTGGTATGAAATGCTCATATGGCTAACCTTTTGGTTAACTATTGTTGAACCAATAATGTACACGTTTGGGTACGGTTAACAAACCTAGAAGCGTACATTTCATTTGTGTATAACAAGCTAAGTTTTCTATCTAACGGTTGAGAAATATTAGCTTGAATCTAAATCAGGTTTTCATCTAACGGTGGATATTGTTTGCTTATTGACCAAGGCGAAACCCTGATTTGAAAGACTATATAAGGGGACATCTAGCAACTCTGAAAAACTAATCCCCACACCTCATGTGTAATACTAGTTTGCGTGCTAGAGTCCTTTCTCCTTTAACCTTTGGTTTTCTTCTTCTAAAACCAGGTTAACGACTTAAAGACTTCATTGGGATTGTGAAGCCAGACCGATACTACTTTTATCGTAGTTGTGTGATCTGATCTTGTATCTTCTATCGTACGAGTACAATCTGATTGATTGGATTGAGATTAATATCTCCGATATGCAAGATATAAAAAGTAGTCACAAACATCTTCGTCTCATTGTTTGTGATTCTGCAACATCTTGTTTCGCTACCATACGATTAAGATTGTTGTGAGGTGATTGATTTATCTAGGCTGTTCTACGGGAATATAAGACCGTATTATCAATTGGTTCATGTTCACCTTGATTATTATCAAAAAATGGAATAAAAAATTTAGGGTTTTTCTGTGGGAGACAGATTGATCCTTTGATAGACTTTTCTGTGTGAGACAGATTTGTTTATTGTTAAAGCCTACGATTTTGGGTCGTAGCAACTCTTAGTTGTGGGTGAGATCAGCTAAGGGTATCAAGTGTGCAGTATCCTGCTGGGATCAGAGGCGTAGGGAGTACAACTGTACCTTGGATCAGTGGGAGACTGATTGGGGTTCAACTACAGTCCAGTCCGAAGTTAGCTTAGAGTAGGCTAGTATCTGTAGCGTCTTAATACAGTGTGTGTTCAATCTGGACTAGTCCCGGGGTTTTTCCGCATTTTCGGTTTCCTCGTTAACAAAATTTCTGGTGTCTGTGTTATTTCAGTTTCCGCATTATATTATTTTATCTTTATAATTGAAATAATACAGGTTTTGCGTAAGATCATCAATTAGAGTAATCCAACCTTTGGTTGTTGATTGTCATTGATTGATCCATGGATATTGGTCTTTGGTACCATCCAAGTTAGTCCTTGTATTTGATTAGTACTTGCAATTTCTGTATGAGGAAATCAAATCAAGCGAGAGATATATAAACTCGTTGATATACTTTTAATTGATTGAGTCTTGTTGATTCTCTTAAAAGTATATTCGATTTTGTCCATACATATTTCTAAGTGAAATATTGGGTGGTGTTGTTAGACCCCGCTTTTTCAATTGGTATCAGAGCTGGCAAACACGTTCAAGACCTCAAAAGTCTATGTTTGTAGCGATTTGACTCTATGGACAGAGATGCTATCTCTATTAACGTACCACCAGTCTTCGATGGCTCTAATTACTTATGGTGGAAAATTTTTATGCGAGCTTTTCTTCAACTGCATGATTTTCAATCGTGGGTATATGTTGTTAATGGCTATGATGCTCCCGTTGTGGAAGTTGGAGATATAAACGTTCCCAAGAACATTGGTGAATATAATCCTGCCGAGATACTTGCTGAAAAGCAAAACTCCGACGGTTTGAATGCCATCATACATGCCATTACCCCAAATCTTCAACACCATGTGTCAAATTGCACTAGGTCTAAAGATGCTTGGGATATCTTAGAAACCGTATTTGAAGGTAACTCTAGTGAAAAGGAAGCTGATAGACACATTTTTGTGTCTGATATAATCTCAATTGTATATATTGTTAGTGCTCGGTTTTGTATTTATTTTGGCTTTTTATGTCTTTGTAGGTGTTTTTGGAAAAATAAGATTTTGCGGCGAAATTGGCTCGAAAAGTGTTTTTTGCGTTCATGGGAGGACCTATGCTATTCGGACCCTCACTTTGGATAAGGGGTAACCTAATTGCTAAGGGGCATCCCATTTCCAGGCATCTGCTAATCGCACCCCTATTCTGGATAAGGGGCAACCATCTTCAACATTCAAAAATCAGGTTTTGGCGGGAAAAAAATGTAGTTAAAGAGCAGTTTTGGAAATCGTGATTTCGAGGAGTTTGAGGTCGATTAAACCTCTGATTTTCATAGGATAGACTCCTTATGGGTTTAGGAATCTGATATGGGTGTTTAAATAGATTAGATTGGGCTCAAACGACGGATTTTTCTCACAACAAGAAAATATGGAAAGTCATGTGTGTGACCTGTTTTAGGGAATTTTAGAGTGATTAAAATGTTGTAAACCTTCCCAAAGATTTGTATCTATCTAAGGAAGAGTTTAGAATAAAAAGGAAAGCTCAGAAACGTGTAGAAATCCTAAAACAAGAAATTGTCGCAACTTGGCCGTGAAGAGAAGGAAAGAGGTTTTGGAAGATTTGGGAGAGATTTAATCGGTATTTTTGATATAAATAGATGTCTTGGTCATATAGAAGAGGTGTCGAGAGTTTGGGAACCTAAGGAGAGCCAGAGAAGAAGAAATCAAAGCTTTACCAAACTCTGTTTCTGCTGCTGCTGCTGTTGAAGAAGAAGAATAGATGAAGAACATTGACCCTCGCTAGATAGTCGCAGAAAAGTTTCACTGTTTAACAGCTAAAGAACATTAAGCTGTTCAGGGCTGTCTTATTTCAGGCCAGTCTTAAATCAACGACAAAGCAACAGCTTTTCTGTAACAGTTCCATTGTAACAGCTGTTTTGTAACACCAATACACTGTTGCAAACAGTCTGTGTTATTACTTTTCACTCTTTTAATCATCTTTTGAGCAACAAATACAGATTTTGAGATCATGATCAATACGAGGAGCTAAACCCCAACACTGGGATGACGGAGGAAGCCATATTTCATACGTGTGGTATATTTAATTCTTTTTATGACTTTTTGCATTAATTTAATCGTTTTATGATTTTTCTTAATTAGTTGTGAAGTCGTATGATGATGTATGCTTGGTTTAAGTGATTTTGATGCATCATGCTAGTGATTTACAGTTAATCTTTTTAAAATCTACCCTGGCAAAGAATTAGAGTCAATAAACAAGAGCTATAATTGTCTAAGAATTGATTTTTGAACCACATGGTATGAGGTTTGGTGGAATCCTGAGTCTCAGTAATCTCTCGACATTGTGACAAACCTTGTGTATATATTATTTTTATTTTTATTGTTTTCTATTATTAAGTATTAAATTGAGTCTACACAAGTCCGAGTTGAACGAACTTTATTTACCACTTAAAAAAACTACATCAATTTTTGGCACCGCCGACGCGGATTTGTATTTAGATTTGTTTTAGGTTTATTTTTATTTTTATTATTATTTTTTTCTTTTTTACGCGTTTTGGTATTTTTCGATTCTTTTCCGATTTGGAGCGAAGCTACAAGGAAAGAAAAATTGTTATAAAAGGAAAGCATCGCTAAAGAAGGAAAGAAAAGAGGAATCCGAAAGGAGTGAAGAAGAATATTTTGTACATAGTTATTTTGTTTATTTTTAGAAACTGTAAATAGGATTTTATTTTTGTAATTTTTCTTTTCCTTTTTGGACATTTTTATTTTTGACTTTATTTTTGGACTGGACATTATTATTATTTTGAAACCCTAAGGAAGAGTTAAAAATTAAATATAAACTGTTTGCAGGGAAGGACGACAGTTACGATACTGTCTCGGCCCCTCGGGTTCGTACACTGACATAGGAGTCGGTGGCCTGAGTCGACTTCAACGGTTCATCGCCCGTCTGGTACGGGAGGTAAGACTCTATCCACCCACGAATCCCGTGTCAGTGGGTTTTATTTTGTGTGACAACTCACACCCCTGCAGTAGAATGTCGAACTGGTATTACAATAGCCAATACAACGAATATCCGACTGAGTTTCAAAATGGACGTTACTACTTTGGCCATAGTGTGAGTAGTGGTTGGGAACATCAGCCTTTTGAAGATTATGGTCCATACCATGGTGAGCCCAATTACTATCCACATACGTACCGGTCATATGAGCAAAATTCTTATATTTCTCCTTTAGAAGAGTCTCTCAGGATAATAGAAGAGTCGAGGATAGCTGAGATGAATAACTTAGTTTATGACGAAAGGAAACTTTCTTTTGAGGAATCCCTCAAGCTGATACCTGAGACGAACGAAAGAATTGCTCGAAATAATCTTAATTTTCAATATAGTGTCTCCAATAATACCCTTGAAAATGAGGATAGTTATTTGCATAAACAGGATGACGAGCATAAAATTGGTTACACTACTTGTTTAGATGAGGTTCAACCATTTTCATGTTATTATAATGATTATGATGAGGATAGTGTTGATGAAGAATTTGAAATAAATAGGCATAGTGATCAGGAATTTGCTACTCCAACTGAGCTTAATAATAATATTATTTCTAGTTCAAATCCAAATAATTTTCACCTATTCAAAAGGACGAGGATTTGACTAGAGATACCCCCGTTTTAGACGATGTAGTATTTCCTGTTACGAAGTCGATAATGGTTTAGAGGAACGAGTTATTCTGAGATACTGTTTTAGAGTCCCAGACTTAGAAACATTAGTCTTAGAAGAAATGAACTCGTACAGCTTTTAAATATGAGTGAGGATGCATCACCTGAGTATAATCTACACGAAGAAATTGACCATTTTCAGGATTCTGATGATCTAGAAATTAAGGAAATTGTAGCTAGTCTATCTAGAGACACCCAAAACTCTAAGTTTGGGGGTGATTATCATTCTTCTTTTGCCTTACCTTTAGCTCTTACAGATATCCCTCACTTGGGACTTGACATATGTGCCTCAACCATTTTACAAGATTATCTTTATACACGTTTTCCTGAACCTAGTGATGTCCACAAGAAATTTCAGTTATTAGAAACCCATCCTCTGGTTGATGTGGTTTACCCAGGCTATGATACCCAGATTGACTTTGTTTTCCCACCAAATATTTTTCTTCCAAATGTGGGAATGTTTGATTTTCAAATGTGTCGAATATTAAGTTTTGAGACTAAACCTAATTACTTTAGGAGATTAGAGTCGACATACTTATTTAAGGAAGATCACCACTCTCATTGTGGTCAGCTGTGTAAGTCAAATCTGATTGACTTAGAGGATCCTCAATTATTCAGGTTATTATTATGTGCTTTTAAGTTTTTATTTGAGTTTTTCCAGACTCTAGAACCTGAACATTTGGATCTAACCTATGAGGAAAAGCAACCCATGAAAATATTTTATTTGGACCTAGTTATAGATCCTGAACCTGAACCACAACTAGATGTAGCTGTCTTAAACAGGAAACTAGACAAGGGTGTGTTTTATTTGTTCATTTTCTTGGCATGTTGCAGATTCCTTTTACTTGTGATAGCTCTATTTGGTTTTGATGACCCACAGATATTTCGGTTATTACTTTATGATTTTATAAGGTGACTAATCCTTTCTTAGTCTGGATGAAGACATTAAACTTAGCACTTCTTGGGAGTTAACCCATTCTCATGCAACACGGTGATATCTTTCCTTATCTCTTTTGCTTCAAATGGTAACAGTTTCTCCTTGTTCATGCTTTTAATTTGATCTTTAGAACATTGAGGACAATGTTAGATTTAAGTTTGGGGGTATATGAGAAACTTTTTAGTTGCACAATTAAACTCCAGAGCCTAGAAATTTATGCTTATTAAGGATTACACTAACCAATCTAAGTGGATGGAAGCATTTTGGTTGTAGGAGTTGAGGAACCAATCTGACTAGATGGCAACATCTAAAGAGTCTATTCATAAAAGCACAGAGCTCAGGTGTTAGAAATAACATGATACTTTCACCATATCTCGTTGAGTCCTTTTCACTTCTGTTTTTATTTTGTTTTGTTTTTAAACTATGTTTTTCTAAGTGATTAGGTGGGGCTCACGATTCAAGTTGTTACCAATGCTAGGGTAAATTAGAGTGATTGAGATACCAAAAAAATGTAGAAAAAAAAAGAGTTGAAAAAAAAAAAAGACCAGACCATCAGACCAACTGGAATAAATTAAATAAATTCGACCACTGGAACCCTTGTATATGCCAGTTGTGTTGACCTAGAGTTAGGATTATCAATCACTGGTTCCCTTGTATATGCCAGTGTGTTGATATTAGTCAGACTAGTATCTCAGTCCATTAGGATAGATTCATTTTGGCAGAGGCCTTCAGACAGATATGAGAAACACCGTTCACCTAGTAAACATCAAAACCATCTATGTTTTTTCTATATCCATATTCTTGATCTATCCATGTGATTAGTTTTGAGTCCGGATATTGATGTCCATAGTGCGACTATCTGAGTAGAGCTTTGTCACTTCATATGAATTTTAGTATGCTTGAGTGCAAACTCGTGTACAACAATTGGAATTTTGCATCAGAGTACTTCCTCCTGTAGTCAATAAGTATGCCAACCAAGGAGATTCTTTAGTGCCTTCCAAGGTTCTGTGTAGATAGATAGGGTCTGGAGTAAAAAGGTTTTGTGGGTATACCTCTGGTAAGCCCTCCGGAGACAACACTCCGCCACTAGAGACACCTAGGGGTTTAAAGGCTTATTGCATACGCTAAATGCAATCGACGATGCTTGCGACAGTGAGTTAGGATTTTGTTTCTATTTTATTTTTGCTCGAGGACTAGCAAATAATAGGTTCGGGGGTATTTGATAGACACATTTTTGTGTCTGATATAATCTCAATTGTATATATTGTTAGTGCTCGATTTTGTATTTATTTTGGCTTTTTATGTCTTTGTAGGTGCTTTTGGAAAAATAAGATTTTGCGGCGAAATTGGCTCGAAAAGTGTTTTTTGCGTTCATGGGAGGACATTTGCTATTCGGACCCTCACTTTGGATAAGGGGTAACCTAATTACTAAGGGGAATCCCATTTCCAGGAATGTTCTAATCGCACCCCTACTCTGGATAAGGGGCAACCATCTTCAACATTCAAAAATCAGGTTTTGGCGGGAAAAAAATGTAGTTAAAGAGCAGTTTTGGCAATCGTGATTTGGAGGATTTTGAGGTCGATTAAACCTATGATTTTCATAGGATAGACTCCCTATGGGTTTAGGAATCTGATATGGGTGTTTAAATAGATTAGATTGGGCTCAAACGACGGATTTTTCTCACAAAAAGAAAATATGGAAAGTCACGTGTGTGACCTTTTTTTGGGAATTTTAGAGTGATTAAATGTTGTAAACCTTCCCAAAGATTTGTATCTATCTAAGGAAGAGTTTAGAATAAAAAGGAAAGCTCAGAAACGTGTAGAAATCCTAAAACAAGAAATTGTCGCAACTTGGCCGTGAAGAGAAGGAAAGAGGTTTTGGAAGATTTGGGAGAGATTTAATCGGTATTTTTGATATAAATAGATGTCTTGGTCATATAGAAGAGGTGTCGAGAGTTTGGGAACCTAAGGAGAGCCAGAGAAGAAGAAATCAAAGCTTTACCAAACTCTGTTTCTGCTGCTGCTGCTGTTGAAGAAGAAGAATAGATGAAGAACATTGACCCTCGCTAGATAGTCGCAGAAAAGTTTCACTGTTTAACAGCTAAAGAACATTAAGCTGTTCAGGGCTGTCTTATTTCAGGCCAGTCTTAAATCAACGACAAAGCAACAGCTTTTCTGTAACAGTTCCATTGTAACAGCTGTTTTGTAACACCAATACACTGTTGCAAACAGTGTGTGTTATTACTTTTGACTCTTTCAATCATCTTTTGAGAAACAAACACATATTTTGAGATCATGATCAATACGAGGAACTAAACCCCAACACTGGGATGACGGAGGAAGCCATATTTCATACGTGTGGTAATTATATTTAATTCTTTTTATGACTTTTTGCATTAATTTAATCGTTTTATGATTTTTCTTAATTAGTTGTGAAGTCGTATGATGATGTATGCTTGGACTAAGTGCTTTTGATGCATCATGCTAGTGATTTACAGTTAATCTTTTTAAAATCTACCCTGGCAAAGAATTAAAGTCAATAAACAAGAGCTATAATTGTCTAAGAATTGATTTTTGAACCACATGGTATGAGGTTTGGTGGAATCCTGAGTCTCAGTAATCTCTCGACATTGTGACAAACCTTGTGTATATATTTTCTTTATTTTTATTTTTTTCTATTATTAAGTATTAAATTGAGTCTACACAAGTCCGAGTTGAACGAACTTTATTTACAACTTAAAAAAACTACATCAGAAGCTAGTCTTCAAAAACTTAATTCCAATTGGGAGAACCTTCGTATGGCAGATGAAGATACATTTGATGAGTTTAATCACAAAGTGTCTGAAATTGTTAATGCATTTTTTGCATTGGATAAGATTATTCCTGAAAAGGACATTGTGATGAAAATTCTCAGATCGATGCCATCTAGATACGAGTCTAAGAAGCATGCCACCGTTGAGGGAAATATCCTTGATAATCTTTCCATAAATACATTGGTTGGAAATCTAAAGATCTTTGATCATGAGCATACATCCAAAATCGGAAAGGATGTTGCCTTTAAAGCACAGAAGAACACTAAGTTACTTGATAAAAATAAAAGTGTTTATGTCTCTGACGATGATCAGTCTGAGGGTGATTTTTGGGATGAAGATCTTGATAAATCAATCTCTTTTATCACAAGACAGTTTAGGGATCTTCTATTGAATAGAAGTAAACGGTTTTCAAGAGATAAACCTAGGTCGTCAGATAAACCTCATAATCGTGTCCCTCCTAAAAACAGGGATGCCGACGAGGCTGATGACGAGGATATGCCACAGTGCTTTAAGTGTAAAGTTTTTGGACATTTTTCAAACGAGTGCCCAAATCGTAGAAAATACACTGGGAACAAAGCTCTTGCTGTAACACTTGATGAGATGTCTGAGATCTATGATTCTGATGAAGATAGGAAATCAAGTGTTGTTCTTCTACGTGAAAACATTAATTTTGATAATTGTAGCAATACATATATCAACCTTGATAGTTTCGGTGAAGAAGAGAATCCAATCAAGCTGGAAGAATCAATTGACCCATCCTTTGGAAACTCTTGTTGTAATGTTTCAGGATCTACTACATGTCTGGTTGCTTTCACACCGCAGATGCCTGAATACTATCCAAGTTTGACGTGCTCGTTTTGTTCTCAGAAGGGTCATGAACTATCAAGATGTTACAAGTACAAACATCAAGTAAGGAAGGACAACAAACTTCAACGAAGATCAAATCGATTGGCAAGGAAGCTTAAACTTGCTCAGAAGACTGCTGAGGTATGTAGGATTTTATCTTCGTCTAAGAAGTTGGTTTCTAAAGACAAAATAAGACCATTAGAGAAGAAGGTATGGTCAAATTGTTTTGATAGACAGAAGTCTGGGGATTCCTCTCAAGAGGAAAATGGTGTACAAATTATTGTTCACCACATCACAAATTAATTATGTTGTTTGGTAAATATTGTCTCATGTGCCTGATCAAAAAGAGATAAGATTGTGTACCGCTCAGGCTTTAGGAAAAGTTTTTTTTAGGTTTGTTTTTCCTGTCTATCAAATAAAGTAAAGGGTTATTATCGACAATTCTACTCTTTATAGGGTTTAAAATTGGGCGTCCACGAACATGTTTAAAGGTTGCGAACCCTACATTCCTTTTTCCTCTCTCATATCTTTTATATCTTAAGACTGCCTAATGAGATTGTGAATTCCACTCACAAAAAACCAGTTGTTTATAACTGTTCTCTAAGCATCATGTCTTTGGATGGAAAAGATTTCAATACGATTTTTAAGCCATCAATCAAGGAAAAAGAGAAATCTCCAATAACTTCTTCCTTGAAAAGAAAGAGGAGGAATACAAGAAAGCCAAGGGTTGTCCCTTCTAACTCTCAGAAGTTTTCCGATGTTCTTGATGAGTTGAAGGAAGTAAGAAAGGATATTAGTGAAATAAAGGCTTGCGTTTTAAGATCTTTGGAAATTCAGAAGGCCCTGGTTCGACATCATCATCCAAGACGGTTTGTTGGTATTGACTCCTTCCTCCACAAACCTTATATTACAATGGATGTTGACGACAAGGAGTTCGGGAATGATAAGGAATTTCTCAAAGATATTTTTGCCTAGTATATCTTCTTTTTGGTTTAGTTGGAAGAATAACTAGTGCTTGAATAGCAATGATTGTGACTACACATAGCTATTATATTTTTCATCTTCTTGTTCTTTTTTATGTTTATTGGTATTAAATTCTAAAATTATTTGGAGGATGATGGCTTGCAGTATTTAATCTTTATGATGTGTTATATTGCAATTTATTATGGGATATTGGTGTTTACGTCCGTGAACTATGTTGTCCCATATTTTGTCAAAAGTAAAGTCGTTCATGATCGGTATTCATGTATTGATTTAAGGATGAATATACTTTTGACATATACAAAAATTAAGCCTGTATTGTCAATTCTTTGATGGAAGATAGGTTAAAATCTTTTGTGTTCAAGGATTATGTCTATTAAAAATCGTTACGCAAATAGTGATGGAAGATAGAATGAATCCTTGTGTATTCCATAGTATTGATCTTCACTGATCCATATTTTATGTAATACTGTGAGGCTCTGTAATGTGTCTTATGTTGAGCACGATACAACCAAGTTGATTATTTTTTATTAACTTTGTTGGTTGTTTCGTAAGGTACTTTATGTTAAGCATTCTTGAACTAAATTAATCATCTTGCTTGGTTATTTAGTTATTGCTCCATAAGTCTTTTTATGTCGAGCAAAACAAATGACAATTAAATTGATTACTTTTGTAATTAGTTTGATTGTGTATTCCAATTAGATTAATTATGGGTTCTCTTGTAATTAATCTAGTTGAGTATTTTCATACTCCGTAAGATACCTCTTATGTTGAGTATATGAACGACTATCCTATTCATTTTCTAATGGTTATGTTAGTCGTATGCTCCGTAAGTTCTCTTATGTCGAGCATAATCAATTAAGTTGATCACTTTTGTGTTTAATTTGATTGCATATTCCGATTAAACTAATCATGGGTTTACTTATGATTAATTTGATTGAGATTTTGGATATAGAAAATCATTCTCATGGTTTTTAGTGTCCAATAAAAATCCTTATTTTCTTTTGAAATTAAGGTCACTCTTGTTGTTCACTTGGGAATGACATCTAATGGGGGAGAGTGCTTTTGAACTTGTGCTTAATGGTCATATCTTGAGGGGTGTGCGGCTGTGGAATTTTAAAGGGGTTATCTTGTATCTTTTAAACTCCTTGATGAATGTTATTAGCTTCGGCTATATGATTGCATTTAAATTAGATGGTATGTATTTTTTCTTTTAGTCATGAAATGTCTCTTACGGAAATTTCATTATGATCCCGTTCTTGTACCTTTGCCAATTTTATTGACAAAAAGGGGGAGAATTAATATGTAGTTCACACTACAAATGCATATGGTTTTCGGATCATTGTGTAAGGGGGAGTGGTTTCCATGTGAGATGGACTATTTACTAAGGGGGAGTGATACATATCACCATAGTATTATTGTTGAAGTTGTGATACAATTGGACTTTGACACTGTGTAATAATACTATGACACTGTATAACAATGACGAGACCGATGACCGATGACCGATGCTTTCTCATTGTTGTAGCTACGGATCTTCAACAACGGTGATGCTAAACTTACAACCTTTGGGATCATTGGAGTACTTGGAAGTGACGAAGATTTCAATGAATGTTGAAGATTAGACATGTGTAATAGGAGCTACTAAAGTTTCTTTATCTTTTTTGTATTCCATATGTATTGATAGTTTTGTCACTAAAATTGACAAAGGGGGAGATTGTTAGAGCATTGCTCGGTCGAACTCGCATGCGTTGCTATCTCAAGCATGTTTGTCAATGTTAGTGATCAAAACTATAAGTCTTGATTTTTAGTCTACTATAGCTAAGTCTCGGACTAGGATAGAAAGCGTAGTTGAGCTCAATGACTTCATGGAAATTCATCATACAAGAAGAAGAAATACCTAAGGAACCGGTGGAACTTCTCGACAAAAAGGTATGTGAAGACTTGAACTTATCTGTCACTCAAAAGTATATCTAGTCTATCTCCTACTTCTTGAGACAAAAATTCATATGCTATATATAGACTTAGATTATACATATTTGGTATTTCGAGCCGAGTATACCTCGCCTATCTATATCTCAAAATATGTGTTGGTAAGCGTTTCACTTCGACCGTGTTTATCTTTACCTAGTGACGAAAGTCATGATATGTTTCAATCACTTTGAAAATTGCTTTGAAGAGAAATGGTGTAACAACTATATAACGTCCTCTAAGAATGTTTCAATGGTTGGAATGAGAGTTTAGATTACATAACCAATGATGGACATAAGTATTATTGTGGAAACACATATGTGCATAAGTCCTATTCATTGAACTAAAGTTTGCGAACTTTGTTGATCAATAAAAACCGGAAGAATGGCTTGTTGCCAAGTCCGCGAACTGCCGAACTTCTCATCCCGAGAAATTCTGCTGAAGTTGACAAACTTTTTACGTGAGTACAAGTCCGCGAACCGGCGGAAATTCTTTGCTGAGATTTTCTGCTGGAGTTTGTAAACTCTTCCCGGTTGCTTAAGTCCGCGAACCTAGTGTGCGAACTTAAGAAGGTTATATATCTGAAGATGATTTCTGAACTTCAACTTATAAAGACTAAGGAATGCAAATTGCAAACCGTGGCTATAAAGTTCATGAACCGTAGTACATAAGATTTCCTTGCAATTGAACAAATATCTAACTAGTTCATTTGAGTCACTTGAACTAGTTATGGTGAAGAAGAATATGGTTGGTATGAAATGCTCATATGGCTAACCTTTTGGTTAACTATTGTTGAACCAAAAATGTACACGTTTGGGTGTGGTTAACAAACCTAGAGGCGTACATTTCATTTGTGTATAACAAGCTAAGTTTTCGATCTAACGGTTGAGAAATATTAGCTTGAATCTAAATCAGGTTTTCATCTAACGGTGGATATTGTTTGCTTTATGACCAAGGCGAAACCTGATTTGAAAGACTATATAAGTGGACATCTAGCAACTCTGCAAAACTAATCCCCACACCTCATGTGTGATACTAGTTTGCGTGCTAGAATCGTTTCTCCTTTAACGTTTGGTTTTCTTCTTCTAAAACCAGGTTAACGACTTAAAGACTTCATTGGGATTGTGAAGTCAGACCGACACTACTTTTATCGTAGTTGTGTGATATAATATTGCATCTTCTATCGTACGAGTACAATCAGATTGATTATCTTAAGATTAATATCTTCGATAATCAAGATATAAAAAGTAGTCACAAACATCTCCGTCTCATTGTTTGTGATTCCGCAACATCTTGTTTCGCTACCGTACGTTTAAGATTGTTGTGAGGTGATTGATTTATCTAGGCTGTTCTTCGGGAATATAAGACCGGATCAGAGGAGTAGGGAGTACAATTGTACCTTGGATCAGTGGGAGACTGATTGGGGTTCAACTCCAGTTCAGTCTGAAGTTAGCTTTGAGTAGGCTAGTGTCTGTAGCGACTTAATACAGTGTGTGTTCAATCTGGACTAGGTCCCGGGGTTTTTCTGCA
The DNA here is from genome assembly GCF_003573695.1 of Papaver somniferum. Taxonomy (NCBI): domain Eukaryota; kingdom Viridiplantae; phylum Streptophyta; class Magnoliopsida; order Ranunculales; family Papaveraceae; genus Papaver; species Papaver somniferum. Next base: position 192,818,692 of record NC_039359.1, read on the forward strand.
TTTGCGGTTTCCTCGTTAACAAAATTTCTGGTGTATGTGTTATTTCAATTTCCGCATTATATTGTTTTATCTTTATAATTGAAATGATACAGGTTGTGCGTTAGATCATCAATTAGAGTAATCCAACTTTTGGTTGTTGATTGTCATTGATTGATCCTTGGATATTGGTCTTTGGTACCATCCAAGTTATTCCTTGTATTTGATTAGTACTCGCAGTTTCTGTTTGAGGAAATCAAATCAAGAGAGAGAGATATAAACTCGTTGATATACTTTTAATTGATTGAGTCTTGTTGATTCTCTTAAATGTATATTCGAGTTCGTCCATACAGATTGTTAAGCGAAATATTGGGTGGTGTTGTTAGACCCCCGCTTTTTCAGGAAGAGACGAATATTTCGAGTCATGTTGAAGATGCCAAGGAGATCAAGCATTTGGATAAGAAGCTACAAAGTTTTATTTATTTTCTAATCCATATGTATTGAATGTTTTGTCACTAAAATTGACAAAGGTTTAGATTGTTAGAGCACTGCTCGGTCGAACTCGCATGCGTTACTATCTCAAGCATGTTTGTCAATGTTAGTGATCAAAACTATAAGTCTTGATTTCTAGTCTACTTATAGATGTCTCGGACTAGGACATAGATTGTTTAGTTGAGCCTTAGACTTCACGTCGTTCATCATTTGAAGACGAAGAACTACTAAGGAGAACTTGTGGAACTTCATCAACAAAAAGTATGTGGAGACTGAAACTCATCTATCACTTGGAAAGTCTATTTCTACTCTATCTCCTATGTTGAGACATAAGTCGTGTTATGATATAGTCTTCTATTATACACATTTGAGATTTCAATATGAGTTTAACTCGCTTACATATTTCTCGTAATATGTGTTGGCAAGCTTTCGCTTCGACCAAGTTCATCTTATATTCTTGACGCAAGTCAAAAGATGATCATGAGAAAATTTCCGAGTAACATCTTACATGGTTTGTGTGCTACAATCATTTGATGTAGACTTTGAATGTTTCATTACGATTATTTCAATAACTTGAAAATTGCTTTGATGCTAATATTGTGTGAAAACGGCTATTGTCATCCTCTAAGAAAGTTTCAATGATTGAAATAAGAGTTTAGAACACTTAATTGTTATTGGATATGACATGTTGTGTACTCTTGCACAAATGTAATCCATGTCCGGGAACCATAGTATGCGTACCCTTACGCATACATGTTGCCTTGAGAAATCCGAGAACCTAAGTATGCGCACCCGTTCGTGTAATGGCGTAAGGTTCATGTACGAATATTTTTGCTGGGATTGAAAGTACGCGTACCCGTTTGCGTACTGGCGAAACCCAATCTTGGTCTGGGTGTTTCAAGTATGCGTACCCGTTTGCATACTTGAAGGTTAAAGTTCTAAAATCGATTGTGTACACGAACTTAAACATTTATATAATAAGGAATGCAATCTTTGCAAATCGTGGCTATAATTTTCATGAATTGATTCGAGTGAATCAAACCGCTTTTTGCTTCAATTGTGTTCTTGTATACTTCTATGAGAATATAACAATTGAACAACTCTTTAACTAGTTTCATTTGAGTCATTTGAACTAGTATGGTTAAGATGAACAAGGTTGATACGAGAGTTAACTATTGTTGAGCCAACATGGTGTACACGTTTAGGTATGCTTACATAAACCTAAATGAGGGTACATTTCATTTGTGTGTAACAATCTAAGTTCGATCTAACGGTTGAAAGATATTAGCTTGGTTGAATCAGGTTTTTCATCTAACAGTGAATATTGAATGGTTTTTTACCAAGGTAACATAGATTGCAAACCCTGATTTGAAAACTACATAAAGGAGAACTCTAGCAACTGGGAAACCTAATCCCCACACTTATGTGTGTTACTAGTTGCATAGCTTGTGACTACTCGTTTTCCCGTAGTCTACGTAATGTATACAACTCAGAGGATCTGATGCTATTTAGTGTCGATACCTCTGTTGAACTGAAAATCCTAAGTAATAAAAGATATTCAAGATCACAATGATAACGAAGAACACAAATATAATGTAAAAGCTTCTAAAGTATCATGAGACATAAGAGATTACGTGGTTCGACATTTGTCTACGTCCACGGGGTAATGAGTGATTGTTTTGTATTAAGTTGTGGTGGTTACAAGAGATCTTAATTGCTTCTCAAAGTAATAGAGAGAAATCAAGTTGAAGTAAATACTTAAGTTCTAAACATTAAATAGGTATAAGCTTAAGACTAGATCTTCTCTCCTAGATAATGAATGCCCTTAGTTTGTTGGTGAGGCTTGGTATTTATAGCCCTTCTGCTCCAGGTATCTCTTTTCTGCCTCTAGGTCCATCATATGCTGATATACCTTTCGTACCAATGGTACCTTCGTCCATCGCGTACCTTCTCCAGTCGTATTCTGCCATCTCAGATGGCCCACGTTCCTTAGGGAACTACCCAACCTTAGTACAGGTTGTACCTTCGCTCACCTCCAGCTTCTGCCAATCGGGTTCTGCCACGCCTTCTCTCTCCACGTGCCTTGGTTCATGCGTGTAGATAAGAGATTTGTGCATTTAATGCTGATTAGATGCGTCATCTACCTCTCTCCCTTCACCAGCTGCCTCTTTGTAGACTAGGCTTTTACTCTTCTCATCTTAATCGTTCAGGCCTTCTTTCTTGGGATGAGATAAAGTAGATCTGCGGAGGTATCCTTTGCTACTCAGGCTTCTCTGTCTAGCAAAGGATGCACAGTTGAATTTGTATGAAGCCACTAAGATCGTGACACGTGCTCCACAAAATATTGGTATTCACAGTTTGCCCCTTTTCTTTCATATTCTACCGTTTGGTAGATGTGTGAGAAAAACTTCCGTTACGCCGCTATTTTTGCACGTACCGATTGGATGGTCCCTACATGTCCTTTCATGCAATAACTTCCCCTTCAATTTCGGGACATCCAAATTTTTGGATTCTCCAGCCGCCTATAAGAAGGGAACAAAGAGATGGAATTTTTATTAATTCTCTTTCTTCTTCTTCGAACTGTCGCTCTCTATCTCTTTCATTGAGATTCTTCTCCTGCTGCTAACTGCTCCTTCTTCCTTTTGATTCTTCGAGTGCTTTGGATCCATAGTTGATCGTACAAGTACGTGATACTCGTCTTTTAGTTTTGATTTTCTTCATGCTTGACCCTGTGTCTCTTTCTTTGACTAGGGGATTACTGATGTTGAGGTTATAATTTCATGTGAGAATTATCGTTCTTTTTTACTTGCTCACGTTGTATGGGAACTTGGGTTTTGTTCCATTTTGATTTTTGATGATGATTTCGCCATGATCGTTCCTTGCCTGCAATCTTATTTTTCGTGATTTATGATATTCATTTTCTCCTTATGATGTGTTCAAACCGTTTCCTTTGGTTGGTTTAGTAAAACCCATGCCCGAAGTATGTCGGTTTTTGCCCCTTTTCTACTTTTGGAATGAACTGTGATTTTCTTCTGCCATTGTTGATGAAGATGTTCTTCCTGTTGATGTTAGGCATTATGAGGCTCCCAAAGAAGCCTATGCGTAAAGGTCCCAAGATATCCTCGTCGACGGATCCTCCTCCGCGAATGGATCATCCTGATGCTACGCCATACCCTCCTCCTGAGGACTCAGAGGTGCCTGCTGGTACTGAGGTGGCTACGGTCCCTGAGGATGTTGTGGACCCTGATGTTGGAGTATTTTTTATCGAGGATCTTCCACCTCCTCCTCCTCATTATGAACTGCAAACGCTGACACTTCGTGACAAGGATAGATATTCTCATCTGACTTTGGATGAGATTTCTAAGTCTTTTCGTCTTCACAAATTTGATATTTCCTTTGTCAACGGCCCTGATGTTCTCACCGAGTCTCTTATTCGAGATTTTCCTTACGATGAGAATAATCTTCTGATTAGTGTTGGCCAATTGGCCGCAGGTATGCTCCTCCCTTTGTTTAGTAGAAAGGATCCTTTCTACTACGACGTCTTGTCTACCAGGGATGACCATGCAAATAAGACTCAGGTCCGAGGAGTCATGCAGTATACTGGTAATTACTGGCGTGCCCTTCGTGAGAGTTGGTATCGTAGCAAGGGAAAGACTACTTTGAAGTCCTATGACCCCTTTGCTGAAGGGAGATCTAAGAAAGAGGATTATACCGCCGCCAACTACAATGCTACATATGCCGATGCCATTCAGAAAAGTAACCTACTTCCTTAGAGTGTTGTACCTCGTCGTGTTCATGTTAATGATAAGCAGATTAGGGAGGGTAACATCCTTCGCTTGCTAGAGGAGATTGATAAGACTGGTTTGACTACCCTCTCTTATTCTGCTAGGCTACCTTTGTCGAAGTATGACCGCATCCGTCTTAATCATGATGATCATTGGGCTCGTAATCCTCTTCGTGTAGTTGGTCCTTGGGCCTATGGTTTCACCACCGCAGATCCCTATGTCCCTCGTTCAGATCGTTCTTTGCCCGAGAAGTATGATGGGTATCGACCTTGGATTTTTAATCCTGTTGCTTCTCATGAGGTACCTTTGCTTTTAATATCTTCGTCTGCTTTGATATTTTTGTATGCTTATGTGTCTCTGGCTGCTTAGGCGTCTTTGGCTGTTTTTCTGATGGTTTTCTTTCGCAGTCTGCCCCTGCTTCTTCTGCTGGGACTGCTCCAGGCTCTACTGGTAACTCTGTGGCTACAAGGACTAGGAAAAGAAAGGCTTTGTTTGAAACACCTGCTGAGGTAAGGATCATTGCCATACCTTTGCGCTTGTAAGTTCCTTAGTGCCTTTCCCTTGATTCTTAGCTGACGCATGTGTTTCTTTATGGTCTTCCCAGAGGAAGGGTAAATTGAAGACCGTTATTGATCTTGATGCTTTGGATGAGGATCCTAAGGCAGCTGGCGAAGTACCAGGTGACGAGGACATGGAGGATATTGAGGATACTGGCCTCAGCCCTCATTGGGATGATATTGAGGAGGATTTTGCCAAAGATAACCCTAGTCCCGTCCGAGATGCCTCAGTTGAGGGTGAGAACCTTCTTGTTGGTACTGGTGCTCAGTTGGTCGAGCATATTAGTGTTCAAGCCCCTGCTCCCACATTGTCTTTGAAGATGCCTTCTGTAGATGGTGGATTTTCAACAAAGGGCAAAAAACCGTAAAATCATGAGGCATGTTTTTGACACGTCTTTCAGGCATGCAACGATTCATATTTTACGAAGCCATGATGTATATGTTTTCGAAAATCCTCCACCAGCTGAGCGTTCGATCCCTGGAATTTCGTCGTGACCTCTATGCAGAATAAAGTATTTGGGCGGTTCTCTGTAGATTGAGATCTTAACGCCTTCAGGATGTCGGTGATACTTACTGTTCCCTGACTGCAGAAGAGAGACCCACCTCCACATAGAAGAATAGTTGGGCGGCGGACGCCTTCAGGACGTCGGTGAAACTCACCGTTCCCTGATTATGTGGAGATATTGTGCATAGATTCAGGCGGTTCTCCATAGATTGAGAACACTAACGCCTTCAGGTCGTTAACAACATCGTGACTCCCTGACTATGCACCATTCAGAATAGATGTGACGCTTTAACTGGATAATATCTTTTCTGCAATAGATTAATCCTGCCGTGACATTCATTACTGAATTCCCAGAATAATCTATTATTGCTCATATTCCATGGTCGAATCCACGGCCTGATCCCATGGAATGGAAATTACAATTGCTCCTATTACATGGTCGAATCCACGGCCTGATCCCATGGAATGGAAATAACAATTGCTCCTATTCCATGGTCGAATCCACGGATTGATCTCATAGAATGGAAATAAAACAACCGTGCTATCTCATTACTCCGATTTCATGATCGAATCCACTGATCTCATGAAATGGTAATAGATAATCTTAATTACTCCGATTCTATGGTCGAATCCACGATACCATAGGATGGTAATCCTTGTTTTATTATTCTGAATTCATAGTCGAATGCACAGTTGATCCTGCGAATTAATAATGAACAACTATTCATTTTTATTACTCATTTTCATGGATTATTCTCCACTGAATTCATAGATTAGTAATAGATACTCAACAACCGGGCATCTGGACCATCACTGAGTAAGCCCCACAAAAATGGTGCGAGTCTACTCGACAATGATGCACGACTGAGCACCCGGATGCACGAACGAGTGTCCAAAAATATGAAATAATGAGGAATCCTTCGAAAAATAGGAGAAAACGATAAATATTAATAAAATAATAAGAGACGCCCAGGGCCGGGCCCACCAGCCGGTCGGCCGGCCGTGCCCTAGCCATGATCGGTCCGTGCCTCTCCCATTATTTTCTTTATTTTTTGTTATTTCGTGAACTCACGAAAACTCCTTGGTTTTAGCAACTTTCCTTGTTTTTGCAAAACTCGTGAATTCTCCATAACTTGGTGGATTCATGAAATAATATTATAAAATAAGGAAAGGTGTGCGGGACCGGGTAACCTAACCGGCCGGTCATGCGTAAGCCGTGGCCAGTCCCGTACCTCACAATCCTTAGCTTTTTATAATTATTGTTACCTAATCTCACGAAACTTCTCCGTTTCCACAAAAACTCGTGGATTCTCCATAACTTCAAGGATTCATGAAAAATAATAAAATAGAGAAACGTGTGCGGGACCGGGAAACCTAGCCATCCGGCCATGCCCTAGCCATGGACGGTCCCACACCTTGCAATCCCTAATCTTTCATAATTATTATTTTCCTTAATTCATGAAACTCCTGGGGTTTGAGCAAAATTCATGATTTCTCCATATTTTCTCGAATATTGCTCAAATCATGAAAAACCAAAAGCCAACATAGTCACACGACTGGCTAGCCTCTCATGGAAATTTAAAATATTAAAAAACTTTTATTTTAATATTCTCAAAATATTGATGAATTGAGCATACATGCTCATTCCAACAAAAATCGAGAATTCTCAGTCAAAATGAAACTCTTCTGAAAATTCACTATATTGCTCGAACGCACATCAGAAAATACTGAAACTCTCAGTATGGAAACATGGACACCACGACAACATGTGCTTGCCTTCATGACCGACCAGAGTCATTCATAGGTCTTGCACAAAGCCGGTCTAACAGGTTTTCATAATTCTGACCTAATTTGCTCAATTGCTCATACTGGGCCCGAACTCTCTCCAACCAACTGGGGGATTCTCCAAATGACCAACAACTGGTCCTGTGACCACCAAGATCAGGTCCCATGCTCTCTTGGTCGGTCCTCATCTCTCATACCTAGGTTTTATCACCTAATGCTGAATCCAGCAATATTTCAATAAATGATGAAACCTGCATTTAATCATCGTTCTTTCACCAACTCTCAAAATGAAAACCCTGGTGCGTGCTCACTCGAGCACTGGGCACCCATGGACGCTCATCATCCCATGTGGTCGGTCCCTCCTCACTCATGACCAATTTTCAGCAATTCACCAATTGATGAAGGATTGATAAAAATTAGGGTTTCGAACAAACGCTCCACGAATCACCATTCTGAGCAAGTTCAAACAAAAAATAATGTTGATTCAGCAATCAACATCCAAATTAATAATATTTGGGAGTTCACTAATATTTTTGATTAATATTTTATTGGGTCACGGCACCAGTAAATAATTTGTCGAATTGATCAATACTTGCTCAGTTGCTCGAATATTGATCCAACCATCAATGTTCAGTAATTCATCAGTAGTTTGTTGAATTGAGCAATACTTGCTCAGTTGCACGCCAAAATTATCAAATTCTTCGAATTGAGCAATACTTGCTCAATTGCTCGACAAACTCTCAATATTCAGCAATTCGACGAGTTGAGCAATACTTGCTCAGTCGCTCTAGTCAGTAATTCATTGACATCTCAGAGAACTACATGTTCAATCCATGAATCACTGAGCATTCACCACTTATTCTCGATTCAACAAAATTAGACTCACAGTCTAAATCAGTCAACAACTGACTAACTAATACACGTCTGCCTTGCAGACTCCACGATTCGTGAAATATCAATCACGTCACAAATGGAGGGATATCACTTAGGGTTTTGGTCTGGTGGTCTACGGCACGTGGATTCATCCACAACAAGAAATGTGCGTAATTCGTGTAAACGGTTGAAGGAGTTAGGAAAGTAGTGGGTGCACGATCACTCAAGTCTCCGCACGACATGGAACTGACTTTACCACGATCTCCCATTTTCCCACTCTTTCACTCAAGAAACCGTCACACTTACAGGGATCAGTGGTGCATCATTATGGTAATATAAATAAGTCTAAATCGAGGACATCAGGATATCATCAATCATCGATTATCATCATTATCCGTCAACAACTCGATATAAACTTATTCACAGAACTCAACTTTAGAAGTTCAGCAATATTGCAGAAACCTTCAACACACACACAATCCTTGATCATCACTGATCCCACACAACTCTCAGCTTCCCTCCTACAGATCAACCCATCTCCCTCTTTGCGATCGAATTGATTCTGGAACGGCCATTGTCTTGGTTTAGGCCGGAGTCATACAGATTGATTTCCCGAATCTAAGCACCCCCTTTGCAGCGGTGTATCTGTATGAGGATTAACATTTTGCCCGGATGAGGAGTCTCAACAGCACGCTTGACTCTTCACTTTCCAAAAAACCGGCGGCTTGTTTTTCCCCATCCACACCTTCGTTTTCTGCTCCTAGCAAAGCTTTTCCCGCTATTTCCGCCACTGCTGGAGCTGTTGTTGTGGCTTCTAAGAGTCTCCCTTCGTCTCCTGCTACCTACCTTCAATCAAGTGGTTCGGTTTCTAAGGTTGTTACCCCCACGGTAAGGGCTGGTAGCTCAGATTCGCAGCAGAAAAATAAGGTTGTTATTTCACTAGCTAGATTCTCCTTTAATGCTGCTCCTGCTTCACTAGGGAGTGCTCAGTCCTTTTCTACTGCCCCTGTTAGCAAAGCTATTGGACCCCCACATTCGTCACCGGACTGGACCGTACTGGGTAATCTTCCTTCTATTGGTGACATGGATTTAGGCGGTTCTCAAACTCTTCCTTCTATTCCTAGATCATCCACCATGCTGTGTTTTCGTCGTGGTGAGGGTTCAGCAGTCGTGCCCCATGTTCGTGCTCAAACGAACGGGGGAGTTGTTGTTGAATCTAGCCAAGGTAAGCTGTCGGAGAGCTTGAGCTTAGGTAGTTCTGATGATGCTATTCTTGAAGCCATCCTGCGGGACTCCAAGGGTCCCTTTTCTGTCGGAGTTGATCATCATCATCTTGGTAGTTCTTTCGAGATAGCTTCGCAGCTGGATTTGATATCTTCCCAGTATCGTGCAGCTAAAGACTTGTTCTTCTACCCTGATTGTCTTCGCTCTAGTCAGAGCTTTAGTGAGATCCGCAGGGGTAGCATCCAAGAGATGGAGGCTTTCATGGACACCTACGACAATTTCCTCCCTCTTCTTTCAGCATTCTCAGTAAGTGATTCTCACCTTATTGCTTTTCTTTTTAATTCGATCCTCCGTCTGCTCATACACTCCTTCATTTTGCAGCTTTGCAAGCAGATCGATGTTGGCTATATCTTATTCAAGGTTTATAGAGCTAAGTGTACTCATTTGAGTACCTTGTTGGAACGTGCTCGTCAATAATATGCGCTTGCTACCGCACAACAGGCTTCGTCGAGTGATGTTGATTATGTTGCTAAGATACCTTTGTTGGAAGATGATATGAGGAAGACTCGGAGATCTCTGAAAGCTTGTTTATTGGCTCATGAGAGGGCCAATAATGCTGCCAAGGTTGCTGAGGATGGTCGCAAAGCTGCCGATTCTGCCTTAGCTGCTGAGTCCTCTAAAGCCATAGGTTTTTTTCTTCTTCTCCTTAGCTTTTTCTTCTTTTTTGGTTGCATAGTCCTAAGACAACCTTCGTCTGCCAGCCGGTAGCTCTAGTGAACTTAGATATATCCATGATCAAGTGGTCAAGTTAACCTCCGACGTTTGGTATTATCAAAAGAAATATGATAGACTGATGAATGTAACCGTCCATAATGAGGCCCAACTTTCCCTCGAGTCTGACCATAATGCTGACTTAGTGAAACAGATGGTTTTGCTTCGTAAGGAGTGTGACGAAGCCCTTAGATGGAAGGAGAGTCTCATTTTAAAGCAAAAGGAGGATATTTCCTTAGTCGAGAAACGTCTCTCAGCTCAAGAAATTATTCGCAAGAAGTATCATGTCGATTTTGAAGATGCTTGTGCTTCCTTAGCTAAGGTTATTTCGGAGCGTAATGTCTTAACTTCTGAGGTATGTTCTATTAAGAACAAACTTGTCGATGCCAGCTTCGTTCCTTCTTCCATGTCTCATGCATCCTTAATAAAAAGGTTTGAAGAGTTAGAGAGTGTGTACCAAGCTTTATCCTCTGAGAATGCTTCGCTCCGGATAGATGTTGATGATCTCCGGACGGAAAGGGATACCCTTGTGGAAGATCTCGATGCTGCTGAGGTGGATCTTGCTGAGGCTCAACATAGTTTAGAAGAATCCCTTAGCCATGCCGGAGGTAGCTTAGGATAATTATAGGCTCAACTGCTTTTTCTTGTTGCTGATACCCTTCGTATGTGTAGGTCTCCAGGAGCAGTTGGTGGGTGCAAACGCCAAGATTAGCCACCTTGAGGGTCAGATATCTGTGTTGGAAATATATAATAATTTTGATGCTGCTGCTAAGTTTAAAGCTGAGGCACTTCAGCAAGCTAATGATTAGCTTAGTGCTCAGATCACGGAGCTCTGTCAGAAGTCGGATTCGGATCTAGAGGCTCAAGCTTCTCAGATGAAGGTGCAGCTTGAGCGTTCTGCCATTGACTACATTAACGATGCTTTTAAGGAGGATGAGCTTCAAGTTGAGGGTGTTGTCTTCCCTCGTCTTCCTTATCCATGATCATGTTATGCTGACTTTTTTTTTAACTTAACTTCTTTGTTTTATTATGCCTCCAGCTGAGGGGGCTTTGTTGTCTCCTTTCCTTGAAACAAATCTTTGTTATGTTCTGAACCTTTGTTATCTGCAACTTTTGAGACGTGTTAGTCGTATTTTGGTAGCACTATTATGGTACCTTTATTATTATATGTAGACGTGTTGTGTCTAATTATCTGCACATTCTAGTCATCACAAGGTGCTAAGGTATATTTAACCTTTGGTGGAACATTCATCATCCTACCCAAGTATCCTTTGGACAGAAGGTACCGCGTCGGCGAGGGCTCCTACGTGGGTAATAATTTTCCTGTAACCCAACGTGTTCAGCGTGGTGGCTGCTTTACTTCGACAAGGTATCTCTATTTGTGGGATATATTGCTTATTATTTGCCTTTTAGTGGGATTCATTTTCCCATAGGATCCGAGATTGACAAATGTGCAGTTATGCCGTGCCTTACCTCATCGTCAATTCTGACGGAGGGTGTCTATTCTAACCCAGTTTTTATTTAATCAACGTGCACTTTTTCTTAGCAAAAAGTTTCTTTCATTGATTATTTAGGTTTATAATACCTTTGATCAGGGATAGAACATGGTGGGACATTGCCCCTTCCCTTCTTCTCCTGAGTAATAACCATTCACTTATGGGTAGTATTTCTTTAGGCACATTTCATTCCAAGGGTGTTGCAATACTTCTACTTTAAGGTTCCTTAGGTAGTATGAACCCTTCCCGGCAATATCGTGTATGATGTAGGGTCCGTCCCATGTCGGAGCTAATTTTCCCCACACTTTCTTCCTTTGATATGGTGGTATTCGACGTAGTACGTACTCTTCAACCACAAAGTTTCTAGGAATTAACCGTTTGTTGTATTCACGAGCCAGCCTTCGTTGGTAGTTCACCATCCTTTGGACAGACACTTCCCACCTTTCTTCAAGGTCATCAAGCTTTTCTAGCATAAGATCCGTTGTCAGGTTCTTTTCCCATGCCTCTGTTTTCGTTGTTGGCAGTATTATCTCCGTTGGGATGACTGCCTCGGCTCCGTAGGTTCACAATAACGGAGTTTCTCCCGTGGCCGTCCTTCTCGTAGTACGGTAGGCCCATAGGACATTGTGCAGCTGCTCGCACCATCTTTTCTTGTATGCCCCCAGCTTCTTCTTTAAGTTCATTGCTATCGTCTTGTTAGTGGCCTCCGCTTGTCCATTGCTCTTAGGATATATTGGAGTAGACTTGTTTTTCCGAATGTTTAAAGCGTTAAATAGCATGTATATGTTTTTTCCTTCCAATTGTTTGCAATTGTCAGAGACTATGGCGGCTCGTATCCCGAACCTGCAGATGATTTGCTCAAACAAGAATTTAAAGACATCTGTGTCCCTAATTCTTGCCAAAGCCCTTGCTTACACCCATATGGTGAAATAATCCGTAGCTACTATGAGGTATCTTCTTTTCGATGTCCCCTCTATCAAGGGTCCAACAATGTCAACTCCCTATTCGGCGAATGGCCATGGGCTGATGACCGAGTTAAGCTCCGTTGTTGGTGCTTTAATCTTCCTGGCAAAGCGTTGGCATCTTTCGCAACGCCTTACTACGTTCTTTGCATCTTCGCCCATGCTTAGCCAATAATATCCTTGCATTTTGGCTTTGATCTCCAAAAACCTTCTTCCGCTATGATTGCCAGCTTCTCCGCTGTGTATATCATGCAGTATTTTTCTTCCTTTGGTTTGTGAGAGGCACCGCATCAGAGGTCCAAGAAATGACTTTCTATACAGTATTTCATCTCGTATGTTGTACATTGCTGCCTTTGACTCGAGTTTTCGAGCTTCTTTGATATCCGCAGGTAGAGTACCTTTGTCAAGATACTGGTGAATTGGGATTCTCCAATCGTCTTCCCCTTCGTCTTCGTTGCTTCCGTCTGACATGGATTAATCTTTGTCAGACCGGTCTGCTTCGTTATCTGGTTCTTCCATTCCTTCATCTTCTTTATCTTTCTCTGCTTCTCTCATGGCCCTGGTCTGGACGGCCAGGGTTTCCTCAACTGCTGAGGTTAGTCATTCTATCGAAGGTTCATAAATTCTTCCAATTTGGACTGAGGTGGTATTCCTGTCTCTCAGCATTGATGATATGAATGATAAGGTATCTGCGTGTCTGTTTTTTTTTCGACAGACATGTCTAAATGTGACCTTGATGATCTTTGATGCATGCTCCTATGTTAATTTTAGGTACGAAGACAGTATTGGATCCAGAGTTTGATATTTGAGATCGATTTGTCTAATGACCAATTGTGAGTCACTAGTTAAACGAACATCTGATAAGACCGGCTCTTGTGCTAAGCGTAGACCATGTATGACTGCCTCATACTCCGTGATGTTGTTAGTGTATTGTTCGAATTCTAATCTGAATGCATAGATGAGTCGGTCTCCGGTAGGGGTTGTTATCACAATCCCTATGCCTGCTCCTTCTCCGTTTGAGGAGTCATCTACGAAGATTTCCCATCTTCGTGAATTTTGTGGTTCGAGGAGATCTTCTGATTCTGTCTTATCTTCCTCAATTCCTGGGATGACATCTAACTCCGCTTCGTCGTTCAGAGGTAGGTCCGCTAGGAAGTCTGCTAAGATTTGTAATTTCTCAGCTTTTCTTGTTTCGAAGATTATGTGAAATTGTTTGATCATGGCGTTTCATTTTACCACTCTTCCAATTTTCTCCGTGTTGTCGAGGATTTGACTTATTTGAGCTTTTGTGAAAACTCGAATGGTGTGCGTATCGAAAAATATCCTTAGTTTCTGTGTTGCCACTACTAAGGCATATATGAGTTGCTCCACCTTGGTGTAATTACGCTCCGCTGAACTGAGTGTCTTGCTGATGTAGTATACGGGCTTTTCTCCCTGCCCTTGGTCTCGTACCAACACTGCACTCACAGCGTAGCTTGTTGCTGCTAGGTATAGGGTGAGTATCTCACCTGGCTCCGGCTTCTGCAGAATGGGTACCGATGCTAAGTACTCTTTGATTTTGTGAAAGGCTTGCTCGCACTATGCGGTCCACATGAACCTGTTTTCTTTCCTTAGCGTGTCGAAAAATGCTTTGCATTTATCTGACGATCTTGATATGAATATTCCCATGGAAGCTAAAATTTCATTTAGCTTTTGTACTCCTTTTAGGGTTTTTGGAGATGACATCTCCATTATTGCTCTGATCCTTTCGGGGTCTACTTCAATTCCTCGCTTAGTCACCAGATATCTCAGAAATTTTCCTAACGTAACTCCGAACGTGCATTTTTCCGGGTTCACCTTCATGTGAAAGTTCCTCATGGCTTCGAATATCTCCCTTAGGTCTGAGAGATGGTTTTTTGCTTCTTTGCTTTTGACGAGCATGTCTTCCACGTAGACCTCCAGTATTTTGCCTATCCATGGTTTAAATATTTTGTCTACTAATCGTTGGTATGTTTCCCCCGCGTTCTTTAGTCCAAAAGGCATCCTTGTATAGAAGTATAGGCCTCGTGGGGTAAAGAACGCAGTATGCTCCTGATCTTCTTCCGCAAGGGATATTTGGTTGTAACATGAGTATCCATCCATGAAGGATAGTCTTTGGTGGCCTTCGGTTGCGTTGACCAGTTGGTCAATGTTTGGCAATGGATAGCTGTCTTTGGGGCACACTTTGTTGAGATTGCTAAAGTCGATGCAAATACGTACGCCTCCGTTCTTCTTAGGAACAATGACCATGTTGGATATCCACGTTGGGTATTTGACTTCTCGTATGAATCCAGCTGTAAGTAGCTTTTGCAACTCTTTTTCTACCCCTTCGTGGTAGATGTCCGCCACTTTACGTATGCGTTTCTTGAACGGTGGTATTTCCGGTCTGAGCCGAAGGTGGTGTAAGACCAAATTTGGATCAATTCCTGGCATGTCCTTCATTGACCATGCAAAGACGTCCGCGTACTCTTTTAATAACCTTTTTAGTTGCACCTCCTCTTCCTCTTCAAGTAAAGTTCTGATGTTGAGCATCTTTGGTTCTGCCTCCGTCCCGATGTTGATTTTCTTCGTTGGTTCCACCGGTGAGAAGATTTGTTGCTGAGGTCGTTGAGGAGTGCTTTTCTGTAATTGTCATTTGGCGGAGACATCTGCGCCTGGAGTAGCATAGGTACTTGTATCTGGTGCTGAGACGGCCTTAGGTACTAAGAAGGCTTCGTCTTGTACTTCCTTGGTGTTCGCCTTGCGTCTTTTTCTTTCGTGCTGTTGAGCAGCAGTTCTTTCTTCGTTGAGTCTGATTTCCGCTAGATTGCATAGCCTTGCGTCTTGTTGGTCACCTTTGATTTCTATTTCACCCATAGGTGTGGGGAAGCGTAGGTATTAGTGATATGTCGAAGATGTTCCTCGCAATATATGGACCCATAGCCTTCCCATGATGACATTGTAGAGCGAAGGTGCTTCCACTATGCAGGACCATGTATTAGTTACTAAAGGTCCTGCATGTACCTGCAAGATAATTTCTCCTTTTGGTCTAGAGGTTGCTCCATTGAAACCGTATATTGTGCAAGTGGAAGAATCCATTTGCTCCGCTGTCAAACCCATGCGTAGGTAGGGTTCATAGAATAACACATTTAACGAACTTCCCTCATCAATGAGGACCTTCGTAACATTCCATCTGTGTATTGGAAGAGTGATTACTAATGGATCATTGTGCATTTCAACCTTCTGGTTGACGTCCTTTGTTGAGAAAGTTAATGGCATGGCCATCCATTCCTCCCAAGTGCTAGTAGGTGGTCCACTTAGCTTGAACACCTCATGGGATTCTATCTTCTTTCTATTTCGAGCTAAATCGAGGATATCTTCGAGCATTTCTTCTTGGCCTCCGTTGTAGAAGGTGATCATGTTGATGTACTTGCCGTCCTGAGGTAGTTCTGCCCTTTTCTTTGGGGTCTCCTCAGTTTCCGCTGGTTGTAGTTGTACGTACTCCATGAATTTTCCTTCATCGATTAATCTTTGGATCACATTGCGTAAGTGGTAGCACGTATCAGTTGTATGCCCATAGTATTGGTGGTATGCACAATACTCCTTGGCCTCCTTCATTTTTTCTGGTTGCTTTCCCCTGGTATTAGGGTAAGGAAAGCCTGACTTTGCTCCCTCCTTGCTTAGGATGTGAGAGAAAGTTGTATTTATCTTCGTGTAGATTTTATCCATAAATTTTTCTCTTCCTTTGCCTCTTTTTCCGTCTCTGTATATGGATAGTTTGTCTCGAGAGCTAGTTCTGCCCCCGGCTTCATTTTGTCGGTTAGGTATCTCCGGGATTGGTTCCAGAGAGTTGGTTCGCTGCGGTGTTGTTGTCGTCTTTGCTTGTGCCCTGGGATTGTCCTTATGGATTTCTTCGAGTCTGATGTAGCGGTCTTAGACAACCCTGAGCTCTCCTTTGGAATCGAGGGCTCTGTTGTGAAGCTCCACGAAGATGGATGAGGTTCTATCAAGTCCATACTTATAGTAGTTAATGTTAATTTCTGGATTGACTTTGCCGATTACTTGGCACGTCTTTTGCCACCTGTCTATGTACTGCATCAATGTCTTCCTGGGTCCGATAGCTAAAGCAAATATCTAACCCTGCCTTTGTTGATTTTTTGTACATCTATGTCTCCAAAAACACCATAGACAATTGCTCGAATGAGTCAATTGAGTTTGCTGGTAAGTTGTCATACCAGGCTAGTGTTGATTCCCTCAAGCTTGCAGGGAAGTACCTACAGAGTACTACCTCATTCCTTTCCCAATGGGCAAGGATATGAGTGTAATACCGTAGGTATGCTGCGGGATCTGAAGTACCGTTGTATGCTTGGAACGTAGGTACCTGGAATTTCAGAGGGATGGGTTCCCTTAAAATGCGAAAAGATAGTGGGGACGTGGTTGCTTCTTGGATCACTTCTTCTAGTCTTGCGCCTGTGTGGCCAGTTTTTAGGCCTTCTATTTCCTTCCGCATTTTCTCCATTTGCTCTATAACCATGTTCACATTGTGAGCATCTTTGGAAAATGCTTCGTCGTAGTAGGATTGAGAGGGATTGTATGTCGAGTATATCTCGTCTGGATCGTGGTGCGCTCTCCTGGTTCCCTTAGGTTGATTGACCTTTTGTGGATTGAGATCC
The DNA here is from genome assembly GCF_003573695.1 of Papaver somniferum. Taxonomy (NCBI): domain Eukaryota; kingdom Viridiplantae; phylum Streptophyta; class Magnoliopsida; order Ranunculales; family Papaveraceae; genus Papaver; species Papaver somniferum. Next base: position 192,835,788 of record NC_039359.1, read on the forward strand.
ACCATTCGTCAACCTGAGATAGCTCCGTTATCACGCCTCTTTGGTGGAGGGTGAGTTTGGGAACCTTCGATCTGTATGTCTAGCCTACCTTTGAGGTTCTGGTACTCTTGGGCCATTTCGTGTATTGCATCCTCGTTCTCCTTGTTACGGAGTAACAAAGATGATGTTTGTGCCCCCATTTGATCTTCGTTATGGGATCCACCTCCTTGAGGGGTGCTGTCGGCTGGATCTTCAGAGTTTTCCACTCCTTCATCTACGATTGGTGCGTCTAGATCTATCTGAATTGGGGTTAAGTTTCCCAACCTTCGTCCCGTAGGATCTAAGGTTCTGGGTAACCCTGCGTTGGCCGCAGGTGGCTTTGTAGTGGTAGGATGCTCTGGTAACGGCATGCCGTAAAGTGGTTGAGATCCCGATGTTTGACCCATCCCTTCAGTCGGAATAAGTGATTTGTTAGAAATTGTTCTTCTTGCTATTTCGCTTTGTCTGTCCTTTGCTTCATTCTTTTAATTTGCTTGAGGCGGCTTTTGGGATCTTCCTCTGGTGATTACTGGTCATGAGCTTGTTGCTGTGTCATTTGGTTTCTGCATGCCTTCGGATTTTGTTATCCTTCGGTCACAGAAAAAGCAAAGAAATCTTCTACTTGGGTACCTTCATTAAAAGTAGTGATTAATGCTCTGACACAGAAGACAACTAAGCAGCTTTTTCAGAGAAAGGACTGAAATAATGTTTTTGAAAGACAAGTGTTAAATGTTTATGACACCCTTGGAAAAGACAACCTTAGACGTTGAAAAACAATAAAAAAGGGTGTCAGATCTCGTGAAAAACAAGGTTATTAAATGCTTTAGAAGATCTTTCTTCCTTAAAATCTCACTTATATTCCTCTGTAAGTCAAAGGTTCTCAGATCTGAAATATGCTTTGTTAAAAAAGGGTTGTTTTAGTATAAAACAAAGATTTTGGCGTCTTTGTGAGAACGCTGTTTTGTGAGATTTTTGTAGATCTGTAACAAGATACATTTTTAGAGGCTATGAACTCAAAAAACATACACACATAACGGATGAACAAATCGCTAGAGAGTGAGATTCATCGTTAAAAAGAACAGATCCCTTTGTTACATAAGATATGTAAGTTAAAGGTAAAACTATGTCTAAACTCAAGCTCGTGGGCCAAAAACGGTGGGCGCCAAACTGTGACTACTCGTTTTCCCGTAGTCTACGTAATGTATACAACTCATAGGATCTGATGGTAAATAGTATCGATACCTCTGTTGAACTGATAATGCTAAGTAATAAAAGATATCCAAGATCACAATAATAACGAAGAACACAAATATAATGTAAAAGCTTCTAAGTTATCATGAGACACAAGAGATTACTTGGTTCGACGTTTGTCTACGTCCACGGGGTAATGAGTGATTGTTTTGTATTAAGTTGTGGTGGTTACAAGAGATCTTAATTGCTTCCCAAAGTAATAGAGAGAACTCAAGTTGAAGTAAATACTTAAGTTCTAAACATTAAAGAGGTATAATATTAAGACTAGATCTTCTCTCCTAGATATTGAATGCCCTTAGTTTGTTGGTGAGGCTTGGTATTTATAGCCCATTATGCTCCAGGTATCTCTTTGCTGCCTCTGGGTCCGTCGTCTGATGATATACCTTTCGTACCAATGGTACCTTCGTCCACCGCGTACCTTCTCCGGTCGTATTCTGCCACCTCAGATGGCCCACGTTCCTTCGGGAACTACCCAACCTTAGTACAGCTTGTACCTTCGCTCACCACCAGCTTCTACCAATCGGGTTCTGCCACACCTTCTCTCTCCACTTGCCTTGGTTCATGCGTGCAGATAAGAGATTTGTGCATTTAATGCTGATTATATGCGTCATCTACCTCTGTCCCTTCGCCAGCTGCCTCTTTGTAGACTAGGCTTTTACTCTTCTCATCTTAACAGTTTAGGCCTTCTTTCTTGGGATGAGATAAAGTAGATCTGCGGAGGTATCCTTTGCTACTCAGGCTTCTCTGTCTAGCGAAGGCTGCACAATTGAATTTGTATATGGCCACGAAGATCGTGACACGTGCTCCACATAATATTGGTATTCACATAGCTAGAGTCGATTCTCCTTTAACCTTATGTTTCTCACGAGACCCTGTAGGTTAACAACTTAAAGACTTCATTAGGATTGTGAAGTCAGACCCAACTATTTTTTCTGTAGTTCTGTGATCTGATCTTGCTGTTTCTATCGTGATTGAGTGCAATCATAAGATTGCCTTGAGATTTATATCTCCGATAGGCAAGATAGAAAAGTAGTCACAAAAACCTTCGTCTCATCATTTGTGATTCTACAATATCTTGTTTCGTTAATCGATTAATATTATTGTGAGGTGATTGATAATACTAGGTTGTTATACGGGAATATAAGACCGGTTTATCAATTGGTTCCTGTTCACCTTGATTTATCAAAAGACAGAACAAAACTCATAGGTATTTCTGTGGGAGACAGATTTATCTATTCCAATAGATTTTTCTGTGTGAGACGGATTTTTTATCAAGTCTTCGAATTTGGGTCGTAGCAACTCTTGGTTGTGGGTGAGATCAGCTAAGGGACTCAAGTGCGTAGTATCCTGCTGAGATCAGAGACGTAAGGAACATAGCTGTACATTGAATCAGTGTAATATTGATTAGTTTTCAACTAAAGTCCAGTCTGAAGTTCATTTGTAGTAGGTTAGTGTCTGTAGCGGCTTAATACAGTGTGGTGTTCAAAACTGGACTAGGTCCCTGGGTTTTTCAGCATTTGCGGTTTTCCTTGTTAACAAAATTCTGGTGTCTGTGTTATTTTTTTTCGCATTATATTTTGTTATATAATTGAAATATCACAGGTTGTGCGTTGTATCGATCAATTAGGAAATCCAACCTTTGGTTGTTGATTGAAATTGATTGATCCTTGAATATTGGTTTTTGGTATCGTTCAAGTTACTTCTCTTACATTCAATCGGGCTCGCGAATTTTTATTTGCTGATTGCAGATTGAATTGAGAGATAGAGATATAAACTCTTGTATATAGTTTTCCTCTAGATTGAGTCTGACTGTCTAGTTGATTCTCTAGAAAGTATATTCGAGTAAGTCCTCTCAAATTTCCAAACGAATTATTGGGTGTGGTTGTTATACCCCCGCATTATCACATGTGATTTGTTAATGTCCGAGAAAATCCTTCTTTTTCATAAAGTAAGGTCACTCATGTTGTTCTCTTCGGAATGACATCAAATGTGGGAGAGTTCCTAAATGAACTGGTGCTTAATTGCTATATCTTTGTGGGGTGTGTGGCTGTGGAATTTACATGGGAGGCTTGTATCTTAAATCTCCTAGATGAACGCTAAGTATATTCTTACTATGTGATATCATCTAAATAAAGTTCATATGTAACACCTTTATCATGAAATATCTTTTGGTTGAATTCATTACGATCCCATGATTTTTGTATCTTTGCCTGACAAAAAATGGGAGAACTAATTAGTAATTTTGCATTATATACATATGGTTTACGAATCATTATGTAAGGGGGAGTGAATCAATAATCTATAGGTTTCACATATTATGTAAGAGATGTAAGTATTGATTAAGGGGGAGAAACATATCACTGTAGTATTACTTCAAAGTTGTGATACAATTTATCTTTGGAAAAGATAAATAATACTATGTTTCTGTATAACAACGATTGAGAATATTGTTTTTCAAAGTTGTTATCGCTACGGATCTTCAACAACAACGATGATGTGTTGAACACGTTCAGAATCATTGCAACTTGAAGTAACGAAGAGTTCAAGAAGTTGAAGAAACCAAGGAAATCAGGACATGATGGATTCAATGAGTTTTTGAAGATTTATTTTTTTATCATATGTATTGATAGTTTTTTCACTAAAATTGACAAGGGGGGGGGGGGGGGGGGGGGATTGTTAGATCATTGCTCGGTCTAACTCACAAGTGTTGCTATTTCAAGCTTGTCTTCAAATTTAGTTGTCAAAACTATTTCTTGATTTCTTGTCTACAATTAGTTAAGTCTCGGATTAGGATAGAAGTGTAGTTGACAAAAGGACATAACGGCAACCATCATTGTGTTCTACCGTTTGAAGGCGAAGATCAACCGAAGCTTTTGGAGAACTTCTTCAACAAAAGGTAAGTGCAGACTGAACCACCTATTTCTCCAGATTATTCATCTTTCTATCAGTGAGACGTTATCACATAAATAATTAGACTATCATAAGCATATCAAGAATTTCGAGTCAAGTTTATCTTGTAATTAGTTCTCGAAATATGACTAATCTTAATGAACATTTGTACATACTTGATGAATTTCGGTTAAGAACGGTTTATTGTTCTCAATCAAAATTATGATTCAAGAATTATCATTCAAAAATAGCCTGGAACAGTGATATGTCTCATTGATGTTATTTGGGAATGTTTCGAATTGATTTAGAGATAAATATATAATTAATGTATATTCGGATATAAGACAGTATACATATCAGTCTTACAAACTGGAAAACTGTTAAGGTCTGAAGCCGTAATATATGTACTCAATACACGTAACGGAATAGCTATATGTCGACAAACAACTTTTGGTACGCATACCCGTATGCACACCTTAAACAGTCTGTGAGCTCGTGAACCCAGATCGGTATGCAAATCAGTACGCGTACAAGAAAAGAATTGTTGGTCCCGGGACCAGTTTGGTATCCATACCGGTACACGTACCAGAAAGGTTTTGTGAACTCTGGAACTGGTTATTGTCTTAAGGTATCCATACCAATACACGTACCATAAAAGTTCTGTGAACTCTGAAACTCGATCATGTCATAAGGTATACATGTCGGTACACGTACTTTGACTTAACTGTTCACGAAAAAGTTAATTATTTGTACCTTGTACATCTACTTACCATGTCGATTAAATTCATATGTACACAAATTATTTCTCCGAGATAATTAACATTTGAATAATCTCTAAAAACACCATAGACATAATTGATCACATAATTGTGACTCAAGTTAAAAGTCTTAAGTGTTTATGAAAATTCTCAAGCTCATAGTTCAGTTTGCTAGTTTCGACTAACCATTCATGAGAGTGGTCTATGTACACGGTTCTGTTATGGTTCATCCTAACCAGAGTGTATATCTTGTTATACAAATCAGATTCAAAGATTCATCTAACGGTGGGTAGTGTTTGCTTAGTTCCAAAGTTATCTTAGCATAAACCCGAAGCAACCTACGTTTTGAATGTCTATAAAAGGGGAACCTCAAGCAACTGGGATCTTTGAATCCCGATACTACTTTCTTGGTGCGTCCTAGTTGTAAATAGAGTTGTCCTATTCCTAAAATCCTTTTAGGGTTTAGCGAATACAAATATTTCATGGGGATTCGTGAAGCCAGGTCCATCTATTGTTTATATGATAGCCCGAGTATCCTGATCTTTTTCGATTATTTAGCTGCTCACTTGAATAAGATAGATAAAAATCTTCAAAGCTCTCTTCATCTAAAACTTTGTTCATTCCACAAGTTTAATACTTGTGAGGTGAACAATAATCTAGGTTGCTCTTCGGGAAGCATAAGTCTGAATTTTGAGGTTAGCTAAACTTTGTCTATTGCTATCGGTTCCAATCACCTTGATCTACGATCAAAAAAAAATCACACATATATGCTTATCTGTGGGGCAGGTTGGTTTAAAGTCTTCAATTGAGTTAAAGAAACTCTTAGGCTGTAATCAATTGCGCGAAGTCCTGCTGGGATTCCAGGGGCATAAGGAGCACGACTGTAACTGAAATAATGTGACGGTTTAATTCGGTCTCAACTACATTCCAGTCTGAAGTTAGTTGGTAGTAGGCTAGTGTCTCTAGCGGCTTAATACATTTTGATGTTCAATCTGGACTAGGTCCCTGGGTTTTTTTTGCATTTGTTGTTTTCTCCTTAACAAAATTTCTGGTGTCTGTTTTTTTTTCCGCATTATATTGTTTATCTTTATAATTGAAATATCACAGGTTGTGCGTTAATCAATCAAAGTAGATACATCTATCCTTGTTTGTTGGATACGACTTGATTGATGCTTGGAAATTAACTTTGGAATCAACCAAGTACTCTCACGCAAATCAGGTTCACGGACTTGTCTCTGTAAACTTTCTGATTGTGAGAGAAGGAGATATAACTCTCAATATTATTCCTTGATTGAGATTCACTAAGTTGAACTCTTGGAATTATATTTAAGTTTGTCCATACATGTTGCCTAAGAAAAAGTTGGTGGTGTATTTTGGTACCCCCGCGTTTTCAAATAGCACTGTCGATTTTAAATCTAATCAAATCCATTTAAAACTAAAATCTATCCAAATTGTTTCCCTCACAAACTATAATTAAAACTTAACTTAATCAATCAATTTTAACGACATCCATCGATTTAAAGGATCGACTCTAACGAGATCGATCGATTTAAAGGATATTTCATCATCCTTTAAAAAAAAATAACAATCAAACTAAACATTGTCGATTGCAACCCATTACTCTTAATTATACTTGTGATTGGTTTACAAACAATTTTGGGTTTCTGTGTTTAACCATAATCGGTCGATGTCCATGTCCATACTGATCGATTTATCATGTATGTGTTTTCTGGTTGAAGAACATTTTACCAGAATCGGTTGATGTTCATGCCCAAATCTCCAGATTCTGCTATGGAATAAATACCCAGTTTTTTGTATGTTTTTTATTGTTGCTAGAATTGGATTATGTGAATGTTCACATAAACCGACTATATAGCCTTTGATTTCTTAACTGCTTCCCCTATAATCAGTTCATGTAAATGTCCATATAAACTAATTTCTAATTGGAAAATTCGCAAACTTTTTGTAAAAATTTTAACCTAGAATCGTTTTCTTATGAGCACTTCTATGGACCGATTATTTTAGTACAGTGTTATGAATCGGTATGTGTGTGTATCGTGCTTACCAATTCTTACAATCGGGATATATAGTAAGTAATATGCACCGATTTTGGGTGTTCTTCGTGAGTTAAATTATCACTCCAGAATCAGTTTACGAGTGCATGAACATCCACCGATTCTGGGTTGATGTTTTTCCAAAAAAAAAAATCATGTTTTGACGATGAATTAAGATTAGTTGATTTCTAGGTTAATAAGATTAAACATCAAACAATCACCCGAATTAACACTAATTAATTAGGAAAAAAAATAGTTGGTTAAGAGGTTTTCCATTTTACTTCAAAATGTCTTTTTTTATCTTGCAGTGATAATTAATAATATGCATAGGTCTCAAACTAACCAAGCTTTTATGGTTGTTAATTTATTTAAATACAATGGTCTTACTGCCTAGAAGAATAAGTTGAACAAAGTATGATTAAACTCGCACTATCTTAAAGAATTTAGGTGCGAAGCAAAATTAAACAAACATTTTGGATTTAAGGTGGATTTCGTACTTTTCTAAGTTTTGGGAAAGTGTTTTTCTTTTGTTCTGTGTTTTTCTATGAAAGTAACGTAGCAGGACATTTCAAAACTATTGTATGTAAAGTGATCTCCAGTTATCCTTTCATTATATCATGGAAAAAAATTTAGAGTCCTAATTGGTGCTAAAAATCACAATTATATCAAAGGCATCAAGCTGGAGGAACTATTATGGTGAAACACGTTTTGAACGCCGTATATGTTCACCCAATATGTTACGTTCAGATGTCTTGGTGCATTTTAAATAAGCTAAATCAGTTGCAAAGAAAGTGTCACAAAATAAAAGAATATATCTTACTTCATGGAGTATATTGTGTTATCCAAGTGAAAAGCAGTATCCCACCAACTTTTTCATTCGAAAACTTGTATGTACAAAGTTGTCACAGTCGGTAGCACTAATAACAGTGTAGATCGCTATCTGATATGTAGACAGGTTTTACTTGGACAATCTCAAAAATCAATATCAACCTAGTATGTACTCCTATTGTTATAAGAACCGAATTCCAATAAGAACAAGTCTTGTGATCTCTTTTTCAAAATAAGAATTCCCAAGAATAAAACTTGTAGGTTATATGCAGTCTTTTAGGCTTAAAAACTATCTAGGTTATTTAACATACTACTTGTGATATTTCTTTTATAAAGATAGACAATATAATGTAAAAAAGAAATAAAAAAGACACCAGAAATTTTGTTAACAAGGAAAACTGTAATGTGCAGAAAAACCCCGGGACCTAGTCCGGAACTTGAACACCATATTGTATTAAGCCGCTCCAGACACTAGCCTAGTATCATACTTCGGAATTGAATGTAGTTGAGGCCGAACCGAACCCACGAGCAATTCAGATTCAGTTGTGCTCTTGTACGCCTTTGGATCTCGCAAGACCCTACGCAACACGATTCCCCTAGATGACGTTGAAAAGGAGAGGGTACCAAGTACACCACCAAATTTTTCGTTCGGAAACCTATATGGACAAAACCTAATATAATTGCAAGTAGACCAACTTAATGATCCTTGAAAATATGTATATGGAGTTTATATCTCTATCTATTCTCAATCAATATGTATAGACTAAGGAGTCTGCAAACCTGATTGTTAAGAAAAATACGTGGACAATATCTAAGATCAATCTAGTCGTATCCAAATAATCAAATTAGAATTCTGCCAAGTAATTAACTTGTTATCCATCTTCCAAGATACGAATTTTACAAGAAACAAGTTTCCTAACCGATCACAATTATAGTAGAACCTCTATATAAGAATTCTCCGTAGAGGAATAACCTCCATATAAAAATAAAAATTTCTGGTCCTGACTTGGGCCAGTTAAGTTTAAGAATAAACTCCATATTGGAATGAGTTATTTTTTTTTCTAGTTCCGGCTTAAGGAACTTACCTCCATATAAAAATAATTGACATTATTGTATTGATAATATAAGTCTTATCATACATTAAAATTGAACACACAAAGATTCTTTTTACCATTTTGCAAAATCCTTTTACTTTCTAGCAGGTATGATTTTATTTTATTTGCACGACTCATTCAAATATCTTTGATCATATGATTTGTCAAATTTTCATATTGTGGTTGAGTTTTGTGTGGATTGTGCTACATAGCAAACTTCATATATTCATACATGTGACACTAAACAAAATTTAACTAGTATTTTTATTGCACATGTACATTTTGATATTTGTTGTGCGAAATTATGTATTTTTCCTAGGTACATGTACAACAAATTTTCCTTGATATTTTCAAGGTAGACCTCCATATAAGAATAACCTATATATAATAATACTTTCTTGTGGTCCCTAGGATATTCTTATACAGAGGTTCTAATGTATATCGACGTATCTACTAAGATTGAATACGTACTACTTGTGTAAATCCTATTATAAAGAAAAAAATATAATACAGAAAGTGAAAAACACAAGACACCGGAAGTTTTGTTAACGAGAAAACTGCAATAGCAGAAAAACTCCGGGACCTCGTCCAAAGTATGAACACCAAACTGTGTTAAGCCACTACAGACACTAGCTTGCTATCAGACTTCAGACTGGAATGAAGCTGAGACTGAATCCACCCTCCAAGAGATTTAGTTACATCCGTACTCCTACGTCTCTTGAACCTCGCAAGTCCCTACGCAATTGATTTCCTTAGCTGACATTATTTATAGCCTAAGACTTTCTTTAACCTTAGTGAAGACTTTTGACACCAATCTGCCTCTAATAAATAAGCATATTTGATTTCCTTTTAGATCAAAGATCAAGGCTTGGAAATTTGTTTGCAAACCTCATGAATCCGGAACACTTAAACTCACTAAGATGGGAAGCTTGGATTCTTTACCACCTCTCAAGAACAATCTTCAACTTATCAATTAAGAATAATTTTCTGATATATATCTTGAGGAACCAAAAAGTCTGAGACGAAGAGAATTTTGTGATTATGCTATTTATCTTGCCTGAAAGAGATTACAAAAACCTCAATAACAAAAAAGAAAGATCGGGATACACGAACTATCAAGGGAAAAGATAGTTGGACCAGGCTTCACGAATCCCCAAAGCGAAGTCTTTTAGTCGTAAACCTAATAACGTTTCATATAGGAAACTTAGGTAAATAAAGGACGACTATAGCTATCAACTAGGGCACAAAGTGCAGGGATTGAATTTCTGGAACATATAGAATTCTTTGAGCAAAAAAAAATTCACTCACGAAACCAATTATCAAACTAGAAAGGTGAAACACAATTTTAGCCTTCCTTAAGTTTGTACATAGGATAAGTGTTTACAATATCATTACTTGAAAAATAGTTAGAGGGGTGTGGATGAGTCCCAACATGAGAATTTTTTATTTTTTTTTAAATCCAATTTTGTAGTAAGAATAAATTGATATTTCAGTAATGACTAAGACAAGAACCAGAGTATTTAAACCGAACAAGATTCAATGGAGCAGGGCTCAACATGAACAATTGTTATTCTCTATTTAATTGATCGATTTGACAAATAATTTAAATACCTGAGAAAATGATGAATGATGGAAGTTCAATTAATAATATTCAAGAAACAAAATGATATGTTTGACCCTAAGCCCTCGAGGTGCACGGATCTTGTCTCTTTTAAGGGTGCATGAGACAAGAAAACATCTTTTCAACACAATTAATTTGTGTTGAGGTGAGCGTCGGTGAGATCACCACAAGATTCCTGCACAGTTTGTCAATCTCCATTTTTATTGATCGTATAGATCTCAATATCTTCTTTCCTTTAGGTTTATCCTTTCTGTTATAGCATAGCTCGGTTGAATCCACCAAGCGTTGGTATGTCAAGTTCGGTTGTCATATTTTAGTGAATCACAACTCATTTAAAGAGTCGCTTGATTATTTACTAGATTCAACTTCGTATAGGTTAGCGAAAAAGTTACTAGGATATGAGACTTACAAGTATTACATGAAGACTTGAAGAATGTGAAGAAGTCAAGAGCTATAACGACGACATCATCCTTCCACTTGAGGTTCGTAATATTTGACTTGAATTGTTTCATTCCTAACGTATCTTTCAAGTCGTGCATATTGAAAACATAACTGCGAAGCTGTGAATGATTATACTCTAGTTAGACATAGTATTAAGGAATTACAATACGAAGTATAACGTCTATCTTTTGAACTTCGTATATAAGACATTGACATAATCGTATGAATGCTATTGTGATTATGTGTATGGGTATGGGTGAAGATTTCGTCCTAGGAAACAATGTTTAGCATTCGTTTAAAGGAAGTACAATTCATAAACTTGTTTTATGAATCGAAAGGGAAATCGCTAGGCTTATTGGTATTGTTATTCATTGCAAATCTTTGGATTACCAATATGTGTATTTAGTATAACCGCTCATAACTTGTTTATGTATCTTAGTAAAACTATTCAGAAGGCCTGACTTTTGTATTGGTATGACTTTTATTAGTGAAACAGATCTTAAGTAATCACCTGAGATGGTATGGTCGATATTTGTAATTGGGGTGACCATTCCTAGTCATTGGATGACCGATCCTAGAACTTGGTTGGGACTAATCACAAGATGGTAATCGATCCTTCTAGTAGGTTAACAAGTTTTAGTAATTGGTGTGACCGATCTTATAACTTTTGCAGCCGAATACAAGTTTATACCATATATATGTGGTAGCCGATCCTAGTACCTAGTCAACCAACTGTTGGTAACTAGTGTGACCGATCCTAGTACCCATATGGAGGTAGAACCGAAAATGGTTTTGGTAGAACCGTTAAACCCATGAATGGTGATTGAATGTTTTTCATCAATCACATAGTTCTTGGAAATCAGATGAACCAATTCTAAACTTGTTTCGAAGTGTGGCAAATCGGTTCCAAGATTGTAAATATGAAAAAGTATTTACAAAGTAAAGATGTCGACATACTTTGAACATGTGCAGTAACTCTTATCTTTTATTGTTCAAAGATATTCCTTAATATATAAAGGAAAGAATCACAGATCGAAATAAATTGAGAATTTTTTAATTAAAGTCTTTAGTTTTATATGCTTTTAATTTCCAGCAATTAAAATGCATATCTTTAGAAAATAAAAATTGGTAATGTGCATTTACTAATTGGATATTTTCTACTGAGATGTCGGTCATTACTTGGATAGAGCATTTCCAGGAATTATGAAAACCGAATTTGGAAATATATAGCATATCTTGAGAATATTTTCGGTTTCCAAACTTCCTTGGTCTATAAATATTGAAGTTTGTATTTCAAGAAAACTAATCCTCAGAGCCAGCAAAACTACCTAGTTGTGTTCTTACTGGTGGAGCTGTCTATTCGGAGAAGAAAGTAACCTAATTAGGCAAAATCTCTTACGACCGCTCGTTTTAAAGACTTCTTTGGGATTGGGAATCTCTACGAGTACCGTTGGTGGGAAACTAGATAATTGAAGTTTATTATTAGTTTTCGATTGATTTGATTGACTAATGGTGGTTGAACTTTGATTGCACCTAGTTTGTTTATGCTTGAGAATCTTCTCTTATGATATAAGATTCACTCAAACTAGATCGAAGTTTCGACGGGGATCTTTAGACTGTTCGTAGATCTAAAGACGTCTTGTGATAACCCATTGTTAATAGACTCCATTCTGTGTGTGATTGATCACAAGAGATTCAAGTTGATTGTGTGCAGGTGTTTATTTATGATCTAAGAATATTTAAAGACAAAGAAGATTGCTTGTTTGAGTTCATAATATTTGGTGTGCACAAAACTTGATCGGCTGGGGATCCAACTATAATCGGTTTATCTTTGTGATAACCTTGATTGATTAGTTGAGTAGATCGGCATCAATATATTGTCTTTGTGACTAAGAGTATTTATTGCAAAATCTAGGCAATTACTTTGGTAGTTGTACTGAGATAGATCAGAGAATCTGACAAAGGAGTTTATTGGGATAAACGAAAGAGCCTTTTGTCAAACTCATATCACTTGTTTTAAAAGAGTTGTTACCATACAGATTTGTTGTTCCTTTACTGTTTGGAATACGAACCAAAGGAATTTTTCCAAGTGCGTGACTTATTACAAGTTGGAGGCGCGGGGATACAGACGGAACTAGGTGAACTATATGTTTAGTTTCTTGGTCTCAACTATATGAAGTTGGTATCGATTTTGTATAGCGGCTTAATCCTGAGAGTATTCAATTCTGGACAAGGTCCCGGGGGTTTTCTGCATTTTCGGTTTCCTCGTTAATAAAATCTTGTTGTGCCATTTACTTTTAATTTCCGCATTATAATTATTTTATTATAATAAAAATAAATTGCACTTTGTACGTTAACATGGCACTTGATACTGATCCCATTGGTTTCGGTTATTTCCGTACCTTTTATCAAGTGATCACTTTGTTGTTGTATTGTCTCAATTCCATATCGATATACAATCAAACAAAGTGTATTGGTTTTCTCCACCTGCCTTTGATATTTAATTCACGAGTTAGGCCAGTTCGGACTAACCCTATATCAAGTGGACATTGTGTTGAAATATTCCTTGAGTGATTGTATCTCCAAGAGGTTTATACACAGTGGGTCTTGTATAGGTTGTGATCAAAATAAAAAGATTGTGGTGTATTTGGGTATGCTCTTCTTTTCAATTGGTATCAGAGAAGGAAAACACGAAAAGATCTAACAATTTGTGTTTGGTGCGATCCAACCTATAAGATATGAGTCAAAATAAGAAAATCAAAGCTAAACTTATGAAGAACTCAGTTAACGTATGTCAAGATAATGAGAATAATATCTCAGGAAAGGTCAATGGAAATTGGTCTCGTAATTCTTTTCGAAAATCAAATAAAAAGTCTATGACTAACAACTTGATTGAGATTCAGGTTCAGGTTCCTGATCAGAAAAGAATTAATCTGAAACTCAAGAAACATGTTTTGGATTCGACTCCAACCTCTAGTGAAAAATCTTCTGAAAAGAGATTAGATTCACTAGACTGACCAAGTTCTGGTTTTCATAAAATGTTAGAAAGATTTTTTAAACATGTTGAAAGCTATTCAGAAAAGGGAAAAACCATTGACAGCCTAGATGATGTCCTATAACTTATTGTTCAATTGAATGTAAGAATTTGTGAAGGAAATCGAGAAACACTCGGTCTTCAAAATAATCTGGCAGATTATTTGGAACAAAAAATGGCTTTATGCAACGAAGTTCATCAACAGACTACAGAGTGTGAAATTCTTACTCAATTGCTGGAGCATTAACAAATAAGGAATAAGATCCTTATTGAAGATCTTCTTACAGAGACATATCGAAAGGTATATCTAGACAATTGTTTAAAAAAAATCCAACAAAGAATTGATACCTTAAGAGAACATATAAAATTTCTTGAACAAAAGACATCAGCAATTTGTCAATCGGCAGATCTAGACCACACGGGTTCAAGTTCAAGGAACATACCATCCTGAGCACAAGATGTAATCAAGGATATAGTATCTCATAATATTCCTAATGAAAAGGATGGATTCAAAACCCACACAAGGGATCATGATAATGTCCTTAAAAGTAAGAAGGAAGAAATTCCTCAAAAAGAATTTAGTGAGGAAGATCCTCACCTCAACGCTTAATTGCGTTGGAATGTGCATCCTTACAATGCCCAATCTACTGATGTAAGGAAGCACACATATCTGGGCAATCGGTATCCTGTCAATAATATCTTATTCAACATAGAGAGTTTACACAATCTACCTAAAGATGTTTAATCTGTCTCCATGTGCAGAAAAGTTGTCTTACAAACAACTTGTGTAAACATGATAAGTTTCCCTATGTAAAGTAGTTTTAGATACGTGATCTAGAAGGTTGATTCTTTCTAAATAGTCTTTGTGATTGTCTAACACATTAGATGCGAAAATCTTTTCAAATCTACTCAGAAATATTTATTTAAGGCTGACTCCTATGTTTGGAATGTGTTAAATGATTTTCGAATATATGAACTCATATTATTTGAGAACCTATGGTAACAGGATGTATCCTCAAACCAGATCTCAAGTAAAACTTCTGAAAGCCTTGAGTGGAATCACTTCTAATGAAGCTATTCATCTTGTTAATACCTCCAAGAAATCTGGCTGTGAAGATAAAGAAAATGAAAAGGAAGATATGACCCCATCTCCTTGTCTAAAACAGTTTGGATGCTAAGATTGATATTATCAATCTACGACAAGTCCTCCTCAGTATTATCGGAACGCATCATAGACAGACAGCACTACTAAGAATTGTTATCCATAACCAAAGAAAGCTGATTAAACTTGGAATCCGTAATAGGGAGTATGCTCGGAATATTAATCGAAAGGTTAATGCTTTAGCCTGTGAACATAATCAAGGTATTGTGTGCAGAATCCGAGATATCAGTCGAGATGTTGTTGATTAAGATCCTGAAAATTTTGAGGAAATTGAAGATGATCTTTGAAAAATATGTTAAAAATAGACATTAGTTTTTTATTGTTTCAATAAAGTCTATTATGAATAAAACTATCTATTATTATGAATAAAATTATTAGTTTATAATTTATCTTGTGATAGTTTTAAATTACATAGCTTGTGCTTGAATGCTTTATATTATTGCTATGCATGTTTATGGGATGTTTGATTTCTGTTTTCATAACCTTGATATTCGATCTCATATTGTGTGAACCCTTATGGTTTGGGTGACTTTTTGGTTTAGCAGGATTAAGTTCTAGCCCATGTTGGTAGGCTTTATCAAAGGATTATAAGGGTTTCTTTTTGAAACTCATGTGTGAAAAAGTCACAATATGTTGAATCATTTGGTTTAGCATAAAAGCATATGTGTTTCGGGGTTTCAACTTTTGCATTGCATTAGTTAAAACCGGTTTTCAACCTTTCTCTGGTAAAGGTTGGTCCTTGTTGTTGTTCTTTTGTTTTGGCGAGAGGATGACAACATAACGGGGGAGAGTTCTAATGTAAACTTGCGCTTAATGCCATATATTTTTGGGGAGAAGAGGATGCGTAACTTGATGTAACGAATTTGTTAGTTAATCGTTTTCCTGTTTAAGAAAAGCCTGATTTTATTGCATATATTTATTGCTTTTGCTTAACAAAATTTCGGTACAGTTGATGTTTATTCCATTATTTGTGTATGGATATGTGTGTGATTAAATTGTTTCCGGTTAAGAAAAACTATTGTTATCTTGCTTTATTGTTTGGTATCAATTGTTTAGGCTTACAAAATTACGGTGCAATTGCAGTACTTTAATGTCTATGTTTGTTTCAATTGCTTCCGGTTGAGGTAAATAATTATGCAAGTTGATTTATTTGGTTTTTATGAATTGTATATGGCTTAACAAAAAGGGTTTTCGGGATGAATTGTTTAGTCCAATTTGATTCCGGATAGGAGAAACTAAGTTATTTGATCTTAGTTAGACTTATCAAAGTGGAGGTTTCGGTTATTCAAGTCTAACCGAATTCCTTAACAAGAAATGTTAGTTAACTAACCCAGTACTTGTCTTGTTTAAAAGTGAAAGGTCTGAGTTATTATTTGAATAATTAGAACATGATGAGAAAAATAGAGTTAATTCTGATCTTTATTTTGGTCTTATCAAATAAGTGATTGTATTTGTACAATCGGTTTAGCAAAAGAACTAAGGTGCTTAGTCAATTTTTGATTTGCTAAACTATTAGGGAAAATTGCTTCAGGCAATTGTTTCCTTAGTAACATATCAAAACAAAAATACTTTGTAGTTTCGGTTTTGATATTGATTATCTAAAATGGTGTGTGGAACCCTCGTGCTTAACTCTTATAGGTTGCAAGTATTTTAAGATTTGTAAGATCCTTTCGGTTAGTCTTTTACTTGATCATACCTTTGTAATTTTGTGACAAAAAGGGGGAGAAATATATGGAGTAAACAAGTGATTTGGTATCACTAAGGAAAGGACAATGGTGCTTAAACGTTATATCTAACGAAAGAGTAAAGCATAGACTAAGGGGGAGTAACATATCATATTGACACTTGTAGTTATATGGACTACAAAGGGAATAACAAAGACATGCGGATTGAAAATACACATATCTTATATTTAGGGGGATATTAGATTTGTTATTATAATGTCAAAAACGACATTTATGATTGAATGTATATAGGTTATTGTGTTGTTGAAACTCGGAATCAAACATATGTGTAATGAATTCTTCTAATATGTTTATCTATATGATGTAAGAGTTTTTTCACTAAAATTGACAAAGGTGGAGATTTTTAGAGCATAGCTAGGTTGAACCCACCAAGCGTTGGTATGTCAAGTTTGGTTGTCATATTTTAGTGAATCAAAACTCATTTAAAGAGTCCCTTGATTATTTACTAGATTCAACTTCGTATAGGTTAGCTAGAAAGCTACTAGGATATGAGACTTACAAGTATTACGTGAAGACTTGAAGAATGTGAAGAAGTAAAGAGCTACAACGACGACATCATCCTTCCACTTGAGGTTAGTAATATTTGACTTGAACTGTTTCATTCCTAATGTATCTTTCAAGTCCTTCATATTGAAAACATAACTGCGAAGCTGTGAATGATTATACTCTAGTGAGACATAGTATTAAGGAATTACAATACGAAGTATAACGTCTATCTTTTGAACTTTGTATATAAGACATTGACATAATCGTATGAATGCTATTGTGATTATGTGTATGGGTATGGGTGAATATTTCGTCCTAGGAAACAATGTTTTACATTCGTTTAAAGGAAGTACCGTTCATAAACTTGTTTTATGAATCGAAAGGGAAATCGCTAGGCTTATTGGTATTGTTATTCATTGTAAATATTTGGATTACCAATATGTGTGTTTAGTATAACCGCTCATAACTTGTTTATGTATGTTGGTAAAATATTCACAAGGCCTGACTTTTGTATTGGTATGACTTTTATTAGTGAAACGGATCTTAAGTAATCACCTGAGATGGTATGATCGATATTTTTAATTGGTGTGACCATTCCTAGTCATTGGATGACAGATCCTCGAACTTGGTTGGGACTAATCACAAGATGGTAATCGATCCTTCTAGTAGGTTAACAAGTTTTAGTAATTGGCGCGACCGATCCTATAACTTGTGCAACCGAATACAAGTTTATACCATATATATGTGGTAACCGATCCTAGTACCTAGTCAACCAACTTTTGGTAGCTAGTGTGACCGATCCTAGTACCTACATGGAGGTAGAACCGAAACTTGTTTTGGTAGAACCGTTAAACCCATGAATGGTGATTGAATGTTTTTGATCAATTACATAGTTCTTGGAAATCAGATGAACCAATTCTAAACTTGTTTTGAAGTGTGGAAAATCGGTTCCAAGATTGTAAATATGAAAAAGGATTTACAAAGTAAAGATGTCGACATACTTTGAACATGTGCACTAACTCTTATCTTTATTGTTCAAAGATATTCCTTAATAGCTAAAGGGAAGAATCCCGGATCGAAATAAATTGAAAATCTTTGAATTAAAGTTTTTAGTTTTATATGCTTTTAATTTCCAACAATTAAATTGCATATCTTTAGAAAATAAAAAATGGTAATGTGCATTTACTAATTGGAGATTTTCTCTGAGATTTCGGTCATTACTTGGACAGAGCATTTCCAGGAATTATGAAAACCGAATTTGGAAATTTATTGCATATCTTGAGAATATTTTCGGTTTTGGAAATTCCTTGGTCTATAAATATTGAAGTTTGCATTTCAAGAAAACTAATCCTCAGAGCCACCAAAACTACCTAGTTGTGTTGTTACTGGTGGAGCCGTCTATTCGGAGAGGAAAGTACCCTCATTAGGCGAAATCTCTTAAGACCGCTCGTTTTAAAGACTTCTTTGGGATTGGGAAGCTCTACGAGTACCGTTGGTGGGAAACTAGATAATTGCAGTTTATTATTAGTTTTCGATTGATTTGATTGACTAACAGTGGTTGAACTTTGAGTGCACCTAGTTTTTTTATGCTTGAGAATCTTCTCTTCTCATATAAGATTCACTCAAACTAGACCGAAGTTTCGACGGGGATCTTTAGACTGTTTGTAGATCTAAAGACGTCTTATGATAATCCATTGTTAACAGACTCCGTTCTGTGTGTGATTGATCACAAGAGATTCAAGTTGATTGTATGCAGGTGTTTATTGAAGATCTAAGAAGATTTGAAGACAAAGAAGATTGCTTGTTTGAGTTCATAATCTTTGGTGTGCACAAAACTTGATCGGATGGGGATCCAACTATAATCGGTTTATCTTTGTGATAACCTTGATTGATTATTTGAGTAGATCGGCATCAATATATTGTCTTTGTTACTAAGTATTGATTGCAATATTTAGACAATTACTTTGGTAGTTGTATTGAGATAGATCTAAGAACCTGACAAAGGAGTTTATTGGGATAAACGGAAGAGCCTTTTGTCAAACTCATATCACTTGTTTGAAAAGAGCTGTTACCGAACAGATTTGTTGTTCCTTTATTGTTTGCAATACGAACCAAAGGAATTGTTCCAAGTGCGTTACTTATTACAAGTTGGAGGCGCAGGGATACAGACGGAACTAGGTGAACTATAGGTTTAGTTGCTTGGTCTCAACTATACGAAGTTGGTTTAGATTTTGTATAGTGGCTTAATCCTGAGAGTATTCTATTATGGACAAGGTCCCGGGGTTTTTCTGCATTTGTGGTTTCCTCGTTAACAAAATCATGTTGTGCCATTTACTTTCAATTTCCGCATTATAATTGTTTTATTATAATTAAAGTAAATTGCAATTTGTACGTTAACATGGCACTTGATATTGATCCCATTGGTTTCGGTTATTTTCGTACCTTTTATCAAGCGATCACTTTGTTGTTGTATTGTCTCGATTTCATATCCATAGACAATCACACAAAGTGTATTGGTTTTCTCCACTTGCCTTTATTATTTAATTCACGAGTTAGGACAATCGGACTAATCCTATATCAAGTGGACAGTGTGTTGAAATATTCCTGAGTGATTATATCTCCAAGAGGTTTATACACAGTGGGTCTTGTATAGGTTGTGATCAAAATAAAAAGATCGTGGTGTATTTAGGTACCCTCATCTTTTCACTTTCTTTTAGAATCGATCATACTTTGAGGGGATGAAAAAGGAATGGAGTTACACACCTTAGAGGGGTTTGACTTTTGGAAGAGTTTAAGAATATTTGTCTACCGACTAGCCCTCCATTGCAGTTTGTTGCCATACCTTACTTATTGTTTGTACTTGAAGCACTACTTGAGTCTGTGACCTTCAGTGGTACCATAAGGGTATGTTCGGTCGAGAAGAGGTTCTGGAGTACATACAGCTTCAGCTGATAGACACACTTGAGATATTCCTGAAACATCAGATACATGATTTTCATTAGAAGGAAAAAAATCCATTATATCCTTAAAAGTTATGGATGAGTGATCTTCAAAAATCTTGTAAAGATTGATATTATCATCAAGATTAGATACTTCAGCCAAAAGTGATATGCTTGAACTACCCTCTTCTTCTGAATCATAGTGATGAGTATTTTCATCTAGAGTTGTAGCAAGAATCTTGTTACCAATGTATGTTCTTCGATTTGGACACTCATTAGGTGGCTGAATCTCTACACCGAGGCATATCCTCATCATCATTATCATCATAATACGATCATGTGGTTTGATTGATGATGATGAACGTTCTCTTGAGAACCGTTTATATTCCTCTTCTTAAGAAGATCTCCAAACTGTCTTGTAGTGAGAGGAAATAAAATTTCAAGATCTTCGTCTGATAATTCGTTAACAAAATCTTTCTCATAGTTGCCAACACTTTCACTTTTATCAAGTACTTCAGTATTCTTAAGTGCTTTGAAGGAAATATTTTTTATCAACTTTAGTTTGCTGTTCATGATCAAATATCTTTAACTTTCCAACCATGGTACTTCTAGAAAGTGCGGAAAGATCATTTCCTTCTGCGATAGCAGGTTTCTTAGACTCATATCGGGCTGGCAAGGATCTAAGAATTTTCATCCTAGTGCGTAGCTAGCATTCACTACTTCAGACAATTTGTGATTAAATTCTTCAAACGAGTCTTCATTAGCCATACGAAGGTTTTCCCAGTCAGAAGTCGGGTTTTGAAGCCTCTCCGCGGTATTCCCTTCAAACACGGTTTCTAAGATATCCCAAGCATCCTTTGATCTAGTGCATGTAGACACATGTTGTTGAAGATCTTGGCTTATGGCATGGATAACAGCGTTTAAACCATCAATTTTTTGTTTAGCATTACTGATTTCATCAACGCTATATGTATCTATATCTTTTGGAAGAGCAGCTGCTCCTTCTCCAGACATTGGACCATTATATCCATCCCCAATAAGAACCCATGTTTTGAAATCATGAGCTTGTAAGAAGGATCGCATAGCTAATTTTCACCATAAGTAATTTGTGCCATCGAAGGCTGGTAGTACGTTAATCGAGATTGCACTCTTGTGCATTATTTAGATTGCCACAAACACATACTTGTTAAATCTAAAGGTGTTTGCCTGCTCTAATACCAATTGAAAATGAGAGGGGTACCAAGTACACCACCAACTTTTTTGTTCGGCAACTTGCATGGACAAAACCTAAGACAATTGCAACTAGACCAACTTAATGATCCTTGACAATATGTGTGTAGAGTTTATATATCTATCTCTTCTCAATCAGTATGTATAAATTATGGAGTATGTGAACCTGATTGTTAAGAAAAGTACTTGGATGATCTCAAAAATCAACATCCTAGATCAATTTATTCGTATCCCAATAATCAAATCGGAATTCTGCCAAGTAATAAACTTTTTATCTATCTTTCAAGATACAAATTCTACAAGAAACAAGTCTTGTAATCGATCACAATTATATGGACATATTTACTAAGATTGAATACACACTACTTGTGTAAATCATGTTATAAGTACAAACAATATAATGCGGAAAGGGAAAAACACAAGACATCAGAAGTTTCGTTAACGAGGAAACCGCAATAGCAGAAAAACTCGTCCAGATTTGAACACTAAATTGTATTAAGCCGCTACAGATACTAGTCTACCATCAGACTTCGGACTGGAATGTAGTTGAGACCGAATCCACCCTCCAAGAAATTCAGTTACAGTCGCGCTCCTTACGTCTCTTGAACCTTGTAAGGCTCTACGCAATTGATTCCCTTAGCTGACGTCCTTTACAGCCTAAAAGTTGCTTCAACCTCAGTGAATACTTTTGATACCAATCTTCTTCTAACATATAAGCCTCTTTGATTTCCCTTTAGATCTCTGTTTGCAATAGACAAAGCTAGCAAACTTCACAAATCTGGAATACTTACACTCACTTAGATGAGAAGCCTGGACTCTTTAGCACCTCTCAAGAACAATCTTCAACTTATCAATTAAGAATAGTCTTCAGATATCTATCTTGAGGAATCACAAAGTCTGAGACGAAAAGAACTTTGCGATTACTATCTATCTTTCCTGAAAATGATTACAAAAACCTCGATGACAGAAAAGCAAGATCAGGATACACGAACTATCAAGATAAAAGATAGTCGGACTTGGCTTTACGAATCCCCAAAGCGAAGTATTTTAGTCGTAAACCTAATAACGTATAGAAAACTTAGGTAAATAGAGGACGAGTCTAGCTATCAACTAGGACACAAAGTGTTAGAGATTGAATTTTCCAGGTGAACTATTTATAGTTTTTCAAGACTAAGGGTTGCCTAGAAGCCAATCTAAGATAACTTGAGAATCAAGCAAACACTTTTTCTGTTTAGATGAAACTATAATTAGGGTTTCAAGTAATCATGTGATAAATTATCTTGAAAATACAATAAAAGAATATACACTATGATCCAGTTATGGAACCATGTCTAATGACCGTTCTTTTTTGGCAAATATGCCTTTCGAACCATAAGCAAATTGATGTTCATTTACCCACCTAAGAGTTTAATCATGATATGCACACACATAAGTATTTAAGTGATCAATGATGTCTTAGAAGTGTTTAAGAGAGTCATAGCAATGCTTAACATATTTAAAAAATAAATATTTAAGCATCTGTTAAATTCTTCTGGGACCGTTGGTGAAACGGTTTGTGAACCGTAAGGCTAGTTCACGAGTCAGGATGATATAGTTCGTGAACCGAGTTCGCTAACCCTACTCGGCTCGAGAACTCAGATTGTAATGAAATATGCTAAGTGTCAAGTTGGTGATGTTTCAATTATAAACATTTGGACGTCAAACTGGATTCCATCTATGTCTACTGCTCTTCAAGATTGGGATGAACTACATCTTAATGACTTACAATGGGTATCTCAATTGATGAAATTACATGTTATTCAATGAAATATTAATCATCTGCAACAACTTTTTATATTCAGTCTTAACTATTCCTCTTCAATTAGAACAACCGGACACCCTTATTTGGCCTTTCACAACAGCATGTATCTCTACAATTACTTTAACTTACAAAATGCTTTGTGCTATGAATTCTCCCAGCAATGTGTCTCTAAACTTGTTACACAACAATTTTGGATTAAATTTTGAAAATTAAAGATACCATATAAATTTCAAAAAAACAATTATGGGAAAATCTTCATAATGCTCTAACAGCTAAAGCTCGGTTGTCTCAATATGTGGATAATTCTTATCAACAATGTGTTCTCTATAATACTGGTCATTTTGGGGATATAGATCATATGCTTCTTCATAGTTCATTTACTCAAGTTGTTTAGAGAAAGTTTTCGCCTCAGCATTTTTCTTTTGATGCACATTCGACTCTTTTGTCATTAAACATATATAGTAACTCTAACTCTATTCATATCATTGTCTGCATTATGCACTGTATCCAGAAACATAGATGTAGAGTTATCTTTAGTAACTTAAATCATAACCCAAACACATGCATTCATCAAATAAGTTATATTACATTTGTCTGTATTATTTAGATATTGTTTCTGATAACAATCATGTTTTGCATCATTCCGTAGCAGTTAGAAATACTATGAACAATACTTGGCAACCTCCTCCTATGAATGCTTATAAAGTTAACACTGATGCTTCCTTCTGTCCTCATTTTTTACTATATGGAATTGGCATTATAAGAAGAAATCATGCAAGACAAAATATGGTGGGAAAAGGAGCAGTAAAAAGGGCAATCAATATTTATCAAGCTGAAGCCTGGGCTTCGTTAGAAACTATGGAAACGACGACTACTTATGGTATGGTTGGACTCGCGTTATTTTTGAAACTGACAACCTTAACATCAGTTCTTATCGTTAGGAGAATGCTCCAATCCTTATGAAATGTGTAAATAAATGTAATATTAACTTTGTTTGGCCTTGTGAGTTTGTTCATAGAGTGTGTAATAAAATTACTGATACCTTGGCAAAAACTGCTAGAAAACATAATCTTTGTGGAAAATGGTGGTTACATCCACCTAAATCTTAATTTCTCACAAAGATAATGATGTAAGATTAATACGATGGTTTCTTTGTTAAAAAAAAAATAAGAACATCAACTTACTTTTCCGGACAGTGACACTTTTGTATACCCAATCCAGTAGGTGCTGATTTTTTCCTGACTTAACTTGCTCGTCTAAATTTAACTCATTTGGGCACGAGTTCACCTCAAAAAAAAAAACAAAAAACATATCTAATTCTGGGTTAATGCATTTAACTCAATCTATGAAATAGCAGCGTCATATAAAACTTCTAAATCCTGTCAGGTATGAGCCTACGAGTCAAGGATAAAATTATACATGACTTGAATACCCCCGAGCCTGAAGTGTTAGCCGAGTCAGACTTTGATTCATAAATAAATAAATTAACAACTTTTAATTTGAATCGAGTCAGATGCAATATCAAAATCATATCCAGATTCCGCTACGTAGTTGACAGACTGAATGTTAGATACCGAGCATCAACACGAAATCAGAAATAAAACTCAGAAAAGACAACCGGAAGGGAAATTTGCTTAGGCTTAGCAATCAGCACCACCAACACTAGTCATTAGCCAAATAAGCCTTTAGTGCACTGCCAACCATAAGATTGACAAGTGGTTTGCTTTAGCCGGTCAAGACTTGAAGATTACAGACAGTCTAATATTTTCTGGCAGGCATGAAAATTGAATAAGGAACATCACCATATCCAACTGTGCAAAGGAAATCTAAAATTCTACTGAATTCTCACGCCAACCAAAGCTAATATCTTTATCTACTGTGCATAGTATCCTACTGCCATGAAAATTGAAGGAACACCACTGCCATAGCCAACTGTGCAATCGAAATCTAAAATTCAACAGAAATGTCACGCCAACCAAAGCTAATATCTTTACTGTGCATACTATGCTACCCAAGAGACAAAAACAAAAACAAAAACACAAAATTAGCATGGCTCATGCGGCTACCCAGCAATGTTATGGTTGAAGGTTAGTTTGGGGTCGCACCAGTTAACCTGAAAATGCCAACCCCATTGAGGCAGTGCTTGTGCAAGTGTTTGCCAGAAAACAGTCATCAAGCATATTGAGCTTCTGAATTAATTGAATGCAGTAAACATATTCTGAACCTCCTTTCCGATACTAATAGAAAAGAAAAGGAGCAAACAGAAGAGTTTAATCCTAACCATAAACTTATAGCTTATAAGAGGCACACTAGTACCTTATATGATCTGACAACTAGTTCTAAAGCCTGTATTCTCTTCTGCTCTCTATCACGGTCTTCTTCCTCGTATCATAATCAACTTTGTCAAGATCTGATGCAGTTCCCAAATACCCAAATAGGATTCTAGTTTTCTCGCCTGTCTTCGGATCCACCCTGACCAAGTTAGGGTTATTTTCATCATTCCTACCTGACTGTAGAGATTGAGCACGGGCCCAGCCACCACGCCCATGATTATCCTTCTCAAAGTATTCTGCCAGGCGCATGGCCTCCTTCAAGGCTGGTTGATCAGCTCCAAATTTCACCAACGTAATGCCCAAATGACCATCCTTACCAAACAAGGACTTTGCCTTGCCACCGATAAAACCGAGATCTGAAAGGCAAGAACAACATAGAGAGACCAGGAAAATCAGGTCGTGAAATACATCATCCAAAGAATATCACGTGTTGATACGCAATGATCCATCTCATTTCTACAAGATAGATCTTCCTAGATTTTTGCTACTAGCATCAGGAGACCGGTAAAAAGATTGATATGGATATCCACGAGGCACTCTTACAAATAGTACAAGTAGCTAAACCTTAACAGAAGCAAAGAAAACTCATCACGGTGTAGTGCTGCATAAGATCTCATTGGAAAAGAGGGCAATTGAGAACATGCAAAAGGGTAAAAAGGCACTCAATGAAGCACCTCCCCACGAAACTACAAAATACCTTCAGCAGATACAATATAAAGACAAGCATTAAATGAATGATTAATAGCGAGTTCAGGTGCGGAACACGAAAGTTTTACAAGGACTCAACCAGGCAATTAAAATTGGAAGAAAAGTCGAGAGTGAAGTCACTTCATCGAAAATGGAATGTGACCATCAAGAAGCAAATGGATGAGATGGCCAAGTTTGTCTACAAATACAGCAAGTGGTGGGTAACAAATCAGAGCTCGATAAAACAGTACTTCTCTTATGAATACTATCAGTCAGTCCAAAAATAAGATTAACAGGGAAAATTTCCAAAAATCCAATTACAACAGGATTTAGCACGTAGAAATATCTAATGGCACTACGAGCATGAAGTTGCTGCTATTGTCATAATGCTCCGTACCAATTTTTCACCTTTTTGTCTAGGAGGAACTAGCAGGCCTATTGGATTTACTTCCTAAAATATCCCCCAAAACAAACTCAACACTAAACCAATTGTTGTTCCATCAAAATTCGTTCATGGCCAAGAACCTGAAAACTTAAGGTCAGTTAATGCAGCAAAAAGACAAATGAAGCACTGCACCAACTAAATGACTTTCTGGCCTCAATCCACTCTTTTTTAACTATGGCTTTGCGACATCGATAACAATAATATTTGTATGTATACACCCATTCCAGATAAGATAAACAAGGCTTAGCAACATATTATACCTGTAAGTTTATTATCCATCGTTTTGTTTCCCATACCCTCCATGTGGCCATCTTTACCCCGGCCTGAATTTGTGTTATGAATGATCACCAAAGGTGGCCACATTATAAGATCATCCCTCCTTGCTGCTGCTTCATCCGCAGATAATGACTGGTAACTCTTGGAGTTTTCAGGAGCTTTTGCATAATTCCAACCCATTAAAACACACAAAGCCTTGTGTAGGCCCAGATGATCTACTCGCAAGTCAACTGAGTTGTATGTGTGCATAATTAGACCATGCATATCCGAAAATTCTTTAGAAGCCCTGTTTTTCCCACCAAGAGCATGGAGGAAGAGTAACATATTCAGCGTTTTCCCTCTAATTTTAGTCAACCAATAAAGTAATAACCTACTACAACAATAACATCACGGGTTTGTGACAACAGAAGCTAGTGAGCAAAACAGATAATGATTAAAAAAACTGGTAAAAAAAACCTGACCTATGAAAAATTATGCATGTAATGAAAGACTAAGCCGATAACACAATCACCAGAAACAATGGCCAACCTGATCGAAGACTGGCATCTATACTTCAGAAATTGAACATTACTTGCAACAATACAAAATAATCAGACAATTACTCAGCATAATTGTGCCTTTTTTCGTGTGAGTGCTTTATGAACAAGCACATTTTATCCAGCTCGTGTATATGCCTAATAATAAGGGAAAGTTCAACAATGTTACCGAGGCAACGACACTTTACAAGTAACCAAGACAACGGCAAATCAACTGCATAACACAAACCCACAGCACAATCAGTATTCAAAAATAAAATGCTGCTCCCACGTTGGTAATAAATCCAGCCTGATTAACAGCCAACTCAACAGACAGGAGCTTTGGAATTGGATCGTGATAAACACATTGACAGATTGGCACTAGCGTAAGGAACCGAATAGATGGAAACAACAACAATCTCTATCAAATAAAAAAAAAATTGATCACCATCCAACATCATGAGGAACAACACAGTTGAACAAAGTAACTACATCCACATGTGACAAAATATACTAACAGTAAAAGGCGGAACAGATGTCCTAGCAAAAACATGCACTTACAACAAACAAATGATACATTTTCAGACAGTTATTGGGCATAACTAGTGCCCCTTTTCGTGTAATTGCCTTATAAACAAGCACATTTGAAACGGTTCATGTATAAGCCTACTAAAAAGGCAACTCTAATGAAAGTTACCGAGGCAACAAGAATTCACAAATAACAGAGACAACATCAAATCAACTGCATAACATAAACATCCAACACTATCTTCCACATTGAAACCTAAATCCAGCCTGATTAACAAGCGACTCAACAGGCAGGAGAATGGGAGACGGAACAGAAAAAAAAAAGTTCGACGAATAGGATCTGCTCCAAAAGATGAACTAGCTAACCAATGATGAAAATAGAAATGAAATCAAACAAAACAATCATCTTTCTTCAGATTAAACTGTATGCAACCAGATGTCCGCACTAACTAGAAAGAGAACAAAATCTCACACAACTTTTGTGGTGATTGAGAAACGTATGAGATTGATAACAGTTTTAGTACTGTATAACCAACCACAACTTCTAATCAACACAGACATTTCAAAAGCTTCCTTTTAAGTTGCAGAACTTGTTGTACGAGCAGAGGCGATTCACTTGAGTTATATGCCCGTATACAATATCCTATAATTTAAAACTCACCAGATCAGAAATACCTACTTCCTGAGTAGCAGAACTCGTTAGGCGATCATCAGGCGGCTGAGGGGGCCTAGCGGCTGGAGTGACTAATCACTTAATCAGAAACTATGCAGATACATTAAATATTTCGCACATATGTTTACATTTTTTTTCACTAGTTGTAGATACACAAAAATAGTATTCAACATCATGAATTGGTAAACATTTCATAAGAATAACTGAAATTCAGTTCAAATGATAAATATTTGCCTCATCAGTCTATGCACAAAATGCCTAAAATTCAGCCAAGCCTAGGTGCCAGATTTTACTGCACAGCCTACTTCATCAGAGCAGAATTCCCACATTGATACATCCTCTAAATTATAAATTATTATAGCTCATCTCATTTGCATAAACATGATCCTGCATATGGTTAACTATAACACGAATAACAAGTTGCACACGAATTAAACGATGGAATAACATGCAGCCCCATATTACGTGTAAGGCCTACTCTTCCTATTCTTCCTCCATAAGTAATATATGTTTCTATATAAGCTAACTTCAGCATTATCCCATTAGATAAATCAACTTCTTATGCCTCAAATACAAAATGAATATAAAGGGTCCTTATCCCCTGAAACCAAATACGATGTGCAGTAAAATACCACTACCACACATATTAGTATACTTCTATGCACAAACAAAAAACCTATCGTTTTGGCATCGAATCCTGAAGGAAAACCAGTTCCTTCATCATTGACTACGGTCACTAGCAACTATATGCCTATATCATCTGACTCTTATCCAAATTTAACTGACAACATTCTAGAATTCAATCGCAGTAGGTAGAATTAATTATCCTGGCCTACTTACCCTAAACTTAACGAAGAACCACATTGCTACTCAGACATATTATTCCCCTGAGACTACAGTCAGTTGACAGCAAACATAACCTTATCAGATTCTATCAACAGCCTTAGTTTGCAATAAAAAGACATATTTGAATCTAGATTTGACTAGAACAACTACAGGCGGATCACATTAGCTACTAGAAAACTATCCGTTCCTACCTAATCTGTTTCTCCTTCGCTAATATCCAGGACAAAGCAAGTGCCTTGATGAGAGTTCCATAATCCTTAAGTAGCAAACTACAAACAATAACCAACACAAACAATCCTAACACAAAACAAACTAAGCATCTGTTAGAATTTATATAACTCTACATATCAGCAGACCTAGTTCACTTAAGCTAAATACGGACATTGGTACATCCTGGAAAACCCTATAACCAATTATATCAGCAAACTTTTAGAGCTAGAGGCCCACCTTTTAGATCCTTTAAAGTCTTAAACTAACATATCAGCATAAAACTTGAGCCTTTGTTAAGATTAATATCAACAACATCCAAAACATGCTAAAGACGATGAAGCATAGAATCAAGTACATCACAATGTTATCAAACCTGCCACACGCGAGGCATTTCAAACGCCCATGCTTTCCATCCTCCAAAAATTCCTTCCTTTGAGCAGGATTTTCATTTAGTAATTGCACATAGTGGAGAAACGATTTCTTCAATGCATGTGTATCAACATCAGAAAACTTAGAATTCGAATCATTCCCATGTCCAACATGCCGAGAATGGGAACTACCATAATCTCCTCCAACTCTCAAATGCTTTTGAGACCTATGATCATCCATTCCTCTACCGGACAACATTGGATCCCTACCAAATGGACTACTTGTTCCAGCTAAATAATCACCACCACCTCTGTCAGCATGTCCCAAAGGAAACCCATTAGGATTTCCATACTGTAAAAGCTGCTGTCTTTGCCTAGAAAATGCATCCCTTGGGTCTCTTAGATCTCTTGGGTCTCGTTCGTCTCCGTCTCCATATTTCCTCTTCAAGGAACCACCTTCAGGTGGCAGCAATGAACCACGTCCATCCAACCCTACGGAATTCCAATAATCACCCTGCCCATTACGCCCATACATATCACCACCGTGTTCACGATGAAATCCATCACGAGGAAAATGCTTATCAAACCCAAATTCAGGCTCACGACCACCACCACCTGGTCCGAAAGGATAATACCTCTCATCCATATGACGTCCTCCTGGAAAATCTTGATAATCTGGTGGAAGAGCGAAATATGTTCTTACATTTCCATCAGCCATTACAATTGTTCGTCTCTCCAACATGTGAAAACCATAAGCGGGAGGCGGCGGTGGTGGACCAAAATTAACAGGATCTGTAAATGGAGAACCACCACCACCATTAAACATTCCAGACCCACCTGAAGGGGTATAAGCTTGATCAGGTTGAGGTTTGGATGATGAACTTAATTTTGTGGTTGTTGTTGACTCATCTTTTTTAGGGTAAGAAGGTTTAGAATCTTTAGACGAAGAATTAGGTTTATGATCAGATTGAAAATTATCGTGATTATTATCCCATCTTGATTTCCGGAAAGAGGACTTCTGGAATTGGGATGAAGATGTTGATGATGACCCTTTATGGTTATTGTTATGGTTATTGGGGTTTCCACCTACTGCCATCTTTTTCTGGTTATTCATAAATTAGGGTTTGTTATATCTTCAGTTTCTGGAGGTTGAGATGAGAATGAGAACTGTGGAATTTAGGTTGCTTATTGATGGGAGTGTGTTTGGGGAAGAAGGTGAGGCATTGGCGTATAAGCTCGTCTCAGAAATTTTTAAGTCCACACGATAGAGGAATCCCTTGTGAGTTCAAGCTTCCGATTTTCCACCCCAAAAGTCTAATTCAGTAAAAACTCGGTATATTAAGGCCGGTTCCTATGGGCGTGGCAAACTTGAGAGTTTGTCAGTTTTGCATCCACTATGGAGCTGGCAAATTGGCAAACTGGTCTGGCTTAGGCTAAGTCTTATGGGCTAGATTGGCAGTCAAGTGTTGCAATTCAAAAAAAAAGTGTGGTCGCAGTTCAACTAGCAACGAGATTGAAGCGCTGAATGGTTCAGCGCTCAAAAAGTGACCTTTACGTTAAATGGTTCAGCTCTCACAAAAATCACAAAATTTGATCTCACAGCTGAAATTTAAAGCGCTGAACCATTCAGCGCTCAAAAAGTAACTTTTACGTTGAATAGTTCAACGCTCACAAAAATCACACGGATCACAAAATTTGATCTGACGGTTGAAATTTAAAACGCTGAACCGAACAGCGCTGGACAATGGTCCCAAATGACGTGGACTGCTAATCTAGCTGCTAGATTAGCCATACCATAGGACTTAGGAGGTTGCCCTAGCTGACGTGGATTGTTAATCTAGCTGCTAGATTAGAAGACCATAGGACTTAGCCTTAGCCAGGCCATATCAAGTTTCCACCGAGCGGTGGAGACTCGACCGCTCGGCCAAGACTACACCGCTAGCGGGACTTATAAGACCGGTCGGTCTAGTTCACACAGCTAAATAGAATATGATCCAACGGCCATAAGAGGGGGTTAGTCAATTGAGATTTACAGAGATATCAAGAGACTTTTTACGCAAGAGAATTTAAGAAACTCTCTGTGACTTCGTAGATTTTGGGAGACTCTCTGAGTGATTTTTAAGGAATCTCGGTGACTCGTGAAGACAAAAATATATAGGACTTTCATGATACATACATCAATTTGTTTTAATCTTTTTTTACTGAAAAAAATGGAGAGAAAAAAAATATATAAAAATCAGCTAGGAAAATATATAATCATATAATTAAATGATAAAATATAATTATATGCATTTTTTGTAATTTTTTTTTAAGAAAATAGATAATCAAATTAACACAAGCTCAACGTGAACACAACGTGTAGAATCTATCTTATGGGTTTGGGAGTAAAATTATTATTTGGTTATTGTTATTTATTATAAATAGTTTGAATTTTAATCCTTAAAATTAGAATAAGATAAAAAACAAGTCTCTCGAAATATCACCTATCTTGGAGAGACTTCTTTTAAGCATTTTATGGAATGTTTTAATAGAAAAGTCTCTGGAAATCCCTGAAAACCTCAAATCATTGATTTTAAAATCTAAATCGAATAATAGAGAATTATAAAGACTTTTAGAAACTCTCTATCTGATAACAAAAACTTTCAGAGAATTTTAGAAACTCTCTATCGACTAACAAGACATTTGGAATGTCTCTATAATTCCTTATAAATCCCAGTTCACTAACCCCCTGTAAATCTTTCCTCCTATAAATACCACATTCCTCTACCATTTTAATTCACACCTTCTTCCTATTTTCTTAGATTTTCCAATGGCTCAAAACATGTCTATGGCTCAATTCATAGAAGACCAACATGCGGCCGAAAATGAAAGAGTTGCACTTCGAGCTAGTGTGAAAAATGAAATAAGAAGAGCATAGCAGCGCAATTTTAGCACGTTAGAAGATGAATGCATCTGCAGGAATTATGTTTTCTTCACTAATCAGTCAATCGTTGATGGCGCATTACGGCTTATTCCGTTTTGGGGACGCGTTTTAATGAAATGTGAAGAAGAAACAACGAACCTCAACAATCGCAATTCATTGGTGTTGAGTGCTCGGTTCTCCATAATTTCCAAGAATGTTAACAAGTATATTGGTATGATAAGGGAAGAGGCTCAAAACATGAGAAGTGGTGAAACCCTGCTGGATATTGATCAAAGATGTCGTGAAAAGTGGCTCTGTGACAAAGGAGAGAAGTTCTGATATGCAAGTTGTTATGAAATCTTAAAAGTGTTGCCCCAATTTAATCTATCTTATCAATTCTAAGTTCTCGATTTTAACTTATATAGAAAACTTTAAATTAAGATTATTATTTATCAAACAAAAGTGCAATTACATTAACGATTTAAACAAACCACGATTCATATTAACGATTAACAATCTATCAAACTAAAGATTACCACCAAATACATAATCCCCTAAGCCTGTTTGATCTTGTGAAAACTCATTATTTGGACTTTGATATGGTGGTTGAGTAGCATCAGGTGATTCATAACCTTGAAATGGTACCAGAGCCATTGGAGGTGCTTGAAATCAGTGAAATGTTGAACTTTTTGGGGTATAAATTACGGATTGCCTAAACGCATCCAAATTGACGTGTTCACCACCAGGAATAAGTACAAGACCTTGGGGCATGAAACCAATAGGAGACTGTAAATCCGTCTCCAAGTTTGTTGTTATTGGTTGTACCCGAGTCTCTTCCACCATAGTCTCTTCCATCATAATTGGAGTGCGATGACGACCTCCACGACTTCCACTTGCACGACTTCTTGTATTGCTCTCACCGGGTATTTGAGAACTTGACCCTAACGGAATCTCAGGCAATCCATAACTCATGCTCTCCCTAAAAGCCTGCATCTGACTCAAGTGAAAATTGTGGAATTGATTGGTAAGAAACGCAAAATTGTTCAACTTGTTTCGATACTCTTCTTTTGTTGCCACCACACCATCGTATGGATAACTCAGCTGCATACATTCACTATTAAGTGGAACTGTAACAATATCTCCACTTGGTGATAAAGTATGGACTTCCCAAGATAATTGAGGCATATGTGACGACCCCGTTTTACTGCTAGGGTACGCACATGCTTCACCCGTCGGTGGTGGGGATTGTGGTGGAAGATCTGTAAGTGGCAAATTGCCAATTGCTGGAAAGCCAACACTACCTAAGTTTTGTGGATGAACAACAATGTTTAGCTTGCATACCTTTTGGAACCAACTGTAGTAATCATAGTCATTTTCTGAATCTTGGATCAAATCATCAGCTTCTTCCCAAGGTTGTCCATTATTTATCAACTTTATCCAATCATCATGTGAAATAATTGAAGTTGGAAATGGGTTGATTGCTTTTACCTTTTGTTAGAGCACTGCTCGGTCGAACTCGCATTTGTTGCTATCTCAAGCATGTTTGTCAAGTTTAGTTGTCAAAACTATATGTCTTGATTTCTAAACTACTTATAGCTAAGTCTCGGTTTAGGACAGATTAGTATAGTTGAGCTCCAGACTCCATGGCGATCATATTACGAAGACGAAGAACTACTCGAGGAACCAGTGGAACTTCATCCGGCTAAAAGGTATGTGGAGACTTGAACTTATCTATAACTCAAAAGTCTATCTCGCTATCTCCTACTCTTGAGACAAAGTCGTATAAGTATGATAGTTTTCATACATACACATTTGTTATTTAGCCGAGTTTACTCGCCTATCCTTTTCTCGAAATACGTGTTGGTAAGCTTTTACTTTAACCACTTTTCATCTTTATCCATGACGAAAGTCATAATGAAGTTTCAATCTTGAAAATAGCTTCGATGACGATAGTCGTGAATAATGATTGTTATAATATTATAGAAGAATGTTTCAATGATTGAAATGTAGAGTTGAGATTATGTAACCAACTATGGATATAAGCATATATAGTGTGTTCGCACATTAGTGTATAAATCCATGTGCCAGAATTCAAATATGTGCACTTGTGCATGCGACATTGGTAAAGGAGATAGGTTGGGTACGCGTACTGGCGGAAGTTTTCTAACCAAAAATTTCTGCTGGAGTTTGTAGTTTACAAACTGGAAAACCAGTCACCTTAGGTACGCGTACCCGTATGGGTACTCACGAAAGTTTTCAAGCCGAAATTTTTTGTCGAGTTTCCAAACTCAAATCTGGTAGCTAAGGTACACGTACCTGTACGTACCCAAGCTAGTTATTTCTCAAATCGGAAGTTCATGAACTTAAAACAATGAATCAATAAGGAATTCAATCTTTGCAAACCGTGGCTATATTGTTCATGAATTGATTCAAGTGAATCAAATAGATTTTGTTTCAATTGTGTCTATGAATAAAGACCTAAGCAATTGAACAACTCTATCAACTAGTTCTTATGACTCATTTGAAATATTTATGAGAAAGATGAATATGGTTGATATGAAAGTACTCATATGCTAACCTCGGTTAACTATTTATGAATCAACCAAGTGTACACGTTTAGGTACGGTTACTCAAACTTAAATGAAATACATTTCATTTGTGTATGACAAGCTAAGTTTCGATCTAACGGTTGAAAGATATTAGCTTGGAGAAATAAGGTTTTTCATCTAACGGTGAATATTTAATGCTTTGTTACCAAGGTAACTTAGATTGCAAACCCTGATTTGAAAACTATATAAATGATACATCTAGAAACTGAAAAAACTAATCCCCATCATGTTTGATATTAGTAAGTTTGCTGGAGTCGATTCTCCTTTAACCTTAGGTTTCTTCCCGACACCTTGTAGGTTAACGACTGAAAGACTTCATTGGGATTGTGAAGCCAGACGAAACTAATTCTCTTGTAGTTGAGCGATCTGATCTTGCCATTTTCTATCGTACAAGTTCAATTTAATAATTGACTTGAGATTATATCTCTGATAGGGCAAAATAAAAAGAAATCACAAACATCTTCGATTCATCGTTTGTGATTCGGAGACATCTTGTTTCGCTACCATACGATTAAGATGGTTGTGAGGTGATTGGTAATACTAGGCTGTTCTTCGGGAATATAAGTCTGGATTATCAATTAGTTCATGTTCACCTTGATTTATCAAAAGACGGAACAAAAACTCTTAGGTCTATCTGTGGGAGACAGATTTACATATCATAGACTTTTCTCTGTGATACAAATTTGTTTATTAAAGTCTTCGACTTTGGGTCGTAGAAACTCTTGGTTGTGGGTGAGATCGGCTAAGGGAATCAAGTGCATAGTATTCTGCTGCGATCAGAGACGTAAGGAGCGCAACTGTACCTTGAATCAGTGTGAGATTGATTAGGGTTCAACTACAGTCCAGACCGAAGTTAGTTTGTAGTAGGCTAGTGTCTTTAGCGGATTAATATAGTGTGGTGTTATATCTGGACTAGGTCCCGGGGTTTTTCTGCATTTGCGGTTTTCTCGTTAACAAAATTTCTGGTATCTGTGTTATTTCTATTCCGTATTATATTTTGTTATATAATTGAAATATCACAGGTTGTGCGTTAAGATAAATCAATTAGAATATCCAACCTTTGGTTGTTGATTTAAATTGATTGACACTTGGATATTAATCTTTGGTACCATCCAAGTTATTATCCTTGTATTTGATAAAGACTCGCAGATTTCTATTTGCTTGAGTAAAGATCAAATCAAGTGAGAGAGATATTAACTCCTCGATATACTTTTCTATATATTGAGTCTGACTGTCTAGTTGATTCTCTAAAAAGTATATTGGAGTTAGTCCATACAGATTTTTAATCGACATATTGGGTGTGGTTGTTATACCCCCGCTTTTTCACCTTTCTTCCTTGTATCTGAAACAGATGTCTTTCTCCATAGTACCAAATACCCTGACCATTAACTGGACTGTAAAACACAAGGCTTAAGGCTTAACTGAAGCATGGCTTGTGCCACTGGTTCATGGAACTCATCAATTACTCTGTACCGCACTGGCGTTATGTTGATACTAGTTATGCACACTTGTTGCATCCTTTTCATAGCAGCAACATTTTGACCATCATTAATCTGGCCAATCCAATTATCAGCTTTGTGCTTGTACACGACTGGAAAAATTAATCGTTTATCGTGAAGATCAAGTTCGCCGACCGTAAAGTAAGCATACCACCAATACTGAAAAATAACATTGACGAAAAGTGATGTGTTAGTACATTCACCACAAGTTTGACAACTCGATAATAAATCTAATAAATAGTTCTTACCTCCAATAGGATCCAAAATCCATTTAAGCTATCTGTCTTCTTAGTTGAGCAATCACCGAGACATATGTATAGCGCAGCTAAAATTGCAGAACCCCAATCATAATTTGGCGCTTTATTTAAATCTTCTAAAGATTCCAGAAAACCAACTAATGATACTGAGCTAGCATTGGGGAAAAAAACTTGGCCTAACATCCATAATACAAAATACGTTCAAGCACGGGATAATCTTCAGCTCTGTTTATCCCCTTGGCATGGTGACGGATCAAAAAAGCCTTCAACCCAGACACTCTTAATACATATGAGTGTAAGTCTCTGGATTATGGCTTTCCTCCAGTATCATTTGAATACAAGGGGAGTAATTGTTTCCATCTTTTTTCTAATATCCACTTTAATTGATTAAATTGTACTATTTCACCCTGACTTTTTCATTCCACTCAACATATACAAATCTAACGGTTTGAAACCTAAAAACAACATGGTCATAAAATTAAAGTTTTTATGTGGAACTAAAATTTGTATCAAACTAAAAAATTGAAATTTGTTTATGAACTAAAAATTAAACTATTGATTGGAAAAAATAGAACTTACCACACTCGAAATCCTAGAAAAAGAACGTATTTGCAGTGTTCCACCAACGTTCACAAATAACTAGCACAATTTAAGTCTTATGGTTTTTTCCTTTCAAGAAATATAAACGCTGCCAATGATATCTTCTCAAGGATTCTTGAACAACTTCGGGGAGTAACCCAAACACTTCAGTTAGCTCAGACCACCCACCTCTTAATTTAGGTAACAAAACTCGTTCGGGATGGTTACATAAATGCGCAGATGTTACACCATATCCATCTAGTTGTCTAACATTAGCGAACTCGTGCTCTTTGTCAATGTTAGTGATCAAAACTATAAGTCTTGATTTCTAGTTAGAGCACTGCTCGGTCGAACTCGCATGCGTTGCTATATCAAGCATGCTTGTCAATGTTAGTGATCAAAACTATAAGTCTTGATTTCTAGCCTATTTATAGATGTCTCGGACTAGGACATAGATAATGTAGTTGAGCTTAGATTTCACAGAGTTCGTCATTTGAAGACGAAGAACTACTAAGGGGAGCTTGTGGAACGTCTTCGACAAAAGGTATGTGGAGACTTGAACTCATCTATAACTTGGAAAATCTATTTCTATTATCTCCTATATTGAGACATAAGTCGTGTTAAGATATAGTTTTCTCTATACACATTTGAGATTTCGAGCTGAGTATGTCTCGCTTATCTATTTCTCGAAATATGTGTTGGTAAGATTTCGCTTCGACCAAGTTCATCTTATATCATGAGAAAATTGCCGAGTAAAATCTTACATGGTTTGTGTGATACAATTATTTGATATAAGCTTGGATTGTTTCGATAATGATTATTTCAATATCTTGAAAATTGCTTTGATGCTAATAATGTGTGAAAACGGTTATTGTCATTATAGAAGAATGTTTCAATGATTGAAATAAAGAGTTGAGAATGTAACGATGTTTGGATATAAGCATATATAGTGTTTTCGCACATTAGTGTATAAATTCGTAAACCGGGAGCCAAGTGTATGCATATGTGTGTATACGAAATTGGTGAAGGAGACAGGTTAAGTATGCGTACCCGTACGCATACTGGCGGAAGTTTTCGACCCAAAAATTTCTGCTGAGTTTGGTTTTGACAGACTCTTAACTAGTCACCGATGAGTTTGGAAACTAAATAAACTCAATTCCGGTTTCTTAAGTACGCATACTCGTATGCATACTTAAGCTGGTTACTTTGTCAAATCGGTCAGTTCATGGAACTAGACATTTAAATCATAAGGAATGTAATCTTTGCAAACCGTGGTTATAATGTTCATGATTGATTCAAGTGAATCAAACCGATTTGGTTTCAATTGTGTTTCCTATAGCAATTGAAAATCTCTTTAACTAGTTTCATTTGAGTCATTTGAACTAGTTATGATTGAAATGAATAAGGTTGATATGAGAGTAATCATATGGCTAACCTCGGTTAACTATTTGTGAACCAACATGGTGTACACGTTTAGGTACGGTTACATAAACCTAAACGAGGGTACATTTCATTTGTGTGTAACAAGCTAAGTTTGATCTAACGGTTGAAAGATATTATCTAGGTTGAATCAGGTTTTTCATCTAACAGTGAATATTGAATGCTTTGTTACCAAGGTAACTTGGATTGCAGACCATTATTTGAAAACTATATAAAGGAGAACTCTTGCAACTGGGAAACCTAATCCCTACACCTCTTGTGTGTTACTAGTTGCATAACTAGAGTCGATTCTCCTTTAACCTTAGTTTTCTTCTCGAGACCCTGTAGGTTAACGACCTGAAGACTTCATTGGGATTGTGAAGCCAGACCCAACTATTATCTTTGTAGTTAAGTGATCTGATCTTGTTGTTTCTATCGTGTTGGGTACAATTGAAATAATTGGCTCGAGAGTTTATATTCGTCTCATCATTTGTGATTCCACAATAACTTGTTTCGCTAGTCAATTAAGTTTATTATGAGGTGATTGATAATTCTAGGTTGTTCTTCGGGAATATAAGTACGGGTTATCAATTGGTTCATGTTCACCTTGATTTATCAAAAGACGGAACAAAAACTCTTGAGTATTTCTGTGGAGACAGATTTATTCAATCCCATAGACTTTTCTGTGTGAAACAGATTTGTCTATCAAGTCTTCGACTTTGGGTCGTAGCAACTTTTGGTTGTGGGTGAGATCAACTAAGGGAATCAAGTGCGTAGTATCCTGCTGGGATCAGAGACGTAAGGAGCGCAACTGTACCTTGAATTAGCGTGAGATTGATTAGGGTTCAACTACAGTCCAGTCCGAAGTTAATTGGTAGTAGGCTAGTGTCTGTAGCGGCTTAATACAGTGTGGTGTTCAATTTGGACTAGGTACCGGGGTTTTTCTTCATTTGCAGTTTCCTCGTTAACAAAATTTTGGTGTCTGTGTTATTTCTTTTTCGCATTATATTTTGTTATATAATTGAAATATCACAAGTTGTGCGTTAAGATCAATCAATTAGAATATCCAACCTTGGACTGTTGATTTATATTGATTGACACTTGAACATTGGCCTTTGGTATCGTCCAAGTTACTTCTCTTATTCAATCGGGCTCGCATATTTATATTTTCAGATTGCGGATTTCATTAAGAGTTAAAGATATTAAACTCTTTGATATACTTTATTCTAGATTGAGTCTGACTGTTTAGTTGATTCTCCAGAAAATGTATTGGAGTAAGTCTTCTCATATTGCCAAAAGAATTGTTGGGTGTGGTTGTTAGACCACCGCATTTTTAAATTGTATTCGGTTGCACATGTCCATAGGATCGGTTCCCCCAAAACTACAAACTTGTTGCACATGTTCATAGGATCGGTTCCCCCATATACTAAAAACGTGTTGTACCTCTTACAAGGATTGATTCCCTCTTGTAAATTTGTTGCACCTCTTACTAGGATTCGTTCCCCAATGACTAGATAAAAGTTTTTATTTACAAGGCATCGATCATACCATCTTGAGTGATTACTTAAGATCGGTTTCACTAATAAAAGTCATACCAATACATAAGTCGGGCCTTGTGAATAGTTTTACCAAGATACATAAACAAGTTTATGAGCGGTTATACTAAACACACATATTGGTAATTCAAAATAGATTTGCAATGAATAACAATACCAATAAGCCTAGCGATTTCCCTTTCAATTCACAAAACAAGTTTATGAACTTACTTCCTTTAAACAAATGTAAAACATTGTTTCGTATGATGAAATCTTCACTCATACCCATACATAATCACAATCGCATTCATATGCTCATGTAGATGTCTTATATACAAAGTTTAATGGTTAAGCAATAAACCTCGTATTGTATTCCTTAATACTATGTCTAACTAGAGTATCATACACAGCTTCGCAGTTATGTTTACAATATGCATGACTTGAAAGATACGTTAGGGAATGAAACAGTTGAAGTCAAATATTACTAACCTCGAGAGGAAGGATGATGTTGTCATCGTAGCTCCATAATTCTTCACATTCTTCAAGTCTTCATGTAATACTTGTAAGTCTCATATCCTAACACTTTCAATCTAACTTATACGAAGTTGACTATAGTATATAATCAAGTGACTCTTTAAATGAGTTTTGATTCACTAAAATGTGACAACCAAACTTGACATACCAACGCTTGGTGGGTTCAACCGAGATATGCTCTAACAATCTCCCCCTTCGTCAGTTTTAGTGACAAAACTCTTACATCATATGGATAAACAAATTACAAAAATTCATTATACATATACGCTTGATTCCAAGTTCAACAGCACAAACTGCATTAAATTCAATCCTTAAATGCCGCTGCTGACATTATAATAACAAAGCTAATACTCCCCCTAAAGGTAAGATAGGTAGATTTTCAATCCACACATCTTTGTTATTTTCATGTAGTTTTTCTCATAATTACATATCATATGGTATGTGACTCCCCCTTAGTCTATGCTTTCACTCTTTTCGTTAGAAGTTTTAGCACAAATGTCCTTTCCTATAATGACACCAACTCACAACAAGTCAATACACTTGTTTACTCAACATATTTCTCCCCCTTTTTGCCACAAAATGACAAAGAAACGAAAAAATAAAGGACAAACCGAAAGGATCTTACAAATCTCACAGGGAGAATTTTCAAACCTATAAAAGTTGAGCACGAGGGTTTTACATACCATTTTAGATAACCAATATCCAAACCGAAAGTACAAGTAATTTGGTTTTAACATGTTATCTAGGAAATAATTTCCCGAAGAAATTTTCCCTAATAGTTTAGCATATCAAAAATCGACTAAGCACCTTAGTTCTTTTGCTAAACCGATTGTACAAATACAATCGCTTGTTCGATAAGACCAAAATAAAGATCAGAATTAATTTTAATTTTCTCATCAGGCTCTAATTATTCTCAAAAATAACTTATATCTTTCACTTTTAAACAAGACAAATATTAGGTTAGTTAACTAGCAATTCTTGTTAAGGCATTTGGTTAGACTTGAATAACTGAAACCTTCACATTTGATAAGTCTAACTAAGATCCGAAAAACTTAGCTTCTCTTATCCGGAAATCACTTGGACTAAACAAATGATCTCGAAACACTTTTGTTAAGCCATAAACAATCCATACAAACCAAATAAATCAACTTGCATAATCATTTATCTTAACCGGAAGCAATTGAAACAAACGTAGACATTATAGCACTGTAGTTGCATCAAAATTTTGTAATCCTAAACAATTGATACCAAACAATAACGAAAGATAACAATAGTTTTTCTTAA
Source organism: Papaver somniferum (assembly GCF_003573695.1). Taxonomy (NCBI): domain Eukaryota; kingdom Viridiplantae; phylum Streptophyta; class Magnoliopsida; order Ranunculales; family Papaveraceae; genus Papaver; species Papaver somniferum. The sequence goes on from NC_039359.1 coordinate 192,878,638, forward strand.
CCGGAAACAATTGAATCACAATCAAACATCCATACACAAATAATGGAATCAACATCAATTGTACCGAAACTTTGTTAGGCAAAAGCAATAAGGATATGAAATAAAATCATGCTTTTCTTAAACAGGAAAACAGTTAACTAACAAGATTGTTACCTCAAATTCTGCATCCTCTTCTCCATTTAAGATATGTCATTAAGAGCAAGTTCACTTAGAACCCCCCCCCCCCCCCCATTAAATTTATCATCCTCACGCCAAAACAAAAGAACAACAACAAAGAGCAACCTTTACCAGAGAAAGGTTGAAAACCGGTTTTAACTATGCGATGAAAAAGTTGAAACCTCGAAACACATATGCTTTTATGCTAAACCAAAAAATTCAACATATTGTGACTTTTTCACATATTGTTTGTACAGGAACCCCTCATGATCCTTTGATAAATCCTACCAACATGGGTTAGAACTTAATCCCGCTAAATCAAAAAGTCACCCAAACCATAAGGGTTCACACATTATGAGATCGAATATCAAGGTAATAAAACCGAAATCAAACATCCCATAAACATAGATAGCAATAAAATAAAGCATTCAAGCACATGTTATATAACCGAAAACTATCACAAGAAATATTATAAAATAATAATTTTATTCATATTCATAATAATAAGATAGTTTTATTCATAATATACGTTACAATTATTTAAAGAAATAAAAAACTGAAGTCTATTTTTCTGGATTTACTCCTTCATATCAGCAGATTTATTCTTTAGAGATTTTCTCAAAGTTTACTGAAGATTCTTCGCAAGACAGGTTCTTCAGATTTTTCTTTTCTTTCGGAAGATTGAGCCTTTTTTTCACGAGATTCACCTCAACAATCAACTTCAACATAGTTGATTCGAGCCACTTTTCATTCTTAACAGAAGCTTCCAAGTTTCCTTGAGCAATATCAAAATCCCTCATTAAATAAAACATGAGATCACGAGATATGTGATTTTTTTGCGTTCCCTTGATAAATAGCACTTAATCTCAGTGGGAGGACATGTTTCAAGTTTTTATAATAGTGAACCAATACCAAAAGTATTTTTATCCATCTTGAACTGAAGCATAACCTGAGAAAAGAATCGATTCTTATAATGGTTTTATATATATCAAATAGAACTTGGCTACCAAGTTTTACTCATACCAAAAACAAGGTAATTTTATTTGATAAACATGTACTATTAAAACGAAAACAAAGTTGTTCTCTAATCTAGTACGATTTCGAAAATATCTTGCCCAAATTTGTCATGATCTTTCCTGAAACAAAAGTGTGTTTCTAAAGACTTATAAAACAACCCAAACTTAGAAAGAATACTTTAAACGTTCATGAATCCAATAGATTGAGTATAGTACTATACTTCCTTTATGTTCATTTGCTCCTTTTTAAGAACTTCCCATTTATTTATATTGAGCACACATAGGGAAATTCTGATCATCAACATTAGTTGTTGATGTGAGCTTGAGCAAGCTCAGTTTTTATGGAACATAATCTATCATGATACTTTCGAGTATCTTCCCTTTCGGGATTATTCCAAGAATAAACCTTTATTGAGTCATGTATGAAACTATCTGATTTAACAGAGGGATATGTTTGATGAACATAATCATAAGTGTGACATAACTTCTTTTGAGTCGAAAAATGATCCGAACTGTTATATCGACCCCTAAATTTCTTGGAATATGATATCATCATTTGATGTGATTGTTTTCTGGGTTCTGCTTTAGACAGTTGATCAATAGCAAAACAGCATGATTTGAAATCATTTGTTTTAGTGCAGTTGTGTTGTTCCTTTACTATGTCTAGGAGATAATCATTGTCATAATGTATGGCAGATTGCCTTGACCGGATACTAGTCAAAGAATTACCCCCTGAAACACATCTATTCTGATTCTTATAAGTGGTTAGACTATTAGAATCACGATGATGTATATTGGTTAAGAGATTCTGGATATCAGAATCACATATCCTTGTATTAACTAATATACCTTTACTGACTTGATCAAAGTCATGTTCTTCAGATTTGGCTTCTTCATGAAGTTTAGTTTTGATCAGAGATTCTCTGACAAACTTCTCTACATAAAGATAATATAGATTATCTTCTAGATTATATTTTTCAGCAAGCTTCATGAAAAAATTAATCTCATTGCTCCCATACGAATCTAACTTGTTTGTCACAAGTATTGGGTTTCTTATTAACACCTCATTGTTAATATTTCCTGAGTTGTGTTCAACTAGTGAACAGACAGAACTGAGTTGTTCATCAGGTTTTAAAACCAATTTGTCTTTCTGAAGTATATTATCTTCTTGCTCTATGTTAACTGAATCGGACATGGATTCAATTTCTTATAGGTTGGATCGCACCAAACACATATTGTTAGATCTTTTAGTGTTTGCCTGCTCTGATACCAATTGAAAAGACGAGGGTACCCAAATATACCTCAATCTAATACTTTTCCACCTATAAATCCTTTTATGAAAGTGATTGTCTATGGACTTAGTCGAGACAATACAACTAAGCGGTTCACACTTCGTGTGATCGTCTATGGATACAAGATCGAGACGATACAACAATGAAGTATGTTTACTTGATAATAGGTTATCAAGTAAAATAGGAATTAACGTTTGTACGATTTACTTTAAATTATAATAAACATAATTATAATTGCGGAAAATAAAAGTAAATGACACAACAAGATTTTGTTAACGAGGAGACCGCAAATGCAGAAAAACCCCGGGACCTAGTCCAGAATTTAATACTCCCAGAATTAAGCCGCTATACAAAATCAAACCAACTTCGTATAATTGAGACCAAGCAACTAAACCTATAGTTCACCTAGTTCCCTCAGTATCCCTACGCCTCCAACTTGTAAATAAGTCACGTACTTGGAAAAATTCCTTTGGTTCGTATTCCAAACAATAAAGGAACAACAAATCTATTCGGTAACAACTCTTTTCAAATAACGTGATATAAGTCTAGCAAAGGCTCTTCCGTTTAACTAATAAACACTTTTTTCGGGTCCTTAGATCAATCTCTCAACAACTACCGAAGTAATTGTTAGACTATGCAATCAATACTATTAATCACAAAGAAGTGTATTGATGCCGATCTACTCAACTAATCAATCCAATCTATCATAAAGATAAACCGATTACAGTTGGATCCCTTTCCAGCCGAAACAAGTATTGTGCACACCAAAGATTATGAACCCAAAAAGTATTCTTGTCTTCAAATCTTCTTTAATCTTCAATCAACACCTGCACACAATCAACTTGAATCTCTTGTGATCAATCACACACAGAACTGAGTCTGTTAACGTTGGATTATCACAAAACGTTTTTAGATCTACAAACAGTCTAAAGATCCCCGTTGAAACTTCGATCTAGTTTGAGTGAATCTTATATCAGAAGAGAAGATTCTCAAGCATAAACAAACTAGGTGCAATCAAAAAGTTCAACAACCGTTAGTCAATCAAATCAATCGAAAACTAATAATAAACTGCAATTATCTAGTTTCCCACTAACGGTACTAATAGAGATTCTCATCCCAAAGAAGTCTTTAAACTGAGCGGCCGTAAGAGATTTCGCCTAATTAGGTTACTTTCCTCTCTGAATAGGCGGCTCCACCAGTAACAACACAACTAGGTAGTTTTGTTGGCTCTGAGGATTAGTTTGCTAGAAATGCAAACTTCAATATTTATAGACAATGAAGTTTGGACACCAAGGAATTTCCAAAACCGAATATTCTCAAAGATATGCAATAAACACAAAATCGGTTTTCATAACTCCCGGAAATGCACTATGCAAATATTGACCGAAATCCTAATAGAAAAATCTATAATCAGTAAATGCACATTACTAATTATTATTTTCTAAAGATACGCATTTAATTGCTGGATATTAAATAGCATATAAAAACTAAGAAACCTTAATTAAAAGATTCTCAATTTATTTCGATCCTGGGAATCTCCTTTAGCTATTAAGGAATATCTTTGAACAATTAATGATAAGAGTTACTGCACATGTTCAAAGTATGTCGACATCTTTACTTTGCAAGTCCTTTTTCATACTTACAATCTTAGAAACGATTTTCCACACTTCCAAACAAGTTTAGAATTGGTTCGTTTGTATTCCAAGAACTATATAATTGATTATCCTATCAAATCACCAATTATGGGTTTTACGTTCTACCAAAACAAGTTCGGTTCTACCTCCATGTGAGTATTGTGCATAGTCACGCTAGTTACCAAAATTAGGTTGACTAGGTACTAGGATGGGTTCCCCACAACTTATGGTAACTACTTGTATTCGGTTGCACATGTCCATAGGATCGGTTCCCCTAAAACTACAAACTCGTTGCACATGTTCATAGGATCGGTTCCCCCATCTATAAAAACGTGTTGTACCTCTTACAAGGATCGATTCCCTCTTTTAAATTTGTTGCACATCTTACTAGGATCGGTTCCCCAATGACTAGATAAAAGTTGTTATTTACAAGGCATCAATCATACCATCTTGAGTGATTACTTCAAATCGGTTTCACTAATAAAAGTCATACCAATACATAATTCAGGCCTTGTGAATAGTTTTACCAAGATACATAAACAAGTTTATGAGCGGTTATACTAAACACACATATTGGTAATTCAAAATAGATTTGCAATGAATAACAATACCAATAAGCCTAGCGATTTCCCTTTCGATTCACAAAACAAGTTTATGAACTTACTTCCTTTAAATGAATGTAAAACATTGTTTCCTAAGATGAAATCTTCACTCATACCCATACATAATCACAATAGCATTCATATGATCATGTCGATGTCTTATATACAAAGTTTTATGGTTAAGCAATAAACCTCGTATCGTATTCCTTAATACTATGTCTAGATATAGTATCATACACAGCTTCGCATTGATGTTTTCAATATGCACGACTTGAAAAATATGTTAGGGAATGAAACAGTTCAAGTCAAATATTACTAACCTCAAGAGGAAGGATGATGTTGTCGTTGTAGATTCATACTTATTCACATTCTTCAAGTCTTCATGTAATACTTGTAAGTCTCATATCCTAACACTTTCAAGCTAACCTATACGAAGTTAACTCAAGTGTATAATCAAGTGACTCTTTAAATGAGTTTTGGTTCACTAAAATACGACAACCAACCTTGACATACCAACGCTAGGTGGGTTCAACCGAGCTATTCGCACCTTTAAAGATAGATAACAAGTTTATTACTTGGAAAAATTCTGATTGTATTGGACTAGATTGATCGAGATCGTCCAAGTACTCTTCTTAACAATCAGGTTCATGAACTTCATAGTCTATATGTTCAGATTGAGAAGAGATGGAGATAAACTATGCATAGATATTGTCAATGATCATTAAGTTGGTCTACTTGCTATTGTATTAGGTTTTGTACATACATGTTATCGAACGAAAAAGTTGGTAGTTGATGAGTGCCAAATATTGCATATTTCTACACCTTTTTATTGACAATTATCTCATCTTTTGTGCTTTGAAATCATATATTATCCCAAATTATGTATTTTCATTGTTTTCAAGAATAAATGCTTTTACTAATTAACTTTGTGTTCTTAGGTACTAAATAAAGCTTGGATGAATGGAGAAGCCAAAAAAACAGAGAATTGATAACAACGGAAGAGAGACAACAAGCTCCCGCTAAAAGGCAGTGAAGAATACTGATTGCACCTCGTTCGCAAGTGAAGAATGTTGTTTGCAAGACCCAAAATTAGGTGTGGACTTGAGATATTAGCTTTGAAGAAGATATGGGCCTGGGAGAAGATCTTCCAAGAGATAAAACCCAAGATCTAAGACCCAAACCCGTTTCCACCCTGAGATGTCAGATTTGATATCACTGCTAAGCATCCAATGACATCTCCAATAGATTCATCAAATCTTGATGTATCTGCATAACACCCTAGCACCTAACATTTATTTCCCTACTCGAGCAGAAACCAAACACCACCTCAATTTCGTTTCTCTTACCTACAACATCTGCAAATCGATCACTTCACCATCCCTCCATCACTTTCATCCCCGACCATCTCTGATCTCAGCCACATTCTCAACCTCCATCAATCAAACTCATAGTCTCTATCTATCTCCATCGTAGCTTTTTCTCCAAAACAGTAACCCTAGAAGCTAGGGTTGAGAGAAATAATACTAGGGTTATCTTCACAGTTGTAAAACATCAAATCAAGGAGTTCCATAGTTGAACTGTAGAAGGGGTTTGTCAGAAAACGCGTATTGAGTGAGTAGGTATTCTCTAATTACTGAATTCTAGTGCTCGAGAATGAATTTGTGTATAAATATGGGTTATTGTTGTGTAACAAAATCATCCAATTCTAGCTGGATCAACTAGTTTTCATAATACATTTTTGTTTTAATCATCTTCATCATGTTCTAATTTACTTTGCTAGGGTTTACATGAAGCCCTAGCCTGCTACTGTGTTATTCATACCATTTGTGTTATTCTTGAATGCTCAAACCGTTTAAGATAGAATTAATCTTAGTATATCAACATTTTACTCTCACAATATATGCCATTTATCCATTGTAGTTAGACTTCTACTATGTTTACTATACTGCAACTCATGTTAAACCAGACTGTTATTGATCCTTAGATTAGTTGTGCTTTAACTAGACAATTAATGTTTTGGAGAGATACATTAATTAGTTGTGATTAAGCTATCATCGGAGAAACACCTTAGATACAAGGTGAAAAGACGAGGGTACCCAAATACACCACAATCTGTTATTTTGGTCACAACCTATACAAGACCCACTGTGTATAAACCTCTTAAATATACAATCACTCAAGTATATTTCAACACAATGTCCACTTGATATAGGGTTAGTCCGAACTGGCCTAACTTGTGTATTAAATATCTAAGAAAAGTGGAGAAAACCAATACACCTTGTGTGATTGTCTATGGATATAGAATCGAGACAATACAACAACAAAGTGATCACTTGATAAAAGGTACAGAAATAACCGAAACCAATGGGATCAATATCAAGTGCCATGTTAACGTACAAAGCGCAATTTACTTTAACTGTAATAAAACAATTATAATGCGGAAATTAAAAGTAAATGGCACAACAAGATTTTGTTAACGAGGAAACCGCAAATGCAGAAAAACCCCGGGACCCTGTCCAGAATTGAATACTCTCAAGATTAAGCCGTTATAAAAAATATAAACCAACTTCGTATAGTTGATACCAATCAACTAAACCTATAGTTCACCTAGTTCCGTCTGTATCCCTGCGCCTCCAACTTGCAGTAAGTCACACACTTGGAACAATTCCTTTGGTTCGTATTCCAAACAGTAAAGGAACAACAAATATGTTCGGTAACAACTCTTTTCAATCAAGTGATATTATTTTGACAAAAGTTTCTTCCGTTTATCCCAATAAACTCCTTTGTCAGGTCCTTAGATCTATCCAATAACAATTACCAAAGTAATTGTCAAGATTTTGTAATCAATACTTTGAATCACAAAGAATTGTATTGATGTCGATCTACTCAACTAATCAATCAAATCTATCACAAAGATAAATCAATTATAGTTGGATCCTTTTCCAGCCGAAATAAGTATTGTGCACACCAAAGATTATGAACCCAAATATCTTCTCTGTCTTCAAATCTTATTTGATCTTCAATAAACACTTGCAAACAATCAACTTGAATCTCTTGTGATCAATCACACACAGAACGGAGTCTGTTAACAATGGATTATCACGAGACATCTTTAGAACTACAAACATGATGTAGTTTTTTAAGTGGTAAATAAAGTTCGTTCAACTCGGACTTGTGTAGACTCAATTTCAGACTTAATAATAGAGAACAATAAAAATAAAGAAAATATATGCACGAGGTTTGTCACAATGTCGAGAGATTACTGAGACTCAGGATTCCACCAAACCTCATACCATATGGTTCAAAAATCAATTCTTAGACAATTATAGCTCTTGTTTATTGACTCTAATTCTTTTCCAGTGTATATTTTAAAAAGATTAACTGTAAATCACTAGCATGATGCATCAAAAGCACTTAGACCAAGCATACATCATCATACGACTTCACAACTAATTAAGAAAATTCAAAAAACGATTAAATTAATGCAAAAAGTCATAAAAAAATTAAATATAATTACCACACGTATGAAATATGGCTTCCTCCGTCATCCCAGTGTTGGGGTTTAGCTCCTCATATCAATCATGATCTCAAAATATGTGTTTGTTGCTCAAAATATGATTAAAAAAGTGAAAAGTAATAACACAGACTGTTTGCAACAGTGTATTGGTGTTGCAAAACAGTTGTTACAAAAAAACTGTTGCTTTGTCGCTGATTTAAGACTGCCCTGAAATAAGACTGCCCTGAACAGCTTAATGTTCTTCAGCTGTTAAACAGTGACACTTTTCTGCGACTGTCTATCAAGGGTCAATGTTCTTCAGTTGTTTTTCTTCTTCAACAGCAGCAGCAGCAGAAACAGAGTTTGGTAAAGCTCTGATTTCTTCTTCTCTGGCTCTCCTTAGGTTCCCAAACTCTCAACACCTCTTCTATATGACCCAAGACATCTATTTATATCAAAAATACTGATTAAATCTCTCCCAAATCTTCCAAAGTCTCTTTCCTTCTCTTCACGGCCAAGCTGCGAAAATTTCTTGTTTTAGGATTTCTACGCGTTTCTGAGCTTTCCCTCTTATTCTAAACTCTTCATTAGATAGATACAAATATTTGGGAAGGTTTACAGCGTTTTAATCACTCTAAAATTCCTAAAAACAGGTCACACACGTGACTTTCCATATTTTCTTGTTGTGAGAAAAATCCGTCGTTTGAGCCCAATCTAATCGATTCAAACACCCATATCAGATTCCTAGACCCATAAGGAGTCTATCCTATGAAAATCATAGGTTTAATCGACCTCAAACTCCTCCAAATCACGATTGCCAAAACTGCTCTTTAACTACACTTTTTTCCCGCCAAAACCTGATTTTTGAATGTTGAAGATGGTTGCCCCTTATCCAGAGTATGGGTGCAATTAGCAGATGCCTGGAAATGGGATGCCCCTTAGTAATTAGGTTACCCTTGTCCAAAGTGAGGTTCTGAATAGCAAATGTCCTCCCATGAACGCAAAAAACACTTTTCGAGCCAATTTCGCCGCAAAATCTTATTTTTCCAAAAACACCTACAAAGACATAAAAAGCCAAAATAAATACAAAATCGAGCACTAACAATATATACAATTGAGATTATATCAGACACAAAAATGTGTCTATCAAATACCCCCAAACCTATTATTTGCTAGTCCTCGAGCAAAAATAAAATAGAAATAAAATCCTAACTCACTGTCGCAGGCATCGTCGATTGCATTTAGCGTATGCAATAAGCCTTTAAACCCCTAGGTGTCCCTAGTGGTGGAGTGTTGTCCGGAGGGCTTACCAGAGGTATACCCACAAAACCTTTTTACTCCAGACCCTAGCTATCTACACAGAACCTTGGAAGGCACTAAAGAATCTCCTTGGTTGGCATACTTATTGACTACAGGAGGAAGTACCCTGATGCGAAATTCCAATTGTTGTACACGAGTTTGCACTCAAGCATACTAAAATTCATATGAAGTGACAGAGCTCTACTCAGATAGTGCACTATGGACATCAATATCCGGAGTCAAACTAATCACATGGATAGATCAAGAAGATGGATATAGAAAAACATAGATGGTTTTGATGTTTACTAGGTGAACGGTGTTTCTCATATCTGTCTGAAGGCCTCCGCCAAAATGAACCTATCCTAATGGACTGAGATACTAGTCTGACTAATATCAACACACTGGCATATACAAGGGAACCAGTGATTGATAATCCTAACTCTAGGTCAACACAACTGGCATATACAAGGGTTCCAGTGGTCGACTTTATTGAATTTATTCCAGTTTGGTCAGATGGTCTGGTCTGGTCTGGTTTTTTTTTTTTTTTTTTTTTCATCTCAATCACCCTAATTCACCCTAGCATTGGTAACAACTTGAATCGTGATCCCACCTAATCACTTAGAGAAACATAGTTTAAAAACAAAACAAAATAAAAAGAAGTGAAAAGGACTCAACGAGAATATGGTGAAACTATCATGTTATTTCTAACACCTGAGCTCTGTGCTTTTATGAATAGACTCTTTAGATGTTGCCATCTAGTCAGATTGGTTCCTCAACTCCTACAACCAAAATGCTTCCATCCACTTAGATTGGTTAGTGCCATCCTTAATAAGCATAAATTTCTAGGCTCTGGAGTTTAATTGTGCAACTAAAAAGTTTCTCATATACCCCCAAACTTAAATCTAACATTGTCCTCAATGTTCTAAAGATCAAATTAAAAGCATGAACAAGGAGAAACTGTTACCATTTGAAGCAAAAGAGATAAGGAAAGATATTACCGTGTTGTATGAGAATGGGTTACCTCCCAAGAATTGCTAATTTTAATGTCTTCAGCCAGACTAAGAAAGATTAGTCACCTTATAAAATCATAAAGTAATAGCCGAAATATCTGTGGGTCATCAAAACCAAATAGAGCTATCACAAGTAAACGGAATCTGCAACATGCCAAGAAAATGAACAAATAAAGCACACCCTTGTCTAGTTTCCTGTTTAAGACAGCTGCATCTAGTTGTGGTTCCGGTTCAGGATCTATAACTAGGTCCAAATAAAATATTTTTATGGGTTGCATTTCCTCATAGGTTAGATCCAAATGTTCAGGTTTTAAAGTCTGGAAAAACTCAAATAAAAACTTAGAAGTAATAATAACCTGAATAATTGAGGATCCTCTAAGTCGATCAGATTTGACTTACACAGCTGACCACAATGAGAGTGGTGGTCTTCCTTAAACAAGTATGTCGACTCTAATCTCCTAAAGTAATTAGGTTTAGTCTCAAAACTTAATATTCGACACATTAGAAAATCAAACATTCCCACATTTGGAAGAAAAATATTTGGTGGGAAAACAAAGTCAATCTGGGTATCATAGCCTGGGTAAACCACATCAACCAGAGGATGGGTTTCTAACTGAAATTTCTTGTAGACATCACTAGGTTCAGAAAAACGTGTATGAAGATAATCTTGTAAAATGGGTTGAGGCACATATGTCAAGTCCCAAGTGAGGGATATTTCTAAGAGTTAAATCACATGGAGAATGATGATCACCCCCCAAACCTAGAGTTTTCAGTGTCTCTAGAAAGACTAGTCACAACTTCCCTAATTTCAAGGTCATCTAATTCATGAAAATGGTCAATTGTTTCTTCTAAGTCGGGTACATCCTCACTCATCTCGACGAGTTCATTTTCTTTTTCTAAGTCTATTGTTTCTAAATCGCTAGACTCAAAATATACTCGTTCCTCTAAACCATTATTAGCTTCGTAATCAAAAGGAAATACTACATCATCTAAAATGGGGGTATCTCTAGTCAAATCCTCGTCCTTTTGAATAGGTGAATAATTATTAAAATTATTTGGATTTGAACTAGAAATAATATTATTATTAAGCTCAGTTGGAGTAGCAAATTCCTGATCACTATGCCTATTTATTTCAAATTCTTTATCAACACTATCCTCATCATAATCATTATAATAACATGAAAAATGGTTGAACCTCATCTAAACAAGTAGTGTAACCAATTTTATCCTCGTCATCCTGTTTATGCAAATAACTATCCTCATTTTCAAGGGTATTATTGGGGACACTATATTGAAAATTAAGATTATTTCGAGCAATTCTTTCGTTCGTCTCAGCTATCAGCTTGAGGGATTCCTCTAAAGAAAGTTTTCTTTCGTCATAAACTAAGTTATTCATCTCAGCTATCCTACGTGTCGACTCTTCTAATTTCCTGAGAGACTCTTCTAAAGGAGAAATATAAGAATTTTGCTCATATGACCGGTGCGTATGTGGATAGTAATTGGGATCACCATGGTATGGACCATAATCTTCAAAAGGCTGATGTTCCCAACCACTATTCACACTGTGGTCAAAGTAGTAACGTCCATTTTGAAACACAGTCGGATATTCGTTGTATTGGCTATTGCAATACCAGTTCGACATTCTACTGCAGGGGTGTGAGTTGTCACACAAAATAAAACCCACTGACAGGGGATTCGTGGGTGGATAGAGTCTTACCTCCCGTACCAGACAGGCGATGAACCGTTGAAGTCGACTCAGGCCACCGACTCCAATGTCAGTGTACGAACCCGAGGGGCCGAGACAGTATCGTAATTGTCGTCCTTCGCTGCAAACAATTTATATTTCATTGTTAACCCTTCCTTAGGGTTTCAAAATAATAATAATGTCCAGTCCAAAAATAAAGTCAAAAATAAAAATGTCCAAAAAGGAAAAGAAAAATTACAAAAATAAAATCCTATTTACAGTTTCTAAAAATAAACAAAATAACTATATACAAAATCTTCTTCTTCACTCCTTTCAGATTCCTCTTTTCTTTCCTTCTTTGGCGATGCTTTCCTTTTATAGTACTTTTCTTTCCTTGTAGCTTCGCTCCAAATCTGAAAAGAATCGAAAAATACCAAAACGCGTAAAAAAGAACAAAAAACAATTAATAAAAATAAAAATAAACCTAAAACAAATCTAAATACAAATCTGCGTCGGCGGCGCCAAAAATTGATGTAGTTTTTTAAGTGGTAAATAAAGTTCGTTCAACTCGGACTTGTGTAGACTCAATTTCAGACTTAATAATAGAAAACAATAAAAATAAAGAAAATATATACACGAGGTTTGTCACAATGTAAAGAAATCACTGAGACTCAGGATTCCACCAAACCTCATACCATGTGGTTCAAAAATCAATTCTTAGACAATTATAGCTCTTGTTTATTGACTCTAATTCTTTGACAGGGTAGATTTTAAAAAGATTAACTGTAAATCACTAGCATGATGCATCAAAAGCACTTAGACCAAGCATACATCATCATACGACTTCACAACTAATTAAGAAAAATAAAAAAAACGATTAAATTAATGCAAAAAGTCATAAAAAGAATTAAATATAATAACCACACGTATGAAATATGGCTTCCTCCGTCATCCCAGTGTTGGGGTTTATCTCCTCATATCAATCATGATCTCAAAATATGTATTTGTTGCTCAAAAGATGATTAAAAGAGTGAAAAGTAATAACACAGACTGTTTGCAACAGTGTATTGGTGTTGCAAAACAGCTGTTACAATGGAACTGTTACAGAAAAATTGTTGCTTTGTCGCTGATTTAAGACTGCCCTGAAATAAGACTGCACTGAACAACTTAATGTTCTTCAGCTGTTAAACAGTGACACTTTTCTGCGACTGTCTATCGAGGGTCAATGTTCTTCAGCTGTTCTTCTTCTTCAACAGCAGCAGCAGCAGAAACAGAGTTTGGTATAGCTCTGATTTCTTCTTCTCTGGCTCTCCTTAGGTTCCCAAACTCTCAACACCTCTTCTATATGACCCAAGTCATCTATTTATTTCAAAAATATCGATTAAATCTCTCCCAAATCTTCCAAAATCTCTTTCCTTCTCTTCACGGCTTGCGACAATTTCTTGTTTTAGGATTTCTACGCGTTTCTGAGCTTTCCTTTTTATTCTAAACTCTTCCTTAGATAGATACAAATCTTTGGGAAGGTTTACAACGTTTTAATCACTCTAAAATTCCCTAAAAAAGGTCACACACGTGACTTTCCATATTTTCTTGTTGTGAGAAAAATCCGTCGTTTGAGCCCAATCTAATCGATTTAAACACCCATATCAGATTCCTAGACCCATAAGGAGTCTATCCTATGAAAATCAGAGGTTTAATCGACCTCAAACTCCTCCAAATCACGATTGCCAAAACTGCTCTTTAAGTACACTTTTTCCCCGCCCAAAACTGATTTTTGAATGTTGAAGATGGTTGCCCCTTATCCAGAGTAGGGGTGCGATTAGCAGATGCCTGGAAATGGGATGCCCCTTAGTAATTAGGTTACCCTTATCCAAAGTGAAGTTCCGAATAGCAAATGTCCTCCCATGAACGCAAAAAACACTTTTCGAGCCAATTTCGCCGCAAAATCTTATTTTTCCAAAAACACCTACAAAGACATAAAAAGCCAAAATAAATACAAAATCGAGCACCAACAATATATAAACTTGAGATTATATCACATACAAAAATGTGTCTATCAAAACAGTCTAAAGATCCCCATCGAAACTTCGATCTAGTTTGAGTGAATCTTATATCAGAAGAGAAGATTCTCAAGCATAAACAAACTAGGTGCAATCAAAGTTCAACCACCGTTAGTCAATCAAATCAACCTAAAACTAATAATAAACTGCAAATATATAGTTTCCCACCAACGGTACTAATAGAGCTTCTCAATCCCAAAGAAGTATTTAAACCGAGCGGTCGTAAGAGATTTCGCCTAATTAAGTTACTTTCCTCTCCGAATAGGCGGCTCTCCCAGTAACAACACAACTAGGTAGTTTTGCTGGCTCTGAGGATTAGTTTGCTTGAAATGCAAACTTTAATATTTATAGACCAAGGAAGTTTGGACATCAAGGAATTTCCAAAACTGAATATTCTCAAAGATATGCAATAAACACCAAATCGGTTTTCATAATTCCTGGAGATGCTCTGTCCAATTAATGACCGAAATCTCAGTAGAAAATCTCCAACTAGTAAATGCACATTACTAATTTTTATTTTATAAAGATTTCCATTTTAATTGCTGGAAATTAAAAGCATATAAAACTAAAAACCTTAATTAAAATATTCTCAATTTATTTCGATTCGGGATTTTCCTTTAGTTATTAAGGAATATCTTTGAACAATAAAATATAAGAGTTACTTCACATATTCAAAGTATGTCGACATCTTTACTTTGTAAATCCTTTTTCATATTTACAATCTTGGAATCGATTTGCCACACTTCCAAACAAGTTTATAATTGGTTCATCTGACTTCCAAGAACTATGTGATTGATTATCCTATCAAATCACAAATCATGGGTTTCACGGTTCTACCAAAAAAAGTTTCGGTTCTACCTCCATGTGAGTACTAGAGTTAGTCACCTTAGTTACCAAATCTTGGTTGACTAGGTACTAGGATCGGTTCCCACATATATATGGTATCTAACTTGTATTTGGTGCACATGTCCATAGGATCGGTTCCCAATAACTAAAAACGTGTTGCACATGTTCATAGGATCGGTTCCCAATAACTAAAAACTTGTTGCACCTCTTACAAGGATTGATTACCCTTTTGTGATCGGTTTCACCTCTTAATAGGATCGGTTCCCCAATGTCTAGAGTTGGTCATACCAATTACAACAAATCGATCATACCATCTCAGGTGATTACTTAAGATCGGTTTACTAATAAAAGTCATACCAATACAAAAGTTAGGCATTGTGAATAGTTTTACCAAGAACATAAGCAAGTCATGAGCAATTATACTAAACACACATATTGGTAATTCAAAAGATTTGCAATGAATAACAATACCAATAAGCCTAGCGATTTCCCTTTCGATTCACAAAACAAGTTCATGAATTTACTTCCTTTAAACGAATGTAAAACATTGTTTCCTAGGACGAAATCTTCACCCATACCCATACATAATCACAATAGCATTCATACGATTATGTCGATGTCTTATATACGAAGTTCAAAAGATAAGTGTTATACTTCGTATTGTATTCCTTAAATACTACGTATATCTAGAGTATAATCATTCACAGCTTCGGAGTTATGTTTTCAACATGCACGACTTGAAAGATACGTTAGGGAATGAAACAGTTCAAGTCAAATATTACTAACCTCGAGAGGAAGGATGATGTTGTCGTCGTAGCTCCATAATTCTTCACATTCTTCAAGTCTTCATGTAATACTTGTAAGTCTCATATCCTAACACTTTCAAGCTAACTTATACGAAGTTGACTCTAGTATATAATCAAGTGACTATTTAAATGAGTCTTTATTCACTTAAATATGACAACCAAACTTGACATACCAACGCTTGGTGGGTTCAACCGAGATATGCTCTAACAATCTTCCCCTTTGTCAATTTTAGCGACAAAACTCTTACATCATACGGATAAACAAATTACAAGAATTTATTACACATACGCTTGATTCCCAAATTCAACATCACAATAACCTGTATACATTCAGTTCATAAATGCCACTGTTGACATTATAATAACAAAGCTAATACTCCCCCTAAAGGTAGGATAGGCAGATTTTCAATCCGCACATCTTTGTTATTTCCATCATCAGGTGATATGTTAGTCCCCCTTAGTCCGTGCTTTACTCTTTTCATTAGATATAACATTTAAGCACCATTGTCCTTTCCTTAGTGATACCAAATCAATAAAAATCAATATCAATATCACTTGTTTACTCCATATATTTCTCCCCCTTTTTGTCACAAAATGACAAAGGTACGATCAAATAAAGAACAAACCGAAAGGAACTTACAAATCTTACAAAGAGACTTGCAACCTATAAGAGTTAAGCACGAGGGTTCCACACACCATTTTTGATAACCAATATCAAAATCGAAACTACAAAGTAATTTTATTTTGATATGTTACCAAGGAAACAATTACCCAAAACAATTTCCCCTAATAGTTTAGCAAACCAAAAATCGACTAAGCACCTTAGTTCCTTTGCTAAACCGATTGTACAAATACAATCGCTTGTTCGATAAGACCAAAATAAAGATCGGAATTAACTTTATTTTTCTCATCATGCTCTAGTTATTCTCATCAATAACTTAGACCTTTCACTTTTAAACAAGACAAGTACTAGGTTAGTTAACTAGCATTTCTTGTCAAGGCATTTGATTAGACTTGAATAACCGAAACCTCCACTTTGATAAGTCCAACTAAGATCATAATTGACTTAGTTTCTCTTATCCGGAATCGAATTGGACTAAACAATTCATCCCGAAAACCTTTTCTTTTGTTAAGCCATAAACAATTCATACAAACCAAATAAATCAACTTGCATAATTATTTACCTCAACCGTAAGCAATTGAAACAACATAGACAATAAAGTACCGCAATTGCACCAAAATTTCGTAAGCCTAAACAATTGATACCAAACAATAAAGCAAGATAACAATAGTTTTCTTAGCCGGAAACAATTGAATCATACACACATCCATACACAAACAATGGAATAAACATCAATTGTACCGATTTTTTTTTAAGCAAAAGCAATAAATATATGCAATAAAATCAGGCTTTTCTTAAACAGGAAAACGATTAACAAATAAATTCGTTACCTCAAGTTTCGCATCCTCTTCACCTTTTTATTCATATCTTTCTGGGGCTGATATCATCATGTTGTCATCCTCTTGCAAGAACAAAAGAACAACAACAACCAACCTTTACCAGAGAAAGGTTGAAAACCGGTTTTAACTAATGCAATGCAAAAGCTGAAACCCCGAAACACATATGCTTTTATGCTAAACCAAAAACGATTCAACATATTGTGACTTTTTCACATATTGTTTCAATCAGAACCCCTCACGATCCTTTGATAAAGCCTACCAACACGGGCTAGAATTCAGTCCCGCTAAATCAAAAAGTCACCCAAACCATAAGGGTTCACACATATGAGATCAAATATTAAGGTTATGAAAACTGAAATCAAAACATCCCATAAACATACATAACAATAAGATAAAGCATTCAAGCACAGGATATGTAAACGAAAAACTATCACAAGAAAAATTATAAACTAATAATTTTATTCATAAATAAGATAGTTTTATTCATAATAGACCTTATACAATTTATTGAAAGAAATCAAAAACTGATGTCCATTTTTCTTGATTAAGAATTATAGTATGTATCTTAATCTCTAGTGGTGCTCTTATTGTTTACTGAAGTTTCATCAGTACTCAATTTTGTTTTTCGAGATCTTCAACTTGTAGTTTCAAGTCTGCAAGCTCACTTTTTGTCTTTTTTATTTTATCTTTTGGTCCATCTCGATCTTGAACCAAAGTAAAAAGATTTCCTATGAGTTCTTCAAACCCATGCATAACTTCACACATACCATCTCTGGGAAACCACTTGGTAAGATCAGAATTATTAAAAGAAAAAAGACATGACTCTTCTTGAGATCTATCAGAGTTATGATCAGATACGATTCTTGAGACCTTCTTTCTGATTCTTCGTTTTGAAACGAATCCTTGACAGTTTCTCACCTTTCGTGCTTCCTTTATTACTTCTTGTAACACTGCGAGTTATATGAGACACCCTTAACCAAAAATTTTACCAAGGGAAGACAATATGCATCAGAGAAGATTTTTCTTAATTTTGATAAGAATATATTAGTTCAGAAAAGCAGGTTTTTCGAAACCGCACAAACTATTTTCCGAACGTCTCTTTTTATTGAAAGGGGGATATTCTTTAAATATCTCTTATTACTGAAAATAAAAGCTAGCATGAACATGTGCTCTTGATTTTTATGTACTTTTTCCATCCAATACTAAGAGCACGAAAGAGGATGAGAGTGCATAAATTTGATACAACTAAGTTGTATCGGGGTAAGCTTTTTCTAGATTACAACGAGTATCATAAACATAGTTCATGTTTCTCCTTGAGAATTTCTGCCTAAAATATTTCCTTCCAGAATAATAATCTTTTCTAACTCTAGAGATATGATCATGTGGAGAAGATGTATTGATGTGAGAATTTTCAGAGATAGATTAATCTCTCTTAATTCTGTCAATGAGATTTTCATAAGATTTTCTCATTCTAAGGATTTCCTTATGATGCATATCAGCATGATTACAATTATGGGAAATTCATGATTGTTTCCTTTGGCAGAGATTCTCTCTTTCCCTTTCGTATGGAATCGTTCTTCATCAAAACAAGAACTGCTTCGATATGGGTGAGGGGGAACCTTTTTCCAGAAGCGATTATCAACTCTTTCCTCTGATTCTTTTGAGTTGATCTTATCGGGTAGTGGTATATTCTGTCTTTCTACTGAGGAATGGTCTTTCAGTTTTTTAAGACAAGAAACTTCTTTCAATATCTTTACCACCGTATTTTGAAGAAGTATAAGTTTCCTGTCAAGTGCCTGAAATTTGTATTCCTTAAGATCATTTTCACGGAATCGGTTCAAAGTTTCCTTTGGACAAGATTTCGTCTGATCATCGGTAGATGTAGAAGATGGTTTCTCATCCTCTTCTGACTTGATGTAGTTAGGCAAACTACCATCATCTTGATATGTTTCAGATGGGACCAAACCAGTTTTATCACAGTCTGTAAAAGTCGAGCAAGGACTTTTTGTTTCCTCAAAATCAGAAGAAATTACAATAACATCATTAGTCAGAGTCATAGGATGTGTCTCTTTATCTTGAGTAAGAGATTTACCAAGAGCTTCTAATTTGACAATGAGATCCATATTCTCTTTGGTTAGAAGATTCAATTGAATGTCTTTATATCTGATCTCATTCTTAAGAAGATTTGACTCTGTCTTTAATATCAGCACTTTTGTAGACAGAGATTTTATAGGCTTTAGGAGTTTTACCAACTCTTTATCACCATCTTCTTTTCCATCAGAGAACGACACAGATGTTTTCGCAACTCTTGGATCATGAGTTAACAAAGTCGTAACATCTTCAACTTTTGAGTATTCATACTCTTGCATAACGTTAACTGAATCAGTCATATATTCAATTTCTTATAGGTTGGACCACACCAAGCATAGATTGTTAGATCTTTTCGTGTTTTCCTGCTTTGATACCAATTGAAAAGACGAGGGTACCCAAATACACCACAATCTTTTATTTTGATCACAACCTATACAAGACCCACTGTGTATAAACCTCTTGGAGATACAATCACTCAAGGAATATTTCAACTTAGTGTCCACTTGATATGGGGTTTGTCCGAACTGGCCTAACTCGTGAATTAAATATCAAAGATAAGTGGAGAAAACCAATACACTTTGTGTGATTGTCTATGGATATGGAATCGAGACAATACAACAACAAAGTGATCACTTGATAAAATGTATGAAAATAACCGAAACCAATGGGATCAATATCAAGTACCATGTTAACGTACAAAGTGCAATTTACTTTAATTATAATAAAACAATTATAATGCAAAAATTAAAAGTAAATGGCACATCAAGATTTTGTTAATGAGGAAACCGCAAATGTAGAAAAACCCCGGGACCTTGTTCAGAATTGAATACTCTCGGGATTAAGCCGCTATACACAATCTAAACCAACTTCGTATAGTTGAGACCAAGCAACTAAACCTATAGTTCGCCTAGTTCCGTCTGTATCCCTACGCCTCCAACTTACAGTAAGTCATACACTTGGAACAATTCCTTTGGTTCGTATTCCAAACAGTAAAGGAACAACAAATTTGTTCGGTAACAACTCTTTTCAATCAAGTGATATGAGTTTGACAAAAGGCTCTTCCGTTTATCCCCATAAACTCTTTTGTCAGGTCTTTAGATCTATCCAATAACAATTACCAAAGTAATGTCAAGATTTTTCAATCCATACTTTGAATCACAAAGAATTGTATTGATGTTGATCTACTCAACTAATCAATCAAATCTGTCACAAAGATAAACCGGTTATAGTTGGATCCTTTTCTAGCCGAAACAAGTATTGTGCACACCCTAGATTATGAACCCAACTATTTTCTTTGTCTTCAAATCTTCTTTGATCTTCAATAAACACCTGCACATAATCAACTTGAATCTCTTGTGATCAATCACACAGAGAACGGAGTCTGTTAACAATGGATTATCACAAGACGTTTTTAGAACTATAAACGGTCTAAAGATCCCCGTCGAAACTTCGATCTAGTTTGAGTGATATTATATCAGAAGAGAAGATTCTCAAGCATAAACAAACTAGGTGCAATCAAAGTTCAATCACCGTTAGTCAATTAAATCAATCGAAAACTAATAATAAACTGCAATTATCTAGTTTTCCACCAACGGTACCAATAGAGCTTCTCAATACCAAAGAAGTCTTTAAATCGAGCGGCCGTAAGAGATTTCGCCAAATTAGGTTACTTTCCTCTCCGAATAGGCGGCTCCACCAGTAACAACACAACTAGGTAGTTTTACTGGCTCTGAGGATTAGTTCGCTTGAAATGCAAACTTCAATATTTATAGACCAAGGAAGTTTGGAAACCAAGGAATTGCCAAAACCGAATATTCTCAAAGATATGCAATAAACACTGAGTATTCTCATTATTTAAAGTCAACACCTGACTTTTAACGAAATTATGAATAATTCACATAAGCTCTTCGTGTGAATATTTACTAATTTTCTATCGTGTGTACACATACTATAAAATCACAAAACTCATATAAACATTGTTTTATCACATACAATTGTTTGCTTCCAACAATTATCCAAAAATCAGAGTTTGATTTTTTATTTTTTTTTGTATTATTCAAATTGATAAAATTATTAATCGTACAAAAAAAATACGTGAGTGAGCAACTCACGAATTTCAAAAAAAAAGAAAAAAAATTTACGTGAGTTATTATTTAAAAAAAAAAATATTATTTTGCTCAAACGAGCGTTTGTCTATTAAACGAGGGTCTTTTCTATTTTGCAAACGTCCACTTTTTCCAAATAAAATTTTGAAAGTTCACAAACAAAGTTTTATCAAGAAGTGCAGGTCTATTTCAAAAAATATCTTAGGATTATTGTTTACAAGGAAATACCAATTACTCCTATGAATAATATATTAGAGAGAGTCTAGTACAATTGACCTAGTCAATTGTCTGTTTGGTCCTATTTGGTAATATAAATTATAGTTTGGTCCTAAAAATTATAGTTTGGTCCTAGGGTGATGTCATGGATGATGTAAATGTCATCTTGTAGTGGTAGAAATACCCTTTTGGGACCATTACATCATCCATGACGTCACCATATGATATATATATAGTCAATTATCAAGAGAGAAGATATTATTTCAGATTTATTTTCTCTCACCTCCATATATTCAGATCTACTTTCTCTCTCCTCTTTTTTCTTCTCCTGCTGCTGCATAAACAATGAAGATTGTGTGAGTTATAGGGTTTTGATTTTGCAGAGATGATGAATACGATTTGCAGAGATGATAAATGTCATGAGTATATCAAGATGATAAACAAGACGACGATTTTTTGACAAAGATTTTGTGTTTTCTCCCTGTTTTGATGTTGTTTGTGGTTGAAGATGATGATGAACACGATGAAGATGATGAAAACGATGAAGATTTATGTTCTTCTTCGTCACTGCTGCTGCTACTGTTAAAGATGATGAATTTGATGAAGTTCATTCTTGAAATGAACTCTGTTTTTCTCCCTGTTTTGATGCTGTTGTGGTTGAATATGATGATGAACACGATGAAGATGATGAAAACGACGAAGATTTATGTTCTTCTTCGTCACTGCTGCTGAAACAGTTGAAGATGATGAATTTGATGAACTTCATTCTTGAAATGAACTCTGTTTTCTTTAGAAGATGATGATGCAAACGAATGAAGATGATGAAGATCTTGATTTTGATAATAAAGATCTTGTTATTGACGATGATTTTGATTTTGATGTTGAAGATCTTGATTTTGTTGTTGAAGATCTTTTTTAATGATGTTTGTTGCTCGTGTTAAAGATGAATTTCTGCTGTTGTTGAAGACGATGATGTTTTGCTGCTGCTGTTGAAGACGAAGAAGAAGATGAAGTTGATGATGTTGCAGTTCATTTTTACGAATGAACTCTATTTTTATCAGGAGTTCATTTCTGGAATGAACTCGGGTTTATGTAGGTTTTTATCAGCAGTTCATTCTGATGAATGAACTCTGGTTTGTATAGGTTTTTATCAGGAGTTCATTCATATGTTTTTTTATCAGGAGTTCATTTTCTGGAATGAAGTCTGGTTTATATGGATTTTTATCAGGAGTTCATTTATGGAATGAACTCTGTTTTTTTTTTAGGTTTTTATATGGAGTTCATTTCTGGAATGAACTCTGTTTTTTTAGGTTTTTATATGGAGTTCATTTCTGGAATGAACTCTGTTTTTTTTTTTGGTTTTTATATGGAGTTCATTTCTGGAATGAACTCTGTTTTTTAGGTTTTTATATGGAGTTCATTTCTGGAATGAACTCTGTTTTTTTAGGTTTTTATATGGAGTTCATTTCTGGACTGAACTCTATTTTTTTAGCTTTTTATATGGAGTTCATTTCTGGAATGAACTCTGTTTTTTTAGGTGATTTCTGAAAAAATAAGTAGAAATTAACAGGAGTTCATTTTGAAGAATGAACTGCTATAAAAAAAAAGCTAACACGGAAGTGTATTTTTGTCCAGTTAAATATTTTTAAATAATTATGGACCAAACAGTAAAGGCGTTTTGACCAAAGGACTAAACAGACATGGGCCCACCTAAAAAAGGACCAAACGATATTTTTCTCTATTGTTTATTACTTTAACTATGAACGGACGTACGAACCTAAAGGTATTTGTGTGAAAAAATCATGTTTTGAAAATAAAATTTTGATTTTTATGAAACCTGATAAACAAATTTTATCTACTGCAACTAAATCATGTCTATTCAAGGATTCACGTATCTCTTTCATATTAGGGATTATTGCTCGTTTCTTAAACTAACGAACGAACGTGCATATGTTTTCTAAAACAAATTTTCATAAAACCTGCGCATACATACACACATGGAATCTTATTTTTGAATAATTCATGGAAAATTTACGAACTAACAGTAAAAAAAAATCGCTTACCTAAACTGGCCGGAGTTGGCCGGAATTCCGTCGAACGGTGATGGCGACGGCCAGCTCCGGCGAAAAAATTTTCCTCTCATGTTTGCTCGAACGTGAGAAGGTGAGGAATAGCTGGTCAGTCAATAATTTTTTTTTAGGGCTTCTTCCCTATTATATTAAATTTATTTCCAAAAAAACCTAATAAAATATGGATTTCCTTTTTTGGGCTCGGGCCCGTAAACACTAATCTGACCAAAATTGGACTTTTGACCGACCAAATCAGCAGTGCCTCATCTCTCTGTGCTCACGAGATGACACTCTATCTTACTATCAGGGTTCTTACCTGAGCGTTTGCTCGTACATGACACCATTGGAGCAAATCGAGGATTCATAAAATACCTTTGTACGAACAAGTTCAACTGCTTATCTCGTCGACTGGAAAATCACCATCAAATGCTTACTGCGGAACATGACTGTCCCTCACTAAGCAGGGGCCTTAATGTTGATGGTGGATTTTCAACAAAGGTCAAAATCATAAAATAATGATATTGCATGTTCCTGACCCGGCTTCAGGAACGCATGCGACGATTCATATTTTACGATTCGTGAACCGTTTCACGACCTCTGATCGAGTTCCTCTCAGATCCATGGCGAATATGATTCTCGAAAGGCCTCCCACTAGCTGAGCCTTCGATGCTGCGCATTTCATCACGACCTATATGTAGAATAACATGATTGGGCGGTCCTTCTACATAATTGTTTGTTGAGAGGGCTTAACGCCTTCAGGACGTCGGCGATACTCGTTGTTCCCTGACTACATAGAGAGACCCACCTCTACATAGAAGAACAATTGGGCGGTCCTCTTACATAATTGTTTGCTGAGAGGGCTTAACGGCTTCAGGACGTCGACGACACTCGCTGTTCCCTGACTATGTAGAGAGACCGTGTATAGATTCAAGCGGCTCTCCTACATAATTGTTTGTTGAGGGGGCTAAACGCCTTCAGGACGTTAACAATGATGCATGTTGTTCCCTGACTATGCACCTTTCAGAACGAGTATGATGCTTCAACTATCTCATATCTCGATTCTACAATAGATTAATTCTACCGTGACATTCACCACTGAATTCCTAAAAAATAATCTATTATATCATTACTCCGTTCTATGAATCCCCGACTGACTCCATGGATTAGTAATAGATAACCAATTCATGTCACTACTCCGTTCCCTGAATTCCCCGGCTGGATTCATGGATTAGTAATAGATGCACAATTCATTATTATTACTCCGTTTCGTGAATAATTCTCCACTGAATTTCATGAATTAGTAATAATTACTCAACAATCGGGCATCTGGACTATCACCGAGTAAGCTAAAATGAAATGGTTCAAGTGTACTCAACAATGATGCACGAACGAGCATTCAAAAATATGGAAAAACGAGGAATCCTACACAAAATAGGAGAGAGAAAATAATAATAAGAAAAATAAAAGGAAGAGGCGTGGGGGACTGGCCACGGCGGGGCCAGTCCCCCACGCCTCTTTCTTTTATTTTTCTTATTTTATTTATTTTCATGAACTCATGAAAACTCCTTC
Organism: Papaver somniferum; assembly: GCF_003573695.1. NCBI lineage: Eukaryota > Viridiplantae > Streptophyta > Magnoliopsida > Ranunculales > Papaveraceae > Papaver > Papaver somniferum. The sequence continues at coordinate 192,904,050 of NC_039359.1, forward strand.
ATTCAAGCAACTTTCCTTGTTTGAGCATAACTCACGTTTCTCCATATTTTCACGGTTTCATGAAAAATAATAAAATAGGGAAAGGTGTTGTGGAACCGGGCTACCTAGCCGGCCATCCATACCCTAGCCGTGGCAGGCCCCACAACTTGCAATCCCTTGTTTTCATAATTATTATTTCTCTCATCTCATGAAACTCCTCCGTTTGAGCAAAAATCATGGTTTCTTCATATTTTCTCAAATAGTGCTCAAACCATGAGAAAGGCAAAAGGTCAAATGGTCACATGACCGACTAGGCTATTCACGAAAAATATTTAAATATTATTATTTTAATATTATAAGATATTGATCAAACAAGCAAAGTCCTACTTGCTCATTTGAGCAAAAATCAAGAATTTCAGTCAAAGATCGAACTCTTTTGAAAATCCAAAATATTGCTCAAACGCACATCAGAAAATACCAAAACTTTCGGGACTGAGACACGGACATTATGGTGAAACAGGCATGCTTCCTTGACCAAACAAGGCCGGCCGTATGGATTACAAGTATCCGGTCCCACACATTCTTATAATTTTGACCTAATTTGATCGATTGCTCAATATTGGGTCCAAACTCTTTCCAACCGACTTGGAATTTGCTCAATCGACCATCAGCTGGTCCCACACCACTAAGGGACGGTTCTATATGCCCCCTTGGTCGGTCCCTCACTTCTCTATAATTAGGTTTCATCACCTAATGGTCAAACGAGTACTATTCTAATAAATGGTCAACATCTGCATTTGATCATTCTTTCACCAACCGGTCAACTGAGGACCCTGGTGCATGCTCACTTGAGCACTTGGGAACCACATGGACGTCCAATCATCCCATGTGGTCGGTCCCTCCCTTGTTCATGACCTATTTTCAGCAATTCATCAATTGATGAACAATTGATCAAAAATTAGGGTTTCGAACAAACGCTCCACAAATCATCATTCTGAGCAAGTTAAAACACTAATAAATTTATGTTGATCCAACATCTGGATTAATCATATAATATTTGATAGTTTACCAATATTCTAATTAATATTTTATTGGGTCACGTTCCCAATAAATAATTTGACGAATTGAGAAATACTTTCTTAGTTGCTCGAATATCGATCCAACTATCAATATTCAGTAGTTTATCGATATTTAGTAATTCGTCGAATTGAGCAATACTTGCTCAGTTGCTCGAATATTGATCTAACTATCAATATTCAGTAATTCGTCGAGCAATCTCGAATTTGCGATATTTGCTCAGACGAGCAATGTCAACATAAGAAAAATTCATGAATCACCGAGCATTCATCGCTCATGCTCAAAAAAACTTAGACTCAGTCAACAACTGACCTAATACGCGTCTGCCTTGCAGACTCCACGTTCGTGAGACATCAATCACGTCACATGGGGGGATATCAATTAGGGTCTTGGTCTGGCGGCCTACGACACGTGTGTTCATCCACGATGAGAAATGTGAGTAAGTCATGCAAACGGTTGAAGGAGTTAGCAAAGTGGTGGGTGCATGATCAATTAAGTCTTCGCACGACACAGAACTGATTTTACCTCGATCTCACACTTTCCCACTTTTTCACTCCAAAAACCGTCACACTTACTGGGATCAATGTGTTCACTATTCTGACAATATAAATAAGTCTATGAATCCATGATTGAAAAAGACAGAAAAATCCACGAGAGACTGAACAGACAATCCATCGTCTAACCAAGAATAATCGTGTGAGCAACACTCTCTCAATCATTCGAACTTATGCATCAATTTGCATAAACCCACAACACATCCACAATCCTTGATCATCACCGATCCCACGCAATTCTCAGCTTCCCTCCTACAGATCAACCCATCTCCCTCTTTGTGACCGAATTGACCGTAGAACGGCCATTGACTTGGTTTAGGCCGGAGTCCTACAGATTGATCTCTCGAACTTAAAGCACTCCCGTGCAGTGCATCTGTTTGAGGTTAAGCAGTTTTCTCGGTTGAGGAGTCTCGACAATACGTCCGTCTCTTCAATTTCCTAAAAAACCAGCAAATCGTTTTTCCCCATCTACAGTAATTCATGGAAATGCTCTGTCCAATTAATGACCGAAATCTCAGTAGAAAATCTCCAAATAGTAAATACACATTACTAATTTTTATTTTATAAAGATAAGCATTTTAACTGCTGGAAATTAAAAGCATATAAAACTAAAAATCTTAATCAAAAGATTCTCAATTTATTTTGATACGGGATTCTCTTTTAGTTATTAAGGAATATCTTTGAACAATAAAAGATAAGAGTTACTGCACATGTTCGAAGTATGACGACATCTTTACTTTGTAAATCCTTTTTCATATTTACAATCTTGGAATCGATTTTCCACACTTCCAAACAAGTTTAGAATTAGTTCATCTGACTTCCAAGAACTATGTGATTGATTATCCTATCAAATCACAAATCATGGGTTTCACGGTTCTACCAAAACAAGTTCCGATTCTACCTCCATGTGGGTACTAGAGTTAGTCACGTTAGTTACCAAAAATTGGTTGACTAGGTACCGGGATCGGTTCCCACATATATATGGTATCTAACTTGTATTTGGTGCACATGTCCATAGGATCGGTTCCCAATAACTAAAAAGTTGTTGCACCTCTTACAAGGATCGATTCCCATTTTGTGATCAGTTGCACCTCTTACTAGGATCGGTTCCACAATGTCTAGAGTTGGTCATACCAATTACAACAAATCGACCATACCATCTCAGGTGATTACTTAAGATCGGTTTTACTAATAAAAGTCATACCAATACAAAAGTCAGGCCTTGTGAATAGTTTTACTAAGAACATAAGCAAGTCATGAGCAGTTATACTAAACACACATATTAGTAATTCAAAATATTTTCAATGAATAACAATACCAATAAGCCTAGTGATTTCCCTTTCGATTCACAAAACAAGTTCATGAATTTACTTCCTTTAAACGAATGTTAAACATTGTTTCCTAGGAAGAAATCTTCACCCATACACATACATAAACACAATAACATTCATACGGTTATGTCGATGTCTTATATACGAAGTTCAAAAGATAAGCGTTATACTTCATATTGTATTCCTTAATACTACGATTAACTAGAGTATAATCATTTACAGCTTCACAGTTATGTTTTCATTATGCATAACTTGAAAGATACGTTAATGAACGAAACAGTTCAAGTCAAATATTACTAACCTCAAGAGGAAGGATGATGTCGTCGTTGTAGATCCTTACTTCTTCACATTCTTCAAGTCTTCACGTAATACTTGTAATGTCTGATATCGTAATACTTTCAAGCTAACCTATACGAAGTTGACTCTAATAAATAATCAAGCGACTATTTTAATGAGTTTTGGTTCACTAAAATATGACAACCAAACTTGACATACCAATGCTTAGTGGGTTAAACCGAGCTATGCTCTAACACAAGGTAAACTTGAATCTGTTATAAGGACAAGAATAGTGATATCAATTGAATACATAATGTCGGTTAGTGGTGGATTTGACTGCCCTACTATCCTCCTTATCATTGCTTTGTATTATGTTTTACTATTTCAGTCACTACCAACCTCTCAGTCGTATCGACAAAACAAAACCATTTTGGTTACTTCTTATTTGAATCAGTTGTATTAAGACTTTAGCTTCGACTTACACCCACCTTGTCCCTGAGGATCGACCTGTGCTTTCCCTGTGTTACCTCAGGAGACTGTGCACTTGCAGTTGTTAGTGTAAGCTTGTTTATAGACCTACCAGTAGTGTACTTGGTACCCTCTCTTTTTCAGTATCCATTTGAAGAATGATCCAACCACAAACATCAAGACCTTGAGTTTCCAAGTTAAGAAAATAAACCATTTCCGCAAAGTCTCGACTCCAACGAGAATTTTCAATGGTGGAAGCACAAATATTTGGAATTCCAAGTTTCCCAAAAATATTCAAAGTCATGAAAAGATTTTATGTAGGAAATTTTATATAAATCCATCCAACAATTCGACCAATGAGCTTTAAGGAAATAGTATCACAAGAAGGCTTACTTTCTTTTGGCCTAAGAAGAAAGAAGCTACCCATAGGTATATTTGTAACACTAGTCAAAAATTCCTTCTCGACTTCTATGGCTCTTTCCCCATTTTGGTTATAAATAATAATTTCTTAATATTAAAATCATGGATGTTGGCATAGAATACCCTTGTAAAAACATCAAATCCTTTAACATGTCCTTCAAAAATGTCTCCAAGATTATACTTCTAAAAACAAGATATTTCACCAACATCCACATACCCCTTGACCAATTTATTTTCTGTCATGAAACCCTTATAAAGAATTTTGTCATAGGTTTTACAACATTCTTCATCAACAAGAGTAATCCCACAAGATGTCTGATTACTTGATTCGCATTTCTCCTTTAGGGTAATTGCCTTTTGTGAAGAAACCTTAGACAGTTCTTAGGATTCTTAGGATCCCCTCTATATCTACCCATAAAGTAAATAGTGATGAAGAGGAAGGAAAAAGTTACTTAGAAGAAGCATTTTAGAGAGAAATCACCTCAATAGACACGATCCTTGTTGAGTAAAGTTGATTCCAAGCAAAAAGCTACCAAGATTTTAGAAGACGGACTCTAGAATCATGAGAAACACATCCGGTTCCGTGACCCTAGGTTACCTTCTTCTCATGGTACGTGACTGTTGAGGAAGAAAATGAACAAGGGAGTTTGCGAGTCCGCGAACCTTGTATATGGCTTATTGGGCTAAGCGGGTTACAAATCAGATAATATTTTGAGGGAGATAGCTATATCATCTAATAATTTTTAAAAAGAACCCTTTTCGAGGGATATTTTTCCGACAAATATCGATATGGAAATTTAAATGCCACCACTGACTCACATTCAAGTCTCCATTGATGAGTGAAAACTCAACAAAATTGTGATATAAATTGGTAGATTGATACATAATCCAACAAGAGTATGTATTTCACCAATATGAACTGTGTTACCCAAAATATTTATGATATTATACAGAGGTAACTTTAAGGTGGTTGGTTTTCTTTCAAACAAAAATTTAAGTTTTAAATATCAACTTTATGATTAAATAAAATATCTAAGAGCATGCATAATATTGTCTAGTTAATGAAAAATTCACATGGATCTCGTTCTCGTCTCTTGCTTAAGGGTCAGACAAGCAGGGAGAATATATTGCTAATTAAAAGAACATGACTTCTTGATACCCACGTTGAGTCATTACATTTTGGACTCATTGTTAGTGATGTAATAACATCCAAGTCATGTTGACTTTCCTGTACATATACACGTGTGTAGGAGACAAACATGACACTTGGCCCTAGAGGGATTTACGTTGTACAATCACATCTTTTATAGAACAAGGTTCGACACGACAAGAAGGATCTTTTATTGTGTTTCCTACTTGAAAGAAATCACGTTCTTCATTATCTAGTGTAGAGTATCAAAAATACTCATATCCCACTAAAAGATACCTGATAAGGCATAAAAACAAAATGGTCACAACAAACCAAAAATAAAAATAAGATTTACTTATTTGTTACTTGCCCCATCTCAAGCTATATACATGATGGGGTGGTGCCAAACTCGCGTTACCAAGAAGTTGGGTGAGTAAGTATATGCTCACGAACTATCTTATAATGATAGTCTTCGTGTCTCGTGCTTGGAGCATGATCAATTGGGTGAGATTTCTTGACCAGGCTTGATTTCCTCCGTTCAGTTTTCTTTTTTTTGAAGATGTGATCAATCGATATAATTCCATAACCATTTAGAGTAGTCGAAATATTTGTAGTTTTCCCTTTAGGGATTGCGCAAAACTTCCCAACATGTCCAATTTTCCCACAATGGTAGCATAATTTATCATAGTCAAAACTTTTCAAGGATTTGACCTTGATTCTAATCAAGGTAAGACGTTGCAAGAATTCAAAAATATCTTTAATGGATTTGAAGAGGTATTCGTTTATAGCCAGTCCTTTATTACATTCCTTAAGAAGATTATGAGACAGCTTCTTAAGACAATGAAGCCCACTACTTTTGACTGATAGATTCCTGACTTTTGTCCTTTTAAAGGGAACTTTTCTTTTTCCTTTAGATTTGTTCCCATCAACCAATAAATTAGGAATCTTAGTTGAGTTGAGAGCATCTAGAGGGAATAAAGAATCAGTTGATCCTCTAGATAAGAGACTCTGAAGCATCTTTAAGGCATTATGGTGTATGTTACAGGTGAATAAAACAATCCTCACAAAACATTTACCCGTCATGGTAGAACTTTTAGTAACAATACAAGCATAGACTTATTAACTCTATCGATATTTTCTGTCTCCTTATTAGCAATTCGATGTTTTTTATCTCTGATACAAGCACAGACTTATTAAGTACACCGCTCAATTTTTCGTTTGGCAACCTGTATGGTCGAAACCCAATACAATTTCAAGTAGATCTAAAACAAAGACCATTAAACATATGTATGTAGAGTTTTTCTCTTTTCTCTTACCCAATCAATATGTAGAGACCAAAGGTCCGTGTACCTGACTATGTATAAGAGTTCTCGGATAATCTCACAAATAAATATATAAGATCAATCTAGTCGTATCCGAATTCTAACAAGTACGAAACTTGCAATCTATTTTTTCAAGATGTGAATTCATCAGGAACGAGTCTTGTTTTTGATCTCAATTAATAGGGACTTAAACTATCTAGATTGTTTACTACTACTTGTGCTATTCCTACGATAAAGATAAATCAACATAATGCGGAAAGGGAAAAACACATGTCACCAAAAGTTTTGTTAACGAGGAAAACTACACCTGTAAAAAACCCTCGGGACCTCGTCCATAATTGAACACCACACTGTATTAAAACCCTACAGACACTAGCCTACTATCAGAATTCAAACTGGAATGTTGTTAATGGTAGGTTGGGAAACCTACAATAATATACTGCAAGTGCACAGTGTCTAACTAGTGGAACAACGACAAGTACAAGTCGTTCCCACGAGGAGTGTGAAAATACTCTACCAACTAATACCAAAACTGAATAATCAACAAGATGATTTTTTAAGGATTTTTCAGAAATTCAAACAAGATGAAATAAAAATAACAAAGACGTAACCAAGAAAATGAAAGGGCTATTAGGGTCTTCGATTTCCACCAATTCAATCATATAAAACTCTACTAATCTCTATTTATTACTCAAGACAAATATCGAACTCAATCTCATGTCTCGGAAGATGGTATATTAAATTATAATATATAGTTTCTCCGCTGTAATCTCCTTCGCTTCATGGGTAGTGATTCTAAAGCATTACCTATCAATCCTAAAGCATATCATGTCAATGATTTTATCAAAGCACGAAATATCAATTGAAAAGCATAAATAATCAAGAAAATGACATGAGCAATTAAACGCCAAGCTATATGAAGAGAAAATCACTATTCAATCAAATCATTATTAGAAATATCATCATAGAGTTCATATAAATAAATTGGCTTCTATCTAAACCCTACATGGCTGTAGTTAGCCATGGCTTTCTTAAAAGCCAAAAACAAAATGGAAAATGAAAACAAAACTCCAAACCCTTTTTTTGTTGCGGCCCTGTGGCCGAGTCCCCCCCCCCCCCCCCCTTCATTTTGAAACAACACATAAATATATCCCACAGATGAATTCACGTCGTCGCCACATCACCTCCCAATAGAAGTCTGCCACATGTCATGAAATACAATCCGCCCAATAATATTGTGCCGCTTGTCATAATATGACGAAACATTGTAAAGTATCAGCGAATCTCCATTTTCCATAGTATATGAAACCACCAAGGAAATGAATTAATTTCATCTAAAAAGCATGATGTTTTCTTGCATGTGTTGGGCCCACCTTAACTGTATTTGCACAAATAACGTCATTTGGTCTCAAACATTCCTTCAGATTCTTTATATATATATATAACAAGAGAACTTATGTAAGGACAAGATATGTTAATATTTTCTTTTTCTTCATTTGCACTTCATTTGCACGTGGTCATGGAGGTGATATTCTTCCATTCTTATGCTAACAGTAATAAATTCACTCTTGACCAATCTTAAGTGGCATTAGTGTGATGACGTCGACTCGCTTCACCATGCATTAATTGAAGAGCAAATTAAAACTTGTCTGCCCATTGTGACCTCGGCTGTGAAATAATTCTATGCTGCTGATATATATGGAGATACCAGGCCAACATAATAAGTGCTGCTGATATATAGAAATACCAGGCCAGCATAATAAGTGCTGCTGATATATAGAAATACCAGGCCAGCTAATAAGTGCTACTGATATATAGAAATACCAGGCCAACATATTTGATCATTGTGGTTGCTGATACATGGAAATACCAGGCTAACCCCATTTCATCTTTGTGGTTGCTGATATATGGAAATACCAGGCCAACCACATTTCATCATTGTGATTGCTGATATATGGAAATACCAGGCCAACCACATTTCATCATTGTGGTTGCTGATATATGGAAATACCAGGCCAACCACATTTTACAATTTTCGTCGCAAACACCATTAAGTCTCACATTTTGCTGTTTATTCGCTGATTGATTGAATTCACTTGTACTTTTTACAAAAGCACTAAAATAGTATTAGCAACTAATATATTGTATCCTAGATAATATAAATATGGGTATAAAATGTAGCATTTACATGCTTATCAGTTAACACCAAAGTAACCCTCCAAGCAATTCAGATGCAAATATGTTCCTCACGCCTTTTGAACCTTGCAAGATTCTGCGCACTTGATTCCCTTAGCTGAAGTCCTTTAAAGCATAAGAGTTGATTCAATCTAAGTGAAGACTTTTGATACCAATTTTCCTCTAATATATAAGCATGTTTGATTTCCCTTTTGATATTTCAATCCATGTTTGGAAATCTGTTGCAGTAGACAAAGTCCAGCAAACCTCACGAATCAGGAACACTTATACTTAGTTAGCTGAGAAACCTGGATTACTAACCACTTCTCAAGAACAATCCAAACAAATCAAAGAGGAGTTTAAATATCTATACTGAGGAACAAAGTCTGATACGAAGAAAAAGTTTTCTTTATCTTGTTCCTAATATGAGATTACTAAAACCTCAAAGATCAATAAGAACAAGATCCAGATACACAAACTATCAGGTAAAAAAAAATGGTCCGATCGGGTTTTACGAATCTCTAAGTGAGGTCTTCAAAGTCGTAAACTAGAATACAATTCACGAAGAACCTAGGTTATAGAGGACGACTCTAGCTTAACAACTAGGACAAAAGAGTGCCATAGATTAAGAAATTCTGTTGCAAGAGTCTCTCTATTTATAGATATTCAAGGCACCATGTAGCTTTGAGTTCAAGCTAGCGTTGCTTGGAATTCAAGCAGACACTTTGTCAGTTTAGATGAAATTCTTGGTAGGAATCCATGTAAGCACGTGAGAAGTCCGCATTGAAATTACACAGAAGAATATGCATTATGGTTCAGGGTTTTGAAACCCTACACAATGATGGTTCATGTTGGCAAGTATGCCTATTAAACTTACAAGCATAAGCGGTGTTCAATAATACTCAAAACGTAAACCATGATTCACAAGCTCAAGATATTTCGTGAAATAAGTTGTCTTAAAAGTGTCAATGATATTTGTAGCAAAACCGAACATATTTGTAAAACAGTTCCTGAGCTCCTTCTTAATTCAGAACTGGGTGGGTATGCATACCTATGAACAATCCACGAACTCAGACTTCAAGGGTACCCGTACCGCGTATGCATACCTTGGCAAGTTCGCGAACTCATATCCTAAGGGTACACGTACATGGTGTGATACCTCCCACTAATTCCCGGACTCAGATCAACAGGGTACGCGTATCTGTCCTGTTCGCGAATTCAGATGTTCCGAAAATTCTCTTTAAACGATTTGAAACATTCCCAATAGTTGTAGATAATAAATGTCATTGCTTGAAATTTCCAAGTGATCCACTTTAAACAAAAATAGTTCATGAACAATTAATTGTTCTTAACTAAGATTGTTAAGGATCTAAGAACATCCACTGCTTGATTCATATTTTGAGAGATTTATCAAGACAAGCTTGACTCGAAATTTCTTCTTTGCAATATTAAATCTATTAAGAAAGAATGGTAAATGAGATGATTCAGCCTTCACATACGTCTTTTTCGATGAAGTTCTCGCAAATGTCTTCGTTTGTTCTCCAGTCTTCAATCTTCTCGGGCTATTCAGTGACGTCTGATATTCAACTATCATACTCTAAGCCTAGTCCGAAACTTGACTTTATTAGTAGACTATAAATCAAGATATAGTTTTGTGCATCTAACATTGACAACAAGCTTGAGATAACAAAACTTGCGAGTTCGACCGAACAATGCTCTAACACAACTGAATTGTGCAAGATAAGTCACTCTCAACCTCCAACTTTGAAATTCAAGCCAAATTAACACCATCGCAAATTGTCCAAACTTCAGCCATGTTGTTATTATTCTTGAAGGTATGCTTTCATCCTTTGGATCTAGTACAAAGAACCAGGCACCAAGCGACAATCATGGTCCATAGAGTAACACCGCGCCAGAATAAGTTCTCTTTTTTACTACCCCTTGAGTAATGGATACGATATAACCTCCGAAAGAGCCCCATAAAGGTTAACCACAACACGTTAAGCAAACTTCGAGATCTGCACGAACATCCGACGGTCGTAGATAAGAACTTCACTTATCTTCCGCCGACCAATCATCCAACGATTTAGAATTAACAAAACCTACCCACAGCACTTTCTCTGTCCTGCAGAAGCACAAAATAAGACGCTCGCAGTTTCACTAGAAAACTTTTGATTTGATTTTAATTTATTTATGTTTCCATTAATGAGTTATTGAAGATTTGAAGTATCAGCAGCAGCAGAAGAAGATAGTAACAGTAACCTAATTATTAATTAATTATGGGAGTTCCCGCGTTTTATAAATGGTTAGCGGATAGATATCCCTTATCGATCTCTGATGTTATTGAAGATGAATCTTCAACTGTTGTTGATGTAACTAAACCAAACCCTAACAATATCGAATTTGATAATCTATATCTGGATATGAACGGAATTATTCATCCTTGTTTTCATCCCGAAGGAAAGGTATGACTCTTTTTAGATCTCTAAATTCTTTTTATACTTATAGTATGTAATTTTTATATTAGTAGGAAATTTTAGATTTTAGTTTCGTAGGTTTGCACCAATATGAACCCACAGTTTATTTGAGTTACTTGCTGAAAAATTTAGGTTTAGTGGTTTTTAAGCTAGGTTAAGATTAGAAATTGACTTCAATTCTACTAGCAGGAACAAATGCTTTGATTTTGGTAATCATCGTGGTTTAGAAACGAATACATCGTGAAAGGCTGACCAACCGCTACAAGACTAATGGGAACCAAGTAAAGCCAACCTAGCTACACAGGACAATCTTAGCCAAAGTTTAGGGTATTTTAAACAAGACGATAATACGGGCGTGAATGCATTGAGATGAAGTAGTACTTCTTAACCCAAGTTTCACGCTCTGGCTGCTTATCTTTAGTTAAGCAGTAATTGTTCACACTCCCTATTTGTGGCTGATGATTTCATATCAACTGCTTAGTAGCAAACTGAAATTTGTTCTTATTTTGTCAGATTATAGGAGAGAGTAAGCGGATGTATAAGTTGAGAATACCGGCATAAAAGTACTTACATTATGTGCTTCTGTACTGATTTTTTAAAGAGAATCTTAGCATTTAAAGCAATGGTTCTTGACCTTGTAACATTTTATAATTTGTGTGTGTGTGTGTGTTTTTTTTCTTATTCTGTTTTGCTGGTTTTACCACGTCCGCAGCCTTCACCTGCCACATATGATGATGTCTTTAAATCGATATTTGACTATATCGATCATTTATTTACGTTGGTTCGCCCAAGAAAGCTTCTCTATATGGCAATTGGTAAACACGTGCACCCGCTGCTTATTACATTTTGAGTGCCATGATCTTGTTGGGGCAAAAAGTTCGTATTAATGTGAGATTTGTTATTAGATGGGGTTGCTCCAAGAGCGAAAATGAACCAGCAGAGGACACGGCGTTTCAGAGCTGCAAAAGATGCTTCTGAGGTAGTAAGTTTTCTTGGGACTTCTGTTTGTGTGCTGAACTGTTGCTAGTGGAAAGTCGGTTAACAATTGAGATTCTCTTGTTTCTGTATCTTTATATTTAAGGCAGCTGAAGAAGAAAGATTGAAGGAGGAGTTTGAGAAAGAAAGAAGAGGATTGGAGCTTAAAAAGAAGCCGGAAACGGCTGATTCAAATGTCATTACTCCAGGAACTCCATTCATGGCTGTGTTGTCCACCGCCCTTCAGTATTACATACACTCTAGGCTGAACCACCATCCTGGGTGGTGTTACACTAAGGTAGGGACTAGTGAGTCCTAATTACGGAACAAAGTCTTGTTTCCCTCAAGGATGATTAGTTCTATGCCTGCATAGTAATCTGTCTTAGTCTCTTTCCCTGAATACCTTGTTTTCAGGATACTTCTCTGTGTATCTCTCTAATTTATTCATGGGGCTGCATTGGGTGATTATTTGAAGGTTATTCTTTCTGATTCAAATGTTCCTGGTGAGGGTGAGCACAAGGTCATGTCCTACATTCGCTTACAGAGGAATCTTCCCGGTTACAATCCAAACACAGTGCATTGTCTTTATGGCCTGGTGAGTTTCAACTCCAAAACTTTATTTTTTTTATTTCCTTAAACTTCCATATCTTCATTTTTCTTCTAATTACAATTTTGGGGTAAACTGTTTGCTTTTTATCTATAGGATGCTGATCTAATTATGTTGTCACTGGCTACTCACGAGGTTCACTTTTCCATATTAAGAGAGGTTCGTCAAATTGGATCTTTGAACGCCTAGTCATTCTATTACTTGGTCATTGATAACTAAACAAGGAGATTTTGTTTTGTTATTTGCAGGTTATCACGTACCCAGGGCAACAAGAAAAATGTTATGCATGTGGCCAAGTTGGTCATCTTGCAGCCGAGTGCTACGGCAAGCCCACTGAAAAAGATGAAACACCGATTCACAAGAAGAAATATCAGGTGACATATCACTGGACAGCTTTTTATCAGAGAAACCATCTTAAATTTTTTATCTTGTTAAATTTTGGCCATGCTTTCGACCTGCTTCTGACTTGTTCAATTTGCAGTTTCTCAACATCTGGGTGTTGCGAGAGTATTTACAGTATGACATGGACATTCCCAATCCCCCGTTTGTGATAAACTTTGAAAGGATAATCGACGATTTTGTTTTCCTGTGTTTTTTTGTTGGCAATGATTTCCTTCCTCACATGCCAACACTGGAAATACGTGAGGTATTTGAATCACACATCTATTTTGTGGATGTTGAAATCTCAATCTAGTTCTTCATATTTGTCGTTGATTTTAGAATCTTAGTGTCCTAGCATTTTTACAGTCATACGACTGTGGTGGCTTTTATGCTTTTCCTAACATTTGTCTTTTCGCACTCAGGGTGCTATTACTCTACTCATGCATGTATATAAAAAAGAGTTTACTGCTATGGGTGGTTATCTTACAGATGCTGGCGAGGTAATTGTATTTTGTTTTTCTTTCCTTTAATAGCTTGTATGTAGTGTAATTTGTTTCCAATTATAAGCCTCAGATACTCTCTTGCCTGACTACTGATTATTTGGGTTGTCATTACCATTAGTCACTGACTGGTAAAATATTGGCAAGGTAGCGCTGTATTTACAGCTTGGGTAGTTTTGAAGTCAGAATTCTTCTCTGGGCTTTGTGGAACGATATCTGACCAAAGCCGCGTATAGCCATCACTTTTTTTTTCTTTTTCTTTTTCTTCGTTAAAAGCACTAAACATATTGCTCATATCCTTTGCGGATTGATTATACCTAGAAAACAGATTTCATTTATAATCTGAACTTTAAGAGCTTTTTGTAGACTACCTAATGGTGAAGTTTCACAATAGCTATGCTACCGCTAGTCGAATATGTTATTAGTTTTAATGCTTGGATTCACATGTTCAGGTCTTACTGGATAGGGTAGAACATTTTGTTCAGTCGGTTGCAGTACACGAAGATCAAATCTTTCAGAAGCGTGCTCGTATTCAACAGGTGATTTGCTTACTGCGTCATAATAGTAATGCCTTGTTATCTTCAGATCACTTATACTGGTGGTTGACAGACCTCTACTATCCCGCTATTCTTAATTCTAAGTCTAAAGATGTCTTGGTCTTCTATCTGTGCTTGCGGACTTTTCTGCGCATAAAAAAGATTTTTTAGCTACTTTTCTGGCTTCTTTGATAAGCAATCATCATAATTCATCTTTCATTTATTTCAGGCACAAGAAAATAGGAGAGCAAATTCTGATGAACCCCAAACGCTGCTAGTAGACAAGGTTTGTCTTCTTACTTTCTTGGTACAGTTCAGCAAGTCTTGTATGGATATATACCTGGATGCATGGATATCAGCTCGTTTTGCTTCATTGGGATGATGTAGGTCGAATATGAATTGATTAATTCTGGTGTATTTGCTTACTATAAATTAAATAAAAAATCCTCCTAATGTACAACTAATATAATTGAATTGCTGGGCATAATGTTTATTTTCAGCCTCTTAAACCCTTAATCATTGTAAGGATTTTGCTTTTGAACCCTTCATTTATGGAAGACATCTTAAATGATACAAATAAACAAGATGAACATGACTCATTAATCTGAAATGAAATGTTGGTTAATGTTGACGTAGCACGAACGTGTAACTCTGTTTAATATCTTTTAGTTTGAGATCTTCTCATATGAAGTTGGAAAATGCACGAGAAGCTTGTCAAGTGTTTGAGATGATACTGTATTCTTTCTAAAATTGATGTGCCAAACTGCAAAATCATAACTTGACTGAAACAAGAAAGGTAAACCTTATCGACAGTATCATGTTTCAAGCTGGGCCTATATGGTAGTAGCTATACTAATAGTGAGACTTGCTGTTCCTAATTTTGTATGTGGCTCGTGAATGTCACTGTATATGCTTTCAACCAGCCGTGAATGCTCTGAGCTTTGAGGACATTTATCTGCATGCAGGATTCATATTCTAATAAGTACTAACGCTAGGCATTCCATTTGCTTTATCTCCGAATATAACTGCAATATGCTATTCTTCTCAGGTAAAATTAGGGGAGCCGGGATACAAAGAAAGGTACTACGTAGAGAAATTTGATCTGTCAAGCGCAGAGGAGATTGATAAAGTCAAAGATGACGTTGTAAGTGCTTTATCTCCGATATTTTTCATTTGCATGTTGGTGTTATTCACAGTTGTTTTCTTTTACTAAAAGTCACTGATGTGGCCTGGGCAACACAACTGATGAAGGGTCCATAGGTCACTTAGGCGAAATGGTTTTCACTTTGTTGGATGATGTTTTTTTTTATATATTACCAGGTCATAGATCAGATCACTATCATTCTTTAAAAATACCTGATTCTTTGTCACTTGGAAAATAACCCGCCGCATGGCATTCATTTGTAGGTGTTGAAGTATGTGGAAGGTCTTTGCTGGGTGATGCGGTATTACTATCATGGCGTTTGCTCCTGGCAATGGTCAGTATAGTACCAAAAAGTGATGCTCAACTTTAGAGATATTTAGTTTATCCGTCTTTATAGTACTTCTGCAATTATATTTATGTTTTTTTTTTTATATCTTGCTTTCCAACCATTCCAGCACAGACCACATAAGTATGACCCAAATTCAAACGTGGTTGAAGCAGGATGCTGGTACAAGGGAAGGTTAACCTTCCTTTGTAGTACATATGTCGCTGAATTCTCCAGGTGGTGGACTAGACTGGAGGATCAGCCCTGATATTACTGACATCATGATTCTTCTCACTCAGTCACCGAATTAGATTCGGAAAATATGGACTTTTTTTATTGATAGAATCGTCATCCATTCTGGGGGAGGAGATATTAAAAAAAGACCAACCAATTTTCTGTTTCTTTTTTTTTTGCTTGTGTGCCATGAGTATTGTATAGTCAGGATGGTTTTTTTTTTCTTCTAATCCTTGGAACATACATTTATTACGATGCTTGTCAATTAAGCTATCTTTGTTTTTGAATCAGGTATTATCCATACCATTATGCTCCTTTTGCTTCTGATCTGAAAGAGTTGGTTGAGTTAGAAATTACTTTCTTTTTGGGACGGCCATTCAAACCCTTCGATCAGTTAATGGGAACCCTACCGGCTGCCAGGTTATATCCTTTTCTGGTTAGACACTCATGTACATATAGATATACACATGCCTATGTATATATAAATTTGTGTGCATCTGTAATGATCAAATAAATCGTACATGTTTCCATATGTATTGCAATTCTGACATAGGCTTCCTCTTTAGGTCGTGTGGACTGACATGTTTTTACCTCTTCTATGTGTAGCTCGAATGCTTTGCCTAAGCACTACAGGGCGTTAATCATCGATCCATCATCTCCAATAAGTCACTTTTATCCTGATGGTATGTTGGTTCTCTTTAGCAAACAGTTTTGTGCCCAATGATTTTGTTCCTTTTCTGCCAAAAAAAGTAATAAATAGAAGATAATGTTTGACTGTTATTTTTAATATTAGGCCTTTTCTCTGTGAACAGATTTTGAGGTTGACATGAATGGTAAAAGATTCGCTTGGCAGGTAACGTTGTTCTGTTGTTTTTGAGTGTTTCTCTTTTCAGATATAATTTTGTAAAGAGTAATGGTAACTTAACTAGAATGTTCTTATCTTGAGCTTAGGGTGTTGTGAAGTTGCCATTCATCAATGAAACCGAACTGCTAGCCCAAACAGATAAGCTTGAGGAAACTCTAACGGTGAGAATGCTTCCCTGTTTTCTTCCATCAGGTATCTGTGATCGTGGTGTACCACAAATACAATCAGCTGCATGGCAATGTTGTGAATGAAAAGCTTCACTGTATTATAGTTATTTCTTATCAAGACCTTGAAAGCTGTTTTAGATGAGAATTATTTTATCCCTCTGTATTTTTATTTTTGGGAATCAAAACCACCACCTTGGATTTTTATTTTTGAGAATCAAAACCACCACCTTTAAAATGTTCTGTTTTTGTGTTTTGGATGCTGATATCTGCTACGTTTATTTGGTACCCAGGTGGAAGAAAAAGCTCGAAATAGTCTGATGCTGGATTTGCTTTATGTTTCTGTAAATCACCCCTTGGCTCCCCAAATATCCTCGTACTACTACTACCTTTCGTCCATGCCACCTAAAGAAATAAGATATGCTCGTGAGATTGATACAAATGTTAGGTCGGTAACATAGATGCAACTCGCATAGTCCAATTTGAGAATTTGAGTTCATGATAGTTCAGTTGCCACATATATAACTTGAGTTGCTTTTGATTGTTGCAGTGGTGGAATGAATGGTTACCTTTGGATAGGTGAGAGGAATGGCCACAGGGGTACAATTCCATCCCCAATTCAGGGGTTGGGAAATATTGTCAATAACCTAGTCTTGTGAGTTTCCTCTCTATCACTCTAGTTGAATCGGAGATACAAATTCTACTTGCTTTATTAAGAGGCTACTTTTTTGGTTGCAGAAATGCATCTTATCTGAACCCTGAACCCCATAGACACATTCCAGAACCTCCCAAAGGTGTAGTCATGCCCGTAAAGGTATGTCAGAAATGTCTAGTTTGTTAGCTTTCTGTTTCGGTAACAGAAGGATATTCTCCAAGTGCCTTTTGCTTAATTTTTTTTTTTAAGAATGAAAAATCTGTCAGTTTGAACCTGGGATTTGCATGTGGCTGCCATACTTGGCTTGTGGCACATTTAAGTGTTCTAGATGTGCACGGCACGTGTGTCATACTATTAGTATGTTGAAAGTAGATATCTATCAAGTATGTTGATAGTCTTTTGATAATTACAGGTTGTGGGACCATATGATGTAAAACCTTTTCCTGTGCTATGGCACGAAGATAATAGCAGGCGTCAACAAGGGAGAGAGAGGTGAGAAATAGGTCCTTCTCCCCACCGTCAATTATTTAATTTAACAAATACCTAGCAGGACCTGTCATTTTGCATATATACATGAGTTCCATGTCTGTTGATCTGTTTGTAGGCAGCCGGTGCCGCGGGCAATATCAGGCTCTTATTTGGGAGAAGCAGCACATAGATTGTTGAAGAACACACTGAATATTAAATCCAACCCCTCTTCCCCTGGATTATTGGATCATCCACCTCAACGGTATTCCCCAAACAACCAAACAGCAAGCAGGCATAGACCATCTGGACCTTCAGGGCATGAAAGAGGATATACCCAAGATCCTAATTATTTATATGGACAGCACAACAGTAATCCTAGAGGTAATATCATTGTTAGCTCTAGATCAGCTCCTTCTGCTTTCATGGAACTGCCAAGAGGACATAATTTTAGGACACAAGATCAATTTGCATATGTAGAGCAACAAGACCATATCTTACATACAGCACCAATCCCACATGCTGGGGTCTCACCTAGGATGCTGATGCCTGGGCATATGTCAAACCAGCATCAGCAGTTCTATCAGAATGTGAGCCAACCACCAAAGCCACCTACTAATTGGATTGATAAGCAAGCTTATGGAAACACTGGAATGTACATGAGACAGCAAAATGCTGTGCCACCTGGTGTAGCATTACTACAAGAGAAGCAAGTAAGAAGGGTATACCAAGCTAGACCCTCAGATGCTAACCAGTAGATATATTTTTTTACATTCTGGTTTTGCATCTGCGATGGAGGGTTGTATGATAGGTATGAGTGAAGGTCTTGTTGGAAGAATTTTGAAGAGATATTGCTTAGGGGAGGCAACATGGAAAGATGCCCTATGAATTTTGAAGAGATATTACAAGGTAAAGACGGTCTGTAAAAAATCTCAATTTTGTAGAGTTTTCTTATTCTGTTTCCCAAATGACTAGAACAAGGTTAGCTACTATTAATTAGTTAAGCGAGATTATTATTAGTTGCTGAGAGTCGGATCCTGCCATGAGTTACAACCACCTGTATACCCTGCCCGGTCTCACCAAATACTTTTACTTGCGAGTTATGACTGCCTTGCGCACCGGCTACAAGTGTTATCCTACTGTTTGGATACAACTAGCACAATCTCAGCGCATACACTTACAAGTTGCGACTGTAACCTTCGCTGCTCGTTGCACGTACTCTTTGTATCCTCATAAGAACCTTAAAATTTCACTAAAAAGGTGGAGCAGATGGAAGCACTCTTTGTGTCCTCCCAAGAACCTTAAAATTTCACTAAAAAGGTGGAGCAGATGGAAGCGTTATCATGGGAACCCTGTTTATGAATCCCAAGCCGCTTCCCGTGGCCGTAATCCTTAACTAGTTGGCTTCTGGTTGTAATCCTTAACTAGTTGGCTTCTGGTTGAAGTCAGGAGCCTTTGCATTGAGATAAGGAGTTTGAAAATGTCGAATAATGAGAAGAAAGTAGTCATTGCATATTACTTTTCTTATTTGACAACTACGAGTACCACCTTCCAAGATGAAGTTGTTCATCCATAATTGAAAAACCAAATGCTGCAGTAAAAACAGGACCGCTTTTCTTCACACAATATGACATGCCCAGGAAGGTCAAACCTGACCCTACAATCCCAACCCACAAAGCGCAGCGTTTTACACATGAAAAAATGTTTTTAATTAAAGAAACCTATTATAGGGCTGGTTTTGAGGGCTCACAAGATGACAAAATCGGGTTATGAAATAGTAATCAACAAAACCCCTATTCCAACTATTTTTTGTAATGACTAAAATACACTCCATAAATTATAAAATTATAAAATTTATCATCTTCTCCTTCTCTTTTCATTCATAAATCATGATGAAGATGATGATCATAATTTCATCATTTAAAGACCCCCCTTTCTTGTATGAACCAACAACTTTCTTGTCCTCGTTTTGCTTCGGTGACGCCTGGTCTTTCCGCACCAAATCATGACTGGAATCATCCTTACATTTCAACAGATAAGTACACAACTCTTTGTCCTCGTCATTCAACGCTCTATAGACGGCCGCTTCGTCATACGAGTGACTACCATGGATTGGTAGTGTTAGAGCATTGCTCGGTCGAACTCGCATGCGTTACTATCTCAAGCATGTTTGTCAATGTTAGTGTTCAAAACTATAAGTCTTGATTTCTAGTCTATTATATCTAAGTCTCGGACTAGATAGAAAGTGTAGTTGAGCTCAAGGACTTCATGGAGATTCATCATACAAGTAGAAGAACTACCCAAGGAACCGGTGGAACTTCTTGACAAAAAGGTATGTGAAGACTTGAACTTATCTATCACTCAAAAGTCTATCTACTCTATCTCCTACTCTTTGAGACAAGAAGTCGTATGCTATATATATAGACTTTGATTATACACATTTGGTATTTCGAGCCGAGTATACCTCGCCTATCTATATCTCGAAATATGGGTTGGTAAGCTTTTCGCTTTAACCAAGTTTATCTTTACCATGTGACGAAAGTCATGATATGTTTCAATCATCTTGAAAATTGCTTTGACGAGAAATGGTGTAACAACTATATAACGTCCTCTAAGAATGTTTCAATGATTGAAATGATAGTTTAGATTACATAACCAATGGTGGACATAAGCATTGTTGTGGAAACACATTTATGTATAAGTCCTATTCCTTGAACCAAATTTTGCGAACTTTGTTGATCAAGAGAACCGGAAGAATGGCGTGAGCCAAATCCGCGAACTGCCGAAGTTCTCAAACCCGAGAATTCCTGCTGGAGTTGACAAACTATTTGCGTGAAACTAAGTCCGCGAACCCAGTCCGCGAACCGGCGAAGTTCTGATACCCGAGAATTTCTGCTGGAGTTTGTAAACTCTGCCCGATAACTTAAGTCCGCGAACCTAGTCTGCGAACTTGAGAAGGTTATATATCTGAAGATGATTTCTGAACTTAAACTTAGACTAAGGAATGCAGTTTGCAAACCGTGGCTATAAAAGTTCATGAACCGATTCAAGTGAATCAAATCATCTTTGCTTCAATTGTGTCTTGTGTGGTACATGAGATTTCCTTGCAATTGAACAACTCTCTAACTAGTTCATTTGAAATCATTTAAACTAGTTGTGGTGAAGAAGAACGTGGTTGATATGGAACGCTCATATGGCTAACCATTTGGTTAAATATTGTTGAACCAACAAGTGCATATGTTTGGGTACGGTTAACAAACCTAGAAGCGTGCATTGTCAAGTTTGTGTAACAAGCTAAGTTTTCGATCTAACGGTTGAGAAATATTAGCTTGAATCTAAATCAGGTTTTCATCTAACGGTGGATATTGATTGCTTTGTTACCAAGGTAACTTAATTTCATACCCTGATTTGAAAGACTATATAAGGGGAACTCTAGTATCTGTGCAAAACTAATCCCCACACCTCACGTGTGATAGTTTGCATACTAGAGTCGCTTCTCCTTTAACCTTTGGTTTTCTTCTTCTAAAACCAGGTTAACGACTTAAAGACTTCATTGGGATTGTGAAGCCAGACCGATACTACTTTTATCGTAGTTGTGTGATCTGATCTTGCATCTTCTATCGTACGAGTACAATCAGATTGATTGGCTTGACATTGATATCTCCGATAGGCAAGATATAAAAAGTAATCACAAACATCTCCGTCTCATTGTTTGTGATTCCACAACATCTTGTTTCGCTACCATACGATTAAGATTGTTGTGAGGTGATTGATAACTCTAGGCTGTTCTTCAGGAATATAAGACTAGATTATCAATTGGTTCCTGTTCACCTTGATTATCATCAAAAGACGGATCAAAACCTTTTAGGGTTTATCTGTGGGAGACAGATTGATCCTTTGATAGACTTGTCTGTGTGAGACAGATTTGTTTATTGTTAAGTCTTCGACTTTGGGTCGTAGCAACTCTTAGTTGTGGGTGAGATCAGCTAAGGGAATCAAGTGCGCAGTATCCTTCTGGGATCAGAGGCGTAGGGGGTACAACTGTACCTTGGATCAGTGGGAGACTGATTGGGGTTCAACTACAGTCCAGTCCGAAGTTAGCATGGAGTAGGCTAATGTCTGTAGCGGCTTAATACAGGGTGTGTTCAATATGGACTAGGTCCCGGGGGTTTTCTGCATTTTCGGTTTCCTCGTTAACAAAATTTCTGGTGTCTGTGTTATTTCAATTTAGCATTATATTGTTTTATCTTTATAATTGAAATAATACAGGTTGTGCGTTTGAATCAATCAATTGGAAATCCGACCTTTGGTTGTTGATTGATATTGATTGATCCTTGGATATTGGTCTTTGGTACCATCCAAGTTATTCCTTGTATTTGATTTGGACTCGCAGTTCTTGCTTGAGTAAATCAAATCAAGAAGAGAGATATAAACTCGTTTATATACTTCTAATTGAATGAGTCTTGTTGATTCTCTTAAAAGTATATTCGAGTTTGTCCATACAGATTGCTAAGCGAAATATTGGGTGGTGTTGTTAGACCCTCGCTTTTTCAATTGGTATCAGAGCAGGAAAACACGTTCAAGACCTTACAAGTCTGTGTTTGTAGCAATATGAGTCTGAGGATAGAATCTCTTACGCATACCAAGATGCCTCCTAAATCTTTTAACTATGACAATTGTATAGGGAATACCTCAAAGGATTGCTCCTTAGTTGATTCTTCTGAATCCCGAGGTAGGAAGATTGTCTCATCTTGTGTTGACCACTCTTCCTCCAATGAGACATTTCACACAATGGCAAAAGCTGAAATGGAGCTCACCAGAATCGCATAAAATTCTACTGAGTTTGTAGATCTTCAGAATCATGATCAACTCATCGATGAATTTGAAAAGTCTATTGATCGAGAACGTGTACTCTATAACATTATTGAGTCCTTCTCTAAGGATATTGAGAAACTTCTTCAAGAAACTAATTTACAGCGTGAAAAAATTAGTGTTCTCGAAAAGATGGTCAAAGAAGGATCAATTAGAGAGAATCGTTTGATCAAGATGCATTCATCTGATCTTGACAGACTTCGTGTTGAAAAAGAGAAACTAGAAGCATCCCTTTCACTAGCCCATGAACAATGCAAGTCCTTGGAAAAGGATAACTCTGTCCTAAGGGGAAATTCTTCTGTTCAAACTGTTCTTGACATATAGTACATGAAGAAATACTCTCCAGGAGAAGATTGTGTCGAGAAAAGTTTTCATAACTTACCATCTTCTCACAAGGTTGTGAATTTAAAACAGATGCCTTTTTTTGCTTCTCCTCAACGACTTGTACTTTCTGTGGAAAAAGGAATCACTATGCTATCCATTGTTTTGAAAGGAGAAAACAAATAGCTAAACTTCACAATTTGCTTCGTTTCACTGACAATGGAACAAACAGTCAGTCGACTACAGCAGTGAACCTTATGTCCACAGGAAACCAGACATCTTACAAAAATGACCTCTTCCCTAGAAATCATTGCAGGACGCTTGTGCATCCTAGTGGCATAAATCCTTGTGTTGCTAATGAAAGCATGTCCCGTGCTTATAAGAACAACTCTGGTAAATCTAAATCTAGAGTATGGAGACCCATTTCGGAAAATCCTCTAGAACCGATCCCTAGAGGTCTTAGACTCATAATCAGAAAGCCTCTTTTCTTGAACCTTCGGGAAGGGCTGTGAGAAATTTCCTTTATTTGGAAAATGCCAAGGGAAAACAAGAAAAGCTGAGGTCAGATATCCTGGTGGAAATTACAACTACTCTCTCAAAACCTATGGTGAGACTATGTCTCCCTCTGCTTCCTAGTAGCAGAACGTTCCGTTCTTGTATCTAACTTGAGAGATACAAGGATGATGTTTCAGAGATTCTCAAGTAATTAGCCGATTTTCATCGGTTTGTATGTTTGATATCTTATGATGTGAGTTTTTAGTATTTCTTTCTTTCATCACTGTGACCTTTCTTTTTAGGACTGGAGAAATTTTGAAAGTGACACAGTATGCAGTTTTCCTGGTTGGGTCCACTATTTTTTTTTTATTTTTTTTAGCGTATGGCTTAGTCCACGAACGTCCATATCTCCTCAAGGAACTCTAGGGTTTCTATCTAGGGTGTACACTTGAACATATATATATATATCTCATATATGCGTTCATTAATCTTCAGAAAGGAACTCGATGGAAACTGTTCCCAAAGAAGAAGTTAACCCTACTGTAAAGAATGATCTCAAAGGAAGTGATCATGCTCAAGAGTTTATTCGGAAGAAGATTCTTGAAAGGAAAGAGTATAACTCTTGGATTGGAGAATCTGTCAAGGGATTTAATTCTCATTCAGAATGAAGTAAAGAACGAACTTGCTAACCTTCAACTGCAGATAAACCAGCTTATTGATGGACAGGAAAAAATCCTTGGTACTCAGAACATCTTGATTAGGAATCATAAGAAAGTTATTCTTGACTGCGCTAAGGCTCGACATTTTGCTGGCATTATTGATCGAAAAACTAATGTTCTCACTCATGAACATGGGGTCTCTGCGGTCAACAAGATCAAGGATATCAGTGATTCCTATTTCGATGGACCATTCCAGAGGTATGAAATCATCAAGGAAAACTGAGTTTTGTTTATTTGCCTAGTATGTCTTCTTTTTGATTTAGTTGGAAGAATAACTAGTACTTTGAATAGCAATGATTGTGACTATACATAGCTATTATTTTTCATCTTCTTGTTCCTTTTTAGGTTTATTAGTTTAAATTCTAAAAACTTTTTGGAGGATGATGTTTTGCAGTATTAATCTTTATGGTTTGTTATATTGCAATTTATTATGGGATATTGGGGTTTACGACCGTGAACTATGTTTGTCCCATACTTTGTCAAAAGTAAAGTCGTCCGTGATCGGTATTCAAGTATTGATAAAAGAATGAATGGACTTTTGACAAATACAAAAGTTAAGCCTATATTGTCAAATATTTGATGGAAGATAGGTTAAAATCTTTTGTTTTCAAGGATTATGTCTATTAAATATCGTTATGCAAATAATGATGGAAAATAGAATGAATCCTTGTGTATTCCGCAATATTGATCATCCCTGATCCATATTTTATATATTACTGTGAGGCTCCGTAATATATCTTATGTTGAGCACTGTACAACCAAGTTGATTTTTTAGCTTAGTTGTTGTTCCGTGAGATATGTTATGTCGAGCATATTGAACTAAATTAATCATCTTGTTTGATTATTTAGTTATTGCTCCGTAAGTTTTCTTATGTCGAGAAAAACAAATGATAATTAAATTAATTACTTTTTTGATTAGTTTGGTTGTGTATTCCAATTAGATTAATTATGGTTCTCTTGTAATTAGTCTAGTTGAGTCTTTTCGTGTCTCCATAAGTTCTCTTATGTTGAGCATAATCAATTGAATTGATCAATTTTTGTGTTTAATTTGATTGCGTATTCCGATTAAGTTAATCATGGGTTTACTTGTGATTAATTTGATTGAGTTTTTGTATATAGGAAATCATTCTCATGGTTTTTTGTGTACAATAAAAATCCGCCGTTTCTTTCGAAATTAAGGTCGCTCTTGTTGTTCCTTCGGGAATGACATCAAATCGGGGAGAGTTCTTTTGAACTTGTGATTAATGGTCATATCTTGAGGGGTGTGCGGCTGTGGAATTTTAGAGGGGTTATCTTGTATCTTTAAACTCCTTGATGAATGCATTTAGCTTCGGCTTTATGATTGCATCTGAATTAGTTGGTATGTATTTTTCTTTTTGTCATGAAATGTCTCTCTCCGAAATTTCATTATGATCCCGTTCTTGTACCTTTGCCAATTTTATTGACAAAAAGGGGGAGAATTAATATGTAGTTCACACTACAAATACATATGGTTTTCGGATCATTGTGTAAGGGGGAGTGGTTTCCATGTGAGATGGAGTATTGACTAAGGGGGAGTGATACATATCACCATAGTATTATTGTTGAAGTTCTGATACAATTGAACTTTGACGCTGTGTAATAATACCATGACACTGTATAACAATGATCGACAACTATGTTTTCTCATTGTTATAGCTACGGATCTTCAACAACGGTGATGCTAAACTTACAACCTTTGGGATCATTGGAGTACTTGGAAGTGACAAAGATTTCGAGGAATGTCAAAGATTAGACATGTGGAATAGGAGCTACTAAAGTTTCTTTATCTTTTTTGTATTCCATATGTATTGATAGTTTTGTCACTAAAATTGACAAAGGGGGAGATTGTTAGAGCATTGCTCGGTCGAACTCGCATGCGTTGCTATCTCAAGCATGTTTGTCAATGTTAGTGATCAAAACTATAAGTCTTGATTTCTAGTCTACTATAGCTAAGTCTCGGACAAGGATAGAAAGTGTAGTTGAGATCAAGGACTTCATGGAGATTCATCATACAAGAAGAAGAACTACTCAAGGAACCGGTGGAACTTCTTGACAAAAAGGTATGTGAAGACTTGAACTTATCTGTCACTCTAAAGTATATCTACTCTATCTCCTACTTCTTGAGACAAAAAGTCGTATGCTATATATAGACTTAGATTATACACATTTGGTATTTCGTGCCGAGTATACCTCGCCTATCTATATCTCGAAATATGTGTTGGTAAGCGTTTTGCTTCGACCATGTTTATCTTTACCATGTGCCGAAAGTCATGATATGTTTCAATCATCTTGAAAATTGCTTTGACGAGAAATGGTGTAACAACTATATAACGTCCTCTAAGAATGTTTCAATGATTTAAATGAGAGTTTAGATTACATAACCAATGGTGAACATAAGCATTGTTGTGGAAACACATTTATGTATAAGTCTTATTCCTTGAACCAAAGTTTGCGAACTTTGTTGATCAAGAGAACCGGAAGAATGGCGTGAGCCAAATCTACGAACTGCCAAAGTTCTCAAACCCGAGAATTTCTGCTGGAGTTGACAAACTATTTGCGTGAAACTAAGTCTGCGAACTCAGTATGCGAACTCAGTCCGCGAATCCAATCCGCGAACCGGCGAAGTTCTCATACCCGAGAATTTACGCCGGAGTTTGTAAACTCTGCCCGGTAACTTAAGTCCGCGAACCTAGTTTGCGAACTTGAGAAGGTTATATATATCTGAAGATGATTTCTGAACTTAAACTTAAAAAGACTAAGGAATGCAGTTTGTAAACCGTGGATATAAAAGTTCATGAACCGATTCAAGTGAATCGAATCATCTTTGCTTCAATTCTGTCTTGTGTAGTACATGAGATATCCTTGCAATTGAACAACTCTCTAACTAGTTCATTTGAAATCATTTAAACTAGTTGTGGTGAAGAAGAACGTGGTTGATATGGAATGATCATATGGATAACCATTTGGTTAACTATTGTTGAACCAACAAGTGCATATGTTTGGGTACGGTTAACAAACCTAGAAGCGTGCATTGTCAAGTGTGCATAACAAGCTAAGTTTTCGATCTAACGGCTGAGAAATATTAGCCTGAATCTAAATCAGGTTTTCATCTAACAGTGGATATTGATTGCTTTGTTACCAAGGTAACTTAATTGCAAACCCTTATTTGAAAGACTATATAAGGGGAACTCTAGTATCTGTGTAAAATTAATCCCCACACCTCATTTGTGATACTTGTTTGCATACTAGAGTCGGTTCTCCTTTAACCTCTGGTTTCTTCTTCAAAAACCAGGTTAACGACATAAAGATTTCATTGCGATTGTGAAGGCAGACCGATACTAATTTTATCGTAGTTGTGTGATATGATCTTGCATCTTCTATCGTACGAGTATAATCAGATTGATTGGCTTGAGATTCTCCGATACGCAAGATATAAAAAGTAATCACAAACATCTTCGTCTCATTATTTGTGATTCCGCAACATCTTGTTTCGCTATCATACGATTAATATTGTTGTGAGGTGATTGATAACTCTAGGATGTTTTTCAGGAATATAAGACCGGATCATCAATTGGTTCCTGTTCACCTTGATTATTATTAAAAGACGCAACAAAACCTTTTAGGGTATATCTGTGGGAGACAGATTGATCCTTTGTTAGACTTGTTTGTGTGAGATAAATTTGTTTATTGTTAAGTCTTCGACTTTGGGTCGTAGCAACTCTTAGTTGTGGGTGAGATCAGCTAAGGGAATCAAGTGCGCAGTATCCTGCTGGGATCAGAGGCGTAGGGAGTACAACTGTACCTTGGATCAGTGGAAATTATTAGGCATTTGAGGTATTGGGCGCTTGATCATTCATGACGTCTGGGATTTGGCATTTAGGATTTTCTTTCATTGTATATCAATTTCTCCAGAACGTTTGCAATACTTGCATTCAGTATTTGAATTCAGTAATTTATCAAAATTCAGTTCATTTTGCTTAAAGAAAATCTCTATCAAATCCCAAAGAAAACCCTCAATCATCTACCGGTCCAAAACCAGTCAAAAAATCAAAAACCAAAACAAAACCTCAGATCTCTCAGAAGTTCAGAAGTTCAAGAGATTACAAAAAAAAGGATTCAAAGGAAATCAGCAAAGAAAGATTTTCGCTCCTCTGCATTCTTCAAGACTTGCAAGTCCGCCTTCTCCATATTCAGATCTTTAGTCAGCCTAGCAATCTTGTCCTCCTTCTCCTTCATAGCATCATTGGTAAAGGGTATGTTGTTCTCGCATGAGTCCTTGATAGCATCTATCTTCTTACGAAGCCATTTTACGTTGAAGCCAAGTTTTTTAGAATTCTCCAAGTTGAACTCCCAATCAAAGAGTACATCTGGAATAACAATATTTCTAGCCCTGTTGCATATATCATTTACAACACGCAAGATAGAACTTACTTGCATGGTTAAAGAATAAGCACGCTTGGGATATCTGGTAACGACGATGTGACCAAATTTCCTCCATATCTTCTCGTACAAGTCGGCATATCCAATAGGAACGCTGAATCCACCAACTAGCTCGTGGTATGGGAGTGATGCATCAAATAGATGATCAAAATCAATCCCTGAACTCGGGTATTCATGCACCACTATACGGTTCTCAATTACTGGAGCAACTTCTACAGTCAGAGCGACGGTTTCTTCAGTTTCTTCCACTCGTGGTTCGGCTTCTTCCGCCACTGGAGCAACAACAATTGAAGTCTAAATGGTTTCAGTAGCAATCTCGTCATGGACGTGAAGTGCAGAGATTTTTGTATCTTCATCAATAACCCCGGGGTCGCTCGAGTTATCATTATTAGTTTCATTATTCTCAACTTTGGTATTTGGCACCTAAGTACGAAGATTACATGATATTAGAGAAATCTAAACATGGAAGCCAAGTAGAACCATAAACTACAGAATACAAGTGGTCTAACATCATCAAAGTTCATCATCATGCATTCAAGACACGAGCAAATAGCGTGAAAGTCATGAAAACACGTTTTACAACAAGCTCGTCTGAGAGGATTTCACACTGCCCTGTAAAAATGAAGAACTGGGAGAAATTGGTGAATAATATAAGGTCTAGTTATATACCATTATCTTCGTATGGATGTTATCTATAACATAACAAAATTTCATAACAATCCGATGAACTATCAAGGAGATATGGTCAAAACATTGGACAACATACAGTCTGAAAAAGTTCTGAAAGTCTCCTGGAAGTTTACTGTTTCGCTTTTTTCAGGCCCTAAACATGCTCAAAATTTAAAAAGCTTCTCTGTTAAAGCTTGAAAATTTCCCGGGTTTGAAGATGCATATGCAAACCGTGAAAATCCGACTTCAGACATAGATTTTATGGTGTTTTTGCTAAAAACCTGAGTTCTGAATTTTATGGCGACGTATTTCAGCAAAGTTTTTCGTATATGCACATGGATTCTCGCTCATTCATTCATAAATCAACATTCTTATGCTTCCATAGATAAAATGCTAGGGAAATACTTACTTGGGTGGTCTCTGAAACGTTCAAAGAATCATAATTGCCCGTGTCAACATCAAGAATATCATCACTTCCATTCTGTAACCAAATAACGAGAATATCATCACTCTGTTTTCCCAGCAACAGAGAATTGAAAGCCGTCAATACTTGATGGAGCAAAATTCTGTAACCAAATAACGAATATTGGTTTTATAATCCTAATAACAAGAAAAGGAAAGTGTCACGACGGAAAAGTATTGACAAATCACCAAGGAAACGACTGGGGACTTTATGGTGTTAGGCCACAACTTGAAATTCTTGTTCCTTCCCTCTCCACCATGAATGACTGTTTCTGCTTCTGAGAAGTTTACGTCAATTCGAGGTCTCACAGTGTGACCATCCTGTAAAAAGAAATTGATGCGGTAATCAAAAAAAGCAATTATTTTAATTCTATGAATATTACACAAAAGATACATACTTGTGACCATCCTGGAGACGCCTTTATCTTATCGCTGCCGGAGATATGTTTCAATCTTGGTCGAGAAGCAATCATCTCAGCAGAAGGAGGCTCTTTCGCTAAAGGTTGGTCGACCTTTATGAAATCACGTAAACGCTCAAGCTGTTGATCCCAGAAATCTATGTAACCTGGATTTACATATGTGATTCGTTCAGAACAAGGGAACCAGTAAGAGCTTCCTTCCACATGTGTGCAATCTAAATAGGTCTTAAGTTGTTCCACTGATGGTTTCCTCCGTCGGAAAATTGGAACACATTGATCCATACCCATTTGACGAGCTGCTCTATCGATGTTGTATTATTATACTGAAAAGTCTCCATACATTGCTGATATCAAATGACCCGGAGTACAACTCAACATGAAGGATCTCTCTCCATCACTCAAGTTGGCACCAGATTTCAAAGTCATACTTTCTTCAGTATTGAAGGTTGACAACTGAGAAACATAAGAAGGGATTGACACCCAGGGGCGAAAATTAAACTCAGATTCATCGTGTAACACATCCATGAGACGTGTCTTGGATTGAGGTTTCTTTGTAGACCATCGCATAATCCTGGCATTATCCTTCTCAGAAAAATACGACGAGCATGAGCAGCATTCAGTCCTCGCAAAGTATTACGAGGAATAGCTGCATAATTCTTGAATCATTCACACTTCAAGGCTTGGAGAAACATCGTATTGGCGTAGCATTCAATCTTCATAAAGCCATTCGAAAAGCTGGAGTCTATAACCAAGGAGTCTAGGTTAGGGTACAAAGAACCCCAAGAATAGACTACCTATGGAAAGTTGTTCACCTTGAGCCATCCTAACGGCAAAAGGAACTACAAACGGCTTTAACAAAGTTCCAATATACTCAAATACGTCCCTGGACAGCCATAAACACAAGAGAGCAGCAATAGATAACATACCATCGACGGGTCTATCAAGAGGAGTATCTCTCGGCCACCAGTGTGTTAACCAGTGGGCATAACAAGATTTGCCAGATGCTTTATTAATTCTCTCCATCTCGGATGTTAAGATGTTAGAAACTTCTTCCTTCTCTGCCGAAAGCTTTCCAGAAAAGTTACCCGTGATTGGGAGATGCAACAAAGCAACTACATCCTTCAAAGTGATGGTAAACTCTCCCCATCTGCATATGAAAGTATGAGTTGGAATGCACCAACGAGAAAGTAGAGCTACAATACCTCACGCATCATGAAAAATGAAAAAGTCTCCAGATGTTTGGATAGCCCTGGTCACCTGTGCACTGTCCAACATGGCTCTAACACGAGGAAAATCCAGCATGAGTCTCGCCCATCCCGAGAATTTTTCTAAATGTCGTCAGGAAAGCTTGAATTCTATGATCGACGCAAGGAAAAGTCCTCGTTCAAGACAAAATCGAATGGCTGCTCGAGGAGTCACCAATTTCTTCTAAACAACCTCCTTGGGATTTATCAGAAGACGAAATGCCGGAGTTTTGAGGCGTTTTTAAGTTCCCTGCTGAACCTCGAAGAATGCATCATCTATGCTTGGAACGTTTTTGATTCCAGGGGTTTCTTCTTCTTCATCACCAACGAAAGTTTCATCCATATATGTGTCGTCTCTGGAGGCGTCATTTTCTTGGAAGTCAGACATCCTTGCTAAGTAGTTGTAATGCGTACAAAACACTCTACTTTAGTACATCATCATACAAGATGCAGACTTCGGCAATATGATGGAGTTGTACAATATGATGACAAAATGCTCATGCAAGCATCTACAAAATGGTAATTCTTAACTCTTACCTTTTTACAATTCCACTAACAGTAGTGATTGTGATGCAAGAGTTGGCACTCCAAACTTGCTCGTTTTTGAATCTACAAAATACGAGCAAAACTCAGGTTTTCCCCATCATACGAACATTAATCATCGAATTACGAAAACTAAACAATATTTCATCATAAATAATTGTTTGCTGTTAATATTGCTCAAAGTCAAGCTTTGGTTTTCAAATATATAAATATAAATAAAAAACGTGATTAACTCACGTAAAAAATAAATAAAAAATTTGACGTGATCCCAGGCTTACGTGAGTTTATCAAAAAAAAAAAATCTTTGTGGAAGCTCCACGGTTTAATATATAAAAAAAATCTCTTTTCCTTCGTATGAGCATTTTTCTTTGAAACGAAGGTTTATTTCGGTCTTGTGAAAAGTTCACACCTTTTAAGATAAAGTTTTGGTTTCCATGAAAGCTCATAAACAAAATTTTATCACTGGACACAGGTCTATTTCAAAAGAAAAATCTCTCAAGCTAGGGGTTATTGTTAGTCTCTTGAACTAACAATCGAACGAACATACGCTTAATAAAATAAGGGTTCTCTACAAAACTCACACTCATATATGCACATGTATATAACTTCATCATGAAAAAAACATGAATAATTCATGAAACAGCAAAAAAAAAATTGGCGTGCCTGGTCGGCGCCGGAGGTGGCCGGAATTCGGCCGACGATGGGTGGCGACGGTCGGCTGGCGTACAAAAAAAAAAAATTCCTGACGTGAAGGAGATGAAGAGGTGATGAAGGTGGTGGTCGGTCTAGAAAAAAAAAGAGGGATTAATCCCTTTTATATCAAATTTTATTTCCAAAACCTAATTTCACAAGGATTTCCCTTTTGGGCCCGGACCCGCGAATCTTAAACCGACCAGGGTTCCATCACCAAATCAGCGGTGCTATATCATTTTATGATCGTTAGATGACGCTCTATCATGCCGCTGGGATCTTCATTGAAGCCGTGGTTTTCTCTTGCAATCGAAAATCCGATAACGTCTTATCTTACGACTAAGTTCAATTACTTACTTTGTTCATACCTGGAAAATTACCATTCAGTGCTGACTGAGGAACATGATTATCCGTCACTAAGCAGGGGAATTAATGTAGATGGTGGATTTTCAACAAGGGTTAAAATCGTAAAACCATAATTGTAATGCTCCTGATCCAGCAATCAGATGAGTATTGAGGCTCATGTCTCTCGTCGAAGCATGAAAGCTCATGCCGCATAAATCTCTGACTGAGAATACTATCTCTCAGAGTATATACAAATGTGCAGTCTCTCAGCTGAGGCAACAACATATCTCATGAATACTGAGCAATTTCAGTAATTACTTCTACATAGAATCGAAAGATTAGACGGCTCCTAGACGACTTACCTGCTAGTATAGAGCAATAACATCTCCAGGATGTAACAATGTTTTCCCTGACTATATGAAAGAAATATGATGCTTCAACAAGCTCATATCACTCAATTACTGAATAATTAATGCTCATAGACGATCATACTAGTATAGAGTTATCAATTAATTATTCCTAAATTATTAGATTCATTAACTGAATCCCTGGAAAATATTCTACATTGTTCATAATATTTCGTCACTTCATTTCGTGGTTCTTCCCAGCAGAGTTCCACGGGTTAGTGCTAAATACTCAACGTACGGGCATCTGAACAGCTATTGAGTAAGCCCGGGCTAAAATGTTGCAAGTGTATTCAAAAATAATGCGCAAACGAGCACCTGATTGCACGAACGAGCATTACAAAACACGAAGGAACGATGAACCTATGCAAAATAGGAAGAAAAATAATAATAAAATATTAGCAAAGGCGTCAGGGGACTGGGCCCACCGGCCGGCCAGTCACACCGTGTCCAGTCCCACGCCCAATTTTATATTTTATTATTTTTCCTGATCTCATGAAAATCCCTTCATTTGAACAAATCTCCTTCGTCTCAAGGAAACTCTCAGTCTCATGGTGTTTCCTCGTATCAAAGAAATAACAAAAATTTAGGAAAGGTGTCGCGGGACCGGGCCCACTATCCGTCCGGCCATGCCCTAGCCGTGGCCGGTCCCACACCTCATGATTCCTTATTATTTTATTATTTCCCTCATCCCATGAAAATTCTCTGATTTCACGATATTTCCCTCAACTCATGAAAAATAATATAAAATTAGGGAAAAGCTCA
Organism: Papaver somniferum; assembly: GCF_003573695.1. NCBI lineage: Eukaryota > Viridiplantae > Streptophyta > Magnoliopsida > Ranunculales > Papaveraceae > Papaver > Papaver somniferum. The sequence continues at coordinate 192,938,518 of NC_039359.1, forward strand.
CGGGACGGGCTCATTGGCCGGCCAGCCACGCCCTAGTCGTGGCCGGTCCTACACACCCTTGTCTCATTAATTTAATATTATTTGTTTCCCTCATCTCATGGAAACTCCCTCACTTCAAGGAAAATCCTTAGTTTCAACAAACTCTGCAAACTTCAACAAAACGATGAAATAATGCAACTGGATGCCAAAGATGCTCAATCAGTATCTACCAAAATGATAATTCTTAATTCTTACCTTTTTACGATTCCACTAACAGTAGTGATTGTAATGCAAGAGTTAACACTTTAAAACTTGCTCGTTTCTTCGAATCTACAAAAGATGAGCAAAACTCAGATTTTCATAAAATCGCGAACGCTTCCACCATGCGAACATTAACTATTGAATTATAAAAACTAAACAATATTTCATCATAAATAATTATTCACTTTTAAATATTACTCAAAGTCGGGCTTTGATTTTCAATATATATAACGTGAATTAATCACGTAAAATAAGTTTTATTATTTTGATGTGAGCAAAAAACTCACGTAAAAAAAATATATATCCGTGAACATGTCACGGTTTTGTATAAAAAAAAATCGTGAATATTCACGGTTCTATCAAAAAATATATATTTTCCTTCGTACAATCGTCCGTCGTTGAAACGAGGGTTTATTTCGATCTTGTGAAAGTTCACACCTTTTAAGATAAAGTTTTGCTTTCCATGAAAGCTCATAAACAAAATTTTATCACTAGACGCAGGTCTATACATAAAAAAAAAAAAATCTCTCCTAAGTCAGGGATTGTTACTAGTTTCTTGAACTAACGATTGAACGAACATACGTTTTTCAAACAAGGGTTTTTTACAAAACTCACATTTATATATGCACATGTATATATATAACTTTGACATGAAACAGAAAACACACACACAAAAAAAAAACGCACCCGGTCGGCGCAGGCCGGAAGTTGGCCGGACGGTGGCGGCGACGGTCGGTGGAGTTAAGCTCCGGCGAAAAATCTCCTTCCTGCTGCTGACGTGAAGGAGATGAAGGTGGTGCTCGGTTGTGGAAGAGAAATAAAAAAACGGAGAGGTATTTATTCCCTTTTATATCAAATTTTATTTTCAAAACCTAATTCCACAAGGATTTCCTTCTTGGGCCCGGCCTGTGAATCCTAAATCGACCAAGGTTCCATCAACAAATCAGCGGTGCTACGCCACTTTATGCTCGTTAGATGACGCTCTATCATGCCACTGGGATCTTTGTTCAAGCCATGGTTTGCTCGCGCAATCGAAAATCCGGTAACATTTTATCTTACGTCTAATTTCAATTACTTATTTCGTTTATAACTAGAAAATCACCATCCAGTGCTGACTGAGGAACATGACTGCCCCTCACTAAGCATGGGACTTAATGTAGATGGTGGATTTTTGACAAAGGATAAAATCGTAAAACCATAATTATACATGCTCCTGATCCAGCAATCAGATGAGTATTGAGGCTCATGTCTCTGATCGAGGCATGAAAGCTCATGCCGCAAGAATTTCTGACCGTGAATACTGTCTCTCAGAATATATGTAGATGTGTAGTCTCTCAGCTGAGCCAACAACGTATCTCATGAATACTGAGCAATTTCAGTAATTACTTCTATATAGAATCGAAAGATTGGACGACTCCTAAACAGCTTTCCTGCTAGTATAGAGCAATAACGTCTTCAGGATGTAACAATGTTTTCCCTGACTATATAAAGGAAATATGACACTTCAACAAGCTCATATTACTCAATTCTCAGATAATTAATGCTCCTAGACAGCATGCCTGCTAGCATAGAGCCACCAATTAATTATCTCTAGTCCTTAAATTCATTAACTGCATATTTGGAAATATTCTACGTTCTTCATAATATTTCATTACTCCAATTCGTGGTTCTTCCCAGCAGAATTCCATGGGTTAGTAATAAATATTCAACGTGCCGGAATCTGAGCCGCTATCGAGTAATCCCCGACCAAAATGGTGCATGTGTGTTCAACAATAATGCAATAACAATCACCTGAATGCACGAATGAGCATTCCAAAACACGAAGGAACGATGAACCTATGCAAAATAGGAAGAAAATTAACAATAATAAAATATTATCTAAGGCACTGGGGACTGGGCACCGGCCGGCCGGTCATGCCGTGGCCAGTCCCACGCCCAATTCTATATTATATCATATCTTATTATTTTTCATTAATCTCATGAAAATCCCTTCATTTGAACAAATCTCCTTCGTTTTAGGGAATCTCCTCAGTTTCTTGGTGTTTCCTTCACACTAAGGAAATAATAAAATTAGGAAAGGTGTCGCGGACCGAGCTCACTAGCCGGCCGGTCATGCCCTAGTTATGGCCGGTCCCACACCTTCCATTCCTTTTTGTTTTATTATTATTATTTCCTTCATCCCAGGAAATTCCTTGGTTTCATGATATTTCCTTCACATCAAGGAAAAGATATAAAATTAGGGAAGACACGCGGGACCAGGCCCTAGCCGGCCGACCATGCCCTAGTCATGGTCGGTCCCACATGCCCCTTATTTTATTATTATCAATTATTATTGTTTCCTTCATCTCATGAAAACTCCTTCACTTTAAGGAAAACTCCTTTATCTCAACAAACTCCTTGATTTCATGGTATTTCCCTAAAATCATGAAAATAACATAAAATTAGGAAAAGTGCCATGGAACCGAGCTTATTGGCCGGACGGCCATGCCTTGGCCATAGTCAGTCCCACAATTCATGATTCCTTATTTTATTATTATTATTTCCTTCATCTTATGAAGTTTCCTCAGTTTCAGCAAAAACCTTGATTTCTTCGTATTTTCTCAAAATGTTGCTCAAACGCACATCAGAAAATATCAAAATTCTCAGGACTGAGACGTGAACATTTTAGTGAAGTTAGCATATTACCTAGACTGACCAAGGTTGGCTCTTTGTCTTGCAAGAAGCCGGTCCCACGCATTTTCACAATTTTACCTAATTTGCGCAATTGCACGTATTGGGTTCAAACTCTTTCCAAGCAACTTGGAATTTCATCAAATGATCGTCAGTCGATCCCATGACCAACCAGGGTCGGTTCCATGACCCCTTGGTCGGTCCCTCATCTCTTGATAATTAGGTTTTATTGCCCAACGCTCAGACGAGCAATATTTTATTAAAATAATTAAACCAGCATTTAATCATCTTTTCACCAACTGGTTTTCAAGAGACTTTGGTATTTTCTCACACGAGCACCTGGGCGTTACATGGTAGACTCATCATACCATGTAGACGGTCCCTCCTTCACTCCGTGGTTGATTTTCAATGAATCATCAATTGATCGAAATTAGGGTTTCGAATCCAAAGCTCTGCAAAACATAATTCTGAACAGATTCAAACACTAATAGTTTTATGTTGATCCCGTGATCAACATTTCAATTATCATACTCGGTTCAATTGCCATTATTTTGATTAATATTTTATTTGGTCCCGCTACCAATAATTCATCAAACGAGAAACATTCGCTCAAATGAGCAATATTTGCTCAGACTAAGGAATATTGGTTCAACTATCAATATTCAACAATTCATCAAGTGAACAATATTTGTTCATCTTAACTATCAACATTTACTTGAGAATTATATCTCTGTCTCAACAGACACATTAAATTCATGAGTCTTAGAACATTTGCAAATCACGTTCGACTCAGCAATACAAGGACTCATCGTCCCATAAAGTCAGCAACTGATTAACTAAATACACGTCTATCTTGCAGATTCCACAATCACGAGACATCAATCGTGTCACATGGGGGGATATTAACTAGGGTTTTGGTCTGGCGGTCCACGACACGTGTGTTCATACACACGATGAGAATGTGAGCAAGTCGTGCAATCAGTTGGAGGAGTTAGCAAAGTAGTGGATGGAAAATCAACCAAGTCTCCGCACGATGAGAAACTGGTTTTAACACGATTTTCACTTCCCCACTCTTTGACTCCAGCAACTGTCACTCTTCATGGGATCAAGGTGTTTACAATTCTAGCCATATAAATAAGTCTTTGAATCATGATTGAAAAACAGATAATCTCTCGTAAAACAGAAAACAAGAGATTAAAAACTCAACATCTGAGCAATTACTCTCGACAGAGCAAATTCAATCAATCAGAACTTATCTGATTTCTTCACGCAGAATACACAACACACCTACAATCTTCGATCACCATTGATATCACACATTTCTCAGCTTCTCTCCTACAGATCGACCCATCATCTTTTGTGACCAAATTGACTTTGGAACGACCATTGTCTTGGTTTAGGCCGGAGTCCTATAGATTGATCTCTCGAACTTAAAACACTCCCTTCTTGCGGTGCATCTGTGTGAGGTTAAACATTTCGCTCGGTTTAAGGAGTCTCCTCCGCACGGTCGTCTCCTCAATTCCTTAAAAACCAGCAAATCGTTTTTCCTCATCTATACTCGTTCCTGAAAGAGATTACTAAAACCTCGATAATAGAGCAGGATACACGAACCATCAAGGAAAAGATAGTCGGACCTGGCTTCATGAATACCTAAGTGAAGTCTTTAAGTCGTAAACCTAATTATGTTTCTCAGAGGAAACCTAGGTTCATCGAGGATGACTCTAGCAAACAATTAGGACACAGAAAGTGTCAGGGATTGAATTTCCTTGTTTTTTAAGTCTCTATATTTATAAACTTTCAAGACTAGAGTTGCTTAAAATTCAAGCTAAGATAACTTGAGATTCAAGCAAACACTTTCTCTATTTAGATGATACTCTTGTTAGGAGTTCGTGTCACCATGTGAGAATTTTGTTTTGAAATTATATTGAAGAATATACACTATGGTCCAGAGTACCAGAACCGTGTATAATGGTAGTTCATGGCAAATATGCTTTTCGAAACAGTAAGCATAATCATGTTCACTTAAACACTTAATACTTAAAATCATGATGCGCATACAAAAGGTGTTTTAGTTATCAAAAATGTCTTAGAGGTGTTCACCAGAGTTGTAGCTATGTTAAATATATTTATGAAAATAGTTCATAAGCATCTGTTAAATCGTACTAGGTAGGTATGCGAGGTTACGCATACCTACGAACCATTTCGTGAATTCAGATGGCCAAGGTACGCGTTCCGGGTATGCGTACCCTTAGTCTATTCATGCACTGAGGCTCTCCATTCACGATTTCAGAACACCATGGTACTCGTACTGGTTATGAGTACCTACCTATATCACGGGATTTCATATATCCATGGTACGTGAACTGGGTCTGCGTACCTAGTTACCTTGAATCCATATTTCAGTAGTTCTGAAAACTCTCTTTTTTTAAAATACCCCAGTCAGACTCAATCTAGATAAAAGTATATACAAGAGTTTATATCTCTATCTCTCAATTCAATCTGCAATCAACAAATAGAAATTTGCGAGCCCGATTGAATATAAGAGAAGTAACTTGAATGGTACCTTTTGAGAGGTGATTTTAGGTTTGAGGTTCTACCCGTCCTAGCTAGCCAAATGACCTCACTTTATCAAGAATAGTAAGAGAGAAAGTTGTCCTTCCATTGTACCTTGTCCTTCTTTGTATAGACTTTTCAAAAGCTCTTTCCTTTTATGACATCATGCCATGTGTCTTAACTAATTTAATTAATACTAATGTTATTCCTTCTCTAATAAAACCTCCTTCTTTCCTCTTAATTCCTCACTTGTCCTTTCCATTTTATGGATACTTTCTTGGTGGACTTGGGCCTTAGTCCCCATGTCTCATGTTGGGTTTGCCTCCCTTTTGAGGGCACACTAGCCCAGCTAAGGGGTAATATTTTTCATGTATCAACATTAGTCCCCTGACTGTTGGGTCAATTGTTAAATGACCCAATAGTCATAAAAGATCTTCTTTGGGCGCCTCTCCCTTCGCAGACGGTTGAGATGAGGATTTTTCTTCCCCATTAATCTTATGATCATGGGCGACGTTTAGCCTCCCATCGTGCAGATTTCGATTTCTGTCGGTTGCCATTCCTTTTGCATAACTGCCACGTTAAGTCCCTGAGGTTCTTTATATATATAAGGGTGTTAGTTTGTTTCCCATTCATCTTCATTCTTCTTCCACTCTCTTCGAACGTATCCATACACTCTCCATGTCTAGCATCTCCACCAGTAGTTCGTCTGAAGAATCTAGTGAATCTGAAGGAACCATGAACGAAGGTTCCGAGGAGACTGAGTACTCGGGGCAGGATGAAGTTCATTTACCTTCTCTAACGAATGGTAGATCTTATACACTCGCAGAATTTACAAGCGGGCCTGCTCTGAAACGCGCGCTGAGGCTGAGGGAGCTCCGCAGAGGTAAGCGTGCTTTTCCTCTTGAAGATATCTTAGTTCCTCGCCTTCTAAATACCCTTCTATTGCCTTATCCTTCTGCCCCTGGATGGATCATGCAACCCGAGTCAGATACTATGGATACCTTTGCGTTTAAAATGGTGTCGCGGATGGCTATTCATCGTGGCGACTATGGTCTTCCCCTCATTGATATTCGGTCCAAGTCGAAAACTCATATTGTGTGTCCGCATTGGGCATCTCACATACGCTCCAATCCTAGTCACGCAGCTGCTCTTCATAGGGCAGGTATTGATGAAGCTATAAACCCGTCTCTTGAGCGGGAAGTGAAGATATGTATACGTGATCTAACATGGCTTTTTTGTCGCTGGTTTCCCCCTGTTCATACTCTTTTTACAACATGGGAGGAAGCAACCATCGTTCTGGAGGATGTAGTCGGCCTTACAGGGCTACCTGAAAAAGCGGGGGTCTAACAACACCACCCAATATTTATCTTAGCAATCTGCATGGAAAAACTCGAATATACTTTTAATAGAATCAACAAGACTCAATCAATTAAAAGTATATCAACGAGTTTATATTTCTCTTCTTGATTTGATTTGCTCAAGCAAGAACTACGAGTTCAAATCAAATACAAGGAATAACTTGGATGGTACCAAAGACCAATATCCAAGGATCAATCAATATCAATCAACAAACAAAGGTCGGATTTCCAATTGATTGATTCAAACGCACAACCTGTACTATTTCAATTATAAAGATAAAACAATATAATGCGGAAATTGAAATAACACAGACACCAGAAATTTTGTTAACGGGGAAACCGCAAATGCAGAAAAACCCTGGGACTAGTCCAGATTGAACACACACTGTATTAAGCCGCTACAGACACTAGCCTACTCCAAGCTAACTTCACACATTTCTCAGCTTCCCTCCTACAGATCTGTAGATGGTGGATTTTCAACAAGGAACCATAATTGTAATGCTCCTGATCCAGGAATCAATTGAGTATTGAGGCTCATGTCTCTCGTCGAAGCATGAAAGCTCATGCCGCATAAATCTCTGACTGAGAATACTATCTCTCAGAGTATATAGCAGTCTCTCAGCTGAGGCAACGACATATCTCATGAATACTGAGCAATTTCAGTAATTACTTCTACATAGAATCGAAAGATTAGACGGCTCCTAGACGACTTACCTGCTAGTATAGAGCAATAACATCTTCAGGATGTAACAATGTTTTCCCTGACTATATGAAAGAAATATGACGCTTCAACAAGCTCATATCACTCAATTATCGAATAATTAATGCTCCTAGACGATCGTACTAGTATAGAGTTATTAATTATTCCTAAATTATTAGATTCATTAACTGAATCCCTGGAAAATATTCTACATTGTTCATAATATTTCGTGGTTCTTCCAAGCAGAGTTCCACGGGTTAGTGATAAATACTTAACGTACGGGCGCCTGAGTAGCTATCGAGTAAGCCCCGACTAAAATGGTACAAGTGTATTCAGCAATAATACGCAAACGATCACCTGAATGCACGAACGAGCATTCCAAAACACGAAGGAACGATGAACCTATGCAAAATAGGAATAATAATAATAATAATAATAAAATATTAGCAAAGACGTCAGGGGACTGGGCCCACCGGCCGGCCAGTCACGCTGTGGCCAGTCCCACGCCCAAATTTATATTTTATCATATTTTATTATTTTTCCCTGATCTCATGAAAATCCCTTCATTTGAACAAATCTCCTTCGTCTGAAGGAAACTCCCCAGTCTCATGGTATTTCTTCGTATCAAAGAAATAATAAAATTTAGGAAAGGTGTCGCAGGACCGGGCCCACTAGACGTCCGGCCATACCCTAGCCGTGGCCGGTCCCACACCTCATGATTCCTTATTATTTTATTATTTCCCTCATCCCATGAAAATTCCCTGATTTCATGATATTTCCCTCAACTCATGAAAAATAATATAAAATTAGGGAAAAGCTCAAGGGACGGGCTCATTGGCCGTCCGTCCACGCCCTTGTCTCATTATTTTAATATTATTTGTTTCCCTCATCTCATGCTGGTGGTCGAAGATTGTAGGTGTGTTGTGTATTCTGCGTGAAGAAATAAGGTAAGTTCTGATTGATTGAATTTGCTCGGTCGAGAGTAATTGCTCAGATGTTGAGTTCTTAATCTCTTGTTTTCTGTTTTACAAGAGATTGTATGTTTTTCAATCATGATTCAGAGACTTATTTATATGGATAGAATTGTAAACACCTTGATCCCATGAAGTGTGACAGTTGCCGGAGTCAAAGAGTGGGGAGGTGAAAATCGTGTTAAAACCAGTTGCTCATCGTGCGGAGACTTGGTTGATTTTCCATCCACTACTTTGTTAACTCCTCCAACTGATTGCACGACTTTCTCACATTCTCAGCGTGTGTATGAACACACGTATCGTAGACTGTCAGACCAAATCCCTAGTTAATATCCCCCCATGTGACACGATTGATGTCTCGTGATTGTGGAGTCTGCAAGGCAGACGTGTATTTAGTTAGTCAGTTGGTGACTTTATGGGACGATGAGTCCTTGTATTGCTGAGTCGAACGTGATTTGCAAATGTTCTAAGACTCATGAATTGAATGTGTCTGTTGAGACAGAGGTATAATTCTTGAGTAAATGTTGATAGTTAAGATGAACAAATATTGTTCACTTGATGAATTGTTGAATATTGATGGTTTTACCAATATTCCTTAGTCTGAGCAAATATTGCTCATTTGAGCGAATGTTGCTCGTTTGATGAATTATTGGTAGCGGGACCAAATAAAATATTAATTTAAAATACTGGCAACTGAACCGAGTATGATAATTGAAATGTTGATCATGGGATCAACGTAAAATTATTAGTGTTTGAATCTGCTAAGAATTATGTTTTGCAGAGCTTTGAATTCGAAACCCTAATTTCGATCAATTGATGATTCATTGAAAATCAACCACGGAGTGAAGGAGGGACCGACTACATGGGATGATGAGTCGACCATGTAACTCCCAGGTGCTTGAGTGAGCAAATACCAAAGTCTCTTGAAGACCAGTTGGTGAAAAGATGATTAAATGCTGGTTTAATCATTTTAATAAAATAATGCTCGTCTGAGCGTTAGGCAATAAAACATAATTATCAAGAGATGAGGGACCGACCAAGGGGTCATGGAACCGGACCTGGTTGGTCATGGGATCGACTAATGATCACTTGATGAAATTCCAAGTTGCTTGGAAAGAGTTTGGACCCACTACGTGCAATTGCGCAAATTAGGTAAAATTGTGAAAATGCGTGGGACCGGCTCCTTGCAAGCCAAAGAGACAACCTTGATCGGTCAAGGTAATATGCTCACGTTACCAAAGTGTTCACGTCTCAATCTTGAGAATTTTGATATTTTCTGATGTGCGTTTGAGCAACATTTTGAGAAAATACGAAGAAATCAAGGTTTTTGCTGAAACGGAGGAAACTTCATAAGATGAAGGAAATAATAATAATAAAATAAAAAATCATGAAGTGTGGGACCGGATATGGCCAAGGCATGGCCGGACGGCCAATAAGCCCGGTCCCGTGGCATTTTTCCTAATTTTATGTTATTTTCATGATTTTAGGGAAATACCATGAAATCAAGGAGTTTGTTGAGATAAAGGAGTTTTACTTAAAGTGAATGAGTTTTCATGAGATGAAGGAAACAATAATAATTAACAATAATAAAATAAGGGGCGTGTGGGACCGGCCACGACTAGGGCATGGTCGGCCGGCTAGGGCCTGGTCCCGCGAGTCTTCCCTAATTTTATATCTTTTTCTTGATGTGAAGGAAATATCATGAAACCAAGGAATTTCATGGGATGAAGGAAATTCTCTATATAAAAATAGAGCTTTTTTCGAGTGTTGTGGTTAACCGGAGCTTCTGGTTGATTCTGGCCCCACCATATTTGGTGTTTTTGGTAATGTTGTAAAATTTTGGCCAATAAAATTTTAAGAGAATATTTTTTTTGACCAACAATATATTTTCAAGCCAATCATATTCAAGAATAAATTATTTTACCTAAATCAACTAAATAAAAAATCAAAAAAATCTCATGATATTTTCCAAAATTCATACAAAAATCATATAATATATTTATCATAACTAAAAATAGAATATGAAATAAAAAATCAGATTGCATTATTCGTCATGATTTCATCACAAAATTAAATCAATCATAAGAAAATTAAAAAATGCAATTAAGTCCAATGTCCAATTACACATCTTAAAATTAAATTTATCCTAATCACAATTCTAGACAACCGAATAATTAAATTAATCCTATTTACAATTTAGGATTACGCCTCAGAATAAAAGTAAAAAGAACATTGATCAAATATAGATCAATAATTAAAGCTAAAAACCAAAATCCAAATACATAGAATGGTGGATACACTTACCAATTGATTGAGCAGCTTTCTCTTTCGTAAAAAAAAATTGAATTGTCAATCCCGTCCAAAATGTAAATATAAAATGGTTAAAATCATGATGAATAATACATATGATGTAAAAATAGTTAAGAATGAGAGAAAAAAATAACATGGTAAAAAAGTTTAATAGAGAAAATGGATTTCATAAGTATTTTCCTTATAATAACAAAGACAACTTTCCATTAAAATATAGTGATTGTTAAAATTAGAGAAAAAAATATATGGATGGAAAAAATAGATATTTTAGATGAATACGTTTGGTAAAAAAAAATATCGGAAACGCGTGCCGAAAATATATTAGAAAATATCAAAATATTTAATATAATTTCTAAAAGAAAAGTCTTTTATTTTTGGGTTTGGAAGCTCTATATAAATCATCCGAGCAAAAGTCAAATTTTGTGTTTTCCGTTGCTTCTCTTTCATAGAATTTTAGTGTTTTTTTTTTATTGCGACGTCTGAATCTGACCACGCCTACTGTTTTGTTTTGCAGGGTTAACTGAAACTATGATCGATTGACATGGCGTCTGTTATTGGTGTTGCTGCTTCATTTGCTCCAACTATATATGGTGCGTATAATAACAGAAAGAAATTAGGGCTTGCTCTTCTTCTCTGTTTGATTTTGATTTTGATTTTTCCTATACGTTCTTATGTTTACGAATTCAACTTTTTGGGATTTTATAGTCGAGATTTTTCCAGCATAGTTGGGGTTTTCAAAAATCGTAGTTTCTGTATTTCTCAACCACAAGGTAAAATATATATCCAGGAAAGGATTAGATTTTGATGTGAACTGTGTTTAACGGCATAGATCGGATTTTTTGCATTTTTTATATTTCCACAAAAATCTTCTGGTAGGAGTAGTTTTTGGTTTCCAGAGGGATAACCACTGCCACCTCGTTACCAGGTACGTAGTTCCCCTCATTTGGAGGACCTAATGTGTCAGTTTCCTATGTTTTAGCTTACACAAGTTAATGGTAATTGCAGTAAAAACAAAATCATTTTATATGGATCATGAGAACAGTGAGATGTAATTGATATTAACATCAGATGATGTGACAATGCAAGTTTGTCTTGCACCAAGATGAGATTTCGTCAATCCATTTTGATAAAGAACGTAGCTCAAGTGACAGGTCGGTGGAAAACATGTGCATTGTTTTATGAAGGGAATCCTGTGAACTTTTTTATGACTGCATTTCTTTTTTATAGCTTACTATGTATTATTTTGCTTCTCTTTTACCGTTACGTTGATTTTTTTTTCCTTCATTTCTTGCGAATTTATTTGTTGCTTTGGTATTAATTGTTGCATAGGTATTGTCGATGATGCGGCTGTTGCACCTTCCCTACCCGGTTACTGGGAATGCCAGTTTGACGTATCCCATTTAATATCTTCGCATCCGAAAATCAATAAACTCGACTCCGCATTGTTCACAAAATTTCGGATCTTCTTTTTCATCTCCGATTACTCGATAATTTCCACAGGCACAAAATATCAACGGTTAACTTCAGTTGGGCATGGCATCATGCCAACAAGGTAATATCAATACCAGATTATACGTTGGTTTTATTTATTTTTCATTTCTTGCGAATTTATTTGTTGCTTTGGTATTAATTGTTGCATAGGTATTGTCGATGATGCGGATGTTGCACCTTCCTAGCCGGCGTCAAGCAATATCAAGGGGAGGCAGATTATATTTGATGCTATTTTTTTCTCTTAGTGATGCAGATTGCAGACAATGAATATCACTGTTTCTTGGTTTTGGTATTTTTATGATGTTCCTTTTTGATTTTCTTACCGGTACGTGGCTGGTTTTTTTTTTTTTTTTTTTTTTTTTTTTTTTTTTTTTTTTTTTTTTTTTTCTGCTTCCGTTGGGGATCCAAGTAACTAACAACACACAGTTTTTAACTTTCACTTTAATACACAGCTTTGATCTCTGCGCCATAAAAAGATCGATGGATTGGAAAAAAAGAAATTATTATTTTTAGAAATACTTTGTTGGTCCTGTTAGATCACTCTAACATATGCTTTCCTTTAGTTTATAGTTGACATCATGTATATTTAAAGTTTTCCTTGGCTAAGCAACATACGTATTTCGGCATGCGTATTATTTTTATACTCGGGTTATATAATATGTATATTATTTTTATGTATTCGTATTTTGTTATACACATGCAAACTAATACCAATCTTTTTTTTTAATCGGCAAAGATAAAAAATTATCAATAAAAGGGCTTACTTTAAACAAATTAAAAAAGAAACAAGAAAAAAAACCAAGTGCTTACAACAAGCCAAGCACTACCGGAGCCAAAACTCCCCCAAGACAAACTTTAAAAGACACACCCCTAAGAATTCCCGGTATCTTTAAGGCACATCAAGGATTCTCCTAAAAAAAACACAAAAGAAAAATTAAACTGAAAAGAAAGAGTCCCAGTTTGCTTTAATTTGATCTAAATGCAACTGTCGCAAAGGATCCGTGTTCTTGCCCTAAAAGAAAACCTGATTTTTGATTTGATCAATTATGTGCTCAAAATCTTCCCTTCCATCATTAAATACTATGTCGTTTCTACAATTCCAAATTTCCCAACATATTGCTGCCGGCAAAAGATTCCATAAAGCTTGACCAGTTGAAGAGAAGTTCTTCATACGCCATCCTTTGATGATTAAGTCGATACAATTCGGCATAACCCAATCTCTTTTTGTGAAGGAAAAGAAGTACTGCCATATTCCCGAAGCAAAAGGACAGTGGAAGAGGAGATGTGAAGTCGACTCTCCATGTTTACGACAAAACAAAAAACCATTCACTAGAAGTTTTCCTTTCTTATATAAGATATCCACTGTGGGTAGTTTCTTATGAAAAGCTTGCCATAGGAAAAAACCAATCTTGTGAGGCCATAATCTTGACCACACACTAAGGTTTTTAGCTTCAAGTTGATGCTCCTTTTCCACCCAAGAATAAGCCGATTTAACCGAGAAAGTCCCATTTTTGTCGATTGCCCAAGAGACAACATCACGATTGCCATCCATTCTACATTGCTCTATGATTACTGAGAGGGCTATGGCTTCATATATCTGAGCTTGATTGAGCCTTCTGTCCAAGCCGAGGTTCCATGAACCACCATTAACCAGCGTTTCAGCGCATTTACGGATTGTCCAATTTTTAGCTGAAGATATACGGCAAATGTTTGGAAAGGTGACATTAAGAGGATGCTCCCCCACCCAATGGTCTTCCCAAAATCTGATTGAGTTTCCGTCCCCAACTTTTAGAATGGTGCACTGCTTGAAGGTGTTAAGAAGAGAGTATATTCCTTTCCAAACACCACAGTTATTCCGTTGCTTCGGTTTTTTAGTTTCCCTGTCCTGCTGGGTTGATTCATATTTGGATACAATACCATTCCTCCACAACGTTGTCTTTTCATGATTAAACAGCCACCACCATTTTGAGAGAAGAGATTTATTCATACTCCTTACAGATTTGATGCCTAGCCCCCTGCTTTAAGCGGTAAGCAACATGTCTTCCATTTGACATAATGATAACCTTTCTTGGTGTCTGCGGCGTCCCATAAAAAATCTCTTATGACCTTTTCAATTGCTTTAACAACTTTTGGAGGAGCTATAAAGAGAGAAAGCATGTGTATAGGGATACTTAACAGAACACTTTTGATTAACGTTAATTTACCCGCCTTAGAGAGGCTTGAACGTTTCCAAGAGGGTAGAGATTCTGTCAATGATACTTTCCCACTTCTGAGCGCCCAATAAGGAGTCTCCCAGTGGGAGACCAAGGTACGAAGAAGGCAAAACCTCTGGATTGACCCTAACATCCTCGCCATTGGAGCCAAATTCACTTCCCGCCACACCAAAAATGCTGCACTTTGAAATTTTATATGCAAACCTGAGAGCATTTCAAATCCAAGCATATAAAACCTCAAGAAGTTCATTTGTTCAATGGAGTCGTCCAGGAACACCAACGTATCATCCGCGAACTGTAAGTGACTTATGTGTACACCATTTTGGCTCATCGAGAAACCTCCTAAGTAACCTTGCTCATTACCTGTTTGCAACGAGAGGTTTAAAGCTTCTGAAACTATCAGAAAGAGAAACGGGGAGAGAGGATCACCTTGAGTCAGCCCCTTTCCAGTGGTAAATTTTGCATTAGCCGAGACGTTAATCAACACTGAAATAGGTAATGGCAACTGCAAGATGAAACTTAGCTTATATAAAGACAACTCACTTTATTGATGTTTAGAAAATCTCTCAAAACTAAACACAAGCTCTAATCTTGCTCATATGATCACCAAAGTTGTGGTTGATCATATGAGCAAGATTAGAGCTTGTGTTTAGTTTTGAGAGATTTTCTAAACATCAATAAAGTGAGTTGTCTTTATATAAGCTAAGTTTCATCTTGCAGTTGCCATTAATAATTAATGGATTGTCCAAGTGACGCAGCTTTTGAGGCTATCTCTGATAGCTTTCCTGCAAAGCTATCAATAGTATCAGTGTCTTTCATCTTCACTCTTTCAAATTCAACATTAAGGTTTGCAGACGGGCTTCTTTAACTCGATCAGCTCCGAGATTACATGCCTTTATTGCATCCCAAATTTTCTTTGAAGTTTCCTGTTCACCAACTTGTAGAACAAGACATTCTGGTAGTAATCCAATGGCGACATTGTTTTTGTCTGGGTCCAATGTACCAGGATCAATTGTTTCCGAAACTTTATAGATTTTCATAAGTACCTTCATTCTCATGGCCCATACTGTGTAGTTTGTGACGTTGAGGATTGGAACTTGTATTGATGGTGGCGTGAACTGTTTTGCACCCACAATGATGGTTTCGTTTTCCCTTAGGATTACATCAATTTCCTAATCTTATCCTAACCAACTTATTAGTGACTTCTATGTTGAAGTTAATCCAACAATAGGGGTATCCGTGACGCATCTCTGGATCCACTTCCTCCGTAGAGTTCCAAAGCCCATCCGTTCTGGCATCTCGTCCACAAATTCCCAAGAAACATGATCGAATGCCTTTTCAAAGTCAATGTTACAAATGACCCCTGGTTTCCCACTTTTGATTCTAGAGTCGATGCATTCATTAGCTAGAAGCGCACGGTCTAAAATCTGTCTCCCTTTGATGAAAAACTAATACCAATCTTCTCTTCTGTTTTATCTATGATTTTCTGCCCAGTAGTAATTGTCTTTTTGTTTTTTTGCACACCTCTTCCACTACCAAATATCTTGCTAAGATAGCCAGAGGTCGTTATTTTTAGAATTGGTAATCCCTCACAAAGTCTGTACTCCTTCCGTCAGGTTTTTCTTTTGTGCTATATGGTCTCTTCTCCTTCCGTCAGGTCAGGTTTTGCCTTCAGTTTCATGTTAAATGTACATTTAATCTTGATTAAGAGTAAGCTGAAGGATTGGACCAGAACATGGGTAAGTTTTCTGACGACCTAAGATAAGGTATTGATCCCGAAAACTAATGAACAAAAAAATGGCCATTAAAATGGTCTAGCTGCGATGATTCTTTCTTAGACCGGTAATGGGTGATAGAAAGGGAAAAGTATATCTGCTCAAGCTGATTGATTATCTTCTCATCTTTTATTGCTTTTGATCCCGACAAGTTACGAGCAAAAAAAATGTCTACCAAAGTGGTTTTGCTGCAATGCCGCGTTCTTTGACAAGTAATGGATGATAGGAAGGGAAAACTTCGTGTGCTCAAGGTGATTGATTGTATGCTCGAATATCTCTTTATTATCGTGTTTCCAGCTATTGTATACATTGCATGAGGCATGAGCTAGCCCATCATATCCACTGTTCCACACGGAAAAAGATTTCCAGATTTAACGTTAAAGGATTCAATGGGAATTCAAGTACGTTTTTTTGGTACTTTTTTTGTCATTCCAATTATGTTTGTCATCATATTCATTATTTGAAAGCATGCATCTGATGAATGTTTTCCAGGCTTATGCTAGCAAGAAAAATATCATATTTATGATCATATTTCTCGCCTATTTTAATGTAGTATTGGCAGCCTCCTTGGAGTGGACTGGTGAAGAAGGCTTTGGTCTTAGTAGTTAATGTAGTATCGGCAGCCTCCTTGGAGTGGAGTGGTGGAGAAGGCTTGGGTCTTAGTAGGTTGTCGAAGTAATTAATTCTTCCTTACAATCGATCTAATATCTCGGATAATTTGCGTTAAATGACATTATTTACTCAAGACCTTTCAAATAATAAACACCCATTTTATATCTAATTATATAAATGAGGACTTTTATGGAGGTCGATCCTATCATGAGAGATCATATATTTGTCATGAAAGGACAACTAGAATATTTTATCCCAATGTTAGCGCATATTTGCATAGTAACTGCGAATAATAACTTCTTCTTTTTTTGAGCAAAGGATAAATATTTTAGACGCATGCGAAATAGTCAAATCGTAAACTTTTTTTTTTTTGTGTTGTTTCCAATTCAGGTGACTGCATGCATTTCCGTAGTTATCAAAACCCTATTACTGGAGGGCAGTTACTTTTAATCACTTTCGATCTAAGGATAAGAACCCTCGTGCACATTAATAAAAGTTTTTCATACATACTTAGACTCTTAAAACTCGCGTAGTTGGATTTTTCTATTGAAACCTACCTTACTTTGAATGAACAAAGTTATCTAATACTCCAAGCAGAATGTATTTGACTTGTGCGGTAACCAATTCAATCCAAAATAATTAAAGTTACTGAAATGTATTTGGATTTGCCTCAGTGAAAACTGAAGTGACACATTTGATGTTTCAATTTACTTTTTGGGTATTGTGGTCCAGTGTAAATTGAATTTCTCCATAATAATCATCTGGGATCAGTGGATCAAATATACAAAAAATAGCAAAAACAAATATAAAAAGGCAAAAACGAATCTGTTTTTGCAAGGCATGTATTTTTTTTTTGCAAGAAATATGTTTTTGTTGAAGAAAAAAAACATATTCGTTTTTGCTCAATTCGTCACAAGATCTATATTCATCAATTAATTAGCACGTTTAGTCCACTTTTATTCTAACCTCCAAAAAAGAAAACGTGGTCGGATTAGATTTACTATAACTAATATTCCTAAAAAATAGCAGCCCCCGGAGATAAAATCATCCATTTTTAATTTTCAATACAAAGTGGCACAGTTTGTAAATTGCAAAACAATTATGGGAGAAAAAAATTAGATACACGCAATTAGAAATTTCAAATTACGGGTAAACTCATACCTTTTCAAAAGATTGATGAGTACAAGACACCCATTGTTCGATAATAAATGCATTACGGTTGTAGTTTTAAATTTCTAATTGCACATGCTAAGTTTTTTTTAAACAAATTTATTTTAGAAGATTATAGTGACATTATAATATAAAATTACTGTTCATTTTATAATAATTAAATTTGTGAAAATAATTGCTAAAGTATAAGCTATTAATTTTACAAATCACTATGTTGATTAATGGTTCCGATTTATGATGAAGACATTTTAGGTAGTCCGTGGTAAAAATTATTGAATTTGCAAAAACGAATATAAAAAGGTGAAAACGAATCTGTTTTTACAAGGCATGTATTTGTTTTTGCAAGAAATATGTTTTTGTTAAAGAAAAAAAACATATTCGTTTTTGCTCAATTCATCACGAGATCTATATTCATCAATTAATTAGCGGGGTTTAGTCCACTTTTATTCTAACCTCCAAAAAAGAAAGCGTGGTCGGATTAGATTTACTATAACTAATATTCCTAGAAAATAGCAGCCCCCGGAGATAAAATCACCCATTTTTAATTTTCAATACAAAGTGGCACAGTTTGTAAATTGCAAAACAATTATGGGAGAAAAAAATTAGATACATGCAATTAGAAATTTCAAATTACGGGTAAACTCATACTTTTTCAAAAGATTGATGAGTACAAGACACCCATTGCCCGATAATAAATACATTACGGTTGTAGTTTTAGATTTCTAATTGCACATGCTAAGTTTTTTTTAAACAAATTTATTTTAGAAGATTACTGTGACATTATAATATAAAATTACTGTTCAATTTATGATAATTAAATTTGTGAAAATAATTGCTAAAGTATAAGCTATTAATTTTACAAATCACTATGTTGATTAATGGTTCCGATTTATGATGAAGACATTTTAGGTAGTCCGTGGTAAAAATAATTGAATTTGATATCGCCTTTTTATTCGAGAGACAATGATGACATGGTGAGATTTTAGAGTCCATTCTCTATATAAAAATGGAGTTTTTTCGAGCGTCGTGGTTTACCGGAGCTTCCGGTTGATTCTGGCCCAACCACAATATTTGTTTTTGGTAATTTTATAATTATAATAATTTTGTTTCATAATATATTTTCGGCCAATCACAATGAACAAACAAATTTCCGGAAATAGCTAAATATAATAAAATCTTATACGTTGCCAAAAAAAAATTTTAAAAAAAAATCAGCTACCTTTAATCCTAATAATTACATTCCAAATAAAAAAAAAATCACAAACAAAACTAAAATAAAATCACGTCATATCAAAAATAAATATTGTTGATCAAGGTTTCATCACAAAATTAAACCATTCATAAAATAATAATAAGAAAAATGTTCAATGTCCAATTGCACTTTTTGATAATTAAATTATAATCCTAATTACAATTTCAAGCTATTAATTATCAAACTAACTCTAACTACGATTAACATTTTCAATTCAAAGAAAGTCGGAATACTTTAATCAAAATTTATAAATCATTGTACATGGAGTTGAGATTGCTTACCGGATCAAAACATGCTACCTATTCCGCAAAATAATTATCGATTATCCTGTCCAATAGTTCGAAATATTAAACCATCAATAAAAAAAATCATGAAAGTAATATAACATTATTTAAACAAAACTAAGAATAAGGAACCAAAAAAATATCGATAAAAAAACAATATCGGTTTTTCCTAATATTGTTTATTTCATCAAGAATAAAAAAATAAAATAGTTTCTTTTTTTAGACATGCGGAAGATACTAAATATTTATTTCCTTTTTTATTAAGTAATTAAACTTTTGAGAAGAACAAAAATAAAGAACGGGCTTCAATATTTTTTTCTTGACATTGATCATTCCATTGAAAAAGAAATTATTGTAAAGGGTAATAATGCTCGAAGTATAATTTAGAAATTTATTTTCTTAATATTGCTCATTCCGCTAAGAAATAAAATTGTTCGAAACCGTAATAATGCTCGACGTGTATATTTTTAGAAAAAAATACCGCAACAGAAAAATATGGAGATATCTAAAAATATGGTGGCTACCCAAAATTCTATAAATTGCTTGAATTTTAAGATATAGCCTTATATTATTTCAAAGTTACATGAATTTTATGATATTTCTTGATATTATTTCCAAGCTTATTTTTTTTTTCCTTTTTATGGTAACTAATATACTTAATGATGGTGACTCTCTATTTAAATCTCTGATGGGAAGGCCAGATTTGCTTCTTTCCACGTTCCTTCTTCGCTAGGCTTTTTTTTTTTTTTTTTTGAATATGCTTCTTGCGCTTTAGGGTTTTGTTACGGTTTTGTTTGTCTGATGACTGCGGCAATGGGCAGTGGTTCTTTTGGAGATTTATGGCGACGAAAAAAACTGATGCAAGGTATAATCAAATCATGGTCTTTTGTAATTTTCGTTGATTTTGTTTATTGCAATTGTTGGTAACACCTTTTATCGGCTTTAGTATATTTCAGCAAATGAAATTGGTAAATCTCAGTGTTTTTTTTTTCATGCAATCGTATATGAGAAACCAGATTTTATTGCTTTACCATAAAATAAACAGAGGTCTGGTAGCTTGCATATTCTTTTATGATCCATGGCTTTCATGGAGATTTGGTCTAGCTTGCAGATTTTTATTTTTCTGATCCATTGGTTTTTTATTTTTGCAGGTATAAAAGAAAAAAATACAGTGGTTGGATGTTGTTTCTCTCATTCGGAATCACTTTAGGTGATTTTCTTTCTTTTTTCCTTTTTGTTGTACATTTTTTTTAGACAAAAAAAAGAATATCAGAACATAAAGCTCTATGGGATGTAATAGTCTTTCCTACAATCGGGTTCTCACATTCAGAATCAGTTTAGGTGATTTTATTTCTTTATTTTCACCGTGTTGTAAATATTTTTTTGGAAAAAATAATGAATATTTATAGGTTACCTTGTGATGTTGCAGTCTGATTCGGAACCCATAAACCGTATTTAGTGAGTTATTGATCCACTTTTAGGTTGTTGATCTAGCTAAAGCTTCAAGGTTCTCTGTGAACTAACAAGGTTAGTTCCCTTCATTTTGACGATTTACATTCTTTCCAAAGTGTTAATACTACTGTCTCAATTTTTGATCTTATTTATGTGTTTCATAGATGTGTTTCATAGGTTAGCCAAGCCCGTGGAGTTTTGAGAAATAATTTTGTTGACTAAGTGAAAAGTAGGTATTCCGAAAAATCTGCAAAGGCTAAACACTAAAGTAGAACAATAAATTTTGTTGTGTTGTTTGTTTCAAATGTTCTTTATTAGTGAAAAAAAAAACATTCACAATACTAATTAAAAAGAAGAAGTTGTTGTCTACATTTAGCATGAATCGTCATGGAGGAAGTAGTTGAGTTTGTTTGGTACGGTTGAAGTCAGTTTTTGAATGCGGCCACGGAAAACCTTTTTTCTGGAAACATTCACTCTTGGATGAGCTTATTATAAATCATCGTGCTTCAATCATATCTTTCTTAACTGCAGTTATGCAAACAAAGTCTGGAGATATTTCTTCATTGCTGTTGGAAAGACGTTCCAACCTCCAGCTTCAATCAGTTTCGTTATTTCTAATTGGTATTCCAATTCCTTCTCCGGAGTAAGTAACTATGGAGTCGGCTCTATGTGAGCATCCTTTGGACCTTGTGGCTGAAACCTAATGAAAAAACTTTCAATCAGAAGGAAAAACCAGCTGACATTGTAAATTGAAGACTATTTCTTGGGCTAGCAATCTGCCTTCTTTCTCTAATGTCTTAGTCGACGATACCATTGTAAATTGGACTTCGAATTTCTTAGTTTTGCTTCTTTTTTGGGTCGTTTTTACATCTTTTTGTATTTAGCTTTATAACATTTTCGGGTTGTGCTTCTTAGCATAGGCTTCCATCCTTAATATATTATATTTTCCGATCAATTTTTTTTTTTTAAATCATCATGGTTGTTAAGATAGTCACGGTTAAGCTGAGCATGATCAGTTTCTCTACTATGGTTGAGATCTGTAAGATGACCATGATTGATTACATTAGTTTTTCAACTATGGTTGAGATCTATTACGTAGTCCGTGGTTAAGCAAAATAATTATTTGTTTTTTGTTTGAGTGAGCTACTTGGCATGAATTGGGTAATCTGATATGGCATAATAATGTGAGATTGTGTCTATAGGTTGAGTCATATAACATAATAAAATGTTTGTTCTTCTAAATGGACGGCTGAGGATAATGGGAAAAATGATTAAAATGTTGGTGGGATGATGGCTTTTTAGATAGAGACTAAAGCTTAGAGCATCTTTAACAGAGGGTGGAAATATTTTTTTCAATGACACATAGGATTTTAGACCCGATTTAGTATAAAAGCATCTCCAATAGTTGGGTCCTACAAATTAGGAGGGATCAAATACTAAATGTGAAGGTGTTAAAGAAAGTCTTAACTACACCTTCGGGATGACCCGTAACTAATTCCATGTCATTAATTTTATTTTAAAAAAATATTTTTTTAATATTTATCTAAATCTAAAATACATTGTATAACCTTAACTACTGGAGATGAGTTTTAATATAAAGGGTCTTATTAACATCCAGGGAGATAATCTAAATAAATGAGGGTCTAGCAATGACATCCACGGACCACGTAGGATTTTTTTGACCTACTGTTGGAGATGCTCTTACAGTAGTATTTCTCTACTTTGGTTTATAAGTTAATTAGTGTAAGACATGACAATTGGCCCTTCTTTATTTTTGGTTAAACGTCCTACAAATTTATATGCAAATGGTACTGGAGTGGTCTTAGCAAAATATAAACGGTTCGATGTTTCTGAAGAAATTTTTATCCAGGTTAATTCTAGCTCAAGTTTCTCTTTACATTTTTGTTCGCATATTGATTAGAATTTTTATCCAGGTTAATCTTATTAAAATGAAATTTTGTTATAATAAAGACACTCAAATTCTTATTTATCTCGGCCGCACTCATTATGAGGCTGGGAAATAGCAAGATGCAAAAGGACTTTGTTGAGAGCCATCGACAGCATCAAGTTACACTTTTCGGTTCGATGCTGGAGTTTCAATGAATTTTTTTTGTGCGTCTACAGAGAAGACACAGAAGACGGATAATGAGGTTAGTTGATTTTTAAGTATGTTTGGCCTCTGCAGGTGAATGTGTCATCTGTAATTCCACATTCTTTAAAATTTGAGTCATATTACAGGTTCGGGTAACAGTAGCAGAGTTGAAGAACGCTGTCCGTATGTTTAGTCGATGAAAAGAAAATAAAAATCCACATTGGATTGCAAGCATTTACTTGATGCATAACTTTTATAGTAGTTGCAATCACTTGCACATGGTTTGTATGCTTTTTTATGTTACCTTTGCCGAAAAAATGGAAGTTGTGGTGTGTATAGTTGTGTGGGCACTTTGCTAGGAAAATATTGTGATGTGAGATCAATATTTTATATATCTGACCTAAAATCCTATATTGGCCATAGTCCGTGTCATTTTCATAGTGCCTTAATTTGGTTGTTAATTACCAGCAAAAATCAAACTTAGTATAGATACTCACGTAAGGGTGTCATTTCAAATGGTGCATTTGCAGATTTGTTTACCATGCTAGGCAGATAGATTATTTATAGTGGTTTGCTATAAATAGTTTCATTTCAGCACTTTAGTGATGCGTTGATGCTTGACAAAGTCATTCTACATGGAAGGTGGGCTATATTAATGTTAGCCCATAATTTCTCCCCTTTAATATTACATCATTTTTATGCTTGATTTTGAGATAGAAATTAAAATAGTAAAGTTAATTACCATATATTTATGTCCAGGTAGGCAACTAGGGGTGAGATGCTTCGAAAACAAAAATTTAGGGGGTGAGGATAGAGACTATATAATTTATGAGTTTGTATGCCTTTTCAGATAATTTTGTATTGTAATGAGCGGACAAAAAGAAAAGAAACACACATATGTGAGAAAATATGTTTTGGCGAATCACATTGGCTGAAAGTATCTAAAGACGAAGGGAATGTTTCTTGCAAATGTAGTAGATGGTGGTATCGTTCATAAAATTGGAAAAAAAAATTATGTGCTACTGTTTTATCTTGATTTGAATATTTTGATTATGTTTAAGGGTTTTGTTCTTAAATAATGTTTAAATACATAGTCAATATGGATCACGTGTTCACGTGTTAGTTTTAGGATACACATAATCATGCGTACACATAAATAAACTCCTTATATAACTCTCCTTATATATTTGTAGGCATAGGCACACGTTGGTTCACGTGTTAGTTTTAGGATACACATCCATACATACACTGGATCAATTTATATATGACCAATGAAGTAGAAGATATTCTCTTGCATTATGCAGAATTGTTTTTATATGTTATTCCCACTTTGTATACAATTTTATTATCTCTATCTCTATGCCATATAATTTCCAACTTATTTTATATTTGAAGATTTACATGAAATTTATTAAGGTTCGAGTAGATAAAAATAAAAACACAATCAAACCACCACGAAATGGATGAATCTATCAAAAAAAAAGTTTTTATTTTTTTTGGATACCATAATGTACAATGTCATGATCTTGATAACGCATATGTACCGGTGAAGTAAGAGTATGTCAAGAGAAGAAAGGAAAAATTATATGATAAAACGAGAAAATTAGCTCCGAAATTTATTGAATATCAAAATTTGGAGAAAGATTGAAGCGTCATAGTTTTAATCAAACTATGAAGCTGGAATAAGTAGTATAACCTTCGAAGATGTTGCATTACAAATCCCATGAATTTTACGAAATAATATAGTTACCCTGATTTTTATTAGTTTATCAAGTGTTATACTGATTTTTAGAATTTTTATTAGTTTTTCAATGAAGTTATTTTAAAAACATGAATAAACTCGTGCGTAGCACGGGTGACAAACTAGTAATAATAATAAAATAATAAGGAATGCAAGGTGCGGGACCGGCCACAACTAGGGCATGACTGGCCGGCTAGTGAGCTCGGTCCCGCGACACCTTTCCTAATTTTATTATTTCCTTAGTGTGAAGGAAACACCATGAAACTGAGGAGTTTCCCTAAAACGAAGGAGATTTGTTCAAATGAAGGGATTTTCATGAGATCAAGGAAAAATAATAAGATATGATAAAATATAGAATTGGGCGTGGGACTGGCCACGGCATGACCGGCCGGCAGGTGGGCCCAGTCCCCAGCGCCTTAGCTAATATTTTTTTATTATTATTTTTCTTCTTGTTTTGCATAGGTTCATCGTTCCTTCGTGTTTTGGAATGCTCGTTCGTGCATTCAGGTGCTCGTTAGTGCATTATTGTTGAACACACTTGCACCATTTTGGTCGGGGCTTACTTGATACCGGCTCAGATGCCCGTACGTTGAATATTTATTACTAACCCATGGAATTCTGCTGGGAAGAACCACGAATTGAAGTAGTGAAATATTATGAAGAACATAGAATATTTCCAAATATTCAGTTAATGAATTTAAGGACTAGAGATAATTAATTGGTGGCTATATACTAGAAGGCATGCTGTCTAGGAGCATTAATTATCTGAGAATTGAGTAATATGAGCTAACTGAAGCGCCATATTTCCTTTATATAGTCAGGGAAAACATTGTTACATCCTGAAGACGTTATTGCTCTATACTAGCATGCAAGTTGTCTAGGAGCCATCCAATATTTCGATTCTATATAGAAGTAATTACTGAAATTGCTCAGTATTCATGAGATATGCCGTTGCCTCAGCTGAGAGACTACACATCTACATATACTCTGAGAGACAGTATTCTCAGTCAGAGCTTCTTGCGACATGAGATTTCATGTTTCAATGAGAGACATGATCCTCAATACTCATCCGATTGCTGGATCAGGAGCATGTATAATAATAGTTTTACGATTTTATCCTTTATCGAAAATCCACCATCTACAACGAGGTAGATAGAAATTATAAAATTCTATTCGTCTCTGACTTTGTGATTCCTCAAGATAGATATCTAAAATTCTTATTTATTGATAGGTTTAAGATTGTTCTTGAGGGGTGGTTAATAATCTAGGTTTCTCAGCTAACTGAGTGTAAGTGTTCCGAATTTGTGAGGTTTGCAAGCTTTGTCTATTGCAAAGAGATTTCCAAGCCTTGATATATCGATCTAAAGGGAAATCAAATAGTCTTATCTGTTGGAGAAAGATTAGTATCAAAATTCTTCACTTAGGCTAAATCAACTCTAAGCTGTAAAGGACGTCAACTAAGGGAATATTGAGTAGAGCCTTGAGAGGTTTAAGAAACTTAAGAAACACCACTACAGCTGAATTGCTTGGAGTATGAATTCAATCTCAAATAGATTCCAGTCTGAAGTATCATAGTAAAATTGTAACGGCTTAATACAGTTCGGTGTTGAAATCTGGACAAGGTCCCGGGATTTTTCTGCAGGTGTAGTTTTCCACGTTAGTAAAAAATTTGTTGTCTTGTGTTTTTCCTTTTCCGCATTTTATTGTTTTATCTTTACAATAGGATTTGCACAAGTAGTACACTATCAATCTTAGTATATAAGTCCATATTAATTGTGATCAATTACGAGACTCATTCTTGTAGAATTTGTATCTTGAAGGATTGATAACAAGTTCCATACTTGGCAGAATTCAGATTCAATTATTTGGATACGACTAGATTGATCTTGAAAATTGATTTTTGAAATCGTCCAAGTACACTCTATACAATCAAGTTCACGAACTTTATTGTCTTTACTTTCTTATTGTGGAGAAAAATAGGTATAAACTCTCTATATATATATCAAGGATTTTTAAATAGGCCTACTTGCAATTGTATTAGGTTTTGTCCATACAGGTTTCCGAACGAAAAAGTTGGTCGTACACTTGGTACCCCATCCTTTTCAATTGGTATCAGAGAAGGCAGATACCTTTAAACCTATTAAGTATGTGTTTGTATTGGTCCTAAAAGGATTATTCTAATGGGAAACTGCTTTGGGAGACTAGCTTCGTTTACCTGTCATATACACCAGAATTCCTTAATGATTCTTAAAAGCTTTTTATCGAGGAGACTAAATTGTTTACTTCCTCTAGATGATCTCTAATCACTTGACATGTATCATAAGTTTGGAACAGAACCTAACTATAAGAATTAATCCAAGTGTTTTGATTAAAGTATAAGTGATGTAGTTTTATCCAACCATACACGAGTTGTAGTTTTCATTTTTATATAACCATTTCATATTTTTTTGGTATACAAAATTCTTATATTAAAATCCATAAGATTTAAGAAGCATATTACTAATTAATGTGATTAAATACTTAGAACAAAAAGAAGATTCAAATCAAATCGCTTATAAATCCATGCACATGATATAATTCACACAAGCTAATGCTAGTTTCCTTTCTTCTTTTGGTTATTCGTTCCTTTTTATCTTCTTTATGCAATCATATATATGCAGCACATTAAACCTAATAAAATCAAAGTAAAACCTATAATAATAATATTGTTTTTCTTTTTATAAATTTAAATAGTGAAGAAAAGAAGATGATGTCGAGTAGGTCATGGTGATGGATGTTGGAGTTGGTGGTCGTTCTGACTAGTGGTGGTGACATTGAGTAAAAAGATAAGAGGCGATGAACTGCTGAAGTGATTTGATTATATAGGATTTAGATTAAACTTAATGTCATACCAGTTTATAACCAATCGGTTTGGTCTGCTTGACACTCAAAAAACCGTATGGCCCGTGATCAACGGTTATTAGATTTTGAAACTGTTAACCGAACCATGATCAACGGTTTTGGCCCCACTTGGATGGTTCAATTAGATTCATGCGAAACTCTAGATAAGAGAAAGTGGATCCCTCTGTCTCAGAACTTTAGTGCAACCGAAACAACCAATAACCTTGCAATTTACCACTATCGAAAGCTTCGTCAAGTTGGGAATAGCCTATACCCATATCAAAAATCGTAGACTAAACCCAATTGCCGACAGAGTGTTGAGGACAAAACCCAATTAATGGAATCAAAAGCCTTTAGGATATCACATTTGAATGACATGTGTCCTCTATGAACTCTATTGTCTAGAAGATTGATAGCTTCAAAAGTAACCCCAATGCACTCATGAGCAAGGTAGTTAATATCGCGTATAGGTCTCGTATCGGCCGGGTCCGATACACCTATATAAAAGATTATATCGGTTTTTATCGATGATACATGATTAGAACTAGAATTTCAATATTTATAAAACCATAATAAAAAACTATAAGAACCATACATATATATGAAAAATAATAAGAATCATGCACGTATCTCAAACTTCCAAAATACAAGGTGGTTTATTAGCTAACGCTGTGATTGTTGTCCCATTATATCGGTAATCCTTTTTATTATCCTTCAGATTTATCTTTTATATTTCCCCGCCTTGCAATCGAAATATGGTTTCCATCTTATATCCTACCATAAAGTCATTGATTTTATACTATAAATAAATTAGGGCTTTTTACCTTCTGCAATTTACGTTGTACTTGTGTGGAAAGACTAAATGCATGTTGATGTAAAATCTGTTCAATGAAACTGATATTGTCCGTGTACAAGTAAAACCGATATATCGGTCTGTACCGGCCTGTACAACCGATAATATCGTTCCGTCTTTGTATCGCCGATATTTTTGATATTGTATAGGTATTTTCCGATACCCAGTAAAAACATGTAATATCGGCATGTACAACCGATATTGACTACCTTGCTCATGAGTAGTTCTACCCTTGAGAAAAGCTCGTTGTTGAAGAAAAATAATTATTGAAGCAATGATATTGAGTTGTCTGCCCGTTTTCAAGAAACTACTGCATCTTTGAATCTGCATCAGTAATACTCCCCCATTATTGATACTTTTTGTTTTTTTCAATTTTGTTCTTGCCCCAAAGCATTTGATACATTTCATTTTTCTATTATATGTCTAAGAAAATCCTTAATAACAATCAGTATTGTGAAAATTCTCTCTAAAAGCCGGTAAAGAATTTGCAAGTCATGTTTATATTTGTTGTGCAATTCTTCTAAAAGATTTCTAATGACATAATGTAATACCCCGATATTCGGCAGTGGTTCGCCGAATGGAATATAAGTAATGGGTTTTCCTTTCCTAACACCGAGGCCTTTTCAGCACAATTGGCTCCAGATTTTGCAGAAAACTCTGCAGTTAATCGTGCTTGGGCGAGAGTAATCCAGGGATAGGTGACCTCCCGGAAAGTTGTTGCTGGATTACCGCAGCAGAGCCGTTGAAAACCCCACACTGCTAGATAACCGCAATGGCTAATTCGGGACAGTATCGGTGGAGAGACGGGTCATTATCGTGGAGAGACGGGTCATTACAAATGGTATCAGAGCCGACGACGGGTCACCTGCCGAGGGTGGGGAGGTGCTGGGGGTGGTTAGTCCAGGTGCTTCTCATGAGGGGCTGGGAATGTCGGATATCCGGGCTTCTGTATATTCTGGAGCCGAGGACGGCTCCAATTTAAGGTAGTGGTATTGTAAGTAATGGTTTGTCATTTCTTAACACCGAAGCCTTTTCAGCACAATTGGCTCCAGAGTTAGCAGAAAACTCTGCAGTTAATCGTGCTTGGGAGGGAGTAATCCAGGGATGGCTGACCTCCCGGAAAGTTGTTGTTGGTTTACTGCAGCAGAGCCCGTTGAAAACCCTACATTGCCAGATAACTGAAGTGGCTAAGTCGGGACAGTATCGGTGGAGAGACGGGTCATTAAACATTACGTTTACGATTTTCTATTCTTTTAGTTTGCAAGTGAAGTAATCAATTAATCTACTGAAGTTGGCAAATCTTTCATTTAACAAATGTTTTTACAGGTATTATCACAATCAACCATATATAAAATGGTTTGTTGTGGTGCTGCTAGATGATGGGATCCGGAGATGCCTATTTATAATAAACCGCAATCGCCCGGTGTCTACAATGTAAACAAAGGCAAGTACGGGTCGTTCCCACGAGGAGCGGTGAAAATACTGTAACCAATATCTCTAATAAATTAACCGACAAAAATGTTTTTGGATTTTTGAAAAATAATAATAAGAAAAATAAACTAAAGTAACAAAATGAAATCGATGGAAGAGTTGGTAACCAGGGTTTATGGGTTCCACTACTATTTCTAATTGAGTACTGAAAAGCTTTCGAATTCCAAATATGCATTTATATCTTCGTTCTATAGCAACACCTATTATTGTTGTAATTATCGATAATAAACTCGCATCTCCTAAATATAACCCATCAGAGTTTCCTAAGCATGGACTATCAAATTATAATGACAAAAAGATTATTGAAAATATACTTATCGGCTCACAATCACTATTTGTGTCGTCTAAGCATAACCCATCAAATGATTTAACCTAAGCATGTATTATCAAATACTGTAACAAATAAAATTGGAACACGAAATACATTTATGCATTTAGGCTTTTACTTCGTACAAAGCCGGTGGAGCAATAACAAATATTATTTATAAAATCAATAAATCATAAACATTCGATTTCGACAATTCTATTCAAAATAGCCTAATACCAAATTAATTCAAATTATTTCATAATGGTCTATGCTTGAAGTAATTTCCCCCAAAAACCCTAGTTACAAGTTTAGCAATACATGGCTTTCTCAAAAGCCATAAATAAATCAATAAGAGAATGACAAGCTAATCTAAATGAAATTGAAATCGAAACTCCAAACCCCTGTTTTCGTAGCACGGAGTCTATCGCCTCTCTTTGTTTCAGTTCGTCTCCCAAACAGCCGCAACAGTGTTCTTCTCCTTCTCGGCTCTGTGCCGGCCTCCCTTTTCTTTCTGTTTTTCCTTCGTTATAAAGCTAATGCGAGATTTGGAAAGACCTAGCCGACAGTTCCAGGCCCAGTCCAAATCCAATCAAGCCACCCAGGTCCACAACGCATATCTCCCACTTTATTCCTCCAAGTCGAATCTGTTGTGACACTCGAACTAAAAGTGAACTCCGTCTATCTGGCCATCATCACCATGGATAGTTAACAACCACCATTACATTCCACTCGAGCCTCCACCAGTGAGCACACCACTGGTCTCATTTCACCCGAACACACAGCCCCATAAAGAACGAGTTTTTCTGCCATCTTCACTCTCATTCGAGTATCTTAACCTTCTCGTACACAGTTCAAGACCATGGCAGTCGAACGATGCTGGAGATACACCACTGCTCCGATTAACACCAACTGGATATCTTCATCCACTGTTTGTTTTGTTCACTGTACCAAACTCCACTCACGTCCTTCTCTGTCACCTCCGTTCACCGGCAGAAATCCAACTCCATCAACAATTTCCATTTTATAGCTCAGTTGCACCTGCAATTTTACGTGGAACGAGAACCCAAGTTGCCCCGCACATCAACGAAACTAAGCATTCTCCAATCCAAGCCATTTTCATTCATACAATGAACATTGAACTCCCAGCTTCAGTTCCATACTCCTGTTGTTTTCTTTCGGCACAAAACTTCCCAAAACCTTACCAGACTCGAGCCAATTTGAGAGCCCATTCTTCCTTGGTATGCAGCCGTGAACTGATGGCAACAGCTTCATCTATCTCAGCTAATTTCCGGCTTGAAAACACGTCCAGAACCTCCAAATTTGTCACCATAAAGGCTTGAATCACCACTGCACACGACCATAAAGATTAATCCATCCTCGTTGCTGCTGCAGACCATCAACACTTTCTCCATCTCGCACAACCAAGTCTCGAGAGAAATGCCAGTAGAAAAAGAACAGCAGCTTGATGTTTTTTTTTTGTTTGGTGGTGACGAAGATTATAGATGTTGTTACCACAGAGACGCGTGGTTTATGAGTACCCACGTACTGCCTCATAACTCTTGATGGTTCAAATGCTTGGTAAACAAAATGAAATGAATTCCTTGGCCTCTAGTGGAACTCACGTGCTGGGAATGATAAAGAAATTGCTTCGTTGCATTTGGTGATTTGCTGGCTGTGAAACGATGACGCCAAGCAGGTGGCACTCCAAATATCAATATCAACATGGGTGCTTAGTCAACTCTCTCCTTTTGTGTTGTTTCATGCAACTGCAGTTTTAACCTTCACTTTAGCCATGTATCCACTAATAATCGGATTTACTCGTACTTTCTACAAAAGCAGTGAAATATTGTTATGAAACAAAATATCGAGTCATAACTAATATAAATATGGATATAAAATATAGCAGATATGTGCTTATCACTAGATCATAAATACTCACACGAGCAAAAAAAAAACCCTGCAAAACGCACCAATTTAAACTTTAACACATAAAAATACTAAAAGAAAAAATTCTTAAAATTATATGAATATTGTTGTAGGGCCTACTGCCCATGGGTGTGCGGCCCAACTAGAAGCCTAAGGCTTTCTCTTTACATCTTATCTTATCTATATTATAAGGGACAATGGTGTTTTGCCTAATCAACGGATATCTACAGTTTAGACATATAAAAGACGGTCCAGATTTAGCAATTTACATTTTGGAGACACAAAAGATGGTTTAGATGGATCCACCAATATGTGTTTTGCGAGATCTGCATTTTAACCATACAAAGAACAACGGTCCAGATTGAGCGTCTTGAAACAATGAACGCATGAAACCAAGTCAATGTCACAGCCGTTTCTTAATCTCCGGCAATCAATGGAATCGAACCACCAATATGTGTTTTGCGAGATCTGCATTTTAACCACACAAAGAACAACGGTCCAGATTGAGCATCTTGAAACAATGAACGCATGGAACCAAGTCAATGTCACAGCCGTTTCTTAATCTCCGGCAATCAATGGAATTGAATTACATTTATAGCATACATACAGTTTTTTCTTCTTCACAAATCAATTGAATCTCAATTACATGAGCAGATTATCCCAGGTATCCTCACCCATGACTTAATTTCTTTTGCCCAGTTTTTGTTTCACTCATTTGGATTATAATTTTTTGAACCTAATGATTTTATTTTCTTTATGAACAGATCATATAACTCTTAGCTCGTGTTTAAGAATTGACTAAAAAATTTCTATTATTTTCTGTAAGTTTCCAGTCGCATTTAGCTTGGGTTGTCGTTTAGCCTAATTGCTAAGATTTTCAATTTTCTATTAGCTAGGTATATATCTTTGATTTTCCGGTGAGGAAATTCTTTAAGCTAATTTTACCCGAATAGTTTTGATCTTATTTTTATATAAAGGATATTACTGCTTATCATTTGTGGGTTCAGAAGCTCCGGATTATGTTAGACTTTGATCATCGTGTTAAAAATTATGGTTTTACAGGAAAACAACGACAAATATTAAGAAAATTTGGTGAAACATGTTTGAAACCGAAGGGTTAACAACTATTAAGGCTTTCGTGATATTAAGCACATTCCTGCTACAGAATCGATGATTGGATTAACTTAAGCAAGGTAAGATCTTCATCTCCTAAGGTTTCAGTTAGTAAGTAATAGCATGTTTCTGCAAAAATGGTCAAGATATTGTTCTCTAATTTTTTTCACTCTTAGGTATGTAAGCTATTTAAGGTAACTTCCTTTTGATGTTTGGTTGTCGGGATGTTCGTGAGCTTACATTGTTCAGTAAGTAGTTCAAGGAAAAGGCATCGTGACATATCTTATGTGAGAAATTTTTATCAAGTTAACTAGTATTGTGAGAATCCAAATATGATCCAATTGCATATTCAACGAAGTTCTATTCGCAATTGAGGTACATAGCAGGAAAAAAACAGTTGTGCAAGCCATGGTAATCACCAGATACTTTGTTTTATTCGCTTCTTTATTTTGCCAACTATAATACCATATTTGTATTTTCTATGAAAAAACTTTAAGCAATTTTCTTCGCAGATTAATGAACCCTGACCAAAAACTTTAAGGTGCCAGCAAAGTATATGAAGACAACTCCAAACGGTGTAAACTGTAGATCGTTTTCTGATAGAACACATATAAGTAACTTTACAATATTCAGGTGACCCAGTCCGTTTTGTATATATGCTGCTTATTTTTTATTTGAATTTACTAACCAAAGGTGATGCTAGCATTGTCGAGAGTATACGCAAGAAAAGAAAAAAGATCAAATTATGCATATATATCTTCATCTGCTGGACTTGGGGACTCCTTAAAGATTGTTAGTTAGTATTTTATGACACCCATGCATACATCCTTGCTCCACTTTCTCTTTGTATATCTGCCCATCCCTGAGTTGTTTGTTGGAGTCTTACATGATGTTTATTTGTTGGTATGAAATCTTAAATAGTTTCTGTTGTTAGCTGGCGTATGGGTCTAACTATTTTCTCCTCATTTGGGTTTGATATTGGTTAATAAAATGATACATTGTTTTGTTACCTTTCGGACTCTTTAGTTTTAAATTCCTTAGATTTTTTCCCTTTTGTCACTATGTGTAATCTGCAATCATTGTAATATTGGTGATTATTTCCTAGAAATATTAGAGAATTATTATGCATGTTTATTCACATTGTTCTTCCATTTACCAAGTTCCTACTAAATAGTTAATTTTTAAATTTAAATGTGAATGCCAAAAGAAAACTTAAGACTGGGTTCAAATACATTATCTAATACACATACAGCAAAGTATCGAAACTTAATGGATATCATGGCCAACTAGGGGTGTTTTCCAGTATGTGATTGCGCATTTATGGCACGCTTAATTTGTGAACTTATGTATGTTTATCCTTTTTGGCAGTCTGTTGAGGATATAGTTTGTAGATCATCTGCGGCCAAAATCTCACGAGAGTGGATGGAATTGTCTTGGTTGCCGTGTCTATTGTACGGCCCTCAAGAAAGTAGTGGAAGATGAATGTTATATAGGTTAACCTCCTTAGAAAATTTACCTGATTTGATGGAGCCTGTTTAGAAGGAAGACTATACCTGTACAAAAGCTACATAGTTTTATATTGATATAAGGTTGCTCTCTTCTTTTAGTGAATTCATAAAGACGAAGTGTAAATATTGTGGTTTAGAATGTGTAAAGGTTTCATAGGTTGTTGACATTGTGGTTTGGAACTATTTCATCAACTTGCATTAACTTATTTGTGTACTTGATGGATGCAGATTATCTTTTATGAGAAATGAGTTGAAACTCACAGTTTACGGGGTTGGGGTGATGGATCGATGATCAAAATTAAGCATTTAAGGGATAAGTAAGTTGCATATACTTGGTCCTTCACCCATATTTGTTCACACTTCTTATCGTATTTCAAATTCTTTCCAACTGTACATTTTCGTAGGACCACCAACTTTATTAGCTTCAATAGTTATCAAATTTAACCAAATCAACATTTAGTCATTGCCTAGGCTCATATGATTTAAGTACCACATCCATAGGTGCTTGCACAGTGACAGCCTAGACAAATCTACTTTAAGCACCGATGGATGGCACAACTACAACGTTGTTAACTCAAGTAGTAAAGTAGTGTGTTTGATTCATACCGGTCCATTATTGTAATTCTTCGAAGTTTGAACTTTTGACTGATTCTTAACCTTCATTTATAACATGCATAGCGGCGCCAATAAGTTCTTTTCTTAGGTAGAACTGCTTTAAAAACTACCTGACCTATGAATCACTGTGATACTTATTGAATTGTTAAATACCAAAACAAGAACATTTTATACCTTTTTGATGATTTTGTGATTTTTAATTTGTATGGGCAAGGATTCTTAACAGCACAATGATGGTCTTTTATAAAATGGGCATTGTATCGTTACTTATTGTTTTTAGAAGATTTTGTTATGTGATGACCATGATTATTTAGTAAATGCTAATTTGGACTCACTATGAGATCTTCGATAAAAATCCTGACATAATCTTTGAATTTTGTTTTTTCCGGGTGTTGCTGATAAGATGGGAATATCCTCTTACTGATCTTCCTTGACACAATTCATCTGTGGGATTTATTTATATATCTGCAGTTTATGGAATATTACATTTATCAGTTTACCAGGAAACAACTTTTAACCGTCCATGTTCTGCAGGATGCATATAAATGGATTAATATCTCCGGCGTAGCCGGCATTGCAAGGACATGTCCTACACTGTTCTGCCTGACAGACACATTAGTAGTAAGGGGACAAAATAATGGAGTGCTTGGTTATTACATTTTTTAATGCATTTGGTATGGTATCCACATGGAAAATGTTCGTTAACGTAGAGAGGGCCATCATACAATGTTAATGCAAGGATATTATCTCTATTGTGAATACCACACATTCTGGCGTGCTCATGGAAAATAAGAAATGATATGTTATGATGACAGAAAAGCTCAAGTCACTCGCTATATTTTGAGTTTATTGGTAAATAAGCGAACTTTGTGGCTCCAGACCTTGGTAGGAATAGAACGTAAGGAAGTTACAAGTCTCTTATAATATATTCTGATAAAGCATAATATATTGGCCTACACCTTCATGATGTCATAAACTTGAATCCAATATCTTTCATTTTTTACCAGAACTTCTCAAGAACAGAACTCCTACATTTCTAGGTTTGCCAAGGAAACCTATATTTCTAGATTATCTAAATCCCTTACAAAATATGATTAACCGGTATGAGATAGTGACTCTATTTAACTACATATTAACGGAGACAAGTCGGAGCACAACCATTTAGGTTATATGTTCTTGAAGGCTGAGCTCCAAATGGGAAGTTGTGTAGTTCTAGCAATACCCCTTCTATTGGCATATGAACAGTAAAAGACACGCTCAACAAGTCCCAACGTACAACTCGAATTCTAATAAGTAATTTGTAATTCACTAATAACCAATTAATTCATCAAAAATGTACTTGAGCACTGAGATACTAGAGGCTGTTGATATCAGGAGGATCCAACTTTCTTTGGTCTACATTATTATGTTAGTGTTAGGGATAAATTAAGTTCATCTGGGTTCTGGGGTAAAGATCATAAAAAAGAGAGGGTAAAGGTCATGAATAGACACGTCTTTGACAAATCTAACGATACAGATAACAAACAACAGCCCGTGCCGTAACGGCACGGGTCATATCCTAGTACTAATATAAAGAAAAGACCCAATTGTTTGGTGAAGCCTTAATTTTGGTGAAGCTTTGTCGTGTGACAAAAATACCCATCAAATTTAAGTTATTCCACCTCCGCCATTCTTACAAAGAATAATCATAAAGGCTATATTTGACAAATATATAAGCGGAGGTTCAAAATCGAATCCCACCGAGAACAGATTTTCGCAAGGATATTTTTGTTTCCCTCTTTATTTCACATCATCTTCGTCTTAATCGATCTCATCATATTTGTTTTTAGTCTCAGAAATGCTGTCTCTCCCTCTCACAGATAATATCAATTCCTCCTTCCTTTCTTTCACAGGTAAAATCAATTTTGGCCGAAAACATTTTTGTTTCGTTTTATTCCCTCTTTATCGTCTATCTTCTTCTTTTCCGCTACCAAAAAAACCTGAACTTTTTTAGATGTAAACATGAAATCAATAGATAGCACAATTAAAATAATATAATAGATTAAGATACTTAGTTTGACATTTACACTTTTGATTTTGAAACTAACGCAGAAAAAGACATAGATTTACTACTACATTGAGACGAAAATACAAATCCAAAACAAAGATGTGCACTACTATAATCCTCAAACTCCCATCATTAGAGCACCTCATCCAATAGAAAATTCATATCATTCAACAATTGAAAAAAAATCCAAAGATGTATATACTGATCAAAAAAAAATGATTAGAAACCCATAAATTCGAATTATGTTATCAACCAACGGTATCCAAACATTCTTCCAAGAAACAATACTATCGGTTTGATTGTATGAGCTGGGGCTGCACATGGGTCGGTTTGGGTCGGTTTTGGCCTCAACCAACCCACTGATGGAGGGTAACAGAAGTTGTCACCCACAACCAACCCAACATCATAGTGGATCGGTTTTAACCCGACCCACATTACAGCGGGTGGGTGGCGGGTTAACCCGTCATAAAATGCAACGAACATGACAAATAACTAAAAGTGCATAAAATTAGCATCGTAGGTTATTTAAAACTAGAAGTGTTTACAAAATAAAAATGAGTTCAACTTCTAAAAGCTCAAAAGATGAATTACGAGCCTACTGTACTAAATCCTACTATAGTAACTATACTAGTAGCTGAAGAAGAAAGATCATATGATTCATATGAAGCGACCAGCTTCCTCCATCGAAAAATGTAGACGTTTTACCCCTGAATTCGCTGAAAGCCTGAAATCAATCAAAGTATGTAAATTAGATACAATAACAGAGACGTAACAGACCAACAATGAACTCAGAAATATCAATTTACTGACAGTGGCCCTTGGCGTCATTACCTTGTCTAACCCAATAGGATTCAATCATCTATGATGATGGAAGAAGTAGCAAGGTCAATAAATAGATCTGCAAGGGAAATGAACAATTAGAATGAAAGTTGATGTAAGTAATCAAAGCACCGACTTCACTTATGACTAATCTAAGCAAGTAGAGGTGCTAAATACTCCTAATATGCCACTGCGCTAAGCAGATTTTTTTATGGGATCATGGTATTAATTGGATTCAACTTCCTAGCATCATCACAACTACAGCTCATGAAAATTCTCCTAAACCCCTACACGGTTTGGTTCACATTACCTATTTATAACATAAACATTTAGTCTGCGCTTGGTTCTATAATAAATATAACTTCATTAATGCAAGGCTACTAACATTGGCTCGTAAAAATGACCTCAGCACTTGTTGTGTATAGGTGGATAAGAGTCATAAGACGTGCACGCACATTTAATGAGGAAGTACGCAACATAGAGGGAGGCATTGATAATAACCTAAGAAGTTAGTGCAAACCGTAAACAAATCCAGTTCATGATATTCCCCATGATTTGCAATAACAACAAACATACAAATAATAAGCAGCAGAAGAGACAAGAAAAATATAGACATACCAAACTCAGCAATATCAATCTCATCCTCCCCGACTCCAAGGATAGAAGAATCCTTGTCCATTGGTGTACATAACCACTTTTGCAACAAAATTAAGGCCTCAAGTGTCCTAGGCATTAAGGAACTTCGAAAAGGATCAAAAATATGAAACACAACATTTCTAAGATTTCAACCATGGTAACCTGCACAAAAAAAAAAATTGTTAAAGAAGAAACACAACATTTCTAAGATTAATTTACTGTAGTATGTAACATCATGAGTGCAAAGTTGTGATCCAGAAAAGAGATGATCATCCAGAATTTGAGGCAATTCAAATAGATCATCCAGAATATGAGGCAATCCAAATAGATCATCTCTATGCTGAGGAAAGTGTGCAAAATTTGAATTAAGAAGCATTGCTGCATTAGTAACATCATAAGTTAAGAAAAGAACAAGATTTTAGGATCCATAACAGTACTAACTATAGAAAAGTGGGGTATTCAAAATCTAGAAGACTGTTAGATAACATTTTGGCATGGCAGCGACTTTAGAGACACCAGTGCCACTAATTTCTTAACTTATTATAGACACCAGTACCACTAATTTATTGGTTTTCATCTCTATCCAACTAAATTCACACCAAGATCTTTGTTGCTTCCCTTTTTAGCACTGGTTCTACATATGTACAATTCAATTCAATCAAACCACCATTGCAATAGTTTTTAAACCCTTTTTAATGCCTCCAAACTCAAACCACAGAGAATCAAACTAAAATCAGAAACAAACCAAGACCCAAGATCTTACTTCAACAACAATACAAGACTACAGGGTATTCAAATAACTTAAAGTATAAATCAACAATAAAATTGAAAGTAGAAATGACATACCTCTCTAACAAGATAGTTTCTCCTGATTTCCTCTTAGGCGAGCTTAAAGTTCCAGACAGTTTCCTGAGTAAAACTGTTTAACCTTATTATCAATCATTTTAATGAAACAAAACGGAAAAAAGACATGCAAATTCGAATCAAAGAACACAAACCCTAATAATAAAATTCAAATCAAAGAACATAAACCCTAACAATCATCTCTTAATTGAATCATGTGATGAAATTACCTTACGGTATTGACTTGTTGGTGTTGATTAGAGTCTTTTCACGGTGTTATGGTTTGTGAACTGACTGAAGAAGAGAAGAAGACAAGAAGAGAAGAAAAACTGAGAGAAAGAAGAATCGACTAGGTTTAGGTTAGATTTTTCGGTTATATATGAGAATTGAACGACTAGGATGTATGTATGGGAGATAATCTAAGGGTTAAGGTGTATTTAGGAGGGTGGGGGGTGGGGTCGGGTAAAAAAGGATGTCACCCGTAGTCGACCCAATAGATGGCGGGTCTTCAAAGACCTGAGTCATAGTCGACCCGCGACTTGATGGGTTGGGTGGGGTACGGGTATTTTCGGGCGGGTGTGGGTTGGGTTGGCGGGTTAGGTCGGGTTTGTGCAGCCCTAGTATGAGCATCATGTATTACACATGCATTATTAGGCTGAAAGGTATGGCCATATGAAGAGGTAGACAGGTAGTAGGATGATGAAGGCCACGGTTGATGTGTATGATGATTGTAGAGAGAAAAGAAAGATCTGAAATACATTTTAACTGAGATCATGTGTTGAACACGTGTTCCCTTTAGTAGACGGTTGGGCTAATGACGTGTCGGGATGCCAGCACATCCATGCGTTTCATTTTTACATAACTGCACAATTTTTTTCATTAGAAAATTGACTGCAACTATATCTGATGTATTTTAAATTACTCCATATAAGGTTCTGAAACGGTATGATAGGAGTATTGTGCGACGTCCTTGCTAATGGTTGGCATCGATGACAGAATGTTGTTTAGGCATGTAAAAATATTGTTTTAAACTACATATATATGATATTATACTTCATACATAACAAAAATTTGACAAGTGGTTTAGTTGCCGATAGATATTTTTGATTGAAAGTGAAAATTTTCTGGGAGAAAAAAAATCGCATAAAACCAAAGTGCTAATACATATATAAGTTCTGAGAAACACTTTAGTTCCCGGTAGATATTTTAGAAGTAGAATGATAAGTTTTGAAAGAAAAAAAAAATTGGAACAGGGCGGCAAGAACACCGTGTGTGTGCATCTAGAAGATATAAATTATAGATAAAATGATTCAGCAGTGCACACTATAGCTTATTTCAAGCTAACCAGTTAAAATTTTATTTTGATTTCAAGTCATTTTTCAGGCTTTAAAAGAAAACGCTCTTTGATGAGCCTGCTTAGTATTAGGCAGTTGGTTGAGTGAAGGATGACCAAGCTGATGATGCTTAGATGGTCTTTTCGGATGATCAGCCACACTGGGACTGAGACACGGCCCGAACTCCCACGGGAGGCAGCATTGGGGAATCTTGGACAATGGGCGCAAGCCTGATCCAATAATATGGCGTGAGTGAATCTGGTGGTCGACAATCGTCCGGATTTAGAAAAGTTGTCGCGGTACCTGTAGTAGGACAGAGGACTGATAGCGATGTCCGCTGATCGATTTACGATGTCTCCGTCGCTGACGTTCGTCAAGCAGTCCATGTGGATTGGACAGGGTCTTCTTCGACTAATGAGAACTCACTCCCTTACCTAAGTTCCTAAACTGAGAATGGATGGCGGAGCGTAGGTGGTAAGCAGTTATATGGATACGGTGCTTTACCCGTAGACGCTTCTCCTGCTCTCGCAAGAATTGTATGGGACTCACTTGCTTAGAGTGAGGGACTTCCCGAATGACCGTATCGGGGAATTCTACCGGTGCATCTTTACTAATTGATTATAAGAGATAAAATTGTGAAACAATAATTTTTATTTTCAAAATCGGGTTTTTCCGCCGTAATGCTTTAGTTGTTAATCCATATGTTTCATAACGGAACGACAAATCGGCAGGCGAATAGCGCATGCGTGTTATACTAGTGTATATAAAGGATACTTTACCTATGTAATAGGCTAATCAATAGAAATCCTTCTCTTCTCTGCCTCTTCCTTTTTCCCCTATTATTCTACTGCAACACGTTATCATACACGAAGCTATACCTCAAAGCTATATTGGATCGGTTGATTTTTTTTGCATGGATGCGTTACCAGGTATTTCTTTTGAACAAAGAAATTTCATTTCATAGTATATATTAGGGTTCCACGAAAGCATGATTATCAAATGTATAGATTTCACCATTAGATTTTCATGAAAATTTAGGATATTCAACCTCATTAGTCTTAATTTACTCTTTTAAAATTTCAATCAAATTGGAATATGATGCAATCTCCAAATTCTGATTTTAGTAGAACTGTCTTCGTTTAGAAAATCCTAACTATAACAGCGTCAAAAAACCTAAGTTTAGTATAAATTTAACCGTTGGATTATTCTGTAATTTTTATATGTGGTATATGTTATTCTCATGGAGATACTGTAATAATTTCATAAAAATCCAACCATGGAGCATACTCCTAAGTACGTGATATTTCCTGCCGTGTCCACAGAAACGTGAATTGGAACAGTTATACGGTGTCATAAATATCTTTTTATCTAGCCATCAGATGTCTTTGAAATTTTAATATGTTTGTCGAAACATTGTGTTTAATATACAGTAAACATTTCATCATGATCTATGTATGATGCATTTGTCTGTGGATCAGAACATTTGAAAGAAGAATGTTTTCAATTTTTAAGGTTAACGATATGTTTTGGGCTCATATGCTAATAGTTTCACACTTATTATCAATGAGCCTGAATATTTCATATATAATGGACCATATATGTTTATATTTATTAAACATGACCTTGTCAACCCAATGGACTGGTCTTGACCAAATAGTTGACCAGACTTTGGCTAAATCAATTCGACTATAATTTGACATTTTGAACTCAGAAGTACTTGTGCACCACTAAAGAGTCTATGATGTGGAAGTTTGTGTACAAAAATACAATACGTTCTTCAAAAATCTTCAAATTATAAAGATATACCTTTCAAAGAGGAAGCCATACCTTCAACATTTCCAAGGAGACATATTAACTTCAGACGATGTATTGCTTTGAAGGAAGTTTGTCGAAACATTTATTTTCCCCCAAACTTGAATGTTAAGTGGGATGTAATCCACTTGTTAGACTATAATAATGATATTTTGTAATTAAAAGCACACCTCATGTTTTGTGGAAAGAAACTCACAAAAGTTTCCATGAGTCAGAGATGTAATTCTGGCCCCGGTTGTAATGATACAAAGTAAATGTATCTACCTATGGGACAAAGATGTAATTCTGACTCATAACAATGAGTTTCAAATCTTGGTATAATAATTTTACTGAGAATGATACAAGCGTTGTAATGCAAGTATCATATATTAGTAGTCAACTACAAGAGATATAGGGAGTTTAAAGGAAAACGAACATGCTATATTCTTGGAGAAGGTCATGCCCTAGACATCAACATTAATGGAAATAAGAAATTTGCCAAGTCAATACACTTACCCATTTTTTTCTTACCTTTATTCAATCGAATTCGTATGGTTAGATTCTACATTTTGATCCTAAATTGTTGTCTACATGATAGTTCAACATATATTTCATTAACTAAAATAAAGAAAATTTTCTTGCGAAGAATTAAATTCATTGTTTGCACTTACGGAATGAAAAGTATATCATTTTTATGAGATTGAAATACTCTAAAGAACTTGAGATATACTCAAAATTACTTGAGTTATAAGGATCATTCATACATTATGATGAAAAGTATACCATCTTCATGAACGGTAACACTCTAAAGTAAATGAGATAGATTTTCTTTTCTTACGTGATAAGGTCACACCACTTATTACACGAAACTCTTAAGGAATTTAAGTTAGTTGTTGAACTATTTCCTTATAATGTGACTACGATGATTGGATCTTCGAGCGAAGCAATGCTCAAATTTTGTTTCCAAAATGGAACAAAGATTAAAGGTCACAAAAGCTCTATATGTACCGAGAGCTAATCACCTTGTCAAATTCCAAAGAGACCCATGCAAGTGGATATCACATGGAAACTCACAATGATGAGAATGTAATTGATTGAATATTTCTCTAATATATTTGGAAGGAAATATATCTTAGAGAAACTAATGAGTCAATCTAGTGAAATGTAAATCACTATAGTACTTGGATTATTGAATCCATATTGACTTCGACGATGAAATATTAGGAATGCACTCATACAGAATTTGACATAACCATAAAGGCACTTTGGTTGTAACTTGATGTTTCTTTTTGAAAGGACTCATACGTACATCACTGTGTTTGAGTGGACGAGACAACAGGAAAAAGATTGACAGAATGAGAAGTAACAACATATCTCTCAATAGGTGTTCTCTAAAGAACTAGATGCAGAACCCCCTTCCCGTTATGCTTTTAAGTAAGAGAGCATATCACTCATTTCACAAAGCCTTCAATAAAATAGGACCGAGACCATCCTAAGATGCAAATGGTAAACAACCTACATTACAAAGAAAACGAGGTGATATTTAGAAAAATATCCATGCTGAATGCGGACCATTAAAGTGACTTATGGCTCTCGTGAATTTTTTGACATTTTGGACTAGTTATAGTTCCCAAATAATGTTGCATTTGGAAAACTACTAGCACACATTATACATGTAAGGACGCACCACCCCTTGTAAATGCTAGAGAGTATACATCAAAAGGACTTGATAGTTATTGCATGTTTAATATGATCAATGTAGGGCATCCTATACCCTATGGTATCGCAAAGGGTATCATCAAAGGTTACATATGGTGCCTAAGGCATGGTTATGCGTACAAACCTACCTTTAACTGCTTGGAG
This sequence comes from Papaver somniferum, assembly GCF_003573695.1. Taxonomy (NCBI): domain Eukaryota; kingdom Viridiplantae; phylum Streptophyta; class Magnoliopsida; order Ranunculales; family Papaveraceae; genus Papaver; species Papaver somniferum. The sequence continues at coordinate 192,983,428 of NC_039359.1, forward strand.
AATATGCAATATTACACGCATCTTCACTTATTCGTTTTAGACCCACAATTGGTCAACCATTCTTTGCGTACCAGTTGGTAACTGGATATAAGCCTGACATTGTGTTCATACGCATTTTTGGTTGTACTATATATGTTCCCTTACGACCCTGTATCGTACTATGATGGGTCAACAATTATCCGCATTTTAAAACCTTTGGCAGGAGATCTCTTACCGCTAGATTTACGGGTTATCACTTTAATGAGACAGTCTTCCCGTCGTTAGGGGGGAGATAAGAAAAAGTATTTTCCAAGGGAACGACATGAATTGTCGTGGTGTGTTCCCACTGTGCTCATATTGATTCTTGTACTCCACAAATGTAAATGTGAAGTGAAAGAATAATCGATTTTCAGAATGTATATTGATGTCGCTAAAGTGATGAGATCACACATACCAGCTGCAAACCTACCTGCAAGGTTACAAATCCTCAATAAGGGATATACACCATAGACTAAGGTGTTGCAACTACACTTAGTGTATGTGTGGTTGGGGACATGGCTCCATAAAGGAAGTTGGAGAGACCAATTGGTTCGATCAGTCCTCACCTAGAAAGGAAGTATGTGAGGAAGGCACAACTTACATTTATCATCAGAAATCATCTCATAAGATTGTCTCTGAATATGTCCATGAATCAAACTGGAGGACGCTCCAAAGTTTAATGATTCCTGAGAACAATGACATCCCTAGTGGATTATTAGAATGCGCACGAGTCAATAGAAAGATCATGCGAGCATATTGATGATTAATTTCATATACACTTGCTTAAGGAAATAGAGCAAGATGAGATCGAAACGTGCTCCTTGTTGCTTAATGTCAACGAATAGTATATTTGACATATACAGTCCAGGTAGAACTTGGTTCTTTGAAAAATATACAGGTATTTGGTGTGGTAGTGCTAACCAACCAAGTGTAAATCCTATTGGACATACATGATTAATTTTTCATAAATCATAATGAGAAGAAAGAAGTCTTAAAGTATAAAGATTCGCCTTGTGGCACGAGGTTTCTCACAAAGCCCTGAAATTGTTTTGTAAGAACTTCATAATGTTCGGCTACCCAGTTAGCTTGTTAATTTCAAAAGGAATTGAAATGCAGCATATGTATGTGGTTGTTACGTATCTCTGAAAAAATCAAGAGATAGAAGATATCTACAAAAGTACTTGATAGCCTTTGGTTACCTGAATCAAGTGACTCTAAACCACATAGTGCGTTTACAGTTAGATAGAACACTCACTTATAAATAGAAGCAATCAGGCGAATGTGGTATACCCATCTAAGTGGATATTTTATTTGGAGGGGATAGACAAGTAAGTTATTTTTCCTTGCGTATTCACAAGAAAGTTCATGATTTGGAATTGTAACTACATATGTCGATGGTACAGACATGATGGGTACTCTTGATGTAATAAGAGACCCTAAAAGCTATTTGAAATCCGAATTTGAGATTAAAAATCTGGGGAAAGCTCGACCGAATACTGAGCTTGTGGTATATTATTTCACCAGTTTGCATATGTCTAAAGTTGTCAGGAAATTTAATAAATACATGTATCCTGATAGCATTCCCATGATTAGTCGAGGTTCAAATGTAAGTAAGTGACCATTTTGTTTAAAGAAAGATGACGAAGATGTGTTGGGGATGAAATTCTCATATCTAAGTACAATATACGCATTGTTGTACATAGTATAGTAATATACTCGATTAAATTTTACATCCTCGTGGAACTTGTTAGCTAGATATAGCTCAGCGCCAACGCAACGTCATTGGAATAGTACAATGAATGTAATCATGTACTTAAAAGTAACCATTGACATGAGTTTGTTTTATCCCAGGAAAGACATAAAAATGAATGCTAAAGGAACTGCAATCCAAAGGTTGTTGATTATGAAGGAACAATAATCTCTTCTCTAAGGAAAGTAATCAGGGGGGATATGGTAGACTATTTTCTAAATCATTACCGATATTCAGTTTCAAAAGTACATGACTAAATAAATTGTTTGGAACAACTCTGAAAGTAATCATGGGGAGATGCCGACATCAGGGGGAGGATCCAAGGATATGATGTCGACATATTTTACTTTGAAATTGAAGTTGTGTTGTACTCTTTTTCCCTTCGATCGAGAATAGTTTTTCCCAAAGGGTTTTGTTACTCGACAAGGTTTTTAGCGAGACAACACTAAAAACATCAAGTATGTTGAACGTTGAAGACATAGAGATTAGAGATCGCGTTGATATTACTGAAAATATCTGAATCAAAGAAATGAAACGGGATATTCTCTCAAGCAACGTAACTTCCAGAATCAACAACATGGTCTTATAAACATTCAAGTCACCAAAGTAAAGTGTGATAAACTCCTTTTGAATGCATTAGACTAATGAGAATTATCTGACATCAGGGGGAACATCTAATGGTGTGTTGAACTATTTTCCTTCACGAGGTTGCTTTTTCCCACAGGGTTTTGTTACTCGGCAAGGTTTTTAATGAGACAACAACAAACACCAGGAATATAATTTCCCAGCTAAGGCTATTGTCTTTCCCACGAGGATTTTCTGTCTTAAGAGTTGTAAAGCAACTAGTCAACTTCAACGGAGCAAAGTGATCATCTGCAACGGATCACCTTTACTTGCATCTATCACGTTGTACTCTTTTCCCTTCGTCAAAGTTTTATCCCGTTGGGTTTTCCTTGTCAAGGTTTTAATGAGACAATATATTTGAGTCCATCTATGTTCTAAGTTTGCTTAATATTGTGTTCTTTTTCTTTAGTTCAGGTTTTGTCTCTCTGGATTTTCCTGACGAAGTTTTAACGAGGCAATCAACTTAGACTCGTCGATCTTTGAAAGTCGTATTGCATGTGATGAACAATATGTAAAGTACGTGACAACATGTGAAGTACTACATGTGAAGAGTTTTACCAAGACTTTATCCCACTGGGTTTTTCCTTGTCAAAGTTTTAATGAGGCGATTGATTTCGGCGCAAGTCATCAAGAGAGGACGACATTTGAACATCTACATTCGAAGCACTATACGTGAAGCAATACAATCAGAGTTCTATTGGACCACACAAGGGGGAGTGTTTTAGGGCCTACGGCCCAACTAGAAGCCTAAGGGTTTCTCTTTACATCTTACTAATAGAAAGAAAAGAGGTAATTGTTTGGTGAAGCCTTTTCACATGACAATAATACCCCCATTAACTAAGCTTTTAGTTAATATTTGTATATTTACAGGAATGCCATTGTTTTAAAAATAGATAAAAAAAATTAAAATTAGATATCTTTAAAAATCTTACTAATATAAAGAAAAGAGGTAATTGTTTGGTGAAGCCTTTTCACATGACAATAATACCCCCATTAACTGAGCTTTTAGTTAATATTTGTATATTTACAGGAATACCATTGTTTTAAAAATAGATAAAAAAATTAAAATTAGATATCTTTAAAAATAGACATCAGATTTTTGCAAAATTAATATATTTGGAAAGCTCTTTAAATTATCTACGTAATGAGTACAAACAAGGATATTAAATTTTTACTTTAAGAAAAAAAAATTCATTATTATCAAATTTGGTGTTGTTAAAAGAATCCAATTCAAGCATATGCATTGCACATGTGGCCTTACTAGTGTATATAAAGGATACTTTACCTATGTAATAGGCTAATCAATAGAAATACTTTTGTTCTCTGCCTCTTCCTTTTTCCCCTATTATTCTACTGCAGCAAATACCAGAAATTCCCCATTTTAATAATTAAGGAGAATAATTTTATCTTAATATTTAAGGGAACGTTATTTAAATACCCTTCAAAATTCGCTCCTTAGAATATACCCTTATTCAATTTTTAAAAATACCCCTACCTTCTGAAAAGTGGAGCAACTAGCACAAGTTGCTTTCAGAAGTGAACGTAACTAGCACAAGTTGCTTCCAGAACGGACGTGACTTTATACAAGTTGCTTCCAAAAAGTGGAAGCAACTTTCTCAAGTTGACTCCAACAAAATTATTTTTTACTCCACGAAAGTATTTGTGCTACTGCAAGGTCAACAAAAATGGAAGATTTTTGTAACATCCCACAATATTTAATGTAAAAAAATGCCCTGCAAACTGAGGATAAAAAAGGGAGGGCTTTGGATGGGTCATAGTTATCCAGAGACAAACAAGAATCTGATTACAGGGTATTAGTTCCTATACAACATTGCTTAGTTTAATGTAATATAAGCAAAAGAAAAAAACTAAAGCATATACATATACATATTGGTTTGCAAATAGAAAATTAATATTCAAACTAGAAAGTGAATATAAAGAAAAAAAAGGGTAAATTTATTAAATACCCTTGGTTTTAACACCCAATAAATATACCCTTATACAACAATAAATATACCCCTATCATTTAAAAACCTTATCCATATAAAAGTAGATTACCTTAATACCCTCACTTGTATAATATTTTCTTTTATTTCAAAATACAATTTTTTTCTATCAACTTCACCGCCACCATTCCATCGCCACCATTCCACCACCAACAACACCGCCACCACCACCACCACCACTTACTAACCACCGCCACCACTCCATCATCGCTGCCACCGCCGCCGCCACCACTCCACCGCCGGCACCACTCCACCACCACCTCCACTTCGCCACCACCGCCGCTGCTGCCACCACCGCCAAATTTTGGTGTCAACAACTAAAGTTGATCCAAAATTAAAATTTCAAAAATAACTTTACTATTACATATTCAATTTTTTGTGTATCAACAAAGGAAGTTGATCCCAATGACTGGAATCAACAACCAAAATTGATCTCAAAATATGGTGTCAACAACCAAAGTTGATCAATTTCTTTTGTTGATACAATAAGTGAAAAATACTCCAACTTTTTAGGGTCAACAATGGAAGTTGATCCCTGTGAATGGGGTCAACAACCAAAGTTGATCCCAAAATCTAGTGTCAACAACCAAAGTTGATCAATTTCCTTTGTTGACACAATAAGTGAAAAAATACTCCAACTTTTTGGGGTCAACAATGGAAGTTTATCCTTGTGAATGGGGTCAACAACCAAAGTTGATCCCAAAATCTAGTGTCAACAACCAAAGTTAATCAATTTTCTTTATTGACAAACTCCAACTTTTTGGGGTCAACAATGGAAGTTGATCCCTGTGAATGAGTCAACAACCAAAGTTGATCCCAAAATCTGGTGTCAACAATCAAAGTTGATCAATTTCCTTTGTTGACACAATAAGTGACAAAATACTCCAATTTTTTTGGGTCAACAATGGAAGTTGATCCCACTGAATGGAGTCAACAAATAAAGTTGATCCAAAACAATCATGTCAATAACCAAAGTTGATCACATAATTGATGTACTAAGATTAGTGAACCCAACGTGAATCGGACACGTATTTTCTGACTGGAGTGAGTAGTGATACCATTACACCACAGGTTCAATGTGTAGAGAAATAAAAGGAAAGCAGAAAACATTATCATTATAATTGTATTTGTCTAACAAACAACAATCTCTCTTCTTTCCTACCATCTCAATTGGTCAGATTTATCAGTAATAATACGTTAATATTAATTATACTAAGCTCCCCCTTCTGCCTTCCTTCCTCAAATTTCTCCTCTAAATACATATCCAGTAGACAATCTATTTATTCCCTCCAAAATAAGTTTATTCATTCACTTATATACATTAGTAAAGTGTTCATTATTACTCTACATATATCAAATACTGCTCAAAGGTATGGAAGAATCGTGATTACTTACCTGGTACATTTGTCTAAACAAATTAGCAGCCGCTTCATTCAACAATAGGATATTATGATTTGGCATCTTCCAACTGTTTTTTCAACCTAGAAACTTCCAATCCCTAACCAGTAGCCTCATTTAGACATCAAGGCACATGCGCCAAACAAATGACACCGTAATTAGGTTTTCAATAAAACAATAGTTAGACCAATCTACAACACCTAAAGCCAAAAAATCTCAATATAAAAACACTCACTTGGAACAAGCAGTATATACACATACAGATCCCCACTAACTTTTCTCACCTTCGTTACATGCATCCATAAATTAAAAATAAGAACGTAACTAAGCTAAGTGACATAAGACCGACATATATGAGTAATACGTTGGTGGAAGAAATACATACATAAAACTAAAAAGAAATGACTTTAATACAGTGTAGGTCATCAATCTAAAAACTTAAGAACCTATCAATTAGATTTCACTATCAACTGTTCAACACCATAACTGCGATAACTAGAAATGAATCTTAGTGGATGTAGAAAAAACTAGCACTAATTGTACCAAAGTACTCTTGCGCAAAATGAAAAAATGGAAACATTAAATTTGATGTTCACACCACCAACCATACAAAACTAGACTGTTGTCTTACTAGATTAATCAAATCTTTACCAAATTATGCACCCATGTATCAATTTATGCCACTAACTCAACATTCTTTGTTAGTATCAATTATAACTATTGTTGTTCACAAACACGATGACACGACAAATGAAGTTACCTGTTATGAGTTGGATTTAATAACATTCACCACCACCAGAAAATGTACTGTCGTACAACAAGTATCCACCACCACCAAAACAAGAACAACATTCACCAGCAGTATTGCTGCAACATCCACCACCAGTGCTACAACAACACATTCCACCACCATTACTACCACAACATCAAGATTATAAATTAAATATCAACAGTCTCTACAAATATCATTAGATTAAAATCTAAATCTAAATCTAAATGTATACCTGATATGAATAATATTGGTACATCTTCACTATTTTTTTTCTCCTCCTCCAACACCACCACCACCATCAACTAATAAAATATAAATTTGATATCCTCCTCAACCACCACCGCTGCCACCACTTCCATCATCATCTACTAAATGAACAAAGATTTAATATCCTCCGCCACCACCACCATTGTTGCACCAACACCACCATCCACCACCATTCAACGACCTTCAATCATAAAGTTTTTAAAAACCTAAAATTAGGTTTCAGTAATTTCGATGAACTGAAACTTCAAATTACATTGAATAGCATCAATTCTTCTCTTCAATCGATGATATTCAATATTATTCAATCAATTCATAAAAAAATCATCAAAATTATTCAATCTTTAACCTTGAAAGATGGAGAACGATTAATAAGAAGTTAAAATAGGTTGAATCGAACACAAATATAGAGATAAAACTATGAAATCGAAAACCAAAAATCAAATTTATCGATCTCTGAATCTGGAAAATCAATCTTTAACATAAATAACAGGTTGAAATCAGTTGAAATCGAACACAAACATATTAATAGATCTGTTGCTAATAACGGAGGATGTGGTGGTGGTGGCGATATCTGGTGGTGGTAGTGTTGAGGTGCTGGTGGTGGTTGAAAGAGAAGGAGAGAAAGAAGAAGAAATAATTTTTTCAGGAAGTGGTTAGATCTAAACGAAGATTAGAATAGGAAGGGTAAAAATGGAAAGAAGAAAAACGTTAGTGAACCCTGATCGGGCTTATAGATAGAAAATGGTATATTTATTGTAGGATAAGGGTATATATGAAGCCCATCAAAACAAAGGACATTTATATAATTCCCACGAGAAAAAAAAGCTCCAAAGAACCGACAATAATCCACAAAAAGAATTAGTGCCTTATGTTTTATGCATAATCTGCTAATTACTGTGTGAAAGAGCATAATCTGCTAATTACTGTGTGAAAGAAAGCCAAATGGGAATCATACTGTTCGAAAGACGAGCCAAATAGGAATCAAAGTCCACAAGGGTTTGTTTTGAATCTGGTAAACCAGATTTACGACCAGTAATGGGTACAATAGCAACTGTAGAACCCGCGAACGAATTAATCAATCAGTCGTGTTAGGGTACCCCTACAGACATCCTAATAGCTCTTGAATGAAATTGTGTCTGGCTAGCTGGATGCATCTTCGTTAAATGAACGACGAACATGTATAGGTACCTTTACGAAATCACATTTAAAGGACATTTTTCAGGGGATACTACTATATGATACCAAAGACGATTTTAAATAGTGAAAGGGGATGGATAAAAAATTGAAAAGAGCAAAAATCACTCTGAATTGTTCTAAGGAAGACTGAGTCGTAAATTTTGGACTCCCGCGTACTATGCTTGAGAGAGGAGGACTAGAGTCTTATGTCCAAGTTTGGGATTAAACATTAATCTCTACTGCATCTTAGCAACTTGGTTGATACAATTACAGGGGGAAAAAAACACCTTACCCGCTGCTATGCACAACCTTTGAATGCTCTTAAGCAAGAAATTGAATCATACAAGCAACATACAGTAGTCTACATTTCCATTCTTTTCAATCAGATCACTTTCCACCCATATTACATAAGCAAAAAGAAGCAATTTGAAAACTACCATTACAAAATTAACAACTCAGATTCAAGCACAAATGGTTTAGACATGAATACATAATTTTAACATGATTCTGTTGACAACTACTAATGTCCGTACATACTTTGGAGTTCAGATTATCTGTTCAGATTCCTGCAACAAAAGATGGGATTAATGAGACGAGAACTCAAGTTAGCGGTTTCAGTTATGTAGCTTTTTTACCGGAACACAGGCATAATATTTTCTCATCAGGTATATATAATGAAACAAATGAATAGCTAGTTGAGTATATATATATTTCAATTGAAAGCCAGCATTGCGACCTGTAGGATTAATAAACGTTCATATACTTGGTTGGCTTAATTATTTATATTCGGACAGGTTTAATAATTAAAGCAGGTTTTTGAAAGGATCACAATGGGAAATGAGAACCGTGAAAGAATATTTTCTTTTTTTTTTTGTTTTGAACCATGGAGAAACAAGTCGAGCAAGAGCTTTTTGTTGGTTTGCAGAGAATGAAACTACAGCAACATTTTGTTGATGGACATGAAATTTATCTGTGTTTGCTTATCCTTCGTTCATATCAAGTATACCAAATAGCTCTTCATAGATATGATAAGAACAGTTATAAACCATTTTTATCTTAAATGATATAAAAAGATGTTTATTGCAGTCTACTCAATTTAATTGTATGATTTAAATCTATCCAGAGATACGACCGTTCAGCACAGACGTTAAAGAGTTTAGCGGCCAGAATATCAGGTCATTAAGCATGCTAATAAATGAATATGCTCATTATAATCTATGATTTAGCAGCTGCGGCACTAGAAAGATTAACTGATGGCACTTTGATCCTCAAAAAATGATGGTTTAGCACACCATACCAAGGTCAGTGAAAAGATTTAGGGAGGACAACACCGTGGTCACAAGATAAGGCTTAGTCACCAAAAAAGATGACCAAACCCTTTTTGTATTAACTATGGTCAATGGTGTGAAACACGTTCAATGACTTAGTAAGGATCGGTAAACACCAGTCATACTTTTAGCCGCACATCCTTCAGTGACCTGACTGACGGGTTGCCCATGACCCTCACTAAATCGACTTAGTGACAAAAAAACAGTCTTAAGCCATGTTTTCTGGCCTTCACTAAAACTAAACTTTCTTGTAGCGATGCAAAATGACTTGAGTCCATATAGTTTCAATGTCGAATTAAAGGAGGAACTTAACAGATTACCTCAAAGATTCTCGAACTTCCAAGCATTAGCTTCATGGTTTAGGAGCGCGACAAAACCCCTTTGGAGCTGTTCACTCGCAAGAAAAGCAAAAACAGCATTAAGGAGAAAATTTTATTTAAAGTACACTGGGAATGTTCGTTCGGCTGTTTATCTCAGTGAAGTTGAGATAAACAGGTATACGAGCATTCCCAAAGCCACTTATAGATTTGGTTCAATGTTTTTTTTATCTTCTGGGGGTCAGGTTTTTACCACCCACCCCACCCCTGTTTTTATTTCTTTTATCAACAATGGCCACTCTGTAGGTTTGCTTTTAAAATAAGATAAACGAACAAACAACAACAAAATAGAACAATAGTGCAGTTACAAGACCAGAGTCAGACCTTGGCACTTTTCCTTGACGGCGTGGATCGTACTCGGTAGCCTGTCGAAGAGCTCTTGCAAAAGCCTTAAATGTGGCCTCAATAATATGGTGAGAATTTTTTCCAGCAAGCTGCACTCACCGAAAATTTGAATGTTCAGGGGGGGACAAGAAAAATTTCTAGAGTGTAATAGAGCGTGCAGAAACTATGATGGTACCTGGATCCAAGAGGCAAGAGGCAATATCATTGGAATAATCAATTCGACTAAATAATCTATAAGTTTGATATTTTTAACAGCACTAACATTTAACACTGCCATTCGAGGGCATTACCTGTCGGATATGAAGGGTCATTCCAGAGGTATTCACCAAAGACTGAAAAAAATGCTCCACCAACTAGAGAAACAATTCAGAAGATTGGCATCAGATACCATTTGTAAAAGTGAGGAAGAAGATGTGAAGTTTAGAAACTACCTGGGTGTCATACGTTCCAACTCGTTGAGTGGGTATGGATAAATCATAACCCAAATAAGGTCTCCCGGATAAATCCTGAAAGAAGTGTGTAAATATCAAATATGCAGGCGCTAGTGGAAAACCAAGTACTAGATAAGATTGTTAAAACATCAATGGCTTTGAAATTCGATGAAGACGACTACTTTGCCACATGATCCTACAGCCCTACTCAATCAATAGGAGGTTCAGACCCGCTTGACCAACCTCAAAAAAACAATCTACAGAGCAATCAATTACTGTACAAATAGATATTAAATATGGACTAAATTAAGATTCCGTGGAAGATCAAGTACTAGAAATGCAATTGTTCTTCAATGTTTATCAGATGCACCTGCACCAAAGAAAACTACTTCTCAACATCAGATCTTACAGTCCTACTCTAATACCTATTAAGCTAATGTAACATGTACTCCTTAGAGCCAAGTGTTTCAAACTAGACACCTAGTCACACTGTTGAAGCATGAAATATTGATAGATAATTCTGTGTCTGTCTGCATCAAATAAGTATTATTTATCTAACTTTTTTTCTGTTTGCTGAAGCAGGTAACTTTCGGATAAATGAGATAACTATCATGGAATTATGCCGACTGGAAACAAAGAGAAAAGGAACAGCGAAAGCAATGAACCCGTAATATGAGCTAAATATACTTAACAGATAAAGATTTTCAGAAAAATAATAATTTTCAACGGTCTGCAGAGTTACTACCATTTAAAGTGACACTTAGGCTCAACCAAGAGAATGAATTTCAGACAACTGACAATCAGATGATGACAGTAAAACCTTCTCATTCCTACTTGTCTACTCAATTTGTGACATGCTATTTGTGCCATCCGTGCAAGCTAATGCCAAAGACAATGCTTAATTTACAAACTAACTCACAGCTACTTGACTGCTGCTTAAGAGGAAAGCTTCCACCCTTGCTTGCTCCCTCTATCCCACAAAAATCAGCCAGAAAGTAACACCGAAACTGAGAGTGTAATGATAAATAAGAGGTAGACCCGCATGTTGAGTCAGTCTGATTTATGATCTTTCACATCGATCACAAGAAATTCTACTAAAGCTACCAATTTTCTGTCTACAGTGGCGGTCTTCTTTCTTGATGACTAAAGCTACATAAGGGGAATTTAGAATCAGTGGTATACCAGTGAAACATGTACAAGAGATTCATCAAGAGGAGCTGTAAAGTCTCCGAATCTGTTAATTCCTTTTCTATCCCCAAGTGCCTGAAGTAAGCTCTGCCACATCACAAAAATGAAATGTCATGAGAACTCAATAAACATTAACCCGATGAGGCAAAAAACAAACAAAATTCATAAGAAAGCAGAAGCATAACAGAATCTCAGACGGAATTGGAGAAGTAACTAGATGAACTCATTAAATTATTCTAGAGATGTATCACCGTTCCGATAGCGAGTGCAACATCTTCATTTGTATGATGATCGTCGATATGAATATCACCAGTAGCTTTTACATGTACATCAAATAACCCGTGTGATGCAAGTTGCTGCAAACATAAACACATCCTCGTTATAAGAAATTCAGCAACTCAAGAAAAGAATCATCTAGATTGGAGCATGAAGAATTCACCTGAAGAAAAAGTATACCAGTAATTCAAGAAAAGGATAGCTACTGTCTTAGACTCCCTATGTCATTACTATCTCACTCTGAGTTATCGTTCTTCCCTTAAAATCACTTAAAATACACATGTGCCACACAACACCAATATTTAATTGATGGACAAACATCCCTAGTATGCAACTAAAAGGTTGAAGTATAATTTCTTTAGTTTGGTGTAAGCAAACTTTACCAACTTGTTAGCTGTTTACATTATTTGTCATTGCCATATTAACAACCTAATCAAGAACTTATCAAATAAGACTATTCTCCAATCTATCCCCAAAACCTCACTCTTACGCTCAAATCAAGCCTCTTAGGCTCAAACCCATATTAAAATGATGACAATCAATTCTAGCTATATAATTATAAAGCTATAAATATAGGGTTTGCAACATGATAAAAAAGAAAAACAGCTAAAGTAATTTACAGGGGAATAGTTAAGCAATGACTCCTCACAAAAACAAAGTGCTTCATGCTGCAGTTCAGCTCGACAATGAATTCTAAACCCTTAAATTTGGAGTATAAGTTAAGATATGGAAAAGGAAAAATATACTTACATCCAACATATGATCTAGGAATGGAATACCAGTATCACTATCAGTAATTCCTGTACCATCCAAATTTATTTTCACTTGTACATTCGTTTCCTTTGTCACCCTTTTTACTTCTCCAACTCTACTTGCTGAAAATGTGAAAAAGAAATAACTATGTGTCATCTGAATCAATATTAATAATCCGAGAAGGAATTAGCTGTCACTTTAAATATCCACCATCACCTCGTTTTGATCACTCCCAAAACCACATGCAAACTGATAAATCATGCAAGGTAAAAACTCCCAATTCTTCTACACACTGACTAGCTTCTGTCATACCTAGCCAATTTACTCAAAACATAATTTCATCAAATCTTACTAACCTTATCTTCAAAGTTGTAGTCATGTTTACATTATTTGCACCTACTAGGAAAAAAATAAAAAAATGAAGATTCTAGTAGTTTGAAACATTACTCTGAATCTATCCCAAAATTCTTTTAAACACGCTCACCAAAAACCATGCTAAAACATCAGTATACTCAATAAATATAAATACAGATAAACTAAAAACAAACAGTTTCCTAACAAAATGAACCAGAACCCATACTTCCAAAACCTCAAAGGAAAGAAAACATAAAGTTTAAATTATTTTTATAATGGTTTGAACTATCATTCTATAGCAAAGCCAGAGGGATACACTATTAGTTAAGCCTTTTTCACTTCCCTAGATTAAGAATTTGAAATTGATAGGATGATAATTAAATAAAATTAGGGCAAAAAAAAATGAAAAAGAAGTTTGATTTTTGTTTACCAAATGTAGAAGCTGGAATTGAGGAACCATTTTCTCCAGCTTGAGAAGCAGCAGAACAAATCGTCGCTATTTGTTTTGATTCCATTTTTGTAATCTTTTGAAAACGATTTGAGTTCACGAATTGGAGGTTGTACTTATTAGAAAAGACCCTAACCTTAGCTTTTAATGCTTGAGAAGAAGGAGAAGGCAGTGTGCCAAGATGAGAAGGAATGGAGAGCTCCATGATTCCCTGTTGAGTTAGTTTGTTTTTGACTTGTCAAACCTCATACAAAAGGAAGAAACCACAAGGGTTTTGACCATTCAGAATAAGTCAACGCTAGTCAGATGTTGAGTCTTTGAAGTATTTAGAAGTTGCCGATGGCAGCCACAACGTTAGAAAAAATTAAAAACTGCTTCTTTTATGCAACACTTGCACCTGGTCATTGCCGGTGTCAGTACGGAATTTGATGTTGGAAACTGTAGATTTATGTAGTAAAATATTATCGAGACTAATCTCGACTAGACATAATTTACAGAATGGGAATCTTCTAATATAAAATTGTGCAAGTCATAAATTACATATGGCATGATACACCGATCATGTTACTAGTATGCCCCGACACAACAGAGATGATTGATTAGGTGAAGTCCGATGGCTTTTACCACGAAAAATGTTCTTTACCCTAATATTCATTATCCACTGACAAATCTGTGGTCTACTGGAGCAACTATAGCAAAAAAATCACAAATACTCAGAATTGAATCTGAACAAAATTACAATCAGAATAAGAATAACAAGATCCATGAGAAGCTCGAATATCATTGGTGAGTACCGAGTAGTAAGTTGTATCCGTCAAATCAACTGCTACTTTTGTTATAACTGCAACATGCGGCCACTGCAGACTCTGAAATAGAAATACCTACTGAATCTTGGGTGTCTTGGGAAGCTGCTGAGCAAGAGAGGAGGAATACCGTTATCTTGATCAAACTCATTAGTTTCTTATCTGCGTGTGAAGTGTTTTCTTCTGTCTTCTGTGGCAGTAAACATCCACCAGAGCCTACAGGACCACCTCGTAAACCATATACAATGTTGCTATCAGCCAGAGTGAAAATCAGGTTCAACACAGAAGATCACTTGCATCCTCTGAAGAAGGTTGAAGCTTGGATTTCACGGGAGAACATGATATATGGCCATTTTCCTTGATATTAGGTTGATCCACTGCTGATTCCTCTTCTACAGATGCAGAACATAAGTGATTACTTAAGGCACAAGTATCAAATGCTGAATCACCAGAAGCAAGTGTACCAGAAATGGCTTCACAAACTTTACAAGCAAAATTATCCGCATTATCGATTACGTTCGAATCAGAAGTAATAACTTCTCCTGGAGAAGCAACGCTTATATGACTAGCCACATCAGTAGTATCACACACCAAATCAGCAGGAACTAAGGTAACAACTACAGCGTCGGTAACTGCATCGTCAATCTCATGTTCATTGTTGATAACACTCGCACTAGAATTTAAAATTTCTTTATCAGTAGCACAATCCTCTTGTAGACAAGAATCACCCAACTTATTACTCACATCAGATGTATCACATGCGATATCCCTACAAGTTACGGAGCCAGATACAACACCAGTGATTTCATCGTTCATTCCGTGTTCATTATCGACAGCAACTGTGTCAGAAGCACTGGGATCATGCTCAACAATCGAACCAATATCACATTTATTGTTCACTGTTGAGACAGATATAACACCAATGATTTCATCTTTCATTCCGTGTTCATTATAGACAGCAACCGCGTCAGAAGCACTGGGATCATGCTCAACAATCGAACCAATATCACATTTATTGTTCACTGTTGAGCCAGATACAACACCAATGATTTCATCGTTCATTCCGTGTTCATTATCGACAGCAACCGTGTCAGAAGCACTGGAATCATGCTCAACAATCGAACCAATATCACATTTATTGTTCACTGTTGAGCCAGATACAACACCGATAACTTTACCGTCCAATCCGTGTTCATCAACGATAGCATCCTTGTCAGAAGCACTGGGATCAGGCTCAGTGGAGCCGCTATCACATTTATTGTTCACCTCGTCGATATCACTGTTCACTGTTGAGCCAGATACAACAGCAATAACTTTATCGTCCAATCCATGTTCATCAATGACAGCACCCTTGTCAGAAGCACTGGGATCAGGCTCAGTGGAGTCGATATCACATTTATCATTCACCTCGTCAATATCACATTTAATGTTTACCTCAGACATACTCTGATCGGTGCTTCTAAATCCAATGGCATTTACAACTGCAGAAACAACTATAGAAGATTAATAAGCACGTGATAATAAATAAAATTTAGGCATGTGTTTAATAAATTGGTTAAGATTAATCAGTACCTGACCCATCAGTTTCCTTTTGTTTGGTTAAATTCTGCAGCAATATTTCTTTCTGTAGTAGCCCTGTACCAGGAAACACTAACATATTCATGGACCTCTTTTCTTCCTTCTGTGATTCGTCAAGGGGCTTGAAGTCGAAGACTTCAGTCCATGTGTGCAGGAGCTCAGGGATAGCAGGAATAACCAACCTTTCAACATTGAGAGAATAAAGAGCCTGAAAACATGAGCAGCATAGGAATTGGATAACAAATTACCAACCACCATATAAGATACGGATAAAGTAAGACAAGGTAATGGAGATCCAGCACTAGTTCCTAACAAGATTAATGCTGTGATAAACACTAAATGTTCAAAAGCATTCAAGTGAAAGAGTATTAAGAATACACCAGTAGTTTGCTCTCTCCTAACAACAGATCAATTAGAAACAAAGTCCAAACGCTAGAACAGATAGATACGACTTGGTCATCAAACTCGTAAGTACGAGGGACTCTTATTAACTTACAGATTCAATTGCAGATAGAAGCCGGCGGCACATCCCTTGACGCCTATAATTGAAGCGGGTACCAATAAATGGCATCTCTGCCAACCTGGTTCCATGGATCCTGTAAAATTTAATAATTAGGTTACGGTAACTGCAAATTGAGAAAAACATAACAATATATAGCATTCTACAAACGAACTATATTACACAAAATGTCGAACATGACTGGAATGACTATTTAAATAAAGTAACAATAACACATAACAGCATGTATATAGAACAAGGACGAGTCTTATCAAGCTGACCAAATGGACACAGTGAGGACGCTTTATAAGATCAAAGATTCCAAATAAGGTAAAGACTCTAAAAAAGAACTAATCGCTTGCTTAGGTGAAAGCGTTTTTCTTGCCCTTGGAAAACTATTGAGGATGTCAGAAGAAGCTGCTGTTTCTTCTTTTCCTTCTGTTTCAAAAGACTATTTATCGTAGCCTAAATAAATTAATAGGGAAAGGAAAAATTAAGTTATCAGTGGCCTTCAAGCACCATTTTGTAATTTCTTCAAACAATCTTAATTTTGGGAGGTTAAAAAGGTCATTTTTTTACTGTGTTAACCACAGTTCTGTTGTTCCATCCTGCAATCTCAAAAATATTTACTTAACTGTAATTATAGAGCAACAAATTGGGCATAGACGGTTTAGGAGGAAGAGTACCTGATAGTTGCCGCAGAGATGATCTCATCACTCCTTTCCAGAATAACAGTGTAGAAGCCACCATAATTGACCCGATTAAAGTTCGACCTACAAAAGGTAGAGGATTAATCAGATATAAAGAAATCATTGAAACATTGCCTTACTGGAATCTTACATGATATATGAAGAGGTTAAGTGTAAACTAATTAATGACCATAAACGAGTTGCTTTTAAAACCTTGAACTCACCAAGAATTAATTTCACAAATACTGTAACATATTAAAGCATATTAGATCACATGGCACCATACAGTGATGTAAATGTTCCAACTCGTGAGCATATGGGTAATAAGGGCTTACCCGCAATTGTAAACCACATTACGGATCAAACTGATCCCAGTCCTCTGATCAACAATAGGAAAAAAGCATTCATTCATCACAGTCAAGGCTACAGCAAGTTTGGAATTGCACTCTGCTTTTTGAGGCAATACACGGGAAGATGTGTCCAAGTCTGATTCAGTACGCCTAATAAGAGACCATGAAAATCCTTCTTCGAGTTCATTTTTAGCTCCAAGGAGCTTTTGCAGTTGATTATAGATCTGGAGAAGAAATATGCATTACAGAACTTACTATATGTCTTTTTCGTATGTACAGAAAACGGCAAGTACATTTAAACTAGCAAGAAGAAGAAGAAAAAGGATGACAGACACATGGTGGGGGGAAGAAAAAATGAAGAGAAAAGAAAAGGGAACATGAAAGTATAAGTGAGAAGTTGGGCAATATCGAAATCGTATACAATACCTTGCTGCATTTCACCCCGCAAAAGGAAATGTATGATTTATTACGTTTTATAGGTCTAGCATCCGGATCCAGACCACATGATTTGTGATCTGCAATAGCCAAGAGTTGTAGATAAAGTTCAACAACCATTACAAAATCAGCCCATTATAAAAGAAAAACAATCTAGGTGAAGAGCATCATAAGAAAACTAAGAAACATACATTTTTCCTCGCACAGACCACAGGTAAGCAAGACGGAAACAGCTGTATCATCCCCTTGACCTCTTCTTCTACCAACTAACTTACAAACTTTGCAAATACAATTTGGACAGTGCCAATCACCAGGAGGAAACATCTGCGTTGTGAAATAAAACAAAATTAACTTCCACTTGTAAATGAAGCATTTTTGGTGGGTACTGATGCTACTTTGATAAATCAACTATGTTAGTCAAAAAACTTACAAAGCCTGAATGGGACGCGGGAAATTTGAAAAACATATAGTAGTCACTAGTTTGTATAGTAATCAATATGTATGATAAATAATTAACACAGATAACTCGTACCTCTATGCCTAAGCACCTTTGGTGAAATGTGGAAGGACAACCATCGCAGCAGATCAAATTCCCCCCATCTGCACAGATGCCACATGTATCATCGTTTGGGTCATTAGGGTCATATTCCATTAAATGGAACCCAGTGCGATCAGATTCCTCTTGCTTGTTCCATGCATCTAGCTGGCACTGAAGGAGGGAAACCCCAGAATCTACATAGATATTTTGGAGAGGCTGCTGCAGATTGCTTCCCGCATGGATCTCAAATTCTGAAACTGTAACGATTTTACCACAGCAATCACAATGAATGCCATCCCTTGTGATCTGGCCCTCTTGCATTGCTCTTGTACCTCTCCGATTCATATACTGAACTTTTCCATTGAGAGCCACAACACCCATGTCAATCAACCAGGATAAAACACTTCTTTTCCCAGTGAATGGAGTGAAACCATCATCTGAATTCTTCTTCTGATTAGAGCTACGAACTAACAAAGCACCTCTCTTTTGCTTTCTCTTCTTTTTTCCTTGTTGCAAATTAGCATCAGATGCTAGGGCTGACTTCTGAGTTTTGCCCGTCTTTCTCAGTGCTTTTTCCTTCTTTAGCTCCGTCTTTCTTAGTGCACTTTCCTTCTTTGACTCTGGCTTCCAAAGTGCATTTTCCTTCTTCTGCTCTGGCTTGCACAGAGCCTTGTCTTTCTTTGACCCTTTTTGTCCAGTTTTCTTCGAGATGTTACTTCCTTTGCCAGCCTTTTTCTTCGCCATATCCGCCATCCTTTCTTCCTTGCTGCGTCTTTGCCTGGTTAATTGACTGATGAGCTCCTCTGGTATGGGTGTAAACGACTTACTACTCTCACCACCCTCATTTTTCCATTCCGTAATAAAAGCATTATATGCCTTGACAATAGACCAGAGTCCACCTCCTCCGTTAGGCCTGATGTATATAGAATCCTGGTAGTCTCTGTTATTTCTCTGCCTATGCTCAATTTTCCATCCTGCATCCAAAAGTATTGTCCTTATCTGGTCACGAATTCTGTTTTGTTCTGTTGACCTACTATCCCCAACATTTTTATTCCCATGTCTTGTTGAGTGACTTAATTCGGATTTCAAGGTTCTGAATCCTTTGTTCCTTATCTCTTTCTTGAGTTTAGTACTCTTCTTGTGACTTGAACACAGTGACGAGGAAACAACTGTTTTCTTGGACATCGTATCGTGGACTTTAAGGTTTGTGGTTGACGAACTTTTCTGCGACTTTACCTGATTCTTTTCTGGTGAAGGTGGAGGAGATTGCTGTGATTCCTGCTTAGTGGTGTCAGCAGACCTCAAACCCTTTCTAGTTCCTTCCCTTTTGAGTTCAGAACTCTTCTTAGACTCTCCAGCTTCCTTTTTGACCATCACCTTTAAGACATTATCGTCTTCACTTTGCACCATTTCATTCGATGATTCAGTCGCAGAAATATTTGTCGGCACAGAAAGAGCAACGAACTCTCCATCTTTTGTCATCTCATACTTTTTTTTCTTCTTCCTCCTTAACTCCTTTTGCCGAACGCTCACACTTTTTCCTTTATCAATAACTTCTCTACTGCACTCAGTTTCTCTCGAGAGCTCTGCCTTCTTCGACTTTATACTACTACCAGCCTTTAAACCCCCATTAATATCTGGATCAACCTGGAATCGCACTTTTTTAGACTTCTTAACTAGAACAATGTCATCAATCTCGTCGTATTCATCGTATTCAAAAACATCTAACCTACTGCTTTGCTTTCCATCTTCAGATTCACTTACCCCATTATTCACAATTTTCTTACTGTCGACTTCAATTTCTTCTCTAATTACCTTTCTACGACGAATTAATAAATCCTCACTCGATTCTGAACCATCACTATGGACTTCCCTTTCTCTCTTTAAATTCTCCTTCTTCTTCGACCTATAAACTTTCAACTCCTTCACAGACCCACCGTTCTCAGTAGCCCCAACATCCCCTTTTTCTTCAACAACAACTCCTGAAACCCTATCTTCGTTATCCATCATCACAATCAGATCACCAGATCATAAACCCTTTCTTTCATCACCATCAACAGTGCCTCAATTTGAAATGAAGTTTGCTGCTATTTAGTTCTCCTACTCAAAATTAACAAAACCCCCAAGAACCCTAGAATCAAAATCCCCTTTTATTTCTCAATAATTAAGTACAAAATAAACAATAACACACGGATCTGGAGAAGAGGAAGAAGGTTTATATTCAAACAAAAAATCAGAGTTAGAATTCGAAAAGGAAAAAGAAGATTAGTATTAAGTTGGTTACCTTTTTAGTGAAGAAGTAGAAAACCTAGTCGATAACTGAGTTGACATAAATATATATAGGTTTTGGAGTGGCGATTCAATTGTTTCTGCAAGTTAGAGAGAGAAAGGGAACAGAGAAGGGAGAGATGAGGAGAGTTTAGATGTAGAGATCGAATTAAATACTGATAATGGCTATTATTTTTTTTTCTATCTCTCTGTCTTATTACTTGTGGAAATTGCCCAATTGGGAATCGTCGTTTCTGTTTCCCTCCAAAACGTTATATCGGACACGATTTTTCGGTGTTTCTTGTGAAATTTTATTTTGAGTTTTTCGTAGGCTGGGGTAAATGGCTAAAATTTGATTCGGTTTTTATGTCTTCCTTCCCCTCGGATCATTTGAGGAGTCGTGTAAATACAAATTGAAAGTGCAAGTTGTGGAAAGGGATGGAAATTTAGTCCGAGTATAAGAATCTGCGACTTATCAGATCAAGACTTAGGAAAAGAAGTTCATATCGATTTCATTGCTAGGTATTGAACGAGTTAAAGATTCGAAAACGAAGCCGTTGAGCATATATAACCTTTCATCCAACCAAAAAGCAAATAACTAGTCGTCCATGACGGTTTTGCACCTAGATACGATTTGTAATTAGAAGATGAATATAGTTCATTTAATAGTTTTGAGTTTGCACCTACATTTTTCATCAGTTATTGTTAATTTTGGGATGTGTTTTGTCACGTGAGTTTAGTTTTGAATTTGCATATAGGATGATTATCATCTTAGACTTTATGTAAGGGGGGACGGACTACAAGCCGTAGGTTTTACCCATTATGCAAAAGAGGTAAGTAAACACTAAGCGGGAGAACATATTACCGTACTATTGCTTCAAATTTTTGGTGCAGTTAGACTTTGCGGAAGGTAACAATACCATGCACCGATGTAACGACCATTGAGTTGAGTGACTTTGTCATTCTATAAAAGCTCTAAACGAGTATTCTCATAAGTTGTTATCGTTATGGATCTTCGACAATTAAGTTGCTGAAACAATCTTCGCAAGCACGAACTGAAATAACACTCCGTAGAAGCTCGAGAATCATGGAGAGAGTCCAATAAGCGAATGCGCATAATACAATTTGTAAGAGTCTTAACCAATCGATAATTGCACAAACTAAGAAATGATGATTGTCAATGTTGTATAATTTTGTTGCCATGCAACTCTTTTTTTTTACGAAATGTAAGGTATTTCTGGCAAGTGGAATCCCATTGACCCCTATGGAAGTTTTCCATTTTTTGCAGTCTGAGTGGTTTCCACCTATAAGCATATGATGAGTAAAACTGATTGTTCCTAAAGCTATCAAAATGGAGTTGTAATGAAAAATTTGAAAACTTTGATAGATGAATATGTTGTTGACCACCCACCTATATAAGCATAAATTGATAATGGAGTTTTCTTGAATATGTGAACTAGCCATTGTAATAAGAGGTATATATAGATCTTGACCTATTTGTGTTTATGTGCAGCAAATTCACAAGGAGTTCGAGTCAGAAGAGGGAGATGTCGTCCACCTCAAAGTTTTGTAGGAAGATCCTCATTCTTGAATTGTGCGAGAGGGACCACCTACAAGATGAATTTCATAAGTTCCATTTTCCTCCATCACGGACATGTCCAAAGTGCCAAGCAATGATTTTTTATCGTGAACCGAAAGAATTTTGTTGTTCAGGTGGGAAAGTTATTTTACAGTTTGTTGCCCCACCTATTGAACTTTTGGAGTTGTATGATGATCAAATGGAAATAGGGTCCACTTTTGGAGGTACATACGACGCTAAAATCAATGTTTCTCATTAACGTCAATTGGGGTGAACTATGTCAGGGAAATTGCTGATAATAGAGAAGGTGTATATACATTTCATGTTCAAGGTGATATCTACCATAGATTAGGCAGTCTTCTACCTCATGTGGTTGAAAGTGAAACAGATCCTCCAAGAAAAGTTCGTCTAAGATATATACGGATGTATATTTATGATACAGATAAAGAGATTGATTGGACAATGGAAGAATATGGTGAAGATCTGGAGAAGTTGAGGATAATTTTGGATACACATAATGGGTTTGTGCATGTAATCGTACTACTTGCACAACGAGAAGACATCCAAAAATGTAGGCTAGTGATTAAATAACAACCTGCGACCGATAAGTTGTACACTCTTCCAACTGCTTCACAAGTCGTTGCAATTGTAGTTGAAGGAGATGGGTCTGGCAAACCTGAAGAGCGAGACATTGTAGTCCGAACAACAGAAGGAAAGTTGTTATTTATCAAATAAATAGCGGGTTATTATTATCCTCTCCAATATCCACTTTTACTACCATATGGGAGTTATCGATGGGATCAGAATAGTATGGATGAGAACGTCAGACTGTTTACATGCCTTGAGTACTAATCCTACATGTTACAAGTATATATGATATAAATGTTTAACAACTATGTTACAACATTGCTCGGTCGAACTCACAAGTGTTGCTATCTCAAACTTGTTGTCAAATTTAGTTGCCAAAACTATATTTTGATTTCTAGTCTACAATTAGTTAAGTCTCAGACTAGGATAAAAATGTAGTTGAGAAATAATAGTTCACGGAAGTCATCACTGCATTCTACCGTTTAAAGATGAAGTTCAACCGATGCTTTTGGTGAACTTGATCAACAAAAGGTAAGTGAAGACTGAACCACTTATTTCTCAAGTTATATTCACTTTTCTATCAGTGAGACGATGTCGCATAACTTATTATACCATCATGCCTATTCAAGAATTTTGAGTCAAGTTTAACTTGATAATTAGTTCTCGAAATATAATAACTAAGCTTAATGAACATTTGTTCATACTTGATGAATTCCGGTTAAGGACAATTTATTGTTCGCAATCAAAATCATGATTAAAGTTTTATCAATCGAAAATAGCCTGAAACAGTGATATATGTCATTGATGTTATTCGGGAATGTTTCGAACCGATTCAAAGATAAATATAGAACTATTATATATTCATATACAAGACAGTATTATCAGTCCTACAAATTGGAAAAACTGTTACAAGTCTGAAGTCGTATTACATGTCCTCGTATACGTAGTGGAGTAGCTATATATCGACTTACATATTATGGTACGCATATCCTTATGCACTATACTCGTGAACCGGATTGGTGTGCATACTCGTATGCAAACTGCAAAGGAACTATGGTCACAGAACCGGGTGAGTATCCATACCGGTACACGTGCCAAAATAGTTATGTGTTCCGGAACTCGGTTGTGTATCCAAACCGGTACATGTACCAAAATAGTTATGTGGACTCCGGAACTGATCATAGTCTTAAGGTGTCCATACCGGTACGCATACCTAAATAATTCTATTAACTGCAAAACTTGGTTTGGCTTATTAGCTTACAAACCGGTATACGTATTGTGACTGACCTGACTCACGAACGACTATGGTATTTGCACTTTGTACACTAACCATGTCGATTATTTTCAAGTGCGATTAAATTATTTCTATGAGATAATTAGCATTTGATTAATTCTCTAAAAACACTAAACTTATCTGATCACATGATTGTGACTCAAGGTTAATGTCTTAAGTGTTCATGAAAATGAATATCAAGCTTTTAAGTTCAAATCGGCTAGTTTCGGCTAGCCACCTCGAACATAGTCTTTTATACACAGTTCAGTTACGGTTTCACTTAACCAGGGTGTATATCTTGTTTATATAAATCAGATTCAATGATTCATGTAACGGTGGATATTGACTGCTTGGTTCCAAAGCTAACTTAGCTTAAACCTGAAGCAACATATGCTTTGAATGTTTATAAAGGGGAACTTCAAGAAACTGGGATCTTTGAATCCCGATACTACTTTTTGGTGTGTCCTGGTTGTAACTAGAATCGTCATATTATTAACCTTTTTAGGGTTTAGCGACTATAAAGACTTCATGGGGATTTGTGAAGCCAGGTCCAGTTATATTTTCTTGATAACCCGAGTATCCTGATCTTGATCGATTGTTGAGCTGCTCATTTGATCAAAATAGATAGAAATCACCAAAGTTCTATTCGTCTCAAACTTTTTTGGTTCCACAAGTTTTATATATGTGAGGCGAATAATAATCTAGGCTGCACTTCGGGTTGCATAAGTATGAATTTTGAGGTTAAATATATTCTATCTGTTGCTATCGATTTCCGTCACCTTTGATCAAAATTTTTGATTGTGAAAGGAAATCACATATATGCTTAATCCGTGGGAGGCAGATGAGTTTAAAGTCTTCAATTGAGTTGAAGCAACTCTTAGTTGGTGTGACGTCATCTAAGGGAACCAATCGAGCGGAGTCCTGCTAGGATTCAAGAGGCATAAGGAGCGCGACTGTACCTTAATCGTTGGGAGACTCGATTAGGGATAAACTACATTCCAGTCCGAATTTAATCGGTAGTAGGCTAGTGTCTGTAGCGGCTTAATACAGTTTGGTGTTCATTCTGGACTAGGTCCCGGGGTTTCTCTGCATTTGTGATTTCCTCTTTAACAAAACTTTTGGTGTATGTGTTAATTCTTTTTCCACATTATATTGTCTATCTTTATAATTGAAATGTCACAAGTTGTACGTTCATCAATCATAGTAGATATATCCGACCTAGTTTGTTGGATACGACTTGATTGATTCTTGGACATTTGTCTTTGGTACCGTCCAAGTAATCTCTTTGTAACTAGGTTCACGTACTTGGTTCTATAAACGTGCTAATTACGAGAGATAGAGATATAACTTTAGATATTATTCCTTGATTGAGTTGAACTCTCGGAGTTGTTTTGAGTTTGTCCATACATATTGCCTAAGAAAAAGTTGGTGGTGTTTTTTGGTACCCCCTGCGTTTTTAATTGGTATCAGAGCAGGCAAACACGTTAAGACCTAATAAGTTTATGTTTGAAGCAGTCTGACTATATGGACAGGAGTGCAATATCGATAAACGTACCGCCAAAATTTGATGGCACAAATTACTTATGGTGGAAAATTGTTATGCATTCCTTTTGACAAGCCCGTGGCTTTGTGACATGGAAACTTGTAGCTATTGAATACGATGCGCCGACAGTTATTACAGACGTAAATACTGTTGTGAAGCCATTAGGTCAATATAGTGAAACCGAGAAAAGTGCTGCAAAGCATAATTCTGAAGGGTTAAACGCTAATATCCATCCAAAAAACCCATATCTTCAGCATCATGTGACCTCGTGCACCAAGTCTAAAGATGCTTGGGATATCTTAGAAACTGTATTTGAAGGAGATACCTCATAGAAAAAAGCTAGGCTTCAAAACCAAAATTCTGATTGAGAAAATCCTTGTATGGCTGATGAAGATTCGTTTGATGAGTTTAATCAAAAAGTGTTTAGAATTGTTAATACATATTTTGCGTTAGGAAAGACCATTCCCGAAAAGGACATTGTGATGAAAATTCTCCGATATTTACCAACAAGATACGAGTGTAAGAAACATGCCATCGTGGAAGGGAACAACCTTGAAACACTTTCCAGAATTACTCTTATTGGAAAGTTGAATATCTTTGATCATAAACTGCAACCCAAAGCCGAAAAGGATATTGCATTCAAGGTACTGAAAAACACAAAAACTCTTAAAAGTGAAAATATTGACAACTCTGGAGATGATCTTGTTAATCCTGATTTTTCAGATGAAGATCTTGATAACTTAGTGTCATTGATCACAAGACAGTTTAAAGAACTTCTTAGGAAGAGAAATAAACAGTTATCCATAGAAAAACCTCCAACGTCAGTTAAGCCACATAATCGTATTTCTGTCAGAAACAGAGATTTTAATGATACTGATGATGAGGATATGCCACAATGTTTCAAGTGCAAAGGATTCAGTCACTTTGCTAGTGAGTGTCCAAATCGTAAGAAATAAACTGGCAACAAGAGTCTTGCTGCAACACTTGACGAAACATTTGATCATTATGATTCCAAAGAGGATGATGGTTCAAATGTAGCACTCTTGGGAGAAATTGTCAATTTTGATGAATGTAGCAATACTCATATCAATGTTGATAATTTGATTGATGACTCTTCATCAAGAGGATGTAATAGATTTTTCGTATAACAAAGATTTTTTTTAATGTTTCAGGTACCCTGTATCTAGCTGTTAATGCTGATCATGAATCAATCTCCCACCCGACATGTCCTTATTGTTCCAGCGATGGTCACAATCTCACACAATGCTTCAAGTACAAACATAAACTAAGGTATGCCAATAAACTGGAACGGAGGGATGGTCGGTTAGAAAACGTGCTTAAACTTGTTCAAAAGTACAATCCTGAGGTACACAAAGTTAACTGTTTTTCTTATAAAAGATTGATTGATTATAAGTATAAGGAAAAATATCAAACAAAGAGAAGAGTCCGGGATAAACGCTCTGTATTGAAGGATATTATCAATTCCGTGCAGGAATCTATTGGTGAGCAATCTAATGCTCACCTCAACACAATCTAATTGTGCTGAAATGTGCATCCTGTCTCATGTGACCTTGAAAGAGATAAGAACTGTGCACATTAGGGCTTTGGATCAAAATTGAATATTATTATTTGGATCTCCATCTCTTGTATGTTCATCTTAATTTATGTCCGAAGTAATGGTATTGAAAATTTTGATCTTCCAAACCTAAGGGATAAAAGTGACTTTTTCATTCGGTTTTAGGTTTTGTGTATTTTATACGTGAACTTTTATGATTCCGA